>NC_141875.1:519944385-520544385 GCF_056163025.1 Triticum urartu | reverse complement strand
CAAATCATGCAAGTTAGAATCCAAAGCAAGGGAAAAAGTGTTTGGAAAAGTAGATACGACGGAGACGTATCAACTCCCCCAAGCTTAAACCTTTGCTTGTCCTCAAGCAATTCAGTTGACAAACTGAAAGTGATAAAGAAAAACTTTTACAAACTCGGTTTGCTCTTGTTGTTGTAAATATGTAAAGCCAGCATTCAAGTTTTCAGCAAAGATTATAACTAACCACATTCGCAATAACGCTTAGGTCTCAAGTTTACTCATATCAATAGCATAATCAACTAGCGAGCAATAATAATAAATCTCGGATGACAACACTTTCTCAAAACAATCATAATATGATATAACAAGATGGTATCTCGCTAGCCCTTTCTGAGACCGCAAAACATAAATGCAGAGCACCTTTAAAGATCAAGGATTGACTAGACATTGTAATTCATGGTAAAAGAGATCCAGTCAAGTCATACTCAATGTAAACTAACAGTAATGAATGCAAATGACAGTGGTGCTCTCCAATTGGTGCTTTTTAATAAGAAGATGATGACTTAGCATAAAAGTAAATAGATAGGCCCTTCATAGAGGGAAGCAGGGATTTGTAGAGGTTCCAGAGCTCGGTTTTGAAACGGAGGTGAATAATATTTTGAGCGGTATACTTTCATTGTCAACATAACAACCAAGAGATGGCAATATCTTCCATGCTATACACATTATAGGCGGTTCCCAAACAGAATGGTAAAGTTTATACTCCCCCTTCCACCAACAAGCATCAATCCATGGCTTGCTCGAAACAACGAGTGCCTCCAACTAACAAGAGTCCCAGGGGGAGTTTTGTTTGCAATTATTTTGATTTAGTTTGCGTAAAGCATGGGACTGGGCATCCCAGTGACCAGCCATTTATCTCATGAGTGAGGAGCAGAGTCCACTCCTCTTGAGAATAACCCGCCTAACATGGAAGATACAGATAGCCCTAGTCGATACATGAGCTATTCGAGCATATAAAACATGATATTTATTTGAAGGTTTAGAGTTTGGCACATACAAATTTACTTCGAACGGCAGGTAGATACCGTATATAGGTAGGTATAGTGGACTCATGTGGAATAACTTTGGGGTTTAAGGGATTGGATGCACAAGCAGTATTCCCGCTTAGTACATGTGAAGGCTAGTAGAAGACTGGGAAGCGACCAGCTAGAGAGCGACAACAGTCATGAACATGCATTAAAATTAATCAACATCGAATGCAAGCATGAGTAGGATATAATCCACCATGAACATAAATATCGTGAAGGCTATGTTGATTTTGTTTCAACTACATGCGTGAACATGTGCCAAGTCAAGTCACTTAAATCATTCAGAGGAGGATACCACCCTATCATACCACATCATAACCATTTCAATAGCATGTTGGCACGCAAGGTAAACCATTATAACTCATAGTTAATCAAGCATGGCACAAGAAACTATGATCTCTAGTTGTCATTGCAAACATGTTTATTCATAATAGGATGAATCGGGAATGATGAACTAATCATATTTACAAAAACAAAAGAGGTCGAGTTCATACCAGCTTTTCTCATCTCAGTTAGTCCATCATATATCGTCATAATTGCCTTTCACTTGCACGACCGAACGATGTGAATAATAATAATAGTGCACGTGCATTGGACTAAGCTGGAATATGCAAGCATTCAATAAATAGGAGAAGACAAGGCAATATGGGCTCTTTTGTCAGATCAACAATAATGTATATAAGAGCCACTTCACCAATTTAATTATGGTCTTCTCCTATCGACACCCAAAGGAAAGAAAAGAAATAAAACTATTTACACGGGAAAGCTCCCAACAAGCAAAAGAAGAACAGGAAATATTTTTGGGTTTTCTTTTTAATTACTACCACAAGCATGGAAATTAAAACTAGCTAAAAGCTACAACTAATTTTTTTGGTTTTTTCTTAAGGTTTATTAAACACACAAGAAGAAAGCATAAAAAGGTAATAAACTAGCATGGATGATACAATGAAAAAGTATGAGCACCGACATCTAGCAATGAGTGTGTGAACATAAATATAATGTCGGTGGGAAATACGTACTCCCCCAAGCTTAGGCTTTTGGCCTAAGTTGGTCTATGGCCACGGCTGGCCCGGCGGATATCCATAGTAATTGCTGGGGTCGTACTGTGATGCAGCGGCTATCGCCTGCTGAGCTGCAGCGTGGCGACGAGCGGCCTCCGCTCTCCTCTCGTACTCATCTGCCTCCTCTCTGGTAATAGTATATCTTCCTTTTGCCTGATGATCAAAGAAGGCAGGAGCAGGGAGAGTAATATGGACAGCACACTGTCTGTCAAAGATTAGTCGATACTAGAGAGGTGATTCATTCCTCTCCACAAACTGGTGGTGAACCATAGCATTAAAGTCTAGGTAAGCAGGAGGTAATTCAATATCATCTTCGTGTATGGCCACACCAAGAAAATTAGCTACACGGGTTGCATAAATTCCACCAAAGAAATCTCCATTAAATCTATTAAGATGCAACCTACGTGCAACAATGGCTCCCAAATTATAAGATTTGTCTCCTAACACAGCGCTCCTAAGAATACTGAGGTCAGGAACACACATATGACATGCTTCATCTTTACCATTTATGCATCTACCTATGAAGAGAGCAAAATAATGTATAGCAGGAAAGTGAATGCTCCCTATGGTGGCTTGTGTTATATCTCTAGATTGTCCCACAGTTACGCTAGCAAGAAAATCTCTAAATTCAGATTTGCAAGGATCCCTTATACAACCCCACTGTGGAAGTTTGCAAGAAGTGGTAAAATCCTCTAAGTCCATAGTATAAGAATTTTCATAAAGATCAAAGAGGACAGTTGGAGAATTACATGAAGATGAAAATTCAAACATCCTCACAAAGGTACTAGTGAGATTGTGATACTGACTGCACTTCTCTTCCTCGAAGCTCACAAGATCGGCGTTATGCAAATATGCGTTGAATTCTTCCTTAATTCCTGCTCGATCCATAAAATTTTCCGAAGGCCACTCAAAAGGATGCACTGGAGCGTCTCTTGGTGGCTCTTCATCAGCATCACGCATTGCAAGCCTGGGTCCTTGCTTCCTTGAGGAACCACCTTGGAACATTTTCCAAAGCATTTTTATTCCTTTGAAAAATTCTTATTTTTTTAGTAACTTCAAAATAAAAGTGAACCAAACTCAATAATATTGATAGCAACTACTCCTACAAGTGCTTAGGGCCTATATCATGCATCAAAACTACTTTTGACCATATAAATTTGACATGCAAGCTCAAGAACAGGGTCACCTAAGCAGCAAAATTTTTCAATGAATAAAGCACTAGAACAAAAAATAATTGGACCAATGGAGGAGTCACATACCAATGAACAATCTCCCCAAGCAGTTTTGTGAGAGGTGCTTTGAGCAAGGAGATCGAAAATGGCAGCAAGATGAGCTAGAACTCGTGCTTGAGCTGGATATTCGTGTTTGGGGGAGGAAGAAGGAGTGTGTGGGTGAAAGGATAAGTGGAGGAGGGCCACCGTGGGCCCACGAGGCAGGGGGGCGCCCAGGGGGTAGGGCGCGCCCTCCACCCTTGTGGGCAGGTGGTTGACCCCCCTGCTGTGTTCTTAGTGCCAAATATTCTCAAATATTCTAGAAAAAATCATATTTAAATTTCAGGGCATTTGGAGAACTTTAATTTTCTGGGTATTTTTATATTGCATGAATAATCGGATAACAGAAAGTAAAAGTGGGGTACAGAAGGTTGTGCCTTCTAGTTTCATCCATCTCATGCTCATCAAAAGGAATCCACTAACAAGGTTGATCAAGTCTTGTTAATGAACTCATTCTGAATAACATGGAACCAGAGAAATTTCGAATAACACTATGTTACCTCAATGGGGATATGCACATCCCCAATAATGAGAATATCATATTTCTTCTTGATAGTAGGAAGAGGAAATTCAAAACCTCCAAATATAATCGATGGAATTTTTCCAATAGAGTTGATACTATGAACTTGAGGTTGTTTCCTCGGAAAGTGTACCGTATGCTCATTACCATTAACATGAAAAGTGGCATTGCCTTTAGTGCAATCAATAACAGCCCCTGCAGTATTCAAAAAGGGTCTTCCAAGAATAATAGACATACTATCGTCCTCGGGAATATCAAGAATAACAAAGTCCGTTAAAATAGTAACGTTTGCAACTACAACAGGCACGTCCTCACAAATACTGACAGGTATAGCAGTTGATTTATCAGCCATTTGCAAAGATATTTCAGTAGGTATCAACTTATTCAAATCAAGTCTACGATATAAAGAGAGAGGCATAACACTAACACCGGCTCCAAGATCACATAAAGCAGTTTTAACATAGTTTCTTTTAATAGAGCATGGTATAGTGGGTACACCGGGATCTCCAAGTATCTTAGGTATTCCACCCTTAAAAGTATAATTAGCAAGCATGGTGGAAATTTCAGCTTCCAGTATCTTTCTTTTATTTGTAAAAATTTCTTTCATATACTTAGCATAAGGATTCTTTTTGAGCATATCAGTTAATCGCATACACAAAAAGATAGGTCTAATCATTTCAGCATAGTGCTCAAAATCCTCATTATCCTTTTTCTTGGAGGGTTTGGGAGGAAAAGGCATGGGTTTCTGAACCCAAGCCTCTCTTTCTTTACCATGTTTCCTGGCAACAAAATATTTCTTATCATAATGTTGATTCTTTGATTGTGGGTTATCAAGATCAACAGCAGGTTCAATTTCTACATCATTATCATTACTAGGTTGGGCATCATCATGAACATTATCAGTAACATTATTAGTAGTTTCAGGTTCATTACCAGATTGAGTTTCAGCATCAGAAATAGAAATATCATTTTGATTCTCAGGTGGTTCAGTAACAGGTTCACTAGAAGCATGCAAAGTCCTATCATTTTTCTTTTTCTTCCTTTTAGAAGGACTAGGTGCATCTATATTATTTCTCTGAGAATCTTGCTCAATTCTCTTAGGATGGCCTTCAGGATACAAAGGTTCCTGAGTCATTTTACCACCTCTAGTCATAACTCTAACAACATTATCATTATCCTTACTATTCAATTCATTGAGCAAATCATTTTGAGCTTTAATTACTTGTTCTACTTGAGTGGTAACCATAGAAGCATGTTTACTAATAAGTTTAAGTTCACCTTTGACATTAGCCATATAATCACCCAAGTGTTCAAGCATATTTGAATTGTATTTCAATTGTCTACCAAAATAAGCATTAAAGTCTTCTTGCTTAGCCATAAATTTATCAAACTCATCTAAGAATGGGCTAGCAAACTTAGTAAATGGGATTTCATCTTTATCATATCTATTGAGAGAATTTACCTTTACTACCTGTGTCGGGTTATTAAGACCACGAGTTTCTTCAATAGGTGATGGATCAAGATCATATGTTTCTTCAACATGTGGTAAATTAAGACCCTGTATTTCTTCAATAGGAGGTAAATTCTTAACATCTTCAATTTTAATACCTTTTTCTTTCATAGATTTCTATGCCTCTTGCATATCTTCAGGACTGAGAAATAGAATACCCTTCTTCTTCGGAGTTGGTTTAGGAATAGGCTCAGGAATTGGCTTCGGAGGTGTCTAATTATTTTCATTTGTCAACATATTATTCAATAGAATTTCAGCTTCATCTGGTGTTCCTTCCCTGAAAACAGAACCAACACAACTATCCAGGTAATCTCTGGAAGCATCGGTTAGTCCATTATAAAAGATATCAAGTATTTCATTTTTCTTAAGAGGATGATCAGGCAAAGCATTAAGTAATTGGAGAAGCCTCCCCCAAGCTTGTGAGAGACTCTCTTCTTCAATTTGCACAAAATTATATATATCCCTTAAAGCAGCTTGTTTCTTATGAGCAGGGAAATATTTAGCAGAGAAGTAATAAATCATATCCTGGGGACTACACACACAACCAGGATCAAGAGAATTAAACCATATCTTAGCATCACCCTTTAATGAGAACGGAAATATTTTAAGTATACAAAAGTAGTGCGTTCTCTCATCTTTAGAAAATAGGGTAGCTATGTCATTTAATTTGGTAAGATGTGCCACAACAGTTTCAGATTCATAACCATGAAAAGGATCAGATTCAACCAAAGTAATTATATCAGGATCAACAGAGAATTCATAATCCTTATCGATAACACAGATAGGTGAAGTAGAAAAAGCAGGGTCAGGTTTCATTCTAGCATTTAGAGATTGCTTGTTCCATTTAGCCAATAACCTCTTAACACTACTAGGAAAAGGGCTATAGATGATATGGCCACTAATGGTGCACCAGACATGTGGTGCGCCACTACTATATAGTAATGGCGCACCATGAGTTGGTGCGCCATTAGTGTGGTAGACACTAATGGCGCACCAGACCCACGGTGCGCAACTAGTAACAATTTTTTTAAATATTTTTCCAAAAATACTAATGGCGCACCAGGGAACAGTGTGCCATTACTAGTTTAACTAGTAATGGCGCACCTGCCACACAATGTGCCACTACTATATTTTTTTGCAAAACTACTAATGGCGCATCTCAAGCCGACGACCCACCGCACCGTCCCCCGCTCCACCACCGCCGACGACCCACCGCACCCTCCCCCGCTCCACCGCCGCTGCCGACCCCCCGCATCCTGCCCCGCTCCACCGTCACAAATGAATGCAACTAAAAATCCAAAAAAATCAAATTTGATTATATTTTCAAATAACAAATTGGTTGATATTTTCAAATAACAAATGTAATGAATGCAACAAAAAATAAAAAAAATTACTTATGGCGCACCGCTAGATGGTGCGCCATTGCTATGCCAAAAAAAGTTACTTATGGCGCACCGCTGGGGGGGGGGTGCGCCATTGCTATCTAAAAGAAACTTACTTATGGCCCACCGCTAGGTGGTGCGCCATTGCTATACCTCCCCGACTAAAATCTTGGCCCCAATTCCCGGCCGATCCCATCTCACATCTCTCAGCCCCTGCGCGCTGATGCCCCGACGACCCATGACGCCGCCGCCCCTACGTGCACCGCCGCCGCCGCGCCCCCCACCACTGCAGCTCCTCCGCCGCCCACTGGACAGCAAGCCGCCGTGGCCCCCAACCATCCCACCGCCGACGACCGCACGGGGTGCAGGATGACTGTAAGTGCATCTAGTGCCACCCCTAGTTGGTTTTGGAGTATTGACGACAAACCTAGTTGAGGGACTAATGTGTTTGTGAGAATTGCAGGATAACACAGGTAGAAGTCCCTCATTGATTCGGTTTTCCTACCAGCGATGACCCCTAAAAATGTATGAAGACATTGAAGTCAAAGGTGGTATGTGAAGACATTCACATTGAAGACTATGACAAGAGAAGACATCGCGTGAAGACTATGGAGCGCGAAGACTTAGTAGTTTCATCATTCTGTGTTTTTCTCTGTTGAGTCATAGGAACCACCGTACTGTTAAGTGGGGTCCAAGAGAACCAGTCAAAATGACTGAAGTGATGCTTAACCGAAATCCTATGTCTTCGAGTGAAGACTATGAGAGCAAATCTTGTCCAGAGTTGGATAAGTCAGCTTTGCTTGTAGCCCAAGTAAAGTTGTCGTGTGTGTTTGAAATCTGACCGTTGGAACACGTGTCAGTTCCTTAGTGACCCAGGTGAAGGAAATATGCCCTAGAGGCAATAATAAAGTTATTATTTATTTCCTTATATCATGATAAATGTTTATTATTCATGCTAGAATTGTATTAACTAGAAACATAATACATGTGTGAATACATAGACAAACAAAGTGTCACTAGTATGCCTCTACTTGACTAGCTCGTTAATCGAAGATGGTCATGTTTCCTAACCATAAACAAAAGAGTTGTTATTTGATTAACGGGATCACATCATTAGGAGAATGATGTTATTGACATGACCCATTCCATTAGCTTAGCACCCGATCGTTTAGTATGTTGCTATTGCTTTCTTCATGACTTATACATGTTCCTATGACTATGAGATTATGCAACTCCCGTTTGCCGGAGGAACACTTTGTGTTCTACCAAATGTCACAACGTAACTGGGTGATTATAAAGGAACTCTACAGGTGTCTCCAAAGGTACATGTTGGGTTGGCGTATTTCAAGATTAGGATTTGTCACTCCGATTGTCGGAGAGGTATCTCTGGGCCCTCTCGGTAATGCACATCACATAAGCCTTGCAACTAATGAGTTAGTTGTGAGATGATGTATTACGGAACGAGTAAAGAGACTTGCCGATAACGAGATTGAACTAGGTATTAAGATACTGATGATCGAATCTCGGGCAAGTATCATACCGATGACAAAGGGAACAACGTATGTTGTTATGCGGTCTGACCAATAAAGATCTTCGTAGAATATGTAGGAGCCAATATGAGCATCCATGTTCCGCTATTGGTTACTGACCGGAGATGTGTCTCGGTCATGTCTACATTGTTCTCGAACCCATAGGGTCCGCACGCTTAAGGTTTCGATGATAGTTATATTATGAGTTTATGAATTTTGATGTACCGAAGGAGTTCGGAGTCCCAGATGGGATCGGGGACATGACGAGGAGTCTCGAAATGGTCGAGACATAAAGATTGATATATTGGAAGCCTATATTTGGATATCGGAAGTGTTCCGGGTGAAATCGGGATTTTACCGGAGTACCGGGAGGTTACCAGAACCCCCCGGGAGGTATATGGGCCTTAGTGGGCCTTAGTGGAAGAGAGGAGAGGTGGCCAGGGCTGGGCCGCGCGCCCCTCCCCCTAGTCCGAATAGGACAAGGAGAAGGGGGCGGCGCCCCCCTTCCTCCTCTCTCTCCTCTTTCCCCCCTCCCGAATCCTATTCCAACTAGGAAAGCGGGGGAATCCTACTCCCGGAGGGAGTAGGACTCCTCCTGGCGCGCCCTCTCCTGGCCGGCCGCACCCCCCCTTTGATCCTTTATATACGGAGGCACGGGGCACCCCTAGAGACACAAGTTGATCCACGTGATCATATTCCTAGCCGTGTGCGGTGCCCCCTTCCACCATAGTCCTCGATAATAATGTAGCAGTGCTTAGGCCAAGCCCTGCGACGGTAGTACATCAAGATCGTCACCACGCCGTCGTGCTGACGGAACTCTTCCCCGACACTTTGTTGGATCGGAGTCCGGGGAATCGTCATCGAGCTGAACGTGTTCTAGAACTCGGAGGTGTCGTAGTTTCGGTACTTGATCGGTCGGGCCGTGAAGACGTACGACTACATCAACCACGTTGTGCTAACGCTTCCGTTGTCGATCTACAAGGGTACGTAGATCACACTCTCCCCTCTCGTTGCTATGCATCACCATGATCTTGCGTGTGAGTAGGAATTTTTTTGAAATTACTACGTTACCCAACAGTGGCATCCGAGCCAGGTTTTATGTGTTGATGTTATTTGCACGAGTAGAACACAAGTGAGTTGTGGGTGATATAAGTCATACTGCTTACCAACATGTCATACTTTGGTTCGGTGGTATTGTTGGACGAAGCGGCCCGGACCGACATTACGCGTACGTTTATGCGAGACCGGTTCTCTCGACGTGCTTTGCACAAAGGTGGCTAGCGGGTGACAGTTTCTCCAACTTTAGTTGAACCTAGTGCGGCTACGCCCGGTCCTTGCGAAGGTTAAAACGGCACCAACTTGACAAACTATCGTTGTGGTTTTGATGCGTAGGTAAGATTGGTTCTTGCTTAAGCCCGTAGCAGCCACGTAAAACTTGCAACAACAAAGTAGAGGACGTCTAACTTGTTTTTGCAGGGCATGTTGTGATGTGATATGGTCAAGACATGATGCTAAATTTTATTGTATGAGATGATCATGTTTTGTAATCGAGTTATCGGCAACTGGCAGGAGCCATATGGTTGTCGCTTTATTGTATGCAATGCAATCGCGCTGTAATGCTTTACTTTATCACTAAGCGGTAGCGATAGTCGTGAAAGCATAAGATTGGCGAGACGACAATGATGCTACGATGGAGATCAAGGTGTCGCACCGGTGACGATGGTGATCATGACGGTGCTTCGAAGATGGAGATCACAAGCACAAGATGATGATGGCCATATCATATCACTTATATTGATTGCATGTGATGTTTATCTTTTATGCATCTTATCTTGCTTTGATTGACGGTAAGCATTATAAGATGATCTCTCACTAATTATCAAGAAGTGTTCTCCCTGAGTATGCACCGTTGCGAAAGTTCTTCGTGCTGAGACACCACGTGATGATCGGGTGTGATAGGCTCTATGTTCAAATACAACGGGTGCAAAACAGTTGCACACGCGGAATACTCAGGGTATACTTGACAAGCCAAGCATATACAGATATGGCCTCGGAACACGGAGACCGAAAGGTCGAGCGTGAATCATATAGTAGATATGATCAACATAGTGATGTTCACCAGTGAAGCTACTCCATCTCACGTGATGATCGGACATGGTTTAGTTGATTTGGATCACGTAATCACTTAGAGGATTAGAGGGATGTCTATCTAAGTGGGAGTTCTTTAAGTAATATGATTAATTGAACCTAAATTTATCATGAACTTAGTCCTGGTAGTATTTTGCAAATTATGTTGTAGATCAATAGCTCGCGTTGTTGCTTCCCTGTGTTTATTTTGATATGTTCCTAGAGAAAATTGTGTCGAAAGATGTTAGTAGCAATGATGCGGATTGGATCCGTGATCTGAGGTTTATCCTCATTGCTGCACAGAAGAATTATGTCCTTGATGCACCGCTAGGTGATGGACCTATTGCAGGAGCAGATACAGACGTTATGAACGTTTGGCTAGCTCAATATGATGACTACTTGATAGTTTAGTGCACCATGCTTAATGGCTTAGAATCGGGACTTCAAAGACGTTTTGAACGTCATGGAGCATATGTGATGTTCCAGGAGTTGAAGTTAATATTTCAAGCAAATACCTGAGTTGAGAGATGTGAAGTCTCCAACAAGTTCTATAGCTAAAAGATGGAGGAGAATCGCTCAACTAGTGAGCATGTGCTCAGATTGTCTGAGTACTACAATCGCTTGAATCAAGTGGGAGTTAATCTTCCAGATAAGATAGTGATTGACAGAATTCTCTAGTCACCATCAACAAGTTAGTAGAACTTCGTGATGAACTATGATATGCAAGGGATAACAGAAACGATTCCCAAGCTCTTCGTAATGCGGAAATTGACGAAGGTAGAAATCGAGAAAAACATCAAGTGTTGATGGTAGACAAGACCACTAGTTTCAAGAAAAGGGCAGAGGGAAGAAGGGGAACTTCAAGAAGAACAGCAAGCAAGTTGCTGCTCAAGTGAAGAAGCCCAAGTCTGGTCCTAAGCCTGAGACTAAGTGTTTCTACTGCAAAGGGACTGGTAACCGGAAGCGGAACTACCCCAAGTGATTGGCAGATAAGAAGGATGGCAAAGTGAACATAAGTATATTTGATATACATGTTATTGATGTGTACTCTACTAGTGTTTATAGCAACCCCTCAGTATTTGATACTAGTTCAGTTGCTAAGATTAGTAACTCGAAACGGGAGTTGCAGAATAAACAGAGACTAGTTAAGGGTGAAGTGACGATGTGTGTTGGAAGTGGTTCCAAGATTGATATGATCATCATCGCACACTCCCTATACTTTCGGGATTAGTGTTGAACCTGAATAAGTGTTATTTGGTGTTTGCGTTGAGCATGAATATGATTTGATCATGTTTATTGTAATACGGTTATTCATTTAAGTAAGAGAATAAATTGTTGTTCTGTTTACATGAATAAAACCTTATATGGTTACACACCCAATGAAAATAGTTCATTGGATCTCGATCGTAGTGATACACATAATCATAATATTGAAACCAAAAGATGCAAAGTTAATAATGATAGTGCAACTTATTTGTGGCACTGCCGTTTAGGTCATATTGGTGTAAAGCGCATGAAGAAACTCCATGCTAATGGGTTTTTGGAACCACTCGATTATGAATCACTCGGTACTTGCGAACCGTGCCTTATGGGTAAGATGACAAAAACACCGTTCTCCGGTTCTATGGAGAGAGCAACTGATTTGTTGGAAATCATACATACAGATGTATGTGGTCCGATGAATATTGAGGCTCGTGGCGGATATCGTTATTTTCTCACCTCCACAGATGACTTAAGCAGATATGGGTATATCTACTTAATGAAACACAAGTCTGAAACGTTTGAAAAGTTCAAAGAATTTCAGAGTGAAGTTGAAAATCATCATAACAAGAAAATAAAATTCCTACGATCTGATCGTGGAGGAGAATATTTGAGTTACGAGTTTGGTGTACATTTGAAACAATGTGGAATAGTTTCGCAACTCACGCCACCCGGAAAACCACAGCGTAATTGTGTGTCCGAACATCATAACCGTACTTTATTAGATATTGTGCGATCTATGATGTCTCTTACCGATCTACCACTATCGTTTTGGGGTTATGCATTAAAGACAGCTGCATTCACGTTTAAAAGGGCACCATCTAAGTCCGTTGAGACGACACAATCTGAATTGTGGTTTGGCAAGAAACCAAAGTTGTCGTTTCTTAAAGTTTGGGATTGTGATGATCATATGAAAAAGTTTCATCCTGATAAGCTCAAACCCAAATCGGAGAAATATGTCTTCATAGGATACCCAAAGGAGACTATTGGGTACACCTTCTATCACAAATCCGAAGGCAAGACATTCGTTGCTAAGAATGGATCCTTTCTAGAGAAGGAGTTTCTCTTGAAAGAAGTGAGTGGGAGGAAAGTAGAACTTGACTAGGTAACTGTACCTACTCCCTTATTGGAAAGTAGTACATCACAGAAACCTGTTTCTGCGACACCTACACCAATTAGTGAGGAAGCTAATGATAATGATCATGACACTTCAGAACAAGATACTACCGAACCTCGTAGATCAACCAGAATGAGATCCGCGCCAGAGTGGTACGGTAATCCTGTTCTGGAAGTCATGCTACTAGATCATGATGAACCTACGAACTATGAAGAAGCGATGGTGAGCCCAGATTCCGCAAAATGGCTTGAAGCCATGAAATTTGAGATGGGATCCATGTATGAGAACAAAGTATGGACTTTGGTTGACTTGCCCAATGATCGGCAAGAAATTGAGAATAAATGGATCTTCAAGAAGAAGACTGACGCTGATGGTAATATTACTGTCTACAAAGCTCGACTTGTCGCAAAAGGTTTCCGGCAAGTTCAAGGGATTGACTACGATGAGACCTTCTCACCCGTAGCGATGCTTAAGTCTGTCCGAATCATGTTAGCAACTACCGCATTTTATGATTATGAAATTTGGCAGATGGATGTCAAAACTGCATTCCTAAATGGATTTCTGGAAGAAGAGTTGTATATGATGCAACCAGAAGGTTTTGTCGATCCAAAGGGAGCTAACAAAGTGTGCAAGCTCCAGCGATCCATTTATGGACTGGTGCAAGCCTCTCGGAGTTGGAATAAATGCTTTGATAGTATGATCAAAGCATATAGTTTTATACAGACTTGCGGTGAAGCCTGTATTTACAAGAAAGTGAGTGGGAGCACTACAACATTTCTGATAAGTATATGTGAATGACATATTGTTGATCGGAAATAATGTAGAATTATTCTGCAAAGCATAAAGGAGTGTTTTTAAAGAAGTTTTTCAAAGAAAGACCTCGGTGAAGCTGCTTACATATTAAGCATCAAAATCTATAGAGATAGATCAAGACGCTTGATAAGTTTTTTCAATGAGTACATACCTTGACAATATTTTGAAGTAGTTCAAAAATGGAACAGACAAAGAAAGAGTTCTTGGCTGTGTTACAAGGTATGAAATTGAGTAAGACTCAAAGCCCGACCACGGCAGAAGATAGAAAGAGAATGAAAGTCATTCCCTATGCCTCAGCCATAGGTTCTATAAAGTATGCCATGATGTGTACCAGATCTATTATATACCCTACATTGTGTTAAGCAAGGGAGTACAATAGTGATCTAAGAGTAGATCACTGGACATTGGTCAAAATTATCCTTAGTGGAATAAGGAAATATTTCTCGATTATGGAGGTGACAAAAGGTTCGTCATAAAAAGTTACGTCGATGCAAGTTTTGACACAGATCTGGATGACTCTAAGTCTTGATCTAGATACATATTGAAAGTGGGAGCAATTAGCTAGAGTAGCTCTGTGCAGAGCATTGTAGACATAGAATTCGCAAAATACTTACGGATCTGTATGTGACAGACCCGTTGACTAAAATTATCTCACAAGCAAAACATGATCACACCTTAGTACTCTTTGGGTGTTAATCACATAAATGATGTGAACTAGATTATTGACTCTAGTAAACCCTTTGGGTATAGGTCACATGACGATGTGAACTATGGGTGTTAATCACATGGTGATGTGAACTCTTAGTGTTGAATCACATGGCGATGTGAACTAGATTATTGACTCTAGTGCAAGTGGCAGACTAAAGGAAATATGCCCTAGAGGCAATAATAAAGTTATTATTTATTTCCTTATATCATGATAAATGTTTATTATTCATGCTAGAATTGTATTAACCGGAAACATAATACATGTGTGAATACATAGACAAACAGAGTGTCACTAGTATGCCTCTACTTGACTAGCTCGTTAATCGAAGATGGTTATGTCTCCTAACCATAAACAAAAGAGTTGTTATTTGATTAACGGGATCACATCATTAGGAGAATGATGTGATTGACATGACCCATTCCATTAGCTTAGCACCCGATCGTTTAGTATGTTGCTATTGCTTTCTTCATGACTTATACATGTTCCTATGACTATGAGATTATGCAACTCCCGTTTGCCGGAGGAACACTTTGTGTGCTACCAAACGTCACAACATAACTGGGTGATTATAAAGGAGCTCTACAGGTGTCTCCAAAGGTACATGTTGGGTTGGCGTATTTCGAGATTAGGATTTGTCACTCCGATTGTCGGAGAGGTATCTTTGGGCCCTCTCGGTAATGCACATCACATAAGCCTTGCAAGCATTGCAACTAATGAGTTAGTTGTGAGATGATGTATTACGGAACGAGTAAAGAGACTTGCCGATAACGAGATTGAACTAGGTATTAAGATACTGATGATCGAATCTCGGGCAAGTAACATACCGATGACAAAGGGAACAACGTATGTTGTTATGCGGTCTGACCGATAAAGATCTTCGTAGAATATGTAGGAGCAAATATGAGCATCAGGTTCCTCTATTGGTTATTGACCGAAGACGTGTCTCTGTCATGTCTACATTGTTCTCGAACCCGTAGGGTCCGCACGCTTAAGGTTTCGATGAGAGTTATATTATGAGTTTATGAGTTTTGATGTACCGAAGGAGTTCGGAGTCCCGGATGGGATCAGGGACATGACGAGGAGTCTCGAAATGGTCGAGAAATAAAGATTAATATATTGGAAGCCTATATTTGGATATCGGAAGTGTTCCGGGTGAAATCAGGATTTTACCGGAGTACCGGCAGGTTACCGGAACCCCCCGGGAGGTATATGGGCCTTAGTGGGCCTTAGTGGAAGAGAGGAGAGGTGGCCAGGGCTGGGCCGCACGCCCCTCCTCCTAGTCCGAATAGGACAAGGAGAAGGGGGCGGCGCCCCCCCTTCCTTCTCTCTCTCCTCTTTCCCCCCTCCCGAATCCTATTCCAACTAGGGAAGGGGGGAATCCTACTCCCGGAGGGAGTAGGACTCCTCCTGGCGCGCCCTCTCCTGTTCGGCCGCACCCCCCTTTGATCCTTTATATACGGAGGCAGGGGGCACCCCTAGAGACACAAGTTGATCCACGTGATCATATTCCTAGCCGTGTGCGGTGCCCCCTTCCACCATAGTCCTCGATAATATTGTAGCGGTGCTTAGGCGAAGCCCTGCGACGGTAGTACATCAAGATCGTCACCACGCCGTCGTGCTGATGGAACTCTTCCCCGACACTTTGCTGGATGGGAGTCCGGGGATCGTCATCGAGCTGAACGTGTGCTAGAACTCGGAGGTGCCGTAGTTTCGGTACTTGATCGGTCGGGCCGTGAAGACGTACGACTACATCAACCACGTTGTGCTAACGCTTCCGTTGTCGATCTACAAGGGTACGTAGATCACACTCTCCCCTCTCGTTGCTATGCATCACCATGATCTTGCGTGTGCGTAGGATTTTTTTTGAAATTACTACATTACCCAACACCAGGGTCATTTCGGACAAATCAGGTCGGGTTGCCTAGTGGCTATAAATAGCCTACCCCCCTACAACCATAAACGGTTGGCTGCTCAGAGTTAGAGTACGACTTTTGTCGTTTGAGAGCAACCCACCTCGAAGCTTTTGAGAGAGAATTCCTTGCGAGGATAAACCCTAAACACCCAGAGCCAAAGAGTGTCAGGCATCACTTAAGTCTTCCTGTCTGTGTGATCTAAAGACTTATTACACTTGAGGACTGTGAATCCTCCAGCCGGTTAGGCGTCGCGTTCTGAGCATCCAAGAGTCATTGTGGATCGCCGGTGAACGAAGTCTGTGAAGGTTTGGAAGTCTACCTTGAAGACTTACCAGAGTGATTGGGCGAGGACTGGGTGTCCTTAGCTCAAGGGGAATAAGGTGAAGACGAGGTGTTCTGAGTTGAATCTCAGCCTCCCTATCTAGACGTACAGTTGTCATAGCAACTGGAACTGGTCCAACAAATCATTGTCTTCAACGAGTCACTGGTTTCATCCTTCTCTTCCCTTTACTTACTGTTGGTCCTTGTGAAGTCATTGTACGATTGCATCACCATTTGACTTCACTGAGTGATTACTTGTCCTGATTGGCTTCACAATATCTTCCTACCTGATCCTTACTGCCTAGCTGCTATTAGTCATTGTGCTTTCACTTCATTGAATACTTGACTATGGTTTGCCTAGTGTAGTCTACCTTCTGCTGCATGGTAATAGGTTTATTTCTATCGTTTGTCTTCGAAACTTACATGTTTTGAAGACTTCCATAAAAATCGCCTATTCACCCCCCCTCTAGTCAATCACTAGCACTTTCAATTGGTATCAGAGCAAGGTACTCCCTTGTTCTGTGTGATTCGGTTTAACCACCTGGAGTTTTAGCTATGTCAACTACAGGGATAATTAAAGTCTCTGCTGCGTGCCCCGTCTTCGATGGAACTGAATATCCCTACTGGAAGAATAAGATGCGCATGCATCTTGAAGCCATTGATGTCGACCTATGGTATGTCGTCAAGAACGGCGTTCCCAAGGCTGGAGAAGGTGTCACTGCTGCTGATGTCAAGAAGTTCGTTCAACTGGACTCTACTGCCAAGAATATCATCTTTGGTCATCTGACCAAAGGACAGTATGGCCGCGTGAGTGCTTTGGAAACATCTAAGCTAGTCTGGGACTAGCTCTCCAAGGTCAACGAAGGCGTCTCAACCCAGAGAGATCAGAGAATCAGTGTCCTTCGCAACCTCTTCAACCGCTTCAAGGGAAATGACAATGAGAATGTCCAACTCACGTTTGATCGACTCACTGACATCACTAATGAGCTTCAAGCCCTCGGCGCTACTGAGATCACCAAGCATGAAGTCGTCAAGACACTCCTGAGATCACTTGACAGTTCGTTTGACACCCTAGCCCTGATGATTCAAGAACGTCCTGATTTCAAGACACTCGATCCGTCTGACATACTTGAGAGGCTCAACACACACGAGTTTCAACTTTCTGAGAAAAGAGACATCTACGGTCCCAACTATGGGCGAACTCGTGCCTTGAAGGCAAAGGTTGTCTCCTCATCTGAAGAAGAATCTGACAACAGTTCTGATGATCCTGAAGACATTGGAAAGGAGCTTGCTATGCTTGTGAAGAAGTTCCAAAAATTCACCAAGAAGAAAGGCTTTAGAAAGTCTTCATGATCAAGCTCAAGGAATGATGAAGCTTCTGCTCATGACTACAAGAAGAGAACATGTCACAAGTGCAAGAAACCTAGCCACTACATCTCTGAGTGTCCACAGTGGGACAATGAGAACAACAACAAGAAGAAGAAGAGCAAGGAGTATGACTCTGATGACAAGAAGAAGAAGAAATACTCAAAGTCTTCTTCCAAGTCTTCCTCCAAGTCTTCATCACACAAGAAGAGCTCATCTGGCAAGGCACGTGCGTTTGTTTGCGAGGAAATGGATTCTGAGGAGGAGTCCGCTTCTGAGGAGGCGGAGGTGGAGTCTGAGGAGGAGTCCGCTTCTGGCGTTGCGAGTCTGGCTACAGCATACGTTGCCAAGTCCATCTTCAACACTGAAGACAATGACTTCATCACCGACACCGATGCAAATGACAAGGACTACTCCGCTCCTTCCTACTGCTTCATGGCACGCGGTGCCAAGGTAAACACACGCACTACTCACTATCAAACATCTAGTGATGATGACTCTGATTGTGGTTCCAAACCCAGCTACAAAACACTTGCTAAAATTGCAACTGAACAACAGAAAGATATGGAACATATTCAAAAACTGTTAGACAAAAGCGATGACCTGTTAGACGCTGAAATGACTTGATCTCGGTCCTTAATTGAAGACATAAAAAATCTTCACGTTAAGTATGAGGAGCTTGAAAGTCGTCATGAAACGCTCTCAACAACTCATGAAAGGCTTTCCTATGATTATCTTCAAAGGAAGCAAGATCTTGAGAAATTGAGAGCGGCTCATGAAGATCTTCAAAAGGAAAACGAGTCACTTCGCGGCGAACAGATCAGTTCAGCTCAGGAAGGATTTGAACCACCATGTCTTAAATGCATTGAGCGTGATAACGCTACTTCTGTTGCTGAATGTTCTACTGCTGCTACTATTGCAATATCTTCAACTGTTGATGTGCTAACTAACCCCTCTGCTGAGGATACCACTGCTATTGCTGATGAGAATGCTAGGTTGAAGAAACAGGGATGTACAAAAGTCTCAAAGGGCATAAGACACTATGTGATGTCCTCAAAAGGCAGATCCTGAATCGAAACCCTAGGAAAGAGGGTGTTGGGTTCAAAAGGAAAATGAATGCTGATGGCTCTTCCTGGAAACCTGAGCAGTACCCCAAAACCACATGGGTTGCTGCAAAGGAACCTTCAGCGGATCCATCCACCCTATCTGGCTTCACTTGTGCTAATCCCATTGTTATTGGTGAATCCTTTGATGCAAACTATAAACTGTTTAAGAATCAGAATGGTGAAGTGTTTGCCAAGTATCTTGGTACTAACTGCAGGAATGGACCGCCTATGAAGAAGATCTGGGTGCCGAAAAGGTGTTTGGAGAATCTTCCTGTGAATATCATCATGACACCACAGGTGAAGAAGACAAACCCCAGACCACAGGCTTCATACGGTCCAAAGGCTTCATACAGACAGAGGACTCACCTGAGTCACACTAACGCAAATGTTTTGCAGGGAAGCCATACTCAGGCCTATGAATATGAGCGCGGTTCAACAAACCGCCATGTTCATAAGACCAAGAACTATTCTGCTTATTCTTATGAGTACTATTGTCCACCTGCAAGACTTTTTGCTAGGGCTCCAAAGCCGAAGTTCGTAGAAGCTGCACTTAGACTCATTGCTTCGAAGCCACCCTTGAAGATGTGGGTGGCTAAGAAAGCTTAACTCTCTTTTGCAGGGAAAGGTCTCCAGAAGAAAACCAAAATCGTCTAACGCTATTGCTGGGGACCTTAAACATCTTGTAGGGCACAAGATCAAATGCCCAAATGGTCTTATTATGTACTTTGTTCCTGAATCGCTTGCTACTTGCCCTATCAGTCCTAATCTCGATCTAAGCTTTAATAATCCACTGGTTTGTCAAATGTTTTTGCTTCACAATTCTCTTCGTGAAGCCTATCCCCCTAACTACACTGTAGGGTACGACACCAGCTGCTTCAGAATGGATTATTGATAGTGGGTGTACAAATCACATGACTGGCAAGTGAAGCCTTCTCATGGACTCAACTTTACGTCCATCTGACAAAAGTCACATCACATTTGCTGACACTGGTAAAAGCAAGGTATTGGGTCTAGGTAGAGTTGCAATCTCAAAGGATCAACACATGGATAAAGTCATGCTTGTTGAATCCCTTGGTTTCAACTTAATGTATGTCTCAATGCTTTGCGGTTTAAACATGATTGTGATGTTTGGAAAATATCGTTGCCTTGTACTAATGGAATCTGACAAGTCTCTAGTATTTGAAGGGTATCGGAAAGATGATTTGTACGTGGTAGATTTCTCAGCAGGACCACAACTTGAAGTATGTCTTCTAGCAAAAGCTTCTGAATGCTGGCTCTGGCATCGGAGGCTAGGGCATGCTGGCATGAGGAACCTCCACACCCTTGCAAGGAAGAAGCATGTCATAGGCATCAAGGGCGTCAAGTTCAAGAAGGATCACTTATGTCGTGCCTGTGAAGCAGGAAAGATGACGAGGGCCAAGCATCCCTCAAAGACAATCATGACAACGACTCAACCCTTCGAACTACTCCACATGGATCTTTTCTGTCCCACTCATTACTCAACTCTTACTACTACTGATTGTCTTTATGGCTTTGTCATTGTTGATGATTATTCAAGATATACTTGGGTGCATATAATCCTCTACAAGACTGAAGTGCAGGATGTCTTCAGATGCTTCGCCAATCGAGCAATGAACAACTATGGCGCCAAGATAAAACACATCAGAAGTGACAATGTCACTGAATTCAAGAACACTGGCCTAGATACATATCTTGATACTTTAGGAATCACACATGAATTCTCAGCTCCATACACGCCACAGCAGAATGGCGTCGTCGAACGCAAGAACAGAACACTTATTGAGATGGCCCGGACGATGCTTGATGAATACAAGACTCCAAGAAAGTTCTGGCCTGAAGCCAATGATACTGCATGACATATCATCAACCGTGTTTATCTTCACAATCTTCTGAACAAGACATCCTATGAGCTCCTTACTGGCAAGAAGCCAAACGTCAGTTACTTCAGAGTATTTGGCGCCAGGTGCTGGATCAAGGATCCACATCACACTTCAAAATTTGCACCAAAAGCACATGAGGGTTTTATGCTTGGATATGGAAAGGATTCGCACTCCTACAGAGTCTTCAACCTTTTTCACTATAAAGTGATTGAAACAGTGGATGTGGGGTTTGATGAGATGAACGGCTCACAAAGAGAGCACCTGCCAAATGTGCTAGATGAAGTTCCATCTAGTGAATCAATCAAACTTCTGGGAAATGGAGAAATCATACTGTCTGAATCTCAGCCTGAAGAAGACCTTATCATCTCCGCACCTGATCAACCTGAAGACAATGTTCAGCCTGAAGACAATCCCTCTAACGATGACAATGATCAGCAAGAGCAAAATCTTCGTCCTGTACATCCTCGTGTTGCAAATGAAGTACAGATAGAGAGAATAATTGATAGCATCAATGCACCAGGTCCACTCACTCGTTCAAGGGCAACACAGCTAGCAAATTTCTGTGGGCACTTCACATTCGTCTCAATATCTAAACCCAAGAAAGTTGAAGAAGCCTTCGTGGAACCTGAATGGATTCAAGCTATGCAAGAAGAGCTTCAACAGTTTGAGCTGAATAATGTATGGGAACTGGTTAAGCGTCTTGATCCTCGCAAGCACAATATAATAGGCACCAAACGGATATATCGCAACAAGCAAGATGAGCATGGTCAAGTTGTTAGAAACAAAGCTCGTCTCGTTGCTCAAGGGTACACTCAAGTTGAAGGGATTGACTTTGATGAAACATTTGCTCCTGTGGCTAGACTTGAAGCCATACGCATACTGCTGGCCGATGCAAATCATCATAACATACTTCTATATCAAATGGATGTGAAGAGCGCTTTTCTCAATGGGAAGATTGAAGAAGAAGTGTATGTTGCACAACTGCCTGGCTTTGAAGATCCAAAACATCCTGACATGGTGTACAAGCTCAACAAGGCACTGTATGGCCTCAAACAAGCCCCTCGGGCTTGGTATGACACACTCAAAGACTTCCTGAAGAGCAAAGGCTTCAAACCTAGTTCCCTCGACCCCACTCTCTTCATGAAGACATATGATGGTGAACTATTTGTGTGCCAAATATATGTGGATGACATTATCTTTGGCTGCACCAATCAGAAATACAGTGAAGAGTTTGGATATATGATGCAAGAGCAATATCAGATGTCCATGATGGGTGAGCTGAAGTTCTTCCTTGGTCTTCAAATACGTCAGCAACGCAATGGCATCTTCATATCTCAAGAGAAGTATCTCAAAGATTGCCTGAGGAAATTTGGGATGCAAGACTGCAAAGGCTTCACAACTCCAATGCCAGCCAAACATCATCTGGGTCCCGACGACAATGGTAAAGAGTTCGATCAAAAGGTATACCACTCCATGATTGGGTCTTTACTTTATCTATGTGCATCTAGGCCAGATATTATGCTTAGTGTTTGCATGTGTGCTCGATTCCAAGCGGCACCAAAGGAATCGCATCACTTAGCTGTGAAGCGAATTCTTCGATATTTGGCTCACACCCCAACATTAGGATTATGGTATCCAAAGGGCTCAGAGTTTGATCTGGTTGGATTCTCGGATGCTGATTATGCTGGTGACAAGGTGGATCGCAAGTCTACATCAGGCACATGTCATTTTCTGGGACGATCACTTGTATGTTGGTCTTCAAAGAAGCAGAACTGTGTATCTCTCTCCACTGCTGGATCTGAATAC
The DNA here is from genome assembly GCF_056163025.1 of Triticum urartu. Taxonomy (NCBI): domain Eukaryota; kingdom Viridiplantae; phylum Streptophyta; class Magnoliopsida; order Poales; family Poaceae; genus Triticum; species Triticum urartu. Next base: position 520,521,607 of record NC_141875.1, on the reverse strand, counting down.
ATTGCTGTTGGATCTTGCCGCGCTCAGCTTCTGTGGATGAAGCAAACACTCAAAGACTATGGCATTCATCTGAAGCAAGTGCCACTCTACTGCGACAACGAAAGCGCCATCAAGATCGCCAACAACCCAGTTCAGCACTCGAAGACAAAGCACATTGAAATTCGTCATCACTTTCTCAGAGATCATGTTGTGAAGGAAGATATTGATATCATACACGTCAACACTGAAGAGCAATTGGCAGATATCTTCACCAAGCCCTTGGATGAGAAGAGATTTTGCAAGTTACGGTGTGAGCTAAATATCTTGGAATCCTCAAATGTCCTGTGATCAGGCACACATCCTAACACTTATGCATATTGATGACTTAGATGTGCAACACACGAAGTAAAGTATATCTTCAATCAATGAAGACATACATTCTAAGTGTGAATACATTAATGTGGAATTTGACTTCGGAGCGCCACGATAATTGTGTGCCATGTCTGGGTCTAATACTTCCTATACGGTGGGCAACGCCACCACCAAATTCTTCTGTTTGAAGTGTTTTACCCATGGCGTTACATTTGCTATGTCTTCACATTTTGTTTGTCTTCATTCTCAACTTGTCTTCATGATTATCTTCACTATGTTGGTTTGATTGTCTTTCTCACGTATATATATACATATACTAGTGTTCTATCCTCTACAGCATTCACTTATAGCTATGTATTCCTGTTGAATCTTTTGAACTAAGTGAATGTGATCGGACCCTAACCTCTCTATGCTTTCTATCTCAAACTCTATCTCTGCAAATCATATGCATTCTCTTGAAACTGTCGAATGTCTTCTCTGCGTCCTTATCACCAGAAGATACAGAGACAAACATTAAGTCCGCTTTCAATGCTAATTCCTTCACCTGAAACCTGGAGAAGTGGGAACGACCACCCGACAATCTAGGCGTGCAAGGGAACGTGGAACAACCTCCAATATGTTGTATGATGGCCACGTGTCCTTCATATGTGAATCGCCAGGGGCACCTGTGTAATAAAATTGTGCCGTCCCTGTCCCTATAAATACACGCCTCACCACAGTCATTATCCTTTCTTCCACTCTCGCACAAACCCTAGCGCCACCGCTAGCCCTTGACGACACCGGCGATGAAGCGCTTAGCTGCCGCGACCTCTCCGACGCCGTCTTCACGCCGGCCGTGGACATCGTCTTCTCGCCGTCACCGTAGGTGTCCTCCGTCGCCAAGTTAGGGCACGGACGATCGAACTGCTCGGCCTCATCTCCCTCTCCGTCTAGCAGTTCTTTGTGTGGTAAATAAAACTTCCTTTTCACGGCCCTTTGATCCTATAGATTCATCACTTTCTTCCACAAGAAGTTTCTATTCACACAAGTTGGATCTATTTCATACTGCATCTCATTATATGCCTAGTATGTTCACTTATGCTACACAAAGTAGTTAGATTCCTCACTTGTATTGATCGATGGATTCGTACAAATCTGGAACCAACTCTTTATCTATGAGTGAATGTCTTCACACGTTGAGGTCAATGTCTTCTAAACTGATTTATCTTCAAAATCTTCTGAGAATGCATATGACCTCTTCCCCTTCCCTCGCACCTTAATGCTGTCACAGGTACATGTCCGTGGGAGAATCCCTTGGTTCTCATAGTATGCATTCATTTGCAGAATTCTTACAGCATCATATAAATTCTCCCGAAGCCAGTTCCTGTTTGTCCAGCAAGCAAAAGCCTTTGAACGTGTTGAAGCCATTCAGTTTAAAGTTCATGGCTGCAGAGAAATCAGTAAGGAAGGGTGGCAGAAAGCGTCGAGGTGAAACATCAAGAGATCTGCCCAATGACCTCTCAGAGCTGTACAAGACAGATCCAGAAGAGCATTACAATCAGAGCAAGACACGAATCCAATGGATTCGACGATATTGGGCAGAACAGTGGTTCAAGTACAGGTTTGTGACCAAGGAATATGCTGAGAAGAATGCCATCAAGCGACCATGGGGAGACATCCTATACAGAAATCTTCAACCCAGGTCCAGAGATGAAGCCATTGAACAAGGCTTCTATACCTGCATGGTCCATGGACCACAGCCTGCGGATGCTGACCCATTGTCATTGCTATGGTTTTGTGACGACAATTTGTTCAAGCGCAACTTCCAGTTTGCCCAAAATTCGGCAAAGCAGAACAAGAAGTCATTGGGACTAGACTTCAACCCTGGTCCCTCTGCTCCCCGTGCCGATGGCACCCGCGAAGCTGAACCCAATCTTGTTGGGCCCTTCTACAACCTGGAAGGTCTCATCACTCATATCATGGTTCAAGAGACAGCCGTGGATGAGCCTGCAGATGACGCTGAATCTGATGAAGCGCCTGCACCGCTGAAGCCAAAGAAACTGAAGCAGCATAAAGCTTCAAAGCCTGCCTTAGCACCAAAAATCTCACGGGCGAAGCCACTGGCTACTGCACCTCCTGAAGACAGTGTGCAGTCTGAATATTTGTGATGCATCTCCAAGACCTCGAGAGTAAAGATGCCTTTGAAACACACCACCCAAGAACTGACTGCTGCTGCTATTCTGCGCAACGACGCCATTGATCTGTCCAGGGATGAAGATCTTGCAGATGACCCTCTTGAGCAACTGATCAAGAGCAAAGAATAAGCAGAAATCTTCAATGATTTGCCTCTCTTTGACGTGGCAATCATCCACAACTTCATTGATGAGTGGTTTGACACGCCCAACCTCAGCTTTGAAGATCTGCAACTTCCAATTGGCCTCAGTGTCGCCTTCCATGGCGCCATTGCTTCAGAGCTAGCTCTAGCTCAGCGCATCGTTGAACTAAAGCAAAAGATCGACTTTGAGAAAGCTCAGTTCAAGAAGCACATGGCCAAGCTCAGCGTGCAAGAGGTCAAAAATTTCAAGATCATGCTGCACGAGCTCAAAGAAGCCTTTCACAAGAAGCATGAAGAAGCTCAAGGTTCTCGTGAGCGCATGAAGAGCCTGGCTGACAAGTGTGTGCAAGCCTACAATGAGGCTGAGAAGCGCAAGGCCCTTGGTCATCCTGGCATCGATCCCAGGATGGCTGCAAAGAAGAAGAAGCCAGCTGTGGCCGAACCCGAAGCACCAAGGCAGGAAGCGCATCCCATTGTCTTCCCAGCCAGCATGACTGGCTCGAAGCCAAAGGTCAGGTCAACCGCTTCAGAACTGAAGAAGACGAGGACTGCTGAGGCTGAAGCCAGAAAGAGGAAACATCCTGAAGCCTCTGATGCTGCTCCCTCTAAGAAGAAGCGCAAGACCAAGAAGGATCGGGCTGCTCCCATAGAGCCCTTAGTTGTTGAACCTATCTCAATGGTTCGCCCTGCATCTACACACCAAGAGCACCAACTGATTGTCCATGAGCCCGCTTCCAGAGAGGCTCATGCAGCTGAAGACATTCCAGCAGTTGATCCCACCGCTGCTGAAGACATTGGTCACCATGACAATGTTGAAGATGATGTAGTTCTTCCTCAGATCGAGCACCAACAGGTATCATCGCCTGTGCTTACGCACAGCGAACTCATCAGCGTTGGTCGTCCTCTGACGCCAATTGCACAGGATGCATCATGGGCTGGTCACCCACAACAAAAAATCACACCACCCCGGCAAGAAGAAGAAGATGACTTTGAGGCCCAGCCAACTCCATCTCCAACGGCGTCGCCAGCATTACGCAGGCTTCGCAAAGGACCAAGGTCTCAAGTCCCTCTTTCGAGTGTTCCAGAAGGAGAAGTGCCCCACCAATCTGTTACACATCAAGTGTTTCCAGATGCCACTCCTACTGCGAATGTCTCCAAGTCTGAGGCTAAAGCTGCTGAAGACATTCCGGCTGCATCAGCCGACGACACACAAGAAGAAGAACGTGTCCCTACTCCCCCCATTACTGAAGAAGCTATTCTTGAGGAGAACGTGTCTGTGCCTGACCCTCCAGCTCATCAAGTGGAGGTTGAGAATCTCGAGGCTGCCACCACCAACTCAAATGAAGCCAATGACGTTGTCATGACTGAAGCAAATGTGGAGCCTGCACCAACCAATGTGCCAGAAGTCAATGAAGCCAATGATGCAACTACTCATGTTCCTGCGCCTGCTGGTGGTCCTCAGTTTGACTATCACGTTGAGCACAGACCTCAGGTACAGAAGCCGATGCCAAGGTTGCCCAGGTTTCCAGGTCCTGCATCAGCACCCGGATCCTTTAATGTCAACGGCTTCAAAGCAGACAACACCTTCTTCAATAGCGCCAAGAACCCCTACTCAAGGGAAATAATATCTTCTGATCGGTTCTGGAGCTATCCGCAGCGAAGTTATTACTCATGCATTCTGTACAATCAAGGTCACATTTTCCCTCATATGCGTCTTGACACTGAAGCCATAACTGGTCTACCTTGCTTGGAAGAAGCTCTGGATTGCTTCAAAGAGTCTGGATTGTTGCCTTTCGTCACAGACCAAGAGCACTGGAACGAAGAGTTGCTGCTCCAATTCTATGCCACTCTTCACATTCGTGGCTACAACAGAGATCTGAAGACTTGGGTCCTTGAGTGGATGACCGGCAATGTTCATCATGAAGCCAAAGCCTTTGATATCATTGAGCTCACTGGTCTGCCCACTCCTGGAGATCTTTATGAACCTGGTTGTCAGCTTCACAGTGCATCTATGGACAACATCTTTCAGAAGCCTGAACCAAACATGAGTCAGATGCTTAGCATGATGAAGCCTTTGCCTCCAGATGCTGCATATCCTAAGGAGTTCTTTGTTGAAGACCTTGAGTATCTGCCAAGCACTATCTATCACATTATAAGGCGAACTCTTTGGCCCATCAAAGGACATTCTCCACATGCAAAGCTGGAAGGTGCAATGAAGACTTTGGTCTTTTATATTATTCATGGAAAATGCTTCAATGCACAAGACTTCTTCATCTGCCAACTTGCTGCCTGAGGATCTGATCTTTTTGGCTTGAAGTTTTACGCTCCATGGATAATGCGGCTGATCAAACTACACTCAGCTGTCTCATATCAGCCCTCTGCTCGCAATCATCGGATCTTTCTGCTTGACATTGATATGTCCATTGAAGCCATCTATCCAGAGCCTGCCAAGGAGCCTCTTAGTCTTCAGAATGCTGAGCATCAAAGTTTCTCTCAGAACATTGAAGGAGTTGAAGCAGTCACTCGTGTTTATCCTCTGGCTGGTACTACACGTGCACCTCATCGTACCCTCACTGAAGCCACTGAAAGCACTATTTCCCAATGGCCCAAGAAGCGATCTCATGTTCTCAATGACCGAGAGCTTCTGGTCGCCCTTCATCAGAAACAGGATAGGCATCATGACTGGCTGAAGCGCCAAATGCAAAGCCTCTTGGTGGATGTCAACCGCATTCGCAATCTTGCCACCAAGAATGCCTTTGTTGCCTATGAAACCTGTCGGCGTACATGGAAAGGGCTGACGCTTATGTGTTCTGAAGATGATCTTCAAGAGGATGGCTTCTCTGAATGTTTCAAGTTTGACTCTACACCTCCAAGAAGGACTGTGCTGCGACGAACTCCGTCTCTTGAAGACTCTGAGTTCTCTTCCTCCGCGGCAACTGTGAATGCCAGAGTGATCAAGGACGAAGACTATGCCACTTCACCGCTCCCTACTTCTGCACGCATCGACACTGCCCCGAGTTCGTCTACACAGTCGAACAACACCGACCCTTGCTGCTTCACCTACTCCTCATGGGAATGAGTAGATGCTCTATGTCTTCAAACCTTTTTGGTCCTTACTGACAAAAGGGGGAGAAGCATATGAGTTTGATAGTCTTCAAGCGGGTCCATATGGGCGGTTGCTTTATGTTTTGCCTAGTGTTTACAACTCTCGTTTTGATACATTTGGTTCTTTGAGTTGTAACACTTAAACTCGATGGTCGTCTGCTACTTATTGCGATGATAAATTCCGCATGTGCGACGATAAATTCTGCACTTAGATCATTTTGCAGACGCCCATTTTTCATTATGCATGTCATTATCTTCACATACTTTCCATGCATGATGAATTGTCATCATAAGTTGAAGAGGATCTCCACAAGTACAACCTGCCATGTGCATTTGCATTCCAAAAGCAAATTACTTATATGCACATCTTCAGGGGGAGCCCTTGCAACTTATGAAGACAATTCCTTATCCTTTACAATTTCACATATTATATTCCCTGTTGAAAACTTGAACTAGTTTGTCATCAATCACCAAAAAGGAGGAGATGGTAAGTGCATCTAGTGCCACCCCTAGTTGGTTTTGGAGTATTGACGACAAACCTAGTTGAGGGACTAATGTGTTTGTGAGAATTGCAGGATAACACAGGTAGAAGTCCCTCATTGATTCGGTTTTCCTACCAGAGATGACCCCTAAAAATGTATGAAGACATTGAAGTAAAAGGTGGTATGTGAAGACATTCACATTGAAGACTATGACAAGAGAAGACATCGTGTGAAGACTATGGAGCGCGAAGACTTAGCAGTTTCGTCGTTCTGTGTTTTTCTTTGTTGAGTCATAGGAATCACCGTACTGTTAAGTGGGGTCCAAGAGAACCAGTCAAAATGACTGAAGTGATGCTTAACTGAAATCCTATGTCTTCGAGTGAAGACTATGAGAGCAAATCTTGTCCAGAGTTGGATAAGTCAGCTTTGCTTGTAGCCCAAGTAAAGTTGCCGTGTGTGATTGAAATCTGACCGTTGGAACACGTGTCAGTTCCTTAGTGACCCAGGGTCATTTTGGACAAATCAGGTCGGGTTGCCTAGTGGCTATAAATAGCCCACCCCCTACAACCATAAACGGTTGGCTGCTCAGAGTTAGAGTACGGCTTTTGTCGTTTGAGAGCAACCCACCTCGAAGCTTTTGAGAGAGAATTCCTTGCGAGGATAAAGCCCTAAACACCCAGAGCCAAAGAGTGCCAGGCATCACTTAAGTCTTCCTGTCTGTGTGATCTAAAGACTTAGTACACTTGAGGACTGTGAATCCTCCAGCCGGTTAGGCGTCGCGTTCTGAGCATCCAAGAGTCATTATGGATCGCCGGTGAACGAAGTCTGTGAAGGTTTGGAAGTCTACCTTGAAGACTTACCAGAGTGATTAGGCGAGGACTGGGTGTCCTTAGCTCAAGGGGAATAAGGTGAAGACGAGGTCTTCTGAGTTGAATCTCAGCCTCCCTAACGAGACATACAGTTGTCACAGCAACTGGAACTGGTCCAACAAATCATTGTCTTCAACGAGTCACTGGTTTCATCCTTCCCTTCCCTTTACTTACTGTTGGTCCTTGTGAAGTCATTGTACGATTGCATCACCATTTGACTTCACTAAGTGATTACTTGTTCTGATTGGCTTCACAATATCTTCCTACCTGATCCTTACTGCCTAGCTGCTATTAGTCATTGTGCTTTCACTTCATTGAATACTTGACTATGGTTTGCCTAGTGTAGTCTACCTTCCGCTGCATGGTAATAGGTTTATTTCTATCGTTTGTCTTCGAAACTTACATGTTTTGAAGACTTCCAAAAAAATCGCCTATTCACCCCCCCTCTAGTCGGTCACTAGCACTTTCAATGACGACCGCCGCCGACCCGCTACCGTCCCGCCGCCGCCCGTAAGCCCCCCTCCTCCTCCGCCCGACGTCCACAGCATCGACGTCTTCGTCCCCGACGACGCCCCCGTCTTCTACGCCCGCAGGTACCCCATCCAACTCACCCCCGCCTCCATTTCCCACCTCTCCCTCTCTGCTCATAGTTCTTTTTTTTCAAGTTCTTTCCTCATAGTTTTTTTTCAAGTTCTTTCCTCATAGTTCTTCCAAATTTCAGCTACTCCAGCCATTCCTCCGGTTGCCTCCCTCCTCTCCACACTCCAGACAGGACGACCGACGGTCGACTCCCTCCGCTGCTGAACAGGACGTTGGTAATATGAACTCTCTCTTCTTCTCTCTGTTTACCAATTCTACTATTGTATACAAACATATTTATGTGATATGTCAACTTGTGAAGTTTGTGAACTACAAGAATTAGAAAGATTAGGGAAAGGAACTAGTTGATGAGAGGGATGCATGAGAAGCTAGCTACACTGCCATGAACTTTGTTTTTCCTTTTGACAAACACTCTTGTTAACATCAGGAATTAAAAATGCACCATAGAACAAGATATATAGATAGCTGAAACAAAGAGGTGTGCTTTGAAAGAAAAAAAGTGCACCTGCAAGTGAGACTTGACATGTGCCAAGCTAGCAAACAAAATATGTATATGTACATACTCTCATAAGGTTCTAAGAGATTTTATTATAAGCATGATGTTCCTTGTCGTTGACTTATCACTGTTAAACAGAGACCTCTGAGCTGATACTCTGCATGTATGCACACAAACAATAATCCTATGAGGCTGGTCATCAACTCTGATCCAGAAGTTTTAAGTTTTAAGTTGGTGATAACAACACATATATTCCCTTCCAAAAAAGAAAAAAGAAAGAAATGTATGCATCTGCTACTGTTTATAATTAGCCCCCTCCCTCCCTAACTAACTAGAATAATTAACAACACTAGCTAATTAACAATACTAGCCAGCTTGCTAGCTTGATGAGTCATCACCAATTTCTCAAATCTTGTTTCCTCTGATGATCAATACATATGTTCAGAGATTAATGTGCTAGCTTGATGAGTCATCACCAACCAATATGATGATCAAAGCTTGTCTGTAATTGCTTCTCTGTCTGTCTGTAATATGCTAGCTTGATTAACAATACATATGATGCAAATCAACCATTAGAGATTGTGGTTGGGATTTTATGGATTGTTCATTTTGGCTGTTACATGTTACTGTGCTGGCTGGCTGGCTGGCCAGCGTCTTCTCTGACTTGTTTGCCTTTCCCACTGCTCACATGTTACTGTCATATTTTCCAGCAAAGTCTTGGTCTGGCATTGCTGCTGAGGCACTTGATTTTTGTCCATATGAAAGTAGAGGACCATATGGTCTGTGGCCTTTTCATCCATATGAAAGTAGAGGCACATTGTGGTGCTAGTTTGCTGGGTTTTGTCTCCGATCATCATGTCGTGATGATTTTGCAGGTACCCCGAGAGGCCCTTGAGTTTGCCAGAATGTCGATTAACTTTCGTTCCGGCAAATTCGGGTACTCCATATGTCCTATTTTCAGCAAAGGTCATGCTGGAATTTTCCATGAATTTTAGCATGACTTTGCTAAAAATAGGACATATGGGGTACTTGCGACTAATGCATGGGCCGGGTATCTTAGTACTTAATTAAGTAGGATCAACTACCTCTTGTGTTATACATATTCTATTTGGATGGCCCTGCTAACCCTTGACCATAAATACTTGAGATGGATGTAGCAGGCTTAAAGAAAGAAATGTTTTTAGACCAACTCCACAGGGCCTGGCTGAAAATGCACAAGTGTGCATGACTAACACTATTCTATTGTAAAGCTAAACAGGAAAAAGGAACCACTCATCCTAACCATTTGCTCTCAAAATTACCACTTCACTTCTTACTACTAAAAATCTTAGACCATCTCCATTCACCAATAGCTTAAACCAGTTCGAAGGGCGTGTTTTCACCACACTGTGGATTATCTTATTGGACCCAACGCAAGAGATGATGTAGTTTTGAATTATGAACATAGAATATGTCATCATCGGACGACGAAAGTCTCCCGGGGGAGTGCGGCTGGTGCCACGACGATCGAGGTCTGTGCGACATGCCTCACCTGGACGATGATCGGAGCTTCAGCATTAAGCTCGAGGAGACCTTCGAAGTTGAAATGGTACACAACGACGACAAGTGTTATTTTCATAATTAAGCATGACTTCAACTATTTCAACGTGTAATTTTCATCTTTTGCAATTCGAGTATAGCTTATCCCATGCCATGCAAGACGCTATGTCCTGGAGAGGATGGATTTTGAAGACCATGAAATTTCTAAAACAAAGAAAATTCACCTAAGGACTCATCACGATGTGGATTTTGAAGTAAATCTGTATAATTCTGGGAGCCTATCACTCGTCCCATGGATCTTGGTGATCCTAAAATCGAGCAAGACAATATGGACCTCTGGGTCCTTGTTGATACGCCTCCAATTCTACCGCTATGTGAGTTTCTCAAACGTAGTTACTAAATACTTTGCTGCAGATATTAAGTTTCCAGGTGTGGTTGAATTGACAACTCAACTGCTAATACTTGAGAGTGTTCTTTGGCTCCCCTTGTGTCGAATAAATAAATTTGGGTTGAATACTTAACCCTCGAAAACTGTTGCGATCCCCTATACTTGTGGGTTATCAAGACTATTTTCTGGCGCCGTTGCCGGGGAGCATAGCTCTATTCTTTGAGTCACTTGGGATTTATATCTGCTTATCATTATGAAGAACTTGAAAGATCCAAGAACCAAGATTTATCCCTCAACTACGAGGGGAGGTAAGGAACTACCATCTAGCTCTGCACTTGATTCACCTTCTGTTTTGAGTAAGCTTGCAATACCTAAACCTGCTTCTGCTATTCGGTCTGATATGTCACATGTTATTGATGATGCTACTTCTGCTATACATGATACTTATGATGAAACTACTTCTGTGCTTGATACTACTATGCCACTTGGTGAATTTCTGGATGAACAACTTGCTAGGGCTAGAGAGATTGAAAATATTGAATCTGATAATACTGATGAAAGTGATGATGAAGAGTCACTTGTTATTCCTGAGGGTTATGTTTTTGATCAAGAAGCCTCTTTAGCTATTTTAGCTTGCAAAGATAGATACGAACTTACACTACTAGCAAAAGTCCTACTAGTGGCGCACCTGTTTTGCCTACTAATGGCGCACTACAGGTCCTCCACTAGTATCACGCCATTAGTATTTTTTTACTAATGGCGCACATGCAGTGCGCCATTAGTATAGCCCGCGGTGCGCCATTAGTATGCCTCCCAGGGGGCCATATTTACCCATGTGCTTTGGCATACTAATAGCGCACTGGAGGATGATGCGCCATTAGTGTGCTCTGGCTTACTAATGGTGCACTATGTGGTGGTGCGCCACTAGTATGAATATTAGGGATTTTTTTCTTTTCTGATATTTTCATAGGTTATAAAATATATTATTGGACAGAATATAGACAACACCACACAGCTGCCGGGGTTTCTGATCCACGGGCACCTATGGGACCGGCGGACCGGGTCCCTTTTGGTTCGGCGGGGGGCGGAGGTTGCGCAAAGAGCAGATCGAGGCGAAGCACGCGGGCGGTTGGTCGTGCGAGGAGTAAATCGAGGCGAAGCACGCGAGCGATTTACCCAGGTTCGGGCCGCAAGGATGCGTAAAACCCTACTCCTGCTTTGTGGATTGGTATTGATTTCTAGCTCGGGAGCGAGCGTGAGTGTGTGGAATTGCTGAACCTCGCGAGAGCTCTCGAGATGGCCGACCCCCATCTACGTTGCCCCGGGCCTCCTTTTATATGCTCAAGGGGTTACCGACATAGGGCAACGGAGGGCAAAAGTGGAAAAGGTGCCGTGGATAGGCACAGCTAGGTGCTGTAGTAGGCATAGCTAGCTGCTATAGTGCTATCATACCTAACCCTGACGGCAGGGGACAAGGGCATTAAATGCCCGTCTGTGTCACCTAGACAGCACCGAGAGGGACCGCTAGGGACGCCACCGTCTTGCCACGATGGTTGTCTTGTCAGCGCCTGCGTGCCACCGCACGCCCCTAGCTGCACAGCCTCCTGCCACGTGCGCTCGGGAGGGGCCCCGAAGCGACACGTGGGTGGATGTGCTGGAGCGCGGGCGTGGAGTGGGGGCTTTCCGCGGCAAGCGCCTTGTCGCGGCCGCCGACTCGTCGCTCCCGGGAGCTTGTTGCTCACCGGGCCTTGCCGGGGCGCGTAGCGCGCCGCGGCAAGTTCCTTGGAATGCCTTGGATGGCCTTCCCGGCAAGCGCCTCTTGCCGGGGCCTTGGGACGCTTCTGATGGCCTTCCCGGCAAGCTCCTCTTGCCGGGGCCTTGCTTTCTTCCCGGCAAGCTCCTCTTGCCGGGGTCTTGTCTTGAGTACTTTGTTCTTGAATGGTCTTCAAAGGGACCACGGAGGTTCTTGGTGGTGACCTGGCAGGCCTTTCCGCGGGACGCTGCGACTGCCCGTGCACAAGTTCGGGGTACTAAGGGTACCCCTACTTTAGTACACCGACAGGAGCCCCCGGGCCTGGGCCAGACACGGTGCCGAGCGCTGTTGGGCCAGGCCCAAAACAGTGCACGGGCACGCGCGGCCTAGGTCACGCCGAATATCTCTCCGCTTCTATCGCGCACGCTCGGAACGGCGCGCGTCAAACGCGGCGTCGTGGGTGACGCGAGTGGCGCGCGCGCGTGGGGCTGAGCCCCGCGAGCATGCGTCAAGCCATGATGAAGGGGAATGGCCCACGCCCTCTTCTCCAAACGGAGGTAGGCGTGGGGGCGTGGCGCATTTACTGGATGGGGCCGGTGCGCGGTTTCTGAAGCGCCCACTCCCCGAGATCACGGGGTAGGGCGAGGCCGCCCCATCCGTCGCCTCAGTTCTGCATCTCCGCCACGCGGCTCCCATGCACTTGGGATCACGGACGGCGGGAGCGGGAACCTGGGCTGTTGCGAGCAGAGGGGGTGGGTCGGCTCGCCTCCCTGCTCTTCCTGTGCCTTGATTCGCCGAGAGGGGCGGCTGGGCTCCCACTTCGCTCCTTTATAAGGAGCGGGAAGGGAGCACCGAAGCCTGCACCCTCTCGTCTCCTCCTTTCTTCAGCTTCTGCTCCCCTTTCTCTCATTCGCCATGGAGAAAGGGAATCCTGGGCCTTCATCGGTGGCGGCGAGGGTCGCCGCCAGGCAGCGCACCCTCCCCTTTTCCTCGCTCGTGGTGGCAGAGCCAGCCATAAGGGGAAGAGGGAGGGGGCGAGGTCGTGGACGAGGTCGAAGACGAGGTCGAGGCGCTCGGGGAAGAGGCGGACGGGGCGACGCGCCAGCTTCGCCCCCGCCGGCGGCTCCTCCCCCCGCGGCGGTCCATATAGGTGACAACCCTTGCGAGTTCTTCGTCAAGCTGCGCCGGGCGCCTTGTCGTCGCCTCCGGCTTCCGGCTCCGTTCGCGGGCGCGATGGAGTCGGACCCGCCCGAAACTCTGAGATTACACATGAGGGGCTGTGGGATCAGCGGCACGCGAGTCCGCGTGGTGTTCCCAGCCCCTAGTGTGATGTATCTCGATCGAGGGTGGAAGACGTTCGCCCGCATCCACAGCTTGACGGGGGGACTCACCCTCCATTTTAAGCTGGTGGAGGGCGATCTCCTCTCCGTCAAGGTCTTCGGGTGCTTCGGCACCCGGGCGAAGTGCTGCGTGGACAGCTCGTCCGATAGCGAAGGCTCCTCCTCGAGCGAGAGTGACGAGGAGGAGAGCGACAGTGATGGTGAGGGTGGCCGGCGGCAGGACGGCGGCTCCAACTAGGTGTCGGGCGCCGTCTCGTGCGGCACCGGCGACCCTATCATCCGCGGCGCCGGCTTCTTGAACTCCCCGGGGGCGTCTCCTTGGGCGGCTGGCGTAGGGAGGCCACGGAAGGGGAAGAGGGCTGGCGACAAGGCCGTCAGGTCGGAGTATGAGGGCGTGGTGCCCTCGACAGCGCGCTGACGTCCTGCCGCCCCTCCTTCGCATCCTTCTCCCGGCGTCGCCATCACCGTCCGGCCCCCGGGATGTTCTCTTGGTGTCTTCTGGCACCTGTAGCTCGCCTTGGCGCCCCATTCCCCTTTTCGCCTCCTTGATCGATGTTCTCTTGGTGTCTTCTGGCACCTGTAGCTCGCCTTGTCGCCCCATTCCCCTTTTCGCCTCCTTGATCTACCTCCTGAAGAGAGGGACAAGAAAGGGATTACGGGCACCTTATCTTTTTAATTGTAAGCCTTCGGGCCTTAGCTGTATCTAAAACTTGTAATCCTCTCTTTCATGTTTTTCATCCTCTACGGACTGTACCTGTATGGGATGTTTTTTAATGAAAAGGGGATGTTTGCCGGGTTATTTGCCTCGTGGGTTGAACCCACGCCAAGGAACAGATCCTTGGTGTCTCTCGGACAGACGTTCCCGGCAACAGGCCCTGCCGCCTTCCCACGTCGCTTCGACCGCTCTCACGCCTTTGACGGAGGCGGGAACGAGGTGGGTGCGGCCTCCTTGTTTCATCCCTTTGCTGTCGCAGCTACGACCAAACTTGGCCCCGGGAACGCGCTCCAGGGCCTACAGTCGGGGGAGCACGGCAGTTTACGGGAAGAAACGCGGTTTCACATTCTCCAGTCCATAAGAGGATGCATGAAGAGGGATGAAAGACTTATCTGATTTGCAGCCCCCGGCAACTCTGGCTTGCCGGGGGTGATATCTTGGCATCCGCAGCCCCCGGTGTTCTTGCCGGGGCCCAGGTGCCAGCGCGCCCTTCTTCTCCTTTTCGTCTCCAGGTGGCCTGGCCAGGACGTGCGAGCCCTGCGAACGAAGGAAAAGCAAAGGGACGGACACTCGACCTCTAAGCTAGGGGTTAGCCGCTGTTAGGGACTATCGACCCTAACCAAGGACGAGACTCAGACTCAACCTAGCATGCATGCTATAGCCCCCGGGGTATGCAGTGCTTCATTTTCTGGTGCTCAGGGTCTATGCCTGGCTCTGTACAGAGGTTTACATGCAACAGCGGCAAAACTCGTACAGAAAGGTGGTTGTCGGACGGGGTCCGACAACCGCGCCTTACGGGTAAAACTTACGAAGATGCTCGATGTTCCAGGAGTTGCTCACTGGAAAGCTATCTTCGGTCTCAAGGCGGACAGTGCCAGGCCTTGTGACTCGTTTCACCCGGTAAGGGCCTTCCCACTTCGGCGTCAACTTGTTGGAATTCTTGGCCGACTGAACGCGCCGAAGAACAAGGTCGCCTTCCTCGAAACTCCTGGCACTGACTCTGCGGCTATGGTAGCGGCCCAGAGCTTGCTGGTAGCGAGCAGCTCGCACAGCAGCCTGGAGACGATCTTCCTCAAGGAGCAGCGCGTCATCTTGCCGCAGCCGCTCTTGCTCAAGCTCATCGTAAGCGAGCACTCGAGGTGACCCGTATACGAGTTCCGTGGGGGTAACTGCCTCTGCTCCATAGACTAGAGCAAAGGGTGTCTGTCCAGTGGCTCGATTTGGCGTCGTTCTGATCAACCAAAGAACCACCGGTAGCTCCTCGATCCAGTTTCTTCCGCACTTGCGCAGCCTGTCGAAAGTTCTGGTCTTGAGCCCGCGCAGCACCTCAGCATTTGCCCTCTCCGCTTGACCGTTGCTCCTTGGGTGAGCAACAGAAGCGAAGCAGACTTTGGCGCCGAGATCTTGGATGTACTGCATGAAGGTGTGGCTCGTAAATTGTGTGCCGTTGTCGGTGATTATCCGGTTAGGGATCCCGAAGCGGCAAACAATCGACCTGAAGAACTTGACGGCTGACTGTGCGGTCACCTTCCTCACTGGTTCCACTTCCGGCCACTTTGTGAACTTGTCGACTGCGACGTACAAGTACTCAAAGCCCCTGACAGCTCGGGGGAAGGGGCCGAGGATGTCGAGCGCCCAGACCGAAAATGGCCAGGATAAAGGGATCGTCTGGAGAGCTTGAGCTGGCTGGTGTATCTGCTTGGAATGGAACTGGCACGCTTCACACTTGGTTACTTGTGCAATTGCATCCTGGAGGGCTGTTGGCCAGAAGAAACCTTGCCGGAATGCTTTGCCGACGAGTGCTCTTGCGCCAATGTGGTGACCACATATGCCTCCGTGTATCTCTGCCAATAGCTTCTGTCCGTCTTCCCGGGGAGTGCACCTCAATTTCACACCGTTGAGTCTTCTTCTGTACAGCGTCTTGTCGACGAACTGGTACATACTCGACTGCCGGGCTACTCTTTTGGCTTCTTCTTGCTCTTCGGGAAGTTCTCCTATCTGAAGGAAACGGACAATCTCCTGCGCCCATGTTGGAGCCTGTGGCTCAACAACAAGGACTAAAGGCAACTCTGCTGCTGCGGGAACGTCCGCTTCTACAGCGAGAAGCTGTGTCTCTGCCGGAGCTTGGCGTTCCGCGACAAGCTTGTCGGGAGCTTCAGCTTCAACGGAACAAACCCTAGGGCTTGCCGGAGCATCTGGCTCACCGGCGCTCTTGGCGTTGATCTTGGAGGTTGCTGCAGGAATATCTGCTTCTACGGCGAGAAGCTGTGTATCTGCCAGAGCGTGACATCCCGCGACAAACTTGCCGGGAGCTTCTGCTTCAACGGAACAAACCCTGGGGTTTGCCGGAGCATCTCGCTCCTCAGCGCCTTCGGTGTTGATCTTGGGGACCTTCTTGGCGGCGGCTTCGGGAAGCTCTGCCGGCAGGTAGTCACTAGGAATCAACTTCCTCTTCTTGCTTTGTCCAGTTGATGGTGTTACAGACGGTTGAGTCAGCTTGAGCACAAAGGTCCCTGGTTCCACAGGTAACTTAAGTGCGGCGCACTTTGACAGGCCATCAGCAATGGCGTTCTGAGTTCTCGAAACGTGCTCCATTTGCAGGCCGTCAAAGCGCTCTTCTAGCTTTCTCACTTCGTCGACGTAAGCTTCCATCAACGGACTCTGATAGTTCTTGTTTACTTGGCGGACGACAAGCTGTGAGTCACCCCTGACAATGAGCTTCTTAATCCCAAGGTTTGCCGCGATCCTGAGACCGGCAAGCAATCCCTCATACTCTGTAGTATTGTTTGTTGCTTGCTCCTTGGGAAAGTGCATCTGGACTATGTACTTGAGGAGCTCTCCGGTGGGCGCGATAAGCAGCACACCAGCGCCGGCGCCTTGCAGCGAGAAAGCACCATCAAAGTACATCAGCCACTCTTTGCTCGCTTCTTTGTCGGGGATGCTCGTCTCCGGGATTTCTTCGTCCGGAGTTGGCGTCCATTCCGCTATGAATTCTGCCAATGCTCTGCTCTGGATAGTTGAAGTGCTTTCAAACTTGAGACCAAAGCTTGACAGTTCCAGTGCCCACTCAACAATCCTGCCTGTCGCTTGAGGATTCTGCAGTATCCTCTTCAGCGGGAAGCGAGTGACCACTGTGATCTCATGTGCTTGGAAGTAATGGCGCAGCTTTCTCGAGGCCATGAGAAGGCCGAAAAGCAGTTTCTGCACACCAGAGTACCTTGACCTAGCCCCCTGCAAGAGGGAACTGACAAAGTAAACTGGGCGCTGCACCGTTTTCTTCCGTATCTCCTCGTGTATCAGCGCGGGTTCATCTTTGTCGGGACCAGAGCTTGTCGGGGAATCCCCCTGCTTGTCGCTGGATGCGCTTGCCGCGGTTTCTGGCTCATCATCCGCCTCCCTCTCTGCCACCAACGCAGCACTAACCACTTGATTGGTTGCCGCTATGTACAGCAGCAACTTCTCTTGTGGCTTAGGCGCGACAAGTATTGGAGGGGAGGACAGGTATCTCTTCAGGTCTTGCAGCGCAGCCTCCGCTTCCGGAGTCCATTTCATCGGACCTGCCTTTTTCAATAATTTGAAAAATGGCAAGGCGCGCTCGGCAGACCGAGAGATGAACCTGCTGAGAGCAGCCACGCAACCGGCAAGTTTCTGTACATCCTTGACGCACTTCGGTGCTTTAATCTGCTCAATGGCCTTGATCTTGTCGGGATTGGCCTCAACCCCCCGCTGAGACACGAAGAACCCGAGAAGCTTGCTTGAGGGAACTCCAAACACACACTTCTCTGGGTTGAGCTTGAGGCTGATCTTGCGCAGATTTGCAAAAGTCTCGTCCAAGTCTTGGATCAGGGTTGCTCTGTCCTTGCTCTTGACCACTATATCATCCATGTATGCTTCCACATTTCTGTGTATTTGCGGCTCGAGAGCAATATGGACTACTCTTGTAAATGTCGAACCAGCATTCTTTAATCCAAAAGGCATCCGTACGAAGCAGTACGTGCCACATGGAGTAATAAATGCGGTCTTCTCTTCATCCTCCTCTGCCATGAAGATCTGATGATACCCGGAGTACGCATCAAGAAACGAAAGCAAATCACATCCAGCTGTGGAGTCAACAATCTGGTCAATGCGCGGCAAAGGAAATGGGTCTTTGGGACAAGCTTTGTTAACATCGGTGAAATCGATGCAAAGCCTCCATTTCCCGTTTGCCTTGCGCACGACTACAGGATTGGCCAACCACGTGGGATGGAGCACTCCTCTGACGAGGCCTGCTGCTTCCAGTTTCTTGATTTCCTCCGCAATGAATTCTTGGCGCTCCACCGCCTGCTTCCGGACTTTCTGCTTGACGGGCCGCGCATGAGGACAGACGGCAAGGTGGTGCTCAATCACTTTCCTGGGAACACCGGGGATGTCGGACGGTTGCCATGCAAACACGTCGACGTTCGCCCGCAGGAAAGCAACGAGCGCGCTTTCCTATTTAGGATCAAGCGCGGCACTGATGGTGAAGGTACCACCAGTGCCATCCTCCTTGGCGGACACCTTCTTCGTCTCTGGCGGAGCTGCCATCGTCTTCTTGTGCTTGCCGGCGGAGCTCGATGGTGCGTCCTCGACGGCAGCGCAGCATTCCGAAGAGGCGCGCTTGCCGGAGTGGGCATCAGAGCTTCTGCCGGACTGGGTCTTCTTGCCGGTGGAGCTCGATGGTGCGTCCTCGACGGCAGCGCAGCACTCCGAAGAGGTGTGCTTGCCGAAGTAGGCACCAGAGCTCTTGCCGGACTTGGTCTTCTTGCCGGTGGAGCTCGATGGCGCGTCCTCGACGGCAGCGCAGCACTCCGAAGAGGCGCGCTTGCCGGAGTAGGCACCAGAACTCTTGCCGGACTTGGTCTTCTTGGTCCCGGGAGCTTCAGCGGCAAGGGGATCGCGGTCCGCCGTGGCTGCTGCTTCCCGGTAGATCTTGTCGGCACAGATAAGAGCGTCCTTCTTGTCGCCAGGGACAGAAATGACGCTTATCGGGCCTGGCATCTTCAGCATGTTATACGCGTAGTGAGAGGCCGCCATGAACTTGGCGAGTGCTGGACGGCCAAGTATCCCATTGTAAGGCAACGGGATATCGGCAACGTCGAACGTGACCCTCTCAGTCCTGAAGTTTAACTCGCTGCCGAATGTTACCGGCAGCGTGACCTTCCCCTTCGGCTTGCTCCTTCCCGGATTGATTCCTTGGAATGTGCCGGTCTCTTCGAGCTCGCCGTCAGGGATCTGGAGTTTTCGGAGCACAGCGGAGGAGATCAGGTTTAAGCTGGCCCCGCCGTCAACTAGCATCTTGGTGACCTTGAGTTTGCGGATAGTTGGTGAAACCAACATCGGCAGACACCCGACCGTGGTTGTGCGATCAGGGTGGTCCTCAATGTCAAAGATGATAGGCGTGCTGGACCACTTCAGAAGCTTGCACGATTCGATGGGTGGTTCCGCTGCATTGACTTCCCGCACCCACTGTTTGAGTTGGCGGTGCGAGGTATGCAGGGAAGCACCCCCGTCAACGCACAAGACCTCTGTGGCTTTCTGAAACTCCTGCTCGCTGGTCTCAACGTCATCCATGTCTTCATCCTCACCGTCGTCTTCGTCGTTGTCGCGACCGCGGGGAGGTCTGTCTCCTTGCCGCTGCTTGGCCTTGTCGCGGCGTCCTTCCTGGCCGGTGCGCTTCTGGCCAGGTTTCTCGGCACCCCCTTGGGCTCTCTCCTTGTCGCGCCGCTCGTACTCAGCCCTCTGTTGCTGGACGAGCTGCTCGACCTTCTTGCAGTTCTGGAGGTCATGGCCCTTGGTGCGGTGAATCTTACAGTATTGCTTGCCGGAGCCGTCCCGCTTGTCGGCGACCGCCACAGCCTGATAGTTGGTGCACGCGGCAACTTCCTTGCCGGAGCTACCAACTGTAGCCTTCGTGGCATCACCTTCATTGCCGGACTGCTCAACGACCAGCACCTCGCTGTTCTGCTTCTTCCTGTTGTTGCGCCGCCGGCTTCTCTTTGCCAGGGTGGCATCCTCACTGTCAGATCCTCCTGCTCCAGTGCTTTCCCCGGGGAATTTCCTCCCCTCCTCAGCGCGTGCACACCTGTCGGCCAGGGCATAAAGCTCGCTGACGTCCCAAATCTTGCACATTGCCAACTCCTCCCGCATTCTGCGGTTACGCACGTTCTGATGGAACGCGCTGATTACCGCGGCAGGGTGGATATTTGGGATGTTGTGGTGTACACGGCCGAACCTCTGGATATACTGGCGCATGGGGCTCTCCTTCCTTCTGGACGAGCAGATGAAGATCGCTCTCTTGGCCATGAGGTTTGTGGCCGCCTGTGAAGGCGCCAACAAACTGATGGCACAGCTCAGCCCAGGAGGATATGGAGTTGTCCGGCAAGTGCATGAGCCAGGACCTGACGTTGGGCTTGAGTACCAACGGGAAGTAGTTGGCAAGGATCTTGTCGTCCCGCCCCCCAGCAGCCTGCGCCGCGATGGTGTAGATGCTGAGGAACTCCGACGGATGCAACTTGCCGTCGTACTTCTCTGGTACGTCGGGCTTGAAGTTCTTCGTACTGGGCCACTGGACTTGCCGCAGCTCACGAGTGAACGCAGGGCAACCTACCGGGTACGGCAAGTCGCCTGGTTCCCCTGGCGCATGCATGTCGACAGAGGGCCCAGCGCGCTGGTCTGACTGACGTCGCGCTTCTCTCCGGCGCTCGATGCGTGTACGAGCGTCTTCCCGCTGCCGTTCTTGAAGAACTTGTCGCTGATCGCGACGAACTCGGGGATCAGACGACGCGGTGGAGTCGCTGTCGAGGTGGACCCGGCGAGTCGGTGATCTTGGCCTTCGGGGTGGGGAGTGCACAGTAGTTGCACCCCCACCAGTCTTGTCACCACCGGTTTGTGTCTGGCTGACTCGCTATGGCTGCGACGTGGTCGGCTGCCAAGGAGTGTCGCCGTTGGCGAAACCGATGAGACTCTGGATAGTGGCCCTCCAGTCGTCGATCTTGTCCGGCGCTGGAGGGTAGTCTAGGAGCAGCTGAGCTCGCGCCAGAGCTTCAGCTGCGGTAGCGGGCGGCGGTAGCGAACGGTGCGAGGAGCGGGATAAGCTCGGACTTCTAACTATGTTAGAAGGAGCAGTATCTCGTCCAGGCGACCGTGTCTCGCTCGCGCCGGCTTGTTGACGCGCATAGTGGTCCTGGGCGCTTCGGGATCCACCAGCTTGATCCGGGTCCAGCGAGCGCATGGTACCGTGGGTACCATGACGCTGCCGGTCCCGCGCCTCCTGAGATGGGCGCGGTGCATGCACGGACGCCGAGGTCTTGGAGTGCGCCCGGTCGTTGTGGGAGCCGGCCACGCCGCCGATGGGCAGCGCTGCCTTGCCCTGGGACCTGGCAGCACCGTGAGTTCCCTCGTCGATGCGTGCCCTTCCGCCGGCGCCTGCCCCACCATCCGCTTGCTCCGGCGGTGGGTGGCTCGGCGCGGACGGAGCAGCTGCCTCCGAAACATTCTTCTTCGGCGGCATGTTGATGAAGATGGTGAAGATCGATGAAGAAGATGAAGATCTAGCCCGCAAGAACGCCGGATCTGATTCACACAACTTCGACGCCCCCTACCTGGCGCGCCAGAGATGCCGGGGTTTCTGATCCACGGGCACCTATGGGACCGGCGGACCGGGTCCCTTTTGGTTCGGCGGGGGCGGAGGTTGCGCAAAGAGCAGATCGAGGCGAAGCACGCGGGCGGTTGGTCGTGCGAGGAGTAAATCGAGGCGAAGCACGCGAGCGATTTACGCAGGTTCGGGCCGCAAGGATGCGTAAAACCCTACTCCTGCTTTGTGGATTGGTATTGATTTCTAGCTCGGGAGCGAGCGTGAGTGTGTGGAATTGCTGAACCTCGCGAGAGCTCTTGAGATGGCCGACCCCCATCTACGTTGCCCCGGGCCTCCTTTTATATGCTCAAGGGGTTACCGACATAGGGCAATGGAGGGCAAAAGTGGAAAAGGTGCCGTGGATAGGCACAGCTAGCTGCTGTAGTAGGCACAGCTAGCTGCTATAGTGCTATCATACCTAACCCTGACGGCAGGGGACAAGGGCATTAAATGCCCGTCTGTGTCACCTAGACAGCACCGAGAGGGACCGCTAGGGACGCCACCATCCTGCCATGATGGTTGTCTTATCAGCGCCTGCGTGCCACCGCACGCCCCTAGCTGCACAGCCTCCTGCCACGTGCGCTCGGGAGGGGCCCCGGAGTGACACGTGGGTGGATGTGCTGGAGCGCGGGCGTGGAGTGGGGGCTTGCCGCGGCAAGCGCCTTGCCGCGGCCGCCGACTCGTCGCTCCCGGGAGCTTGTTGCTCACCGGGCCTTGCCGGGGCGCGTAGCGCGCCGCAGCAAGTTCCTTGGAATGCCTTGGATGGCCTTCCCGGCAAGCGCCTCTTGCCGGGGCCTTGGGACGCTTCTGATGGCCTTCCCGGCAAGCTCCTCTTTCCGGGGCCTTGCTTTCTTCCCGGCAAGCTCCTCTTGCCGGGGTCTTGTCTTGAGTACTTTGTTCTTGAATGGTCTTCAAAGGGACCATGGAGGTTCTTGGCGGTGACCTGGCAGGCCTTGCCGCGGGACGCTGCGACTGCCCATGCACAAGTTCGGGGTACTAAGGGTACCCCTACTTTAGTACACCGACAACAGCAATAGCAGATTCATCGAATACAATAGAAGATTAGTCTCCGAATACAATTCATCATATTAGTCTCCGAATTCAAAAGACCGAACAAAGATAGAACATTACAAGTCTCGAGTCCGCGAGTAGCGAGTTTGTCGGAAGTAATACTAATCCTAACAAGTGCTACTAATCATCATCATACAACTTCTACTCGTTATTAATAACAAGTCACATGATCATCATCTTGATAGTCATCGAACCAACCCTACTTAATTGTTCTTAGCACATGATCATCACTATTAGGCAGGACCTAAATACCCTATTCAAGGTAAAATAGCATAAAACAATATAGACCCTGACTCTCCATTATGGAGAATGGAGATCATTCTGTCTCCAATTCTTGCGCTTCGCTTCCTTTTGCTTCCAATAACCTACTTACGACTATCCATACATTTTTCCATCCTTTGATTTGCATGTCTCCACTTCTTTTAGAAATCTCGTATGGACAGTTGATATTCGTAGGATGACCTGGTTGTATGTTCAAAACATTAAGACTACCTTTCTGATACATCAAATGAGGCACACAATTCTCTGGGATTATCTGTTGAAAAACATAGTAATAACTTCATAGTTAGCAATGATGTACTAGTTTTAGAAGTATGCAAAAGATGCACGGATGTCGTAATAGTAAAAAATCTTACCAGGGTATCTCCATGGTAGTTACCGTAGTTGAACACATGCACTAGTGGCACGTATTGACCATAATGTTGAGGAGTTTGATTGTAGATATTGTAATTCTCAATGTCAGTACAAAATCTGACCAGATGATTTTTCTCCTTGTAAGTTGTTAATTCGGAGCCATCGGTGTAGTGGGTTTTGTCTACATCTCCTGCACATTCTTTAAACAATAAAAATAAGTTTTCAATGGAAATAAGCTGTCAACTATTTTGAAATAAACAATATAATATGATAATTGTGGTAACCGTAGCAAAAGGTAACAGTAGTAGAAGTAATGTTTTGGTATTTTGTAGTGATGATAGCAATAGCAACGGGAAAGTAAATAAGCGAAGAAAAATATATGGAAAACTCGTAGGCAATGATTCAGTGATGGAGAATTATGCCGGATGTGGTACATCTTGTAGCAGTCATAACCTAGGGTGACACAGAACTAGCTCCAGTTAATTGATATAATGTAGGCATGTATTCCAAACATAGTCATACGTGCTTATGGAAAAGAACTTGCATGACATCTTTTGTCCTACCCTCCCGTGGTAGCGGGTTCCTTACGGAAACTAAGGGATATTAAGGCCTCCTTTTAATAGAGTACCGGAACAAAGCATTAACACATAGTGAATACATGAACTCCTCAAACTACGGTCATCACCGGTAAGTATCCCGATTATTGTCACTTCGAGGTTAATGGATCATAACACATAATAGGTGATTACAGACTGGCAAGATAGGATCAAGAACACTCATATATTGATGAAAACATAATAGGTTCAGATCTTAAATCATGGCACTCGGGCCCTAGTGACAAGCATTAAGCATAGCAAAGTCATAGCAATATCAATCTCAGAACATAGTGGATACTAGGGATCAAACGCTAACAAAACTAACTCGATTACATGATAGATCCCATCCAACCCATCACCGTCCAGCAAGCCTACGGTGGAATTACTCACGCACGGCAGTGAGCATCATGAAATTGGTGATGGAGGATGGTTGATGATGATGATGGCGACGGATTCCCCTCTCCGGAGCCCCGAACGGACTCCAGATCAGCCCTCCCGAGAGGTTTTAGGGCTTGGCGGTGGCTCCGTATCGTAAAACGCGATGAATTCTTCTCTCTGATTTTTTTCTCCCTGAAACACAATTTATAGAGTTGGAGTTGGAGTCGGAGAGGCACCAGGGGGCCCACGAGGTAGGGGGCGCGCCCTAGGGGGGCAGGCGGGCCCCCACCCTTGTGGAGAGGTGGTGGGCCCCCTGGCCTTCATCTTTTGCAGGTATTTTTTATATTTTCCAAAAAGTTGCTCCGTGAAGTTTCAGGTCATTCCGAGAACGTTTATTTCTGCACATAAATAACACCATGGTAATTCTGCTGAAAACAACATCAGTCCGGGTTAGTTGCATTCAAATCATGCAAGTTAGAGTCCAAAACAAGGGCAAAAGTGTTTGGAAAAGTAGATACGATGGAGACGTATCACTAGCTTATACAGCTAGTTCAACTCTAGTGTAAAATTATTTGTACTAGGTTATAGAGCTAGTTCAACTCTAGTGTATAATTATTTGAACTAGCTTGTTGAGCTAGTTAAACTCTAGTGTAAAATTATTTGAACTAGCCTGTAGAGCTAGTTCAACTCTAGTGTATAATTATTTGAACTAGCCTAAAGAGCTAGTTCAACTCTAGTGTAAAATTATTTGAACTTTCTTGTAGAGCTAGTTCAACTCTAGTGTAAAATTATGTGTACTAGGTTATAAAGCTAGGTCAACTCTAGTATAAAATTATTTGTACTAGGTTATATAGCTAGTTACACTCTAGTGAAAATTATTTGAACTAGCCTGTAGAGCTAGTTCAACTCTAGTGTAAAATTATTTGAACTAGCCTAAAGAGCTAGTTCAACTCTAGTGTAAAATTATTTGAACTAGCTTGTAGAGCTAGTTCAACCCTAGTGTAAAATATTTTTACTAGGTTATAGAGCTAGTTCAAATCTAGTGTAAAATTATTTGTACTAGGTTATAGAGCTAGTTCAACTCTAGTGTATTTGTACTAGGTTATAGAGCTAATTCAACTGTATTGTAAAATTATTTGAACTAGCTTGTAGAGTTAGTTCAACACTAGTGTAAAATTATTTGTACTAGGTTATAGAGCTAGTTCAACTGTAGTGTAAAATTATTTGTGCTAGGTTATAGAGCTAGTTCAAATCTAGTGTAAAATTATTTGACCTAGCTTGTAGAGCTAGTTCAACTCTAGTGCCAAATTATTTGTACCAGGTTATAAAGCTAGTTCAACTCTAGTGTAAAATTATTTAAACTAGCTTGTAGAGCTAGTTCAACACAGGTATAAAACTATTTAAACTAGCCCATAGAGCTAGTTCAGTTCTAGTGTAAAATTATTTGAACTAGGTTGTAGAGCTAGTTCGACTCTAGTGTAAAATTATTTGTACTAGGTTATAGAGCTAGTTCGAATGTAGTGTAAAATTATTTGAACTAGCCTATAGAGCTACTTCAACTCTAGTGTAAAATTATTTGTACTAGGTTATAGAGCTAGTTCAACTCTAGTGTAAAATTATTTGAACTAGCTTGTTGAGCTAGTTCAACTCTAGTGTAAAATTATTTGAACTAGCCTGTAGAGCTAGTTCAAATCTAGTGTATAATTATTTGAACTAGACTGTAGAGCTAGTTCAAATCTAGTGTATAATTATTTGTACTAGGTTATAGAGCTAGATCAACTCTAGTGTAAACTTATTTGAACTAGCCTGTAGAGCTAGTTCAACTCTAGTGTAAAATTATTTGAACTAGCCTATAGAGCTAGTTCAACTCTAGTGGAGAATTATTTGAACTAGCTTGTAGAGCTAGTTCTACTCTAGTGTAAAATAATGTGTACTATGTCATATAACTAGTTCAACTATAGTTTAAAACTATTTGAACTAGCCTCTAGAGCTAGTTCCACTCTAGTGTAAAATTATTTGAACTAGCTGGTAGAGCTAGTTCAACTCTATTGTAAAATTATTTGAACTAGCTTGTAGAGCTAGTTCAACACTAGTGTAAAATTATTTGTACTAGGTTATAGAGCTAGTTCAACTCTAGTGTAAAATTATTTGAACTAGCCTCTAGAGCTAGGTCAACTCTAGTGTTAAATTATTTGAACTAGCCTAAAGAGCTAGTTCAACTCTTGTGTAAAATTATTTGAACTTTCTTGTAGAGCTAGTTCAACTCTAGTGTAAAATTATGTGTACTAGGTTATAGAGCTAGTTCAACTCTTGTGTAAAATTATTTGTACTAGGTTGTAGAGCTAGTTCAACTCTAGTGTATTTATACTAGGTTATAGAGATAATTCAACTCTATTGTAAAATCATTTGAACTAGTTTGTAGAGCTAGTTCAACACTAGTGTAAAATTATTTGTACTAGGTTATAGAGCTAGTTGAACTCTAGTGGAAAATTATTTGTACTAGGTTATAGAGCTAGTTCAAATCTAGTGTAAAATTATTTGACCTAGCTTGTAGAGCTAGTTCAACTCTATTGTAAAATTATTTGTTCTAGGTTATAGAGCTAGTTCAACTTTTCTGTAAAATTATTTAAACTAGCTTGTAGAGCTAGTTCAACACTAGTGTAAAACTATTTGAACTAGCCTGTAGAGCTAGTTCAGTTCTAGTGTAAAATTATTTGAACTAGGTTGTAGAGCTAGTTCAACTCTAGTGTAAAATTATTTGTACTAGGTTATAGAGCTAGTTCAACTCTAGTGTAAAATTATTTGAACTAGCCTGTAGAGCAACTTCAACTCTGGTGTAAAATTATTTGTACTAGGTTATAGAGCTAGTTCAACTCTAGTGTAAATTTATTTGAACTAGCTTGTTGAGCTAGTTCAACTCTAGTGTAATATTATTTGAACTTGCCTTTAGAGCTAGTTTTACTCTAGTGTATAATTATTTGAACTAGCTTGTAGAGCTATGTGATGCCTGGATAATTATACTACAGTAATCCCCTGCTAATGATGCCACGTCACCTCGATTACTGTATATAATGTCGCATTAGTTCATATATGATTCAAATTCAAATTGAATTAAAAGCAAACATCAAAAGTTTTCAAACTTTAAAACTAAAATGTTCAAGTTGTAGAAAATATATCAAAAAAAATATTGATACATAAACCACATTTTTGTCAAGTGTTTAGATGCACTAAGATTATTAAAACAGCAGCAAAACATTCAATTTAATACGTTTTTCATATTAATAAAATATTAAACTATTTTATTTAGCTGTCCAAATTAATGTGGCAGTGTTGTATTCCTAAATACTAATTTAGGTGTTGGAATCATATTTTACAAAACTAAAATAAATTGATGAATGTAAAAAACAGAAAAGAAATAAATAAATATATAAATAAGAAACAAAAACAAAACTAAATAGAAAGAAGCCCTCATGTCCCACTGGGCTTCAACCCATCTATCCTCTGGGCTGCCAGGCCGGCCCACCCCACTCCCCTTATCCATCCTACCAAAACCCTAGCCACCACCGACCGCACCCACTTCCCCCACTCGTCCCACTTCCCCCTTCTGCGATGCCTCCCCGATCCAGATCGGGATCGGAGGCACCCGACCCCGCGCCCCGCTCGGTCACCGCGGCGCCACCCTCCCGGTCTCCTTCCTCCCCCTCCTACACCGCGCCGTCCTCCCCGACGCCGCTGCAGGACACCGCCGTCGCCCGAGGACCGCTACGCCCATCGCCACCACCACGTCGCTCAGCCCCGTCCTCCTCCCCAAAGGCACCCCGAGCTATGCCGCACCTCGACCCTGCAACGTGGGTGAGCCCCCTGGATCCGGCCTCGCTCCTTCTTCTCTGCTTCTGCGGCTATTGCTGCCCGCCGTCGCCATCGTGTCCCTCCCCCGTCGTGGCTCGCACCGCACGCGCCACAACTGCGCCGGCCGTGTCATCGCTCCCCCTGGCTCGCATCCGCCCCGCTCGCTGCCCCTGCTTCACTCCCCGTCCGCCCCTGCGCCGCCCCCGCTCCTCGCGACCAGCACCGAGCCACCGCCCCCGCCTCACCCGCCTGCTCCCCTCGCCCGCGCTGGCTCGCCCAGCCGCGCCCTTGCTCCGACCTGCCGCAGGACACCGGAGCCACCTGCCGCTCATGCCGGTTGCGCCCCTCAACCGCATCGCGCGACGCCTGCCGCTCTCCATCGCCGCTCCTGCTCCATCCCACCTCCGCTAGTGTTGCCGCCTACACGCGTGCACGCCTCCGCTCCCCTCGCCCCGCTCTAGTCCGAGCTCGCGCCGACGTCGCGCCACACTACTCCGGCTGCCGCCGTGGCCGGCGTCCCCCTTGTTGGCCTCGGGCCTCCAAGCGGGTGCCCGTCCCTCTACACCCGCTAACCGCGTGCATGTTAGCCCTTCCGGGCCACACACACGTGGGGCCCAATCCCACAACATTTTAAGAAAAATGAAAAATAAAAATAAATTAGTGAAAATTATAATTAATTAATCCTAATTAATTAATCCTAATTAATTAATCTAATTAACTTGTTAGTTTAATTAAACAGTAATTAGTTAGCTAAACCCTAATTAGCTTAAATAGTGAATGACAGGTGGGTCCCACTAGACCCACACGTCAGTTTGACCAGTTAACACCTCTGTTGACTGCTGATGTCATGCTGATGTCATGATGATGTCAGCAAGCACTGTTCTGGTCTTCTGGATAATGTTGAATTAAAATAATTAAATAAATGCTAAAATTAAATCAAATCTTTTAAAATTAATATAAAATAAACCGTAGCTCAGATGGAAAAACTTTGTACATGAAAGTTGCTCAGAACGACGAGATGAATCCGGATACGCAGTCCGTTTGTCCGCCACACACCCCTAAAATATCAAACTCGCAACTTCCCCCTCCGCTTCATCTGTCCAAAAACGCGAAACACCTGGAATACTTTCCTGGATGTTTTCCCCCTTCACTGGTACCACCTCGTACCGCGTTAGGGCACACCTAGCATCACGCTTTGTCATGTCATGCATCATCATGCATTTTTTTGCATTATATTTATTGTTTCTTCCCCCTCTTCTCTCGCTAGACACCGAGACCGATGCCGCTGCTACCCAATATGACTATGGTGTTGACGACCCCTCTCTCTTGCCAGAGCAACCAGTCAAGCCCCCCTTGATCACCAGATATCGCCTACTCTTCTCTATACTGCTTGCATTAGAGTAGTGTAGCATGTTACTGTTTTCCGTTAATCCTATCCTGATGCATAGCCTGTCCTTGCTACTACTGTTGTTACCTTTACCTGCAGTCCTAAATGCTTAGTATAGGATGCTAGTATTCCATCGGTGGCCCTACATTCTTGTCCATCTGCCATGCTATACTATCGGGCCGTGATCACTAGGGAAGTGATCACGGGTATATACTATATACTTTATACATGATACATGTGGTGACTAAAGTCGGGTCGGCTCGTGGAGCACCCGCGAGTGATTCACGGATTGGGGGCTGAAAGGACCTTTGTCCCAATGGCCCTCTATGTGGATCTTTGTGGCGAAGCGAGAGGGCAGGTTGAGACCACCTAGGAGAGAGGTGGGCCTGGCCCTGGTTGGCATTCACGGTTATTTCAAGATAACACGTTTAACGAGATCTTGGTATTTGAATTCAGTCTGGCCACTGGCCTATACACAGTAACCATCTACGCGGGGACAATTATGGGCACTCGACGTCGTGGTATCAGCCGAAGCCTTCGTGACGTCAGCAACTTAGCGGCGCGCGCCGGGTTGGACCGCATAACACAACTTCCTTTGTAATGGAGGTTGCTGGGTCTGCTCTCCGGCCGCCCACGCAACATGCAGGTGTGTAATGGGCGATGGGCCCAGACCCCTGCACCATAGGATTTAGACCGGCGTGCTGACCTCTCTGTTGTGCCTAGGTAGGGCTGCGATGTGTTGATCTTCTGAGGCCGGGCATGACCCAGGAAAGTGTGTCCGGCGAAATGGGATCGAGCGTGTTGGGTTATGTGGTGCACCCCTACAGGGAAGTTAATCTATTTGAATAGCCATGATCTTCGGTAATAGGACGACTTGGAGTTGTACCTTGACCTTATGACAACTAGAACCGGATACTTAATAAAACACACCCTTCCAAGTGCCGGATACAACCCGGTGGTCGCTCTCTAACAGGGCGACGAGGAGAGGATCGCCAGGTAGGATTATGCTACACGATGCTACTTGGAGGACCTCAGTCTACTCTCTTCTACATGCTGCAAGACGGAGGCTGCTAGAAGTGTAGTCTTCGATAGGATTAGCTATCCCCCTCTTATTCTGGCATTCTGCAGTTCAGTCCACCGATATGGCCCCTTTACACATATACCCATGCATATGTAGTGTAGCTCCTTGCTTGCGAGTACTTTGGATGAGTACTCACGGTTGCTTTCTCCTTCTTTTTCCCCTATCCCGTCTACCTGGTTGTCGCAACCAGATGTGGGATCCCAGGAGCCAAACGCCACCGTCGACGATGACTCCTACTACACCGGAGGTGCCTACGACTACGTGCAGCCCGCTGACAATGACCAGGAGTAGTTTAGGAGGATCCCAGGCAGGAGGCCTGCGCCTCTTTCGATCTGTATCCCAGTTTGTGCTAGCCTTCTTAAGGCAACTTGTTTAACTTATGTATGTACTCAGATATTGTTGCTTCCGCTGACCCGTCTATGATCGAGCTCTTGTATTCGAGCCCTAAAGTCCCCTGGCTTGTAATATGATGCTTGTATGACTTATTTTATTTGTAGAGTTGTGTTGTGATATCTTCCCGTGAGTCCCTGACCTTGATCATACACGTTTGCGTGTATGATTAGTGTACG
The DNA here is from genome assembly GCF_056163025.1 of Triticum urartu. Taxonomy (NCBI): domain Eukaryota; kingdom Viridiplantae; phylum Streptophyta; class Magnoliopsida; order Poales; family Poaceae; genus Triticum; species Triticum urartu. The sequence goes on along the minus strand of NC_141875.1, from coordinate 520,490,440 downwards.
ATTGAATCGGGGGCGTCACAAGCTAGTTCAAATCTAGTGTAAAATTATTTGTACTACGTTATAGAGCTAGTTCAACTCTAGTGTAAATTTATTTGAACTAGCCTGTAGAGCTAGTTCAACTCTAGTGTAAAATTATTTGAACTAGCCTATAGAGCTAGTTCAACTCTAGTGGAAAATTATTTGAACTAGCTTGTAGAGCTAGTTCTACTCTAGTGTAAAATAATGTGTACTAAGTTATAGACCTAGTTCAACTGTGGTGTAAAATTATTTGTACTAGGTTTTAGAGGTAGTTCAACTCTAGTGTATTTGTACTATGTTATAAAGCTAGTTCAACTCTTGTGTAAAACTATTTGAACTAGCCTCTAGAGCTAGTTCCACTCTAGTGTAAAATTCTTTGAACTAGCAGGTAGAGCTAGTTCAACTCTATTGTAAAATTATTTGAAATATCTTGTAGAGCTAGTTCAACACTAGTGTAAAATTATTTGTACTAGCTTATAGAGCTAGAGCAACCCTAGTGTAAAATTATTTGTACTAGGTTATAGAGCTAGTTCAACTCCAATGTAAAATTATTTTTACTAGGTTATAGAGCTAGTTCAACTCTAGTGTAAAATTATTTAAACTAGCTTGTAGAGCTAGTTCACCACTAGTGTAAAACCATTTGAACTAGCCTATAGAGCTAGTTCAGTTCTAGTGTAAAATTATTTGAGTTAGGTTGTAGGGCTAGTTCAACTCTAGTGTACACTACAAAAAAAATACACTTCTATGATGATACGTGTTTGTCACATTAGGTCGCATTTTCCGTCATGCATGTACATCAATGACAAATTTTTGACGGAATCAAGATAGTCATACGTGTGCTGTCGTAGAAGTGTCCCATGACATTGCCAAAATTATCATCACGGAAGTGTCCACTTCCATGACGATAAATCGCATGTCACGGAAGTGCTTTCGTCAAGGGTGACCGACACGTGGCATCCACCGTAACAGAACACCGTTAACCTATCAGGTCGGATTTTGGATCCGATAACCCGCTAACAGCCACGACCAATGCCGATTTTCCACGTGTAAAATTCTCATTGGCTGATGGATCCACGCGTCAGCTCCGCATTGGCACAGGTGTCACTCATCCAACGGTCGAGATGGGCCTATGATATGTTAACACGTGGACCGGCCCAAAAGTGGCCCACAAAGTTTAAATGGGCCAGCCCAACCGAAGGCCCATAAGATTTAGCAGACCATAATGGGCTGGCCCAGCTAAAGGCCCACAAAATTTAGCGGACCATAGTGGGCCAGCCCAGCTAAAGGCCCACACGATTTTGCAGACCATAGTGGGCCGGCCCAGCTAAAGGCCCACAAGATTTTGCGGACCACAATGGGCCGACCCAGCTAAAGGCCCACAAGATTCTGCAGACCATAATGGGCCGGCGCAGCTAAAGGCCCAACATTCTCTGTCAAATCGGCCCATCAACGGCCTGTCCTAAACTTGTCATCAACATGGCCCATGGTCACTTCTGGCCAGTTAACAGTCCGCTAAGTAATTGGGCCAAATTACAGCCCTGTGTATTTCCGGCTTGTTAAAGGTCCCGCTTCATTTCGGCCCATTTACAGGCCATCAAAACTTTCGGCCCATAAGCGACCGTAAAGGAATTGGGTCATATTCGGCCATGTCTGACATTCGGCCTGTTAGAGGCCCACTATAGCTTTGGGCCACTTTCGGCCTGTTGTCATTTTCGGTCTGTTAACGACGGACGTAAACCATTGGCCATATGTGGCCCAATGTCATATTGGGCCCATTAACGGCCCATATAAAAATGACAATAATCTAGCCCAACCAAAGTTCCGGCCTGTTAAAGGCCCGTGTATTAGGTCGGCGCATTTACGGCCTGTCCGAATTATGGCCTGTCAAAGATCCGCATCGTAAATGGGCCACCATTTTGGCCCACTAAGTCCAGTGGGTTATTTGGCACAATCAGGGCCCAATCTCACTTTCGGTCTATTAAAGGCCCATGTTTTTTATGGGCTCGAGATATTTACACCTGTAAACGGCCTATTTTTACTGAGGGCCCAAATTATGTTTAGGCCTGTTAAAGGCCCACTATGGGCACATGCCTACCAGAAAAATATGAAAGCTTAAGCTGATTTAGGCCCAGATATTTTTAGCGGGCTACATGCCAATTTCGGCCCGTAATCGTTTTTAGCCCAATTGGAATGGGCCCGACGAATGTTGGCATGTTGGGCTCTGTCGGTGTCAAAACCGGCGGATCTCGGGTAGGGGGTCCCGAACTGTGCGTCTAGGCCGGATGGTAACAGGAGGTAGGGAACACGATGTTTTACCCAGGTTCGGGCCCTCTTGATGGAGGTAAAACCCTACGTCCTGCTTGATTAATATTGATGATATGGGTAGTACAAGAGTAGATCTACCACGAGATTAAGGAGGCTAAACCCTAGAAGCTAGCCTATGGTATTATTGTTGTGTATGGAGTTGATTGCCTACGGACTACAACCCTCCGGTTTATATAGACACCGGATAGGGTTAGGGTTACATAGAGTCGGTTACAATGGTAGGAGATCTTGAATATCCGCATCGCCAAGCTTACCTTCCACGCCAAGGAAAGTCCCATCCGGACACGGGACGAAGTCTTCAATCTTGTATCTTCATAGTCCTGGAGTCCGGCTACCCAAACACCCCCTAATCCAGGACTCCCTCAGTAGCCTCCGAACCAGGCTTCAATGACGACGAGTCCGGCGCGCAGATTGTTCGGCATTGCAAGGCGGGTTCTTCTCCAAATCTTATGTACCTGTAGGAATAATGTCTGATTTTTGTAATGTAGTGTTCCTCGGCTTCCACGCCCAATAATGGCCGTCTTCCATGTGTCAAACGAATGCAAAAAGCCAGGGCATTTTTACATCCACGCCCCTAGCCGTATAAACGAGCCGCCTATTTAACGGGATGGGGATTTAGGTCCAAACCACATCTTCTCCTTTCCGCGAGTTATCATCAGAGCGCTTCCAGCAAAGGTCCATTCCAACATGACCAGCCGTCGCAGCTCCTCCCCTCGCCCCTCCGGTCCCAAACCCGGGGACTGGGAGAGTTGCACCATCCCACATAGCAAGTTAGCGTCACTTCAGGCCAAGGGCATTCTCCCTCAGGCATACATGGTCCCGGTCCGAGCCGGTCTCGCCACCTACAATGGCGGAAAACAAGCGGAGAGCACCCCCAATCCTTCTAAAGGAGAGCGGGTGTGCCTCGTCCCCTATCTAATAAGGGGACTGGGATTTCCAATTCATCCATTTCTCTGCGGGCTTCTGGAGTTCTACGGCCTCCAGCTGCACAATCTCACGCCCGCCTCCGTATTGCATATTGCGGGTTTCGTCGCCCTTTGCGAGCTATTTTTAGGCGTTGAGGCTCATTTCGCGCTGTGGAAGAGGTTATTCTGCCTGGTGCCCCGTTCTCAAAAGGGGTCTATATACCAAGTGGGCGGAGCCGAAGTATGGCGCATCGCCGGGACCGGATACCTATCCGGAACCCCAAAGAAGGCGTCCGAGGACTGGCCTTCGGAATGGTTTTATATAGATGACGTCCCGCTACCGGACCCTATCCGGGTCGGTCTCCCTGAGTTCAACAGTGCTCCATTGAAGAAACGCTTGAGCTGGCGTCCGCGGAGCTCTCAGAGAGAAAGCGACAGAGACGTCCTTTACCTGATGGGCCGGATAAGACTGTTGGCTCATTCCGGACTAACCATGATTGGGGTCATGGCCGCATGTATTATGCGGGGGGTGCAGCCACTTCAATATAGAGGACACCCCATGTGGGATTTCAACGGGGAGGATGACGCCTCCCGTTACGGTCGTAAGGGGCCGGCCTCAGCTGCCGCTCTAGTAAAAATCTTATCCTCTTTGTACAAGGGAGAAAAGGAGGAATTCATCCGCGTCAACCCACAGGCCGGATTTACTATGTACGATCCTCCAAGCTGGGTAAGTGAACAACTGCTCTTGCCCGTTTGTTTAATACTCCCACGGTTAGATATGTAGTCTAACGTCTTCAATGCAGGAACTGCGACAGGTGGTAAAGGATATAAACAGCCGCCCTCCACAGCCCGAGGACCTAGAATGGTCCCTCGATCTAGACTCCGAAGAGGATCCAGACATAGCGGTGGAGCTTATCGACGGGGTGTTCCATCAGCTAAGCAAGGACAATACCTTGGTAGCCATCACGGATGCTTACCCAGGGTTAATCCTGGCCTCCCAGGTGACAGAAACCGGAGTATCATTCCCTTGAGAGAGATTCCACTCTCACGTATTCCGGTGTTTCTGACGACAACCGTGTTTTGCAGGGGAGATTTCCGAGGCAGGAGGCCGAACCTGCGGCGGCTAGCCAACGAGGGGCCGCAGGGCCCCGTGGGGCAAAAAGGAATGTAGTCCGGACTGAGATGCCGGCGCAAAGGTATAGCGCACCCTCTGTTTCCCTGGTGTTATTCTATCAGGGCATATTAACGTTCGTGCTATCTTCAGAACGAAGAGACCTCACCGGACTACATCCGGAGAGGTTGCCAATGGCACCTCCACCAGCCAGGCTCCAATGTCTGGCCAGGAAGCGGAGGCGAGCACAAGGCGCGCACCAGACGCTCCTCCGACAGAGGATGCGGACAAGCTGTCTGCCACAAATTCTGAAGTGGAGAGTGCCATGAACCACAGGCGTCGCCGGACAGTTCTACGTGATGCTTGTTTCTCCCAAGAGGCTTTAGATGCCTTTAATTCAGGAGATGCGTACCTCCGTGCCGTCCAAAATGGTTTAGCCAGAGCCACGGAGCAGTATGTAAAAGACATACGGGTAAGAAAATTTTGGTCAAATATATATATATATATATACCAGTAGCCCCCGAGACTTGAAACAGTTAGAGCAACTGATTTAAGGATCATTTAATATGCAGCTTCTTACAGAGAAGAATACCGTACTGTCCCAGGAGCTGGAAAAGTGCAAGGCCCAACTAGAGGCCACACTAGCCGCAGCAGGGTAGCCAAAGAGACCCCCTCAGGTAAGATACACTTCGAAAGATTAGTATTGTGCGGTGTGGGTGCAAATCTGACAAATCATATTGCAGATGGCGCCGGACTAGATCCGGACAAGCAACAACTCTTACGCCGGCTAAAGGCCGGTGAGAGTATGTTGACAAAGGTGAGGCGAGAGAAGAATGATCTTCAGGATGCCAACACCAAGCTGGACGTCGAACTTAAAGATGTTCGTGGCCAGCTGTCGGACTCCACGAAGGAGAATCAGCGGCTTCGACGCGGCATTTTTAGTAAGTGCTTGAACAAACTTTGAAAAAAGAGTTCGGCGAGGAAGTCGACTAACAGAGTAATGTCTGTAGGTATGCTCACAGGTCGTCCTGCAGAGGAGATGCCCGGTTCTACGGGTGACCTTCTTCCCGAACTCATGCAACTGCACGAGCGAATTCGGCAGGCAATGCGAGGCGTTGCCCAAGCCTTATGGCCTGCCTAGTCCATGCCCGAGGGCCTTGGAGAGCTTGCGGAGAAGCTGAAGGGAGCTCGGTGGCGCTTCCGGTTGTGGAAGATATCGGCCTGCCGACAAGGCGCTAGGGAGGCCTGGGCCATGGTGAAGACCCGTTTTACGAAGTCTGACCCAAACCACATGGCCGAGGTCAGACCAGTGGGGCCTGACGGGAAGGAGATCCCTGTAAGCTTAGTATACGGCCAAGTAGAGTTAGTCGCGAAGTATTCCCAGCAGGACTGTAAATTAGACAGCCTGTTAGATGGTATAGAAGAGGAATACAATCAGTCAGAATGACTATGTAGTTTTGAATTGACATGGGTAATGCCTTCTAGCCGGATTGTAGATCGTTTGTCGTTGCCGACCTTTTCGCTTCAACCTCGGGACCTGACGGTCCGGGGTGTGTCCGAATACCATAGCGGTTATATAAGAACCATGGTATGCGTGGAGACCAGGCGTAGGGGTCATTAGTGCTTTATCAGACAAGTGCCCAACTAGTTATGTTATATTACATGGTTAGTAAGAAACATCTTCCAGAGAGAATAGTTCCGTTAGGGGTTCCTTTCGCTGGGAGGCATGCCCTAAAGTGCATGTCCGGACTGCGTAAAAAGACACAGAAAAAAGCATCTGGGGGCGCATAAAATGAGTAAAAAGATCATCTTTTATCTCACCGACCGAATATTCCCTTAAGAACGCTAGCTTTCGGCTTCACCCAGTCTGAGGTACACATCCGGCTGACCCGGCAGTAAAAATTGTAGAGGTGCTCCCTTTACTGCCTAGCCGAACAATCGGGAACATAGGGGTAAGCACAGGAGCCAGGCAACCCAGCTTGGCCAAAACTTAAGTCATATCGATGCATATAATGGTGAAGAAAAAGGTACATGCGGAAGTTTGACGCATGTGTTGGGCGTGAAGCCCGTATAAATAAGCTTCTGTTAAAGAAGCCCCCAGGTTTAATGAGCGCGAGTAGTGCGTCAGTAGATGAGCCTTTAAGGGCTATAAAAGAAAAAAGGGGAAGGAGAGAAATGTAAGACAGAAAAATGCAAAAAATGGACAGAGGAAGGAGACGAACACAGAGTCCGGCGCTAGGCATAGAATCTTCGGAGACGGGTGGCGTTCCACGGGTTCGGCTCGAGTCGGTTATCCGACGCATCTCGTAGGCGGTACGCCCCGCCAGTCAGGACTTGGTCGATTATGAATGGACCTTCCCACTTGGGCTTGAGTTTGTCCTTTTTCTTATCCGGCAGGCGTAGAACTAGTTCGCCAACATTGTAATTTTTGGCCCGTACTTCTCTGCTTTGATATCTTCGGGCCTGCTGTTGATAAAATGCAGAACGGGCTTTTACTACGTCACGCTCCTCCTCCAGGGCGTCCAAGTTGTCCTGCCGATCGAGCTCGGCTTCTCTTTCTTCGTACATGCGCACTCCAGGTGAGTCATGAATTATGCCGCAGGGCAGAATTGCCTCTGCGCCGTACACCATAAAAAATGGTGTGTATCCGGTGGTGCGATTTGGCGCGGTCCGCAGCCCCCATAGCACGGAGTCGAGCTCCTCTAGCCAGTGCGTGTTAGATTCCTTGAGGGACCGCACCAGTCTGGGTTTAATGCTGCTCATGATAAGACCATTTGCACGTTCGACCTGGCCGTTGGTTTGTGGGTGATAGACGGAAGCATAATCGAGCTTGATGCCCATGTTTTTGCACCAGAGTTTTACCTCGTCGGCGGTAAAGTTTGTACCGTTATCGGTTATGATGCTGTGGGGGACGCCATAACGGTGTACAACCCCGGATATGAAGTCTATCACAGGTCCGTATTCGGCCGTTTTAACAGGCTTGGCTTCTATCCATTTGGTGAATTTATCCACCATGACCAGTAAGTATTTTTTCCTATCGGTCCCACCTTTAAGGGGTCCGACCATGTCAAGCCCCCAGACCGCAAAAGGCCAGGTGATGGGTATAGTTTGGAGTGCGGTGGGTGGCATATGGCTTTGGTTGGCAAAAAGTTGGCAACCAGCGCATCGTTGGACTAGGTCCTGAGCGTCTGCCCGGGCCATCAGCCAATAAAAGCCTGTACGGAAAGCCCTGCTAACAAGGGACCGAGCAGCGGCGTGGTGACCACTGAGTCCGGCATGAATTTCAGCCAGAAGGTTCCGCCCTTCCTCTTCGGAGATGCACCTTTGAAGGACTCCGATAGTGCTTTTATTATAAAGCTCTCCCTCATGGACTCTATAGGCTTTAGATCGCCGCACTATGCAGCGGGCCTCGTTTTGGTCCTCCGGGAGTTCCTGCCTAGTAAGGTAGGCTAGGAATGATTCTGTCCACGGGGCGATGACCGCCATTATTACGCGGGCTGAAGGTGTAATTTCATTGGCCGAGCCTCCAATTGTGTCAGATTGTTCGGCATCGAGTGGTGCGGCTGGGTCCGGGCTATTATTTGCGGGTTCCCCCTCCCATGCTACGGATGGCTTGAACAATCTTTCCAAAAAGATGTTGGGGGGGACTGCATCGTGTTTTTCTCCGATGCGTGCCAGGACGTCCGCTGCTTGATTGTTTTCTCGGGCTATATGGTGAAACTCCAGCCCTTCGAACCGAGCTGACATTTTTAGGACGGAGTTTCGGTAAGCTGCCATTTTTGGGTCTTTGGCGTCGAAGTCTCCATTTATTTGGGATATCGCGAGGTTTGAATCCCCGCGTACCTCTAGGCGCTGGATACCCATGGATACTGCTATCCAGAGACCATGTAGGAGGGCCTCATATTCGGCTGCATTGTTGGAATCCGTGTACATGATCTGGAGCACATATTGGACTGTGTCTCCTGTGGGGGACGTCAGGACAACGCCATCCCCCAGTCCGGCCAACATTTTGGAGCCGTCGAAATGCATAATCCAGTTTGAATATGTGCCGTACTGTTTAGGGAGCTCAGCCTCCGTCCATTCTGTGACGAAGTCGGCCAAAACTTGCGATTTAATAGCTCGCCGTGGCTTATAGGTTATATCGAATGGGAGAAGCTCGATGGCCCATTTTGCAATCCGGCCCGTTGCATCGCGGTTGTTGATAATATCGTTTAGTGGCACTTCCGAGGCTACTGTTATGGAACACTCTTGAAAGTAGTGTCGTAGCTTCCGGGATGCCATGAATACCGCGTATGCAATCTTTTGATAATGCGGGTACCGTGATTTGCATGGAGTGAGGACAGTGCACACGTAGTAGACCGGCCTTTGAAGAGGGAATTTGTGTCCGTCCGTTTCCCGCTCGACAACGAGCACGGCGCTGACAACTTGGTGTGTTGCTGCAATGTACAATAACATTGGTTCGCCGGTGATTGGCGCGGCCAGGACTGGGTTTGTTGCCAATATGGCTTTTATTTCATCAAGTCCGGCCGTGGCGGCATCCGTCCACTCGAAGTGTTCGGTGCGCCGAAGGAGGCGATAAAGGGGTAGTGCCTTTTCTCCCAAGCGGGAGATGAAGCGGCTTAAAGCCACCACGCACCCAGTTAATTTTTGTATTTGTTTAAGGTCCTTTGGGACATCCAATTGTGACAAAGCTCGGATCTTGGCTGGGTTTGCTTCGATTCCTCTACCGGATACAATGAAGCCCAAGAGCTTTCCGGCTGGAACGCCGAAGACGCATATTTCCGGGTTGAGCTTGATGTCATATTTTCGGAGGTTATCGAATGTAAGCCTCAAGTCGTCTACTAGAGATTCGACATGTCTTGATTTGACGACCACATCATCCACATACGCCTCCACTGTTTTGCCGATCTGATTTGCCAGACATGTCTGGATCATGCGCCGATATGTTGCGCCGGCGTTTTTCAGCCCGAAGGGCATTGTGTTGAAGCAGAATGGGCTGTATGGTGTGATGAATGCTGTTGCAGCTTGGTCTGATTCTGCCATCTTGATTTGATGGTATCCGGAGTATGCATCGAGGAAACACAACGAGTCGTGTCCTGCGGTGGCATCGATAATTTGATCGATACGGGGGAGGGGGAAGGGATCCTTTGGGCAAGCCTTGTTAAGGTCTTTAAAATCGACACACAGGCGCCAGGATTGGTCCTTCTTTGGTACCATCACCAAGTTTGCTAGCCAGTCCGGATGTTTTATGTCTCTAATGAATCTGGCCTCCAATAGCTTGGCTAGCTCCTCTCCCATAGCCTGTCTCTTGGGTTCGGAAAAACGCCGAAGGGATTGTTTGATAGGTTTGAATCCTTTTAGGATATTTAAGCTGTGTTCGGCCAGCCTGCGTGGGATCCCTGGCATGTCTGAAGGGTGCCAGGCGAAAATGTCCCAGTTCTCTCGTAGGAACTCTCGCAGTGCGGCGTCTACATCAGGGTTCAGTCGTGCCCTGATGGAAGCTGTTTTATTGGGGTCCGTTGGATGGACCTGGAATTTGACTATTTCGTCAGCTGGCTTGAAGGATGTGGATTTGGATCTCTTATCGAGTATCACATCATCCCTGTTAACCATGGAGCGCAGCGCAGTCAGTTCCTCGGCCACTAAGGATTCGCATAGCGCCTCAAGGGCTAATGCGGCCGTCTTGTTTTCGGCGCGGAGTGCTATGCCCGGATCACTAGCTAGAGTGATAATTCCATTTGGCCCGGGCATCTTAAGCTTCATGTACCCGTAATGGGGTATAGCTTGGAAGATTGTGAATGCTTCCCGCCCTAGTAAAGCGTGATATCCGCTCTTAAACGGGGCCACCTGAAACGTGACTTCTTCGGACCTGTAATTATCCGGCGTGCCGAACACCACATCTAGTGTGATTTTTCCTGTGCAGCACGCTTCCCGACTGGAGATTATTCCTCTAAAGGTTGTGCTGCTTCGCTCGATGCGGTTCCAGTCTATTTCCATTTTTTGAAGGGTTTCCTCATAATTAAGGTTCAGTCCGCTGCCTCCATCCATGAGCACCTTGGTGAGGCGAAAGCCGTCCACTATGGGACTGAGGACCAATGCGGCTGGTGCTCGGGCTGTTCGGAATCTAGGTTCATCACTTGCGTTGAAGGTAATAGCAGTGTCGCTCCATGGATTTATTGTTGCAACTTGATAGACTTCGGTGAGGCTGCGGAGTGTTCTTTTTCGCATATTGTTTGATGCGAAAGTGTCGAAGACTGTGAGAACGGTACTGGTGTTCTCGGGCTGGCTTTCTGCGGCCTCCAGAATTAAGAGGTCCTCGCCAATTTTGGCCACCTGCCGGAGTATCCAACATGCTCTAAGGCTGTGAGTTGGTGTGGCGTCCTCTGTACTGTGAATTCTACAGGGTCCATCAAGCCACCTTTCCAGTATGGTTCCATGCCCTGTAGAGGGTTTTGGCTTTGTGGTGTTTATCCCGGGTGTCCTATGATGATGCACCCTCTTAGTTCGGACGGGATTATTATTCAAGGCCGGATTATCCCAAAATTTTATTTCGGTTTTCCAGGCGCTTTCCATCGCACAATATTTTTGTACTATGGACGCCAAGTCAGCGAAGCGTGTAATATCACGACGACTTACGGCGTTAAGGATTCCCTCGTCCTTGCAATTACAGTAGAAAATTGAGATTGCGTCTCCCTCGCGGCAATCCTTTATCCTGTTCATAACCAGGAGGAATCTGGCCCAGTAATGATGTACTGTTTCCTCGGGCTTCTTCCTGATTTGGGAGAGATCGCTTATGTTCGGGTGGGCGGGTGTCGTTGAATCTGAAACCTCACCCAATCCAAGATTCGGAGGCCGGAGAGTTTCTGAACTCTGAAGTTCGGATTCTTGGATGTTGTCCAACGACTCTAGCCCGTTGCCTGATCCTAAGCTCAGGTCTTGAGTTACATCCTCCTCTCCGCGGGTATCCGGCTTGGAGGAGTCGGGAATTCGGACGTAGCTAGTCCTTAAAATAGATGAAAGGTCGCCGCATTGCGCCTCTACCATGGCAACGTGGTGGGTGACTTGGGGAGAGTTAATTTCTCTTAGATCGGGTTTAAGCCCAACCTGGTCGTAATCCGTAGCGACCCCTAGGGCGACGATGCGATACAAGAGCTCGTTTACGGAAGAGAGCTCCATTGGATCTAGCTGCTCGACGAGCTCCGAGCTGACGTGTAGGTTGCTTTTGATGACCCGAGAGGTCACCGTCGGCGCAACAGCCGAACAGGCGGTCATGAGGAAACCACCTAGCCGGAGGGTTTGGCCGACAGCCAAGGCTCCCTTAGCAACGGCGCCATCTTTAAAGACGGGAGGAGGCATCCTTCCTGATTGCGACGGCACAGAGGAACTCTCAATGAAAGCACCAATTTCGGTGTCAAAACCGGCGGATCTCGGGTAGGGGGTCCCAAACTGTGCGTCTAGGCCGGATGGTAACAGGAGACAGGGAACACGATGTTTTACCCAGGTTCGGGCCCTCTTGATGGAGGTAAAACCCTACGTCCTTCTTGATTAATATTGATGATATGGGTAGTACAAGAGTAGATCTACCACGAGATCAAGGAGGCTAAACCCTAGAAGCTAGCCTATGGTATGATTGTTGTGTATGGAGTTGATTGCCTATGGACTACAACCCTCCGGTTTATATAGACACCGGATAGGGTTAGGGTTACATAGAGTCGGTTACAATGGTAGGAGATCTTGAATATCCGCATCGCCAAGCTTGCCTTCCACGCCAAGGAAAGTCCCATCCGGACATGGGACAAAGTCTTCAATCTTGTATCTTCATAGTCCTGGAGTCCGGCTGAAGGTATAGTCCGACAACCGAACACCCCCTAATCCAGGACTCCCTCAGGCTCCTATGAAGCTTTCGGCCGAATACATTACTAAGATAAACCTACACTATACAAAAATAGCGTCATAATTACTGCAGCCTGAGGCAGCATCATAAATGTTGTATCACAACAAAAAAAATTCCAACCATACAACAAAAGGCCTGTTGGCATAAAGTTTATAGTCCTTCCAGATAAAAGCACCATCAGATGTATAGAAGCATAGATCATTTGACCTGAGTGCTAATGTTTCAGGCTGTAGAATCTGATGGAGCAGCACGATCTCCACCTTTTTTCCGCCATTTCTCTCGAACAACGAAGTGAATGTCTGATAGTCTGGTTTCAAAACCATTCATATCTTGACGACATTTCTCAACCACTATTCTTCTTTCCAAAACAAAGTGCATTAGGGATTGGACTTGTGTTTGGAGCACAGATATATCACTCTGTCTAGCAGGAAGATTTTGTTCAGTAGGCGATTTGGACGAGGTTACCTTGACAACCAACCCAGAATTACACAGGAAGGTGCTTTTCGCATTGTTAGTGGAGAGATACTGACGCACTGCAGCAAGAGGTGACATTGTGCCTATAGTAGCCTCGTCACCTTCAGGTGGTTGTGGCTGTTCAATCATTTGTTCCATAGCTTCCTGAAAATTTGAACTTGTAGATTAGTGTACCAGATAAGTTACTAATGAGACAAGAACAAACAAAGTAGGTTAAACGTTTATACATTACTTATTTTGGTGAACTACTGTAATACATTAGCATGTATTATAGTGCCAACTACATAACAAAATCACTTTCGGAACATATGTCCATGTAGCATGCCTACTGCATTGTCTATTTCCTCACATTCGTTGACATCTAAGGATAAAGAGACATGGTTTAAAGTAGGATGAACATAGTATGACATCATTCATATCATGGGAAAACAGATATAAAACAAACATGCTATTTTATCATTGTGTGCGCACGTGAACATAACAACTAGATTACAGATCAAGACCAAAAGAATATCCTTCATCTCTTTTAAACCATGTAAGGTGAAATGATACGTTTAGACAACTGTGAATAAAAGTGAACAGAGTAACTGACATTGGCTGCAAACCAAGTAGTTAAATGAACACATCTCAGTACCAATCAGTTCAAGGCAGGAGGAGTAAGGACTAACAACAGCGGCTTGAACTGGTGTGCTCATTCCCTTCATCTTGCTGGTGTGGCAATCCTTGAAGATTTGCACTGCATTCGGTTCAGGTTCTTTTTGGTCTGCACGGGCTTTCCTCTGTATTTGGAACAAGTCAATATAGATACGATAATATGGCACAAAAAAAGAGAAGGAAGTAGCAGGTATTTACAAGAGCCTCGCAATGTGCAATATAGCTATGAGATCCTGTTGTCTGTGGGAATTTCACTTTAGAACGGTTGGTTTTGTTCTTCAAACAGTTAGCCTAGAAGAAGATACACTTGTAAGGCACATACATAAATACAAGCTCAATATGTGGTCTGATCAAATACATATAGCCTACCTGATACTTTGGATCAGACCAGTGTTTAACGAGGGTTGTCCAGTCTTCATCTGTAATATATTCCACTGGAGATGTTTGGGCGATTTCATTATTAGCATTGCCTTCAAAGTGAGATTTTCTAAGGTGGTACCGATACTGTCGCAGAGCAGACTGAAAAACATGAGTGCATGCTTGTTTAGTTGCATCATCTTTCGGATCCAACTTGAACCTCATCTATTGAAAAAAGAATGTGAGTCTTATTAGGAGGAAGCTAGAAAGTATGGGACAGAGCAATATAATAGTACTAATTGCGATGAATAACATTACTTACGGATAAATGGTCAAGGAAGGTGTTAAACTGGGTATTGTCTTTCTCATTCCTGTACTGGGTCCACGTTGGGAGGATACGTGCATGACACCTAATGGCAACGGCTGCCTCTGATACTAATTTGGCTGACTCTGTAGCATCACGTGGCCTTTTTAAACCTACCTCAAAATGGATCTCCATTCTTCCTCCTTTAGATTTTGTTAATCTCTTAAGCATTATCCCTGATGTCTGTTTTCGCTTGCGCCGTGGTGCTAGTTCAACAACGAATATGGAAAGTGTTAGTGTACATCAAACTGTGAGAGTACATATAAAGGAGCATGCAACTGCAACTTGACTCGGTCAGGTACCATCTTGGTGTTGATACTCATGAGGTTCATCTGATCTTGCCAAGTCATGTTGTGTCAGCAGTGCTTCGGAAGTAGTGTTAGGTGTGAAGGCAGCTTGGGAACTGGCCAGTTTCGAAAAAAACAAACGAGTAACTGGTTGAGATGCTAGTATAGTTGAAGCGGATGCTGCAACTGGTGGAGCAGGTGATACTGTGTTTGTAGATTTAGCCGGTGGACTTGGACCTTCCACTACACTATAAGTACCAGCAAAATCTCGACGGCAGAACCTTTTCCGTTTCACCCGACGAGTAACAACACTCCCTACTATATTATTTTCCTTGCTCTTTTTTGACTTTGTCATGTCAAGCTGTACCCACAACACAACAGAATAAAATCACTCTTCAGAACTCATTGATGCATGATACAGACAAGCAATACTTTGATGTAAGACAACCATATGAGGATGGAATATGTAAGAAAAACAGGACGGCATGACATATTCACAGCTACGATGTGCAAACTAAGCAGAAGGATTTTCAAGAAAATAGAAGTAATGCAAGCTAGACACCATATGAAAGATGCAACCAATATTACTTTGGCAATTTAAAAGTGTCTTGTCATAAGTGGCAATTCGAAAAATTAGAAGCAGTACAACATAGAAATCAATGCAAGATGCAACCACTATCAAACTGCCATGTTAAAAGCGTCCAATCATGAGTGACTGATGCGGGATACACAACAACGGTACTTTGATGTAAGAACATGGTATGATAGATAGATGCAGCGTATTCTAGACACAAAAAGCCATGTCATATGCACATGTATAACGTATAAACTCAACAGGTGCAATTTAATCAAAATAGAAGAAATACAGGCTAAACAACATATGCAACATGAAACCAATTATCACACTGTCAACTTAGAGCAAGCACCTGCGATGGTGGAGTACGGGAGATGAACTCATCATGTAGACTTGGGACTTCAACTTCATTAGCAGTAGCAGTGGCAAATCTAGAGAGTCTCTGTTTGCGTCGGTGCGGAGGACCACCAACATCCCTTAACTTACTCTTTTCCTTCCTATTTTCTGATATTGCCTTATGAAGTCAAAACCACAAGAAGATGAATAAAATTAGCTCTGCATAACTGGTTGATGCATGATACAGACGAACACTACTTTGATGTAAGGCAAACGCGGGATAGGAGGATGGAATATATACAAAAAAAGATAGCATTTAATATTCACACGTACGATATGAGGATGGAATATGTATGAAAAAACAGTAAGCGGAAGGCATTTCAACAAAATTAGAAGAAATGAAAGCTAGGCACCATATGAACATGCAACCAATATCACTCTATCAGGTAAAAAGTGTCTCATCGTAAGTGCCATTTCAAGAAATTAGAAGCAGTACAAGCTAGAAGACAATGCAAGATGCAACCTACATCATAGTCCCAAGTTAAATGTGTCTAAGTGATCATTGCAGGTATAAGTTGTAAGATACGCAGATGCAATTCAACATAATCAGAAGCAATACAAACTAGACATCATACGGAAAACGCGACCACGTATAACAGTTCCAAGTAAGAGCAAGCACCTGTGATGGTGTAGTAGGGGAGATGTGCTCATCATGTACACGTATGTTCTAGAAACAGGAACACGTGTCATATTCACATGCATTATGTGTAAAGTAAGCAGATGCAATTCAAGTTAGAAGCAATACAAGCTAGACATCATACGCAACATGCAACCACATATAATAGTGTCAAGTTAGAGAAAGCACCTGTGATGGTGGAGTAGGGGAGATGTGCTCATCATCTACACAACTACGTTGACTGTCCAGCCTTGTGTTGTCTTGCGTATCTTGTTGGGAGGATGGCGGAGTAGAATCTGTAGAGACCCCCCCCCCTTTGAGTTGCTCCGAAGGACCACCATCATCCACTGCCGGACTAATTTCCTTCAGCTGTAATGATTTTGCATTGTGAAGTCAAACCGATAAGAAAAAGGAATAAAATTCGCTCTTCAGAACTCATTCATGCATGATACTGACGAACACTACTCGGATGAAAGACAAACACATGATGCGAGGATGGAATATGTATGAAAAACAGGATGGTGTGACATATTCACACCTATGATGTGGTAACTAAGCAGAAGGCATTTCAACAAATTAGAAGCACTGCAAGCTAGACACCATATGAAAGATGCAACCAATATCACTCTGCCAAGTTCAAACTGTATGGCGTTTCAACAAAATTAGAAGCAGTACATGCTAGAAATCATATGCAAGACACAACCAATATCAAAGTTGCGACTTAAAGGTGCCTTATCATAAGTGACTGATGCGGGATATGCAAGAATAGTAGTCTGATGTAGAAACAGGAACACATGTCATATTCACAGGCATTATGTGTAAAGTAAGCAGATGCAATTCAACAAAGTTGGAAGCAATACAAGCTAGACATCATACGCAACATGCAACCACATATAATAGTCCCAAGTTAGAGCAAGCACCTGTGATGGTGGAGTAGGGAAGATGTGCTCATCATCTACACAGCTACGTTGAATGTCTAGCCTTGCGTTGTCTTGCGAATCTTGTTGGGAGGATGGCGGAGTAGAATCTGTAGAGAACCTCCGTTTCAGTTGCTCGAAAGGACCACCATCATCCAATGCCTTGCCAATTTCCTTCAGCTTTATTGATTTTGCATTGTGCGGTCATACCGACAAGAAAAAGGAATATCATTCGCTCTTCAGAACTCATTCATGCATGATACTGACGAACACTACTCTGATGAATGGCAAAGTCATGATACGAGGATGGAATATGTATGAAAAAATGGACGGCTTGACATATTAAAACCTATGATGTGGTAACTAAGTGGCACTTCAACAAATTAGAAACATTGCAAGACACCATATGGAAGGTGCAATCAATATCACTCTGACAAGTTAAAACTGTCTCGTCATAGGTGGCGTTCATCAAACTAGAAGCAATACATGCTAGAAATCATATTCAGGATGCAAACCAATATGACACTGCCAACTTAAAGGTGTCCCATCATAAGTGACTGATGCAGGATACACAAGAAGAGTAGTTTCATGTAAGAACATGGTGTGATAGACAGATATAGTATGTACCAAAAACATGAAAGCATGTCATATTCACATGTATCATGTGTAAGCTAAGCAGATGCAGTTTACGCTAATTAGGAGCAATACGAGCTAGACACCATATGCAACATGCAACCAGATATCACACTGCCAAGTTAGAGCAAGCACCTTGGATGGTGGAGTAGGGGAGCGGAGACTTGGACCTTGTAATGCACTATCAGTACAAGGAGAATCGGTACAGATGCTCCATTTATGTTGCTGCAGAGGACCACCATTGTCAGAGTAATTGGACACGGATACCCCG
Source organism: Triticum urartu (assembly GCF_056163025.1). Lineage (NCBI taxonomy): Eukaryota > Viridiplantae > Streptophyta > Magnoliopsida > Poales > Poaceae > Triticum > Triticum urartu. The sequence continues at coordinate 520,472,644 of NC_141875.1, read as the reverse complement.
AAGACGGTGAGACAATAATTCAAGACATCGGGGCTAGCAAAGCACCTCAATCCAACTACATGGCCGACTGTTGGCCGCTGGCTGCTGACTGCTCCACCAGGCCGACTGCTGGCTGCCGGCTGCCCGGTGCTACGTATTGAGCTTGCGTTGGTTTTCCCCGAAGAGAAAGGATGATGCAGCGGAGTAGCGTAAGTATTTCCCTCAGTTTTTGAGAACCAAGGTATCAATCCAGTAGGAGGCCACGCTCAAGTACCTCGTACCTGCACAAAACGATAGCTACTCGCAAACAACGTGATTAGGGGTTGTCAATCCCTTCACGGTCACTTACGAGACTGAGATCTAATAGATATAATATTTTTGGTATTTTTGGTATAAAGATGCAAAGTAAAAAGTAAAAGCAAAGTAAAAAAAGAAAATCAAGATTAAAGTGATGGAGATTGATATGATGAGAATAGACCCGGGGGCCATAGGTTTCACTAGTGGCTTCTCTCAAGAGCATAAGTATTCTACGGTGGGTGAACAAATTACTGTTGAGCAATTGGCAGAATAGAGCATATTTATGAGAATATCTAGGCACGATCATGTATATAGGCATCACGTCCGTGACAAGTAGATCGAAACGATTCTGCATCTACTACTATTACTCCACTCATCGACCGCTATCCAGCATGCATCTAGAGTATTAAGTTAAAAACAGAGTAACGCCTTAAGCAAGATGACATGATGTAGAGAGATAAATTCATGCAATATGAAATAAACCCCATCTTGTTATCCTCGATGGCAACGATACAATATGTGCCTTGCTGCCCCTTCTGTCACTGGGTAAGGACACTGCAAGATCAAACCCAAAGCTAAGCACTTCTCCCATGGCAAGAACTACAAATCTAGTTGGCCAAACCAAACGGATAATTCGAAGAGACTTGCAAAGATAACCAATCATACATAAAAGAATTCAGAGAAGATTCAAATATTATTCATAGATAGACTTGATCATAAACCCACAATTCATCGGTCTCAACAAACACACCGCAAAAAGAAGATTACATCGAATAGATCTCCACAAGAGAGGGGGAGAACTTTGTATTGAGATTCAAAGAGAGAGAAGAAGCCATCTAGCTACTATCTATGGACCCGAAGGTCTGAGGTAAACTATTCACACTTCATCGGAGGGGCTAGGATGATGTAGAAGCCCACCGTGATGACGGTCCTCTTCCGGTGGAGCTCCGAAACAGGCCCCAAGATGGGATCTCGTGGATACAGAAAGTTGCGGCGATGGAATTAGGTTTTTGGCTCCTGTTCTGATCGTTTGGGGGTATGTGTGTATATATAGGAGGAAGAAGTACGTCGGTGGAGCACCGAGGGGCCCACGAGGCAGGGGGCGCGCCCCCCACCCTTGTGACCTCCTCTTTGACTCCCCGGAGTAGGATCCAACTCTCCTGGATCACGTTCGGTGAGAAAATCACGTTCCGAAGATTTTATTCTGTTTGGACTCCGTTTGATATTCTGTTTCTCCGAAACACTGAAATAGGCAAAAAAACAGCAATTCTGGGTTGGGCCTTCGGTTATAGCTTAGTCCCAAAAATAATATAAAAGTGGAAAATAAAGCCCAATATAGTCCAAAATAGTAAATAATATAGCATGGAGCAATCAAAAATTATAGATACGTTGGAGACGTATCAGGCATCCCCAAGCTTAATTCCTGCTCGTCCTCGAGTAGGTAATTGATAAAAAGAGAATTTTTGATGCGGAGTGCTACTTGGCATAATTTCAATGCAAATCTTCTTAATTGTGGTATGAATATTCAGATTAGAAAGATTCAAGACAAAAGTTTATATTGACATAAAAATAATAATACTTCAAGCATACTATCAAAGCAATTATGTCTTCTCAAAATAACATGGCCAAAGAAAGTTATCCCTACAAAATCATATAGTCTGGCTATGCTCCATCTTCACCACACAAAGTATTTAAATCATGCACAAGCCCGATGACAAGCCAAGCAATTGTTTCATACTCTAACTTTTTCAAAACTTTTTCAATCTTCACGCAATACATGAGCGTGAGCCATGGATATAGCACTATAGGTGGAATAGAATGGTGGTTGTGGAGAAGACAAAAAGGAGGGGAAGATAGTCTCACATCAACTAGGCATATCAACGGGCTATGGAGATTCCCATCAATAGATATCAATGTGAGTGAGTAGGGATTGCCATCCAACGGATGCACTAGAGCTACAAATGTATGAAAGCTCAACAAAAGAAACTAAGTGGGTGTGCATCCAACTTGCTTGCTCACGAAGACCTAGGGCAATTTTGAGGAAGCCCATCATTGGAATATACAAGCCAAGTTCTATAATGAAAAATTCTCACTAGTATATGAAAGTGACAACATATGAGACTCTCTATATGAAGAACATGGTGCTACTTTGAAGCACAATATATGAGACTCGCTATATCATGGTGCTACTTTGAAGCACAAGTGTGGAAAAAAAGGATAGTAGCATTGCCCCTTTTTATTTATTTTCTCTTTTTTGGGCCTTCTTTTTTTCTTTGGCCTTACTTTTTTTATTTGGGACAATGCTCTATTGAATGATGATCATCACACTTTTATTTATTTACAACTCAATGATTACAACTCGATTCTAAAACAAAGTATGACTCTATATGGATGCCTCCGGCGGTGTACCGGGATATGCAATGAATCAAGAGTGATAAGTATGAAGAAATTATGAACGGTGGCTTTGCCACAAATACTATATCAACTACATGATCATGCTAAGCAATATGACAATGATGAATGTGTCGTGATGAACTAGATGGTGGAAAGTTGTATGGCAATATATCTCGGAATGGCTATGGAAATGCCATAATAGGTAGGTATGGTGGCTGTTTTGAGGAAGGTATATGGTAGGTGTATGATACCGGCGAAAGGTGCGCGGTATTAGAGAGGCTAGCAAAGGTGGAAGGGTGAGAGTGCGTATAATCCATGGACTCAACATTAGTCATAAAGAACTCATATACTTATTGCAAAAATCTAGAAGTTATCAAAGCAAAGTATTACGCGCATGCTCCTAGGGGGATAGATTGGTAGGAAAAGACCATCGCTCGTCCCAGACCACCACTCATAAGGAAGACAATCGATAAATAAATCATGCTCCGACTTCGTCACATAACGGTTCACCATACGTGCATGCTACGGGAATCACAAACTTTAACACAAGTATTCTTTAAATTCACAACTACTCAACTAGCATGACTTTAATATTATCACCTCCATATCTCAAAACAATTATCAGTCTTCAATCTTTTCTTAGTATTCAACACACTCAAAAGAAAGTTCCACAAATCTTGAATACCAAGCACATTATTATTAAGCAAATTACCATGCTATTAAGAGACTCTCAAAATAATTTAAGTGAAGCACGAGAGATCAACAGTTTTTTTTAAAACAAATCCACCACCGTTGCTCTAAAAGATCTAAGTGAATCACATAGAGCAAAATTATAACACTCAAAAGATATAAGTGACGCACATAGAGCAAAACTACTTAGCTCCAAAGATATAAGTGAAGCACATAGAGCAAAACTACTTAGCTCAAAAGATATAAGTGAAGCACATAGAGTATTCTATCAAATTTTAATTCATGTATGGCTCTCTCAAAAGGTGTGTACACCAAGGATGATTGCGGCATACTAAGACACAAAGACACAAATAATACAAGACGCTCCAAGCAAAACACATATCATGTTGGTGAATAAAAATATAGCTCCAAGTAAATTACCGATGGAAGTGGACGAAAGAGGTGATGCCTTCCGGGGCATCCCCAAGCTTTGACTTTTTGGTGTCCTTGGATTATCTTGGGGGTGTCATGGGAATCCCCAAGATTATTCTCTTGCCACTCCTTGTTCAATTATCCATCAAAAGAATTCACCCAAAACTTGAAAACTTCACAACACAAAACTCAAAATAGAAAACTCGTGAGCTCCGTTAGCGAAAGAAAACAAAAGACCACTTCAAGGTACTTTAATGAACTCATTATTTATTTATATTGGTGTTAAACCTAATGTATTCCAACTTCTCTATGGATTATAAACTATTTTACTAGCCATAGATTCATCAAAATAAGCAAACAACACACGAAAAACAGAATCTGTCAAAAACAGAACAGTCTGTAGTAATCTGTAGCTAGCGCAAGATCTGGAACTCCAAAAATTCTAAAATAAATTGCTTGACGTGGGTAATTTATCTATTAATCATCTTCAAAAATAATTAACTAAATAGCACTCTTTAAATAAAAACGACAGCAGTTCTCGTGAGCGCTAAAGTTTCTGTTTTTTACAGCAAGTTCAACAAGACTTTCCCCAAGTCTTCCCAACGGTTCTACTTAGCACAAAAACTAATTAAACACAAAAAACACAACCAAAACATAGGATAAATAATTTATTTATTACTAAACAGGAGCAAAAATCAAGGAATAAAAATAAAATTGGGTTGCCTCCCAACAAGCGCTATCGTTTAACGCCCCTAGCTAGGCATAAAAGCGAGGATAGATCTTGGTATTGCCATCTTTGTTAGGCAATTCTTCGATGAGGCATCTGTTTCCATTAGGAATTTCTTTCTTTCTAGTGATTATTAAACTTTTAGGCACAAGATCAAAAAATTCATGTGTAGCAATTGGTTCCTTAATGATATCAAAAAGATTGGGATGAATACTTATAGATTTAAGATCCGCAGTTTCCTTAGATGATTCACCCTTATTTTTAGGAACATACATAAGCTTGGCAATTTTAGTAGGAGGACTTGGAGTATTCTTTACGGAAGAAAAAGCGGTTCCCAAGTTTGTAATGATACCCTCAAGTTTATCAATTCTAGTAGAATCTAAGTTCATTTTCTCATTAACTATGGGTTCTTTTTCCTTAATATTTTTCAAAGTCACTACTACCTTAGATCCATATTGAGTAATTTGATTGTGGATCTTTTTATCTAGATTTTCAATTGATTCAATATTAGCAACTTTATTTTCAATAATTTCAAGTCTTTGCATAACATGCTCCAAAGTTAACATGGTTCCATTAACCAAAAGAGGTGGTGAGCCAAATAAATTTGGCATAGCATTATAAGAATCAAAAGTATGGCTACCCAAGAAGTTCCCTCCGGTAATGGTATCGAGGATATATCTATACCAAGGATTAGCACCTACATAAAAATTGCGGAGAAGAACTAAGGTAGATTGCTTCCTAGTAGATCTATTTTGAGCATTACAAATTCTATACCAAGCATCTTTTAGATTTTCTCCCTCCCTTTGTTTAAAATTTAGATCTTCACTCTCGGGAGACAACGGAGAAGATATGAGACTAGTCATGACGACAAGCAAACAAACTAGCACGTGAGCAAACAAGAGGCAAATAGAGAGGGAGGATAGAGAGAGAGAGAGAGAATAAAACAGCAAGGGTGAATTGGGGGGAGAGGAAAACAAGAGGCAAGTGGCAAATAATGTAATGCGAGAGATAGGGATTGTGATGGGTACTTGGTATGTTGACTTTTTGCGTAGACTCCCCGGCAACGGCGCCAGAAATCCTTCTTGCTACTTCTTGAGATTGCGTTGGTTTTCCCCGAAGAGAAAGGGATGATGCAGTAGAGTAGCGTAAGTATTTCCCTCAGTTTTTGAGAACCAAGGTATCAATCCAGTAGGAGGCCATGCTCAAGTCCCTCGTACCTGCACAAAACAATAGCTACTCACAACCAACGCGATTAGGGGTTGTCAATCCCTTCACGGTCACTTATGAGAGTGAGATCTGATAGATATAATATTTTTGGTATAAAGATGCAAAGTAAAAAGTAAAAGCAAAGTAAAAAAGCAAAGCAAGATTAAAGTGATGGAGATTGATATGATGAGAATAGACCCGGGGGCATAGGTTTCACTAGTGGCTTCTCTCAAGAGCATAAGTATTCTACAGTGGGTGAACAAATTACTGTTGAGCAATTGACAGAATTGAGCATAGTTATGAGAATATCTAGGCATGAACATGTATATAGGCATCACGTCCGTGACAAGTAGATCGAAACGATTCTGCATCTACTACTATTACTCCACTCATCGACCGCTATCCAGCATGCATCTAGAGTATTAAGTTAAAAACAGAGTAACGCCCTAAGCAAGATGACATGATGTAGAGAGATAAATTCATGTAATATGAAATAAACCCCATCTTGTTATCCTCGATGGCAACGATACAATATGTGCCTTGCTGCCCCTTCTGTCACTGGGTAAGGACACCGCAAGATCAAACCCAAAGCTAAGCACTTCTCCCATGGCAAGAACTACAAATCTAGTTGGCCAAACCAAACGGATAATTCGAAGAGACTTGCAAAGATAACCAATCATACATAAAAGAATTTAGAGAAGATTCAAATATTATTCATAGATAGACTTGATCATAAACCCACAATTCATCGGTCTCAACAAACACACCGCAAAAAGAAGATTACATCGAATAGATCTCCACAAGAGAGGGGGAGAACTTTGTATTGAGATTCAAAGAGAGAAAAGAAGCCATCTAGCTACTATCTATGGACCCGAAGGTCTGAGGTAAACTACTCACACTTCATCGGAGGGGCTAGGATGATGTAGAAGCCCTCCGTGATGACGGCCCTCTTCCGGCGGAGCTCTGGAACAGGCCCCAAGATGGGATCTCGTGGATACAGAAAGTTTCGGAGGTGGAATTAGGTTTTTGGCTCCTATTCTGATCGTTTGGGGGTACGTGTGTATATATAGGAGGAAGAAGTTCGTCGGTGGAGCACCGAGGGGCCCACGAGGCGGGGGGCGCGCCCTAGGGGGGCGCCCCCACCCTCGTGACCTCCTCTTTGACTCCCTGGAGTAGGGTCCAAGTCTCCTGGATCACCTTCGGTGAGAAAATCACGTTCCCGAAGATTTTATTTCGTTTGGACTTCGTTTGATATTCTGTTTCTCCGAAACACTGAAATAGGCAAAAAAAACAACAATTCTGGGTTGGGCCTCCGGTTAATAGGTTAGTCCCAAAAATAATATAAAAGTGGAAAATAAAGCCCAATATAGTCCAAAACAGTAGATAATATAGCAAGGAGCAATCAAAAATTATAGATACGTTGGAGACGTATCAACCGGCCACCCCTGCCGGCTGCTGGCTGCCGACTTCCCGGCCGCTCCTGCCGGCTGCTGGTTGCGCACTGCTCCACCAGGCCGGCTGCTAGCTGCCGACTCCTCCACCAGGCCGGCTGCCAAAGTCAACTGTAGCCTAACACGACCCCGACGTGATGGCCGTACCTGGCACTGTTCACGTGTCACCCCAGCCATCATGTACAGTGTCACTTGTCCCCTGGCTCTATTTATGAAGTGACCCAGGGGACAAGCATGACACCCCACCATGCCTTGCCCATGCCACCACATAGCTTACTCTCTAAGCTAGCCATGCCTATATATATGGGCACACATCCATCCAACCAGGATGGACTCTCTCACACACACACACCCACAAGCAAGCTAGCTAGCAAGAGAGCTAGCTGGCGATCCATCCATCCACTCCCACGGGCAAGTATGCCCAAGCACACCCATACGGCCACCATGCCACATACATATGCAAAGCCAGATTCCTATGACACTGAGCTTAGATACAGCTCCAGGAGCACTCTGTACCAGATATACATACCAGATATACTCAGACATGCAGGAGTAGGGGTATTATCTCTCTGGAGAGCCTCGAACCTGGGTAACCTACCGCGTGCTACTCGCATACCCGCTCCCGGGCCTATCAGCAGCAGTCTTGCCCTCACATGAAGCCACCTTGTGGCATATGTCGTCCTGCACCCCCCGTGAGAATTCCACGACATTTGGCGCCCACCGTGGGGCGGTACTATGCTACCGCGCTGCTGCTGGTTTCGCTGTCCAAGCGGGACCATTTTCGTCTTCACTGCCGTGGCGTCGCGCCGTCTCTCCAGTAGTGGTTGAGGGCTCGACATCGACACGACCCCGGGACGGCCACACGGGACGGCGCGTCCGCGTCGTCGGCCTCGACACTGCTGAGCTTGCTCACGCTCATCCCGCTCACTTGCATCTGCTTGCAAGCTAGCTAGATGCAAGTCAACCGTGGTCATATGCCTGCCATACACTAGCAAAATACCCCCGAGATGCAGGCCATACATTGCACATACACTGCTTGGCTACTACTCGCACTCAAGTCAAATACAAGCCAGATATTGCTCATACTCTACCCATACATCAGTCAGAAAACAGAGACTAAGCTCGCCGCACACTAATACACAAGCAAGCTCGCGTTGTTCTATGCCAACCACCGCGCGGGCACCGCTCTGCCTTGCGCCCGAGCTCCTCCCTGCTCGTGGACGCCTGCATCCCCATGGTGCTGCGGCCCCGCCGCTGCTCCCGTCGGCCTCGCTCGCTATGCCTTGCCTCCGCTGACTCGCGCCCGAGGGCCTTGTTCGATGCCACTTCTGCCATCCCTCGCGCGGCCTGCTGTCTCCGCGCCACGGCCGGCTCCCGTGAGCCCGGCCGCCCCATCCCGATGCCCGCATCACCCCGCTGCGCGCGCCAGCTGCCAGGTCCGCGCTGCTCCTCCTCCCTGTTGTGACTGCACGCCCCGACCGGCTCCTCACGCGCCTGCCGTCTCGTGGCCCTGCGCTGGCCGCCTCCCGCGCATCCTGGCCAACTCCTGCGCGTCCGGCTCCCCAGCGTCGCCTCCGCCTGGCCACGTCGCTCGCGCCCGCTGGCTTCGGCCCCGCGCGCCGGCCTCTCCCGCGCCGGGTCTGGCCTCCACTCCGCCGGCTGCTGGCCACCCGCGCCGGGTCCGGCCTCCGCCCTGCCGGCTCCACCTCCCGCCCCTGCATCTAAGTTCTCCGACATCGGCCCGCCATCCCCATGGCTCCAGTACCTAGCTGCCGCCTCCAACTAGAAGCATCGGCTCCCCCGTGTGCCACCGCGGCCGCCTCCCCACGCTGTCGGGTCCCTGCCGCGGCCGGCCGTCATAGCGCGCTTCGGCGATGCCTCGCTCTTCCGAGGGCCAGCTCCCGCGCTGGCCGGCTTCGCTTGCCCCGAGGCCGCCTCGCCGCTGGTCGGCCTCGCCGCCCCGCGCCGCAGCACCAGCTCCCGGCCGCTACTGTGCCCCTTATCGGCTTCAGCTCTCGCGCCCAGCGAGCTCCGCCCACCGGGATGCCGCCCTGCACCGACTGCTCCGCCTCCCGCGTTGCCTGGCTCCGCCAGCATCGCCCTGGCCGCATCCGGCGCCGCTGGTTGGCTCCCGGCCACCTCCGTTGCCGGCCTCCGCGCCCCCGGCTGCTTGTCGTCGTCCCCACGCTCCGGCTCCCACTGTGGCCAGCTGCTTGGGCAAAAGAAGAAGTGAGATGCCGGCTTCTCAAAAGTGAGAGAGAGAGAGAGAAAGGGGCTAGGTGCCCATCCGGCTAGAGAAAAGAAAGAAGAGGCCGGCTTCTGTGCTCCCACTGTGGCCGCCTGCTGCGGTTGCGTGCCCAAAGAAGAAAAGAAAAAGAAAAGCCAGATGAGGTCGGGTGCTCGGGGAAAATAAAAGAGGCCGAGTGCCCAATCCGGCTGAGAAGAGGCCGTGTGCCCAATCAGGCTGAGAAGTGCCGAGTGCCCGAAAAAAAAAGAGAAAGAGATGTGCGTTCGACTGCACGTAGCCGATTGGAATTTTTGTCTGACTGCCAGATGTGCGTCTGATCACCTGCTGTGAAGAAGGTGTTGGCTGCCTAGCCGGCTGCAAAGAAGTCCGACTGCTGAGTCGGAGTCCGGCTGCCACAGCCGGACAAAGAGAAGAAAAGAAAAAACATCCGTCTGTCCGTCTGCCTGCTTCGCCACTCGGACTGCCAGACGCGACCCGACCTGCCTGCCCGCTTCAACGTCTGGCCGGCAAGAGCGCCGGCTTGGCCGCGTCCCGCTCGCCCCTGGCCGGTCAAGCCCGACCGGCTGGACCCTCCTCGAGCGCCCAGAGGCTCGGGGGCTACACCCAGCGGGTGCGCTGACGCGCCCCCGCGAAGAAGAAGACAAAGTAGTTGCCAGGAGATCCGGCCCGAGTGCTCAGCAGTCGGCCCAAATCTCAGGGGCTACACCTAGCGGGTGCGCTGACGTGCCCCCGCAAAGAAGAAGACAGTAGTTGCCGGGAGATCCGGCCCGACTGCTCATCAGTCGGCCCAAATCTCGGGGGCTACACCCAGCGGGTGCGCTGACGCGCCCCCGCGAAGAAGAAGACAAGTTAGTTGCCGCGAGATCCGGCCTGACTGCTCAGCAGTTGGCCCGAATCTCAGGGGCTACACCCGGGGGGTACCCTGACGCGCCCCCACGAAGATTGCAGACAAGAGAAGAGTTTTTTCCGGCTCCCAGCAGCCGGTAGAAGAGAAAAAAAAAGAGAAGAAGAAAATTGGCGCTGCAAGATGCCTCGCCGCCTGGCCGGTCGAGCCTGACCGGCCAGGACCCCCCTTCGAGCACCCGGAAGCTCGAGGGCTGCACCCGCTGGGTGCGCCGGCGCACTCCGCGAGCGCCGAGCCGCGCCGGCTGTCTTCGGCAAGCTCCGCCTCGGCTACGCGAAAACCAATGTGAGCTCCTCACCCGCATATTTTTTGCACCACGCAAGCACAAATAACCCCGAGCGATACTCGGGGGCTGTCTCCGCATTTTATTACAGTAGCATCACTGTTTGCCCCGTCGCCAGCCAGAGTTGGCCCGGGGGCTGGCCGCTTGGCCTGAGACGTTAGTTCCCGCAGACAGCTTAGTACCGTGTGCGGTACCGAAGGCCCACTCTTAGTCACAGACCGCAGAGCGGCTGTCCGACTAGCAAGAGTGAACGCTGGAGGCCACCCACGCGAAAAAAGTCCGGGAAGAAAAACGGTTCGGGCAACCCGACCATTTCCTTTACAAGTATCTACTAGGTTGAATCTGCTCCCAGACTGTGAGTACTATACACTCCACTTCACGGCCCACTCTCAGCCATAGACCGCGGAGCGGCTGTCTGGCGAGCGAGAGCACAAGCCACAAAGCGGAGGGAACACGAAAAAGATTAAGGGGGCTCGGACGAAACCGAGTCGGCACCCTCCGCATAAAACTTGCAATGCTAAAAGCAAACATTTGATACATCTCTGTGGACTAAATTTGTCTTTTTCATGATCATTTCCATCAACACTCGCCAAAAAACCTCCGCCCAACTTTGCCAAGTTGCCCGGAGGCTTGGGGGCTACTGTCAGAGTAATTGGACATGGATACCCCGAAGACGGCGAGACAATAATTCAAGACATCGGGGCTAGCAAAGCCCCTCAGTCCAACTACCCGGCCGGCTGTTGGCTGCTGACTGCTCCACCAGGCCAACTGCTCCACCAGGCTAACTACTGGCTGCCAACTACCCGGCCCCCCTGCCGGCTGCTGGCTGCCGACTGCCCGGTCACCCCTGCCGGCTGCTGGCGGCCGACTTCCCGGCCGCTCCTGCCGGCTGCTGGCTGCCGACTGCTCCACCAGGCCAGCTGCTGGCTGCCGACTGCTCCACCAGGCCGGCTGCTGGCTGCCGACTCCTCCACCAGGCCGGCTGCCCAAAGTCAACTGCAGCCTGACGCGACCCCGACGTGACGGCCGTACCCGACACTGTTCACGTGTCACCCCAGCCATCATGTACAGTGTCACTTGTCCCCTGGCACTAATTATGAAGTGACCAGGGGACAAGCATGACACCCCACCATGCCTTGCCCATGCCACCACATAGCTTACTCTCTAAGCTAGCCATGCTGATACGTCTCCAACGTATCTATAATTTTTGATTGCTCCAAGCAATATTATCTAGTGTTTTAGGCAATAATGGGCTTTATTATCCACTTTTATATTATTTTTGGAACTAACCTATTAACCAGAGGCCCAGCCCAGATTTGCTGTTTTATGCCTATTTCAGTGTTTTGAAGAAAAGGAATATCAGACAGAATCGAAACGGAACGAAATCAACTGGAGAAGTTATTTTTGGAAGGAAACACACCTGATGGACTTGGACCCCACGTCAGAAGATACGGGAGCTACCCATGAGGGTGGGGGGCGCGCCCTCCACCCTCGTGAGCCCGTCATGGCCCCCCTGACGTACTTCTTCCGCCTATATATCTCCATATACCCTAAAAACATCCGTGAGCACAATAGATCGGGAGTTCCGCCGCCAGAAGCTTCCGTAGCCACCGAAAGCCAATCTAGACCCGTTCTGGCACCCTGCCGGAGGGGGCAATCCTTCACCGGTGGCCATCTTCATCATCCTGGCGCTCTCCATGACGAGGAGGGAGTAGTTCCCCCTCGGGGCTGAGGGTATGTACTAGTAGCTATGTGTTTGATCTCTCTCTCTCTCTCTCGTGTTCTTGAGGTGATATGATCTTGATGTATCGCGAGCTTTGCTATTATAGTTGGATCTTGTGTTTCTCCTCCCCCTCTTCTCTATTGTAATGAATTGAGTTTCCCCTTTGAAGTAATCTTATCGGATTGAGTCTTTAAAGATTTGAGAACACTTGATGTATGTCTTGTCGTGGATATCTGTGGTGACAATGGGATATCACGTGATTCACTTGATGTATGTTTTGGTGATCAACTTGCGGGTTCCGCCCATGAACCTATGCATAGGGGTTGGCACACGTTTTCATCGTCATTCTCCGGTAGGAACTTTGGGGCACTCTTTGAGGTCCTTTGTGTTGGTTCAATAGATGAATTAGAGATTGTGTGATGCATATAGTATAATCATACCCACGGATACTTGAGGTGACATTGGAGTATCTAGGTGACATTAGGGTTTTGATTTATTTGTCTCTTAAGGTGTTATTCTAGTATGAACTCTAGAACTTATAGGAATAGCCCAACGGATTGATTGTAAAGAATAACTTTGAGGTGGTTTCGTACCGTACCATAATCTCTTCGTTCGTTCTCCGCTATTAGTGAATTAGAGTGACTCTTTGTTGCATGTTGAGGGATTGTTATGTGATCCAATTATGTTATCATTGTTGAGGGAACTTACACTAGTGAAAGTATGAACCCTAGGCCTTGTTTCAACACATTGCAATACCGTTTACGCTCACTTTTATCACTTGCTACCTTGCTGTTTTTATTATTTCAGATTACAAAAACTATTATCTACTATCCATATTGCACTTGTATCACCATCTCTTCACCGAACTAGTGCACCTATACAATTTACCATTGTATTGGGTGTGTTGGGGACATAATAGACTCTTTGTTATTTGGTTGCAGGGTTGCTTGAGAGAGACCATCTTCATCCTACGCCTCCTATGGATTGATAAACCTTAGGTCATCCACTTGAGGGAAATTTGCTACTATCCTACAAACCTCTGCACTTGAAGGCCCAACAACGTCTACAAGAAGAAGGTTGTGTAGTAGACATCAAGCTCATTTCTGGCGCCGTTGCCGGGGAGGTTAGCGCTTGAAGGTATATCTTTAGATCTTGCAATCAAGTCTTTTAGTTTCTTATTTTATCACTAGTTTAGTTTATAAAATAAAACTATAAAAAATATAGAATTGAGTTTGTCTCATACGCTTCATATTTTTAATATCTTTCGTGAGTATGATGGAAAGGAAAATTGTGCCAAAGTGCTAGAAGAAGAAATCTATAAAATGTTTGGCACTAAATATGTGAATAATGAGCATGATTGCAATGTTGTTAGTATGAATTCCTTGAATATCCATGATGCTAATGATATGCAAAGCCACAAGCTTGGGGAAGCTATGTTTGATGAAGATGATATTTTTTGTCCCCCAAGTTTTGATGAGCAAATTTATTATGATGTAAGCATGCCTCCTATTTATGATGATTATATTGATGAAAGTGGATTTGGAGAGGTCACGACTTTATTTTGTGATGAATCCACTATTCCGAAAGAGGTTCCAATTGATTATGAGAACAAAGTTGCTATCTATGATGATTATTGTGATGACTTGTATGCTATAAAGAATAATGATATACATGAAACTTTTCATCATGATTTTAGTTTTAAATTGGATTATGCCCCACATGATAATTATTTTGTTGAGTTTGCTATTGCTATTATTCATGAGAAGAATTTTGCTTATGTGGAGAGTAATAAAAATTCTATGCTTGTAGATCATGAAAAGAATGCTTTAGGTGCTGGTTATATTGTTGAATTCATTCATGATGCTACTGAAAATTATTATGAGGGAGGAACATATGCTTGTAGGAATTGCAATAATATCAAGCTTCCTCTCTATGTGCTTTAAATTTTGAAGTTATGCTTGTTTTACCTTCATATGCAAGTTGATCCTTGTTCCCACAAGTTGTTTGCTCATAAAATCCCTATGCATAGGAAGTATGTTAGACTTAAATTTGCTAGTCATATTCTTCATGATGCTCTCTTTATGTTACAATTCTTATCCTTTATGTGAGCATCATTGCAATCATCATGCCTAGCTAGGGGCGTTAAACGATAGCGCTTGTTGGGAGGCAACCCAATTTTATTTTATTCCTGGTTTTTTATTTCTGTTTAGTAATAAATAATTCATCTAGCCTCTGTTTAGATGTGGTTTTATTCTTTTAATTAATGTTTGTGCCAAGTAGAAACTTTGGGAAGACTTGGGGAAAGTCTTGTTGATCATGCTATCAAAAACAGAAACTTTAGCGCTCACGAGAACTGCTGCCATTTTTATTTGGAGAGCGATATTTAGTTAATTATTTTTTCATATGATTAATAGATAAATTCCTCAGGTCCATCAATTTATTTGAGAATTTTATGAGTTCCAGAAGTATACGTTTGATCCAGATTAATACATACTGTTCTGTTTTTAACAGATTCTTTTTTTTGTGTGTTGTTTGCTTATTTTGATGAATCTATGGCTAGTAAAATAGTTTATAAACCATAGATAAGTTGGAATACAGTAGGTTTAACACCAATATAAATAAATAATGAGTTCATTGCAGTACTTTGAAGTGGTGATTTATTTTCTTATACTAACGGAGCTTACGAGTTTTCTGTTAAGTTTTGTGTTGTGAAGTTTTCAAGTTTTGGGTAAGGATTCAATGGACTATGGAATAAGGAGTGGCAAGAGCCTAATCTTGGGGATGCCCAAGGCACCCCAAGGTAATATTCAAGGATAGCCAAGAGCCTAAGCTTGGGGATGCCCCGAAAGGCATCCCCTCTTTCGTCTTCGTTCATCGGTAACTTTACTTGGAGCTATATTTTTATTCACCACATGATATGTGTTTTGCTTGGAGCGTCAATTTATTTTGTTAGGATTTGCTTGATGTTATTTAGAACAATGTTTTGCATCTTCTATTTCAATAAAAGTGGCATTGATAGCCTTTACTATGCCTATGTTACAAGTATACATGTTGCTGTTTGAAAAAAGAAAGTTTACCGCTGTTGCAATAATTACCTAGAAAAGTCAGAATGTGATAAATTGTTGAAACTATTTGAATATTAATATTTGATAAATTTACTACACTGGGAATTTTCTTTCATAATTTTTGGAGCTAGGGAAGTATGGATGTTGAGCATTCTTTACAGACTATCTTGTTTAGGCAGATTGCTGTTATGTTTGCATTGTTTGCATTTGTTTGCTTATTTAATGATTCTATTTGAGGATAGGACTATTTAATATGAAGAGGCATTTAGTATGCAATGTTGAATAATAATTTTAGTGATTTGCTACAGTAGAGTATGATAAGGTTTTTGCAATGGTTTATACTAACTTATCTCACAAGTCCTTGTTGAGTTTTGTGTAGATGAAGCTTTTGAGATTTAGGGAGACCATGATATGAGAGGAATTAAGGAGACACAAAAGCTCAAGCTTGGGGATGACCAAGGCACCCCAAGATAATATTTCAAGATGTCTCAAGCATCTAAGCTTGGGGAGCCCCGGTTGGCATCCCACCTTTCTTCTTCAACAACTATCGGTTAGTATTGGTTGATCCTAAGTTTTTGCTTCTTCACATGATGTTTTCTATTCTTAGATGTTATTTTCTTTTGCTTTGCTTGCTGTTTGAATAAAATACCAAGATCTGAAATTATTAAATGTTAGAGAGTCTTCACATAGTTGCATAATTATTCGACTACTCATTGATGTTCACTTATATCTTTCGGAGTAGTTTGTCTTTTGCTCTAGTACTTCACTTATATCTTTTAGAGCATGGTGGTAGTTTTATTTTGAAGAAATAGATGAACTCTCATGTTTCACTTATATTATTTTTAGAGTCTTAAATAGCATGGTAATTTGCTTAAAATCCTAATATGCTAGGTATTCAATAATAATAAAATTCTCTTATGAGTGTGTTGAATACTATGAGAAGTTTGATACTTGATAATTGTTTTGAGATATGGAGATGGTGATATTAGAGTCATGCTAGTTGAGTAGTTGTGAATTTGAGAAATACTTGTGTTGAAGTTTGTGATTCCCGTAGCATGCACGTATGGTGAACCGTTATGTGACGAAGTCGGAGCATGATTTATTTATTGATTGTCTTCCTTATGAGTGGCGGTTGGGGATGAGCGATGGTCTTTTCCTACCAATCTATCCCCCTAGGAGCATGCGCGTAGTACTTTGTTTCGATAACTAATAGGTTTTTGCAATAAGTATGTGAGTTCTTTATGACTAATGTTGAGTCCATGGATTATACGCACTCTCACCCTTCCACCTTTGCTAGCCTCTCTAGTATCACGCAACTTTCGCCGGTACCATAAACCCACCATATACCTTCCTCAAAACAGCCACCATACCTAACTATTATGGCATTTCCATAGCCATTCCGAGATATATTGCCATGCAACTTTCCACCGTTCCATTATTATGACACGCTTCATCATTGTCATATTGCTAGCATGATCATGTAGTTGACATTATATTTGTGGCAAAGCCACCGTTCATAATTCTTTCATACTTGTCACTCTTGATTCATTGCATATCCCGGTACACCGCCGGAGGCATCCATATAGAGTCATACTTTGTTCTAGTATCGAGTTGTATCATCGAGTTGTAAATAAATAGAAGTGTGATGATCATCATTCAATAGAGCATTGTCCCAAAAAAAAGAGAAAGGCCAACAAAGGGAAGGCCAAAAAAAAGAAAGGCAAAAAAAGAAGAGAAAGGCCAAATAAAAATAATAATAAAAAAGGGACAATGCTACTATCCTTTTACCACACTTGTGCTTGAAAGTAGCACCATGATATTCATGATAGAGAGTCTCCTAGGTTGTCACTTTCATATACTAGTGGGAATTTTTCATTATAGAACTTGGCTTGTATATTCCAATGATGGGCTTCCTCAAAATGCCCTAGGTCTTCATGAGCAAGCAAGTTGGATGCACACCCACTAGTTTCTTTTGTTGAGCTTTCATACACTTATAGCTCTAGTGCATCCGTTGCATGGCGATCCCTACTCACTCACATTGATATCTATTGATGGGCATCTCCATAGCCCGTTGATACGCCTAGTTGATGTGAGACTATCTTCTCCTTTTTGTCTTCTCCACAACCACCATTCTATTCCACCTATAGTGCTATGTCCATGGCTCACGCTCATGTATTGCGTGAAGATTGAAAACGTTTGAGAACATCAAAAGTATGAAACAATTGCTTGGCTTGTCATCGGGGTTGTGCATGATTTAAATATTTTGTGTGGTGAAGATGGAGCATAGCCAGACTATATGATTTTGTAGGGATAACTTTCTTTGGCCATGTTATTTTGACAAGACATGATTGCTTAGTTAGTATGCTTGAAGTATTATTGTTTCTATGTCAATATGAACTTTTGTCTTGAATCTTATGGATCTGAATATTCTTGCCACAAGTAAGAAGAATTACATTGAAATTATGCCAACTAGCATTCCACATCAAAAATTATCTTTTTATCATTTACCTACTCGTGGACGAGAAGGAATTAAGCTTGGGGATGCTTGATACGTCTCCAGTGTATCTATAATTTTTGATTGCTCCATGCTATATTATCTAATGTTTTAGGCAATAATGGGCTTTATTATCCACTTTTATATTATTTTTGGGACTGACCTATTAACCGGAGGCCCAACCCAGATTTGCTGTTTTATGCCTATTTCAGTGTTTTGAAGAAAAGGAATATCAGACAAAGTCGAAACAGGACGAAATCAACTGGAGAAGTTATTTTTGGAAGGAAACACACCTGATGGACTTGGACCCCACGTCATAAGATACGCCCCTCGTGGCCCCCCTGACGTACTTCTTTCACCTATATATCTCCATATACCCTAAAAACATCCGTGAGCACAATAGATTGGGAGTTCCGCCGCCAGAAGCCTCTGTAGCCACCGAAAGCCAATCTAGACCCGTTCCGGCACCCTC
Organism: Triticum urartu; assembly: GCF_056163025.1. Classification (NCBI taxonomy): domain Eukaryota; kingdom Viridiplantae; phylum Streptophyta; class Magnoliopsida; order Poales; family Poaceae; genus Triticum; species Triticum urartu. Next base: position 520,454,300 of record NC_141875.1, on the reverse strand, counting down.
CCTGAGGGGGAAATCCTTCACCGGTGGCCATCTTCATCATCCCGGCGCTCTCCATGACGAGGAGGGAGTAGTTCTCCCTCGGGGCCGACGGTATGTACCAGTAGCTATGTGTTTGATCTCTCTCTCTTTCTCGTGTTCTTGAGGTGATACGATCTTGATGTATCGCGAGCTTTGCTATTATAGTTGGATCTTATGTTTCTCCTCCCCCTCTTCTCTCTTGTAATGAATTGAGTTTCCCCTTTGAATTAATCTTATCGGATTGAGTCTTTAATGATTTGAGAACACTTGATGTATGTCTTGCCGTGGATATGTGTGATGACAATGGGATATCAAGTGATTCACTTGATGTATGTTTTGGTGATCAACTTGCGGGTTCCGCCCATGAACCTATGCATATGGGTTGGCACACGTTTTCATCGTGATTCTCCGGTAGGAACTTTGGGGCACTCTTTGAGGTCCTTTGTGTTGGTTGAATAGATGAATCTGAGATTGTGTGATGCATATCGTATAACCATACCCACGGATACTTGAGGTGACATTGGAGTATCTAGGTGACATTAGGGTTTTGATTGATTTGTGTCTTAAGGTGTTATTCTAGTACGAACTTTAGGGCTGTTTGTGGCACTTATAGGAATAGCCCAACGGATTGATTGTAAAGAATAACTTTGAGGTGGTTTCGTACCCTACCATAATCTCTTCGTTCGTTCTCCGCTATTAGTGACTTTAGAGTGACTCTTTGTTGCATGTTGAGGGATAGTTATGTGATCCAATTATGTTATCATTGTTGAGGGAACTTACACTAGTGAAAGTATGAACCCTAGGCCTTGTTTCAACACATTGCAATACCGTTTACGCTCACTTTTATCACTTGCTACCTTGCTGTTTTTATTATTTTAGATTACAAAAACTATTATCTACTATCCATATTGCACTTGTATCACCATCTCTTTGCCGAACTAGTGCACCTATACAATTTACCATTGTATTGGGTGTGTTGGGGACACAAGAGACTCTTTGTTATTTGGCTGCAGGGTTGCTTGAGAGAGACCATCTTCATCCTACGCCTCCTACGGATTGATAAACCCTAGGTCATCCACTTGAGGGAAATTTGCTACTGTCCTACAAACCTCTGCACTTGGAGACCCAACAACGTCTACAAGAAGAAGGTTGTGTAGTAGACATCACATGCCTATATATATGGTCACACATCCATCCATCCAGGATGGACTCTCACGCACACACCCACAAACAAGCTAGCTAGCAAGAGAGCTAGCTAGCCATCCATCCATCCACTCCCACGGGAAAGTATGCCCAAGCACACCCATACGACCACCATGCCAGATGCCTATGGCACTAAGCTTAGATAAAGCTCCAGGAGCACTCTGTACCAGATATACATACCAGATATACTCAGACATGCAGGAGTAGGGGTATTATCTCTCCGGAGAGCCTCGAACCTGGGTAAACTACCGCGTGCTACTCGCATACCCGCTCCCGGGCCTATCAGCAGCAGTCTTGCCCTCACACGAAGCCACCTTGTGGCCTATGTCGTCCTGCACCCCCCGTGAGAATACCATGACAACCATCATGGCCTTCCTTAATCTTTTCCTTCCTCTTTCTTTATTTTGCCTTGTCAAGTCAAACCCACAAGAAAAAGGAATAAAATTTGCTCTTCAGAACTCATTGATGCATGATACTGACGAACACTACTTTCATGTAAGGCAGCCGCATGATAGGAGGATGGAATATGTATGAAAAACAAGACGGTGTGACATATTGACATGTATGATGTATAAAGTGTAAACTAAGCACAAGGTGCTTGAACTTGTTAGAATCGATGCAAGCTAGAAACCATATGAAAGATGAAACCAATATCACTCTGCCAAATTAAAAGGGTGCCCTAACGAATGTATTTGACCAAATTAGAAGCAATACATGGCAATGGGCTAGAAATAATATGCAATATGCAATGAATAAAGGTGACTCGTCATAAGTGATTGATGCAGGATACAGAAGAGAGGTAGTTTCATGTAAGAACAAGGTTAACACATAGATGTAGTGTGTACCAAAAATAGGAAGGCATGTCATATTCACAGGTATAGTGTGTAAACTAAGAAGATGCAATTTACCCTAATTAGAAGCATTACAAGCTAGACACCGTATGGAACATGCAACCACATATCACACTGCGAAGTTAGAGCAAGCACCTATGATGGTGGTGTAGGGGAAGTGCGGTCTTCAGGTATAGAGCTATGTTCAATATCTTCATTTAGGCTTGATGTTTCTTGAGAATCATGTGGAGAGGATGAAATTGCATTCTTTATAAGAGTATTGCGTCTCATATTAACCCACATGCGTGGCTGTCTCATCATAAGCGATAGACGCAGGATACACAAGAATAGTAGTTTGATGTAAGAACATGGTGTGATAGGGAGATGTAGTATGTATGAAAAACAGGAAGGCGTGTGATATTCACATGTATAATGTGTAAGCTAAGGAGATGCAATTTAACAAATTAGGAGCATTGATGAGGGATACACAAGAAAAGTTGTTTGATGTAAGAACATGGTTAATAGAAAGACGTAGTATGTACCAAAAATAGGAAGGCATGTCATATTCACAGGTATAATGTGTTAACTAAGCAGATGCAATTTACCCTAATTAGAAGGATTACAAGGTAGACACCATATGCAACATGCAACCACATATCACACTGCCAAGTAAGAGCAAGCACCTGCGATGGTGGTGTGGGGGAATTGTGGTGATCAACTAGAGAGCTACGTTGACTATCTTCATTTAGCCTTGCTGTTTCTTGAGAATCATGTGGGGAGGATGACACTGCACTCTTTAAACAAGTAGGGCATCTCATAGTAACCCACTCGGGTGACTGTCTCATCATAAGTGATTGACGAGGGATACAAAAGAGCATTAGTTTGATGTACGAACATGGTTAATAGACATATGTAGTATGTATCAAAAATAGGAAGGCATGTCATTATCAAAGGTATAATGTGTAAAGTAAGCAGATGCAATTTAACCAAATTGGAAGCAATACAAGCTAGACACCATATGCAACATGCAACCACATTTGACAGCGCGAAGTTAAAGCAAGCACCTGGGATGGTTGTGTGCGGCAATTTAGATCATCAACTACAGAGCTACGTTTACTGTCTCCAACTGCTGTCACTGCACCCATTAGAGCGCTGAAACACTTAGTGCTTATCTTCGAATTACACTGCAGCGACTTCTGTCTTTTCTTTTCTGCATTCATCAACACTGCGTCAGAGTCTGAAATACCCATGCATAAAAATACAATAGTGTGAGTATGGCTGAAGTGTGTGCACAATTAGTATAGTGTAAAGGTAGCAGATAACAGGTCGGTGAGAAATAAATGACGGGAGACATATGATAGGTCTACAACATGCATGGCACACTAAATTACTACAGGATTCTATGAAAATAACAGTCAACTAAAATCAAATAGGTCAGTCCATTTTTTTCACCGTCTGATGTACAAAGAACGGGCAGATCGCCTTCATCTAGCTCCAGCCAGTCAGTGTTGACAATCTTCCTCGAAATGCCAGCGACCACCGACCCAGTATTCCTCCCCTGCATGCGCCCTCCCCTCGACCTCACCGCACCGCCGTGCTTGGCACTGCCTCCCAGGACATCCATTCAAGCCCTGCCGAACCCCAGATCGGGCGGAAGCAGCTCCTGCGCCCCACTCCCCTATGATAGACACCGATGCGCCGCTTCCCCGGGGAACAGGCGGACTAGGTGCTCCGCGCGCCTAAGCGGGTATTGCTTCTTTTAATTGTGGTTCGACTGACCCTGAATTGAAATCCAGGCGGGCTACTGACCTCTAGGAAAGGTGAAATAGTAAAAGGGAGGAAACCTTGTGCATTTAGTATCACGAAGAAGATGCAGTAAGAAGCACTCAACTAGTTTCTTTCGTGGGATGAATATGGTGTGAGCGGAGACGTAATATTTGCACGAATAAGGGAAGAGGAGTACCTCTTTCTGCTGGCAGTGTTGTGTCCTCCTTCTGTTTTTCCGACGATCTTCTTGTTGTTCGTCGGAAGCCAGAAGTTTTGGAGGACGGTGCAGCCTTGGAAGAACCCATGGCCAAGTTGTTGAGTGTGGTGCGGTGGCCGCCTGTCGGCGGCGGGGAAGCAGATCCGAGGCGGAGAACGACGGCGTAGCGGGAACAGCTCCAGTGCGGTGGACGGTTGCGACAGTGGAGCCGTAGCAGTGAGGCGCAAGACGGCGTGGTCGGAGTGGTTCTGGTACGGCGCACGTCGGCATCGTGGAGGCAGCTCTGCCTCGGCTTTAGCTGCTAAGTCATTGAGGGCGTTGCGGTTGCGGTTGCGTTGGACGACGATGTCGGGGTACCGGCTCCGGCGTGATGGAGGAGGGCGGCGGTGGATTGGCTGCTATGGGGTGGAGGACGGAGGAGGCTGGGGTTTCGCGGCTGGTGGAGAGGGCATTTTCACGTGGACAGAGTATGAATGGGGAAACAGAGGGAGGCGGGGAACTAAGGGGGAACAATGTTTCGGTTTGAGATGCGCTTGTTTGAAATTTGGGGAAAGTTACAAACTTTGCCCCCATCTAAAATTTCAGACATATTGCGGGCTGGGGGTAGGACAGTCATGTCAGGTGTCCCAAATGTGGGTGGGATAGATTTCGGCCAAGCGCATGGGTAGGCGCCCAAGGCGTATGAATGCTTCTCGGAGGCGGTTGAGACTGGCGTCTTGGTGAAGTTACAAACCTACCCCGGTTTAGACCTTTGAACATCGGGCCGATAGGCTACACGGGCCAGAGTCAGGACAGTAATTTCCTACCACCAAAACATTAGTCTCGCGCTGTTTCGGGTGACCAAAGGCCTATTTGGCGCTTCGTTCAATATTTGGGAGCGGAAGCATTAACGTTTTTGGTTCTCTTGAATTGAACTTTCAGGATTTGTCAAACTTCACAAATCTTTACTCTTGAAAATCCTAAAGCTACGATTATTTTGGAATGTAGGGGGTACATTTGAATATACGTTGTACACGAGTATATATTAAAAAATATGCAACTTACCTCAGTTCATGCATGGTTCCAGATATAATCTCCCTAGTTGCAAAAAAAGTTAGATATGCGTATGAATATATATAGCATGTTCAAACTCACAACAAAGATTGATGCCCCTTTTACATCTGATTTACAAATGCCATTATCTCGGGTTCAAATAGATGAATGCACTTCCTATGAATTCAAATCTTCGAAACCCCCTTTATGTTGAATTCGACATGTATTCTATTTCGTAGCTAGCAATTTGGAATGTATCCATGCAAGTGACAAATGTATAAAGTGCTTCACACTAACAACATGGAGTGCACTAATTAATGTTTATATATGAATTGCAAAAGCATCCATTGCCTGTATTTCAAACCGCTCTCACTCTATGGATCGGTAATATGAAATAAACACATGCACATGCTATAATTCAATAGAGTATGGGTGTCTGATAGACCGATTTTCGTCCATACGCAATTTGCAAAATTCATGATCTCATCCAAAAATAATAATGCCATTTATATTTTAATTTAATGCGTAGAACCGCCTTTTACACGTAGATGCACTATGCCTCGCCCCATTCTCACAAATGCGTTATATATCTCTCTATCTAACGCATAAGTGCACACACTTTATATGCATCGGCATTTATCTTTCACACATGCTCACAATCTCTCTCAGGGTGTCGGGGTGTCTCACGCACATGCTCTCTCTGTTTCTCTCTCTCTCTCTCTTTCTAACTACTATGTACCACTCTTTTCACTAATCTCAGTTGGAAAACACTATTTCTCTCACATGCATATATACACATGCACGGTCTCTACTAGCCCTCTATATGCACATATATGTGCCTACGTGTCTCCCACACGCACATTATCTTTAGGCCTCTCTCGCACACATCACTGCCCCCCCGACACACCTCTCTCTTAGTAGTTGGCAGATATGATTTCATCATATCATTTGGTAGGATATCCCTGGCTGTTAGGCTGGATGGTAATACGAGGCAAAGTTTTACCCTAGTTCGGATCGGACCCTTGCAGTTGAAGAAAGAGCCTACTCCTGGTAGTGTATATTAGTGATAGGGGTGTGTACAAAGTACACGTGAATACCAGGCATTGTGCGTGTGTGTATACTATCGACGAACTAGCCCCCAAGCTTGTATAACATACTAAGGGCCTAGGGTTACAAATCATATATAGTCGGCTTATCACCAGTGGGGATAGAGTCCTCCGCGACTCTGGTAGCTTCGTGTTGTTCCCCGAGTCCTCCACATGGGTCTTCGTATAACACGTCTCGGTCCAACCTATATGTGGCACAGGATGGAACCGACACATGAGTCTTCATGTTGACCCACCACAACTAGAAATGATGTGCCCACCACACCACACACGCAGTCGCCCACTAAGAAAATAAGCATATACAATAGTACAACGGTAGCTAGCTCACGATATGTCTCCATATTTTGTTGATGACACTGACGGACTTTCCATTTGATGTGTGCTCCATATTTTGTTGACGACACTTACGGTCATTGTATTTGAAGCGAAAGCACGATATGGTCACTAGAATTCAGAATAAGCTCATCACGGTCACCACATACATTTTGTCGTGCTAACCAACATGTGGTTGGATGGTTAGAGGACAGTGGTTTCTCGAGCCCACCAAGGTTAAAGTCCCGGTGCTTGCATTTATCTTGTGTCAATTTCAGTATTTTCCGGTGATGTACATTCAGTGGGAGGAGACATTCCACTCGACTACGAGGCACCTATGGTGACTTCGTAAAATCTCAAGATCACATATGCTGGCCCACTCTCTTGAAGGTGCTCATAGGGGTAGGGTTCGCGTGTGTGCACTTATAGAGGTGAGTGCTTGCGCGTATATATCAGCCCTTGCCTCTGTACCGTGTTAAACAAATACATATCATGATTATACGGTCACTGGTTCACCCGTACAACTCCGTATTTTGTTGATGACACAACCAATTGACCAGTCAAACGTTCCATGCGGCGCAACTAGTGTTGCACCATCGGGGCGCGTAACTGTGGGGCCCACCTATCAGCCCATATATGAAAGAAAGAAATGGTAGTTTGAGTCTGTACTGTGTTAATAAAATAGGAGTACATTTTAGGGTGATCATACGGTCACTGGCTCACCATACAGCTCCGTAATTTGTTGATAACACGATCAATTGACTAGTCAAACGGTCCACATTCAGCAGCTGACATTACCATAGGGCCCACCCGTCAGCGCGTATATGAAGGACCGAAATGGTAATAAATTAGTGGTCGGTGGGTATTCGAAGTCGTGAGACCTCTGGTTGGCAGTCACCGGCGGTTGGGGGGCGTTCATTGGGCGGTGGGGTGGGGATCCCAGGAGAAAAAGCTCGGCGGGGGGGAGGGGAGGGGCTAGAGGGATGGCCGGTGCGGCGGCGGACCGGCGGTGGGGAGTGGTTTCGGGGAGGGCGTGCCGGCCGCGGGTGGCGGGGGCTGGCGATTTGGCTGGTGGTGGCTGGCGGCTCAGGGGGGTGGAGTTTGATGATAAACTGGAGGCCCTTGATTTCGTATCCAACGGCTAGAAAATCTAATGACCAGAGATGAAAAAGTCAGTCGACTAACGTGTAGCCTCACCCCGCACGTACACATGCACGCCCGCAAGACACGCACGCATGTAGGCATGCAACACTAGCACGTACACATGCACGCATGCTGGCGTGCAACACTGACACGTACACATGCACTCACGAACACACGCACGTACGCACCCATGCATGCAACACTGAAACGTACCCTTGCACGCACGCAACACTCGCATGCCTGCATGCACACAACACACGATGCAAGACACACGCTTAACCTATACGTGCATGTACCCTTTGTTGAGGACATGGATTGTTACGGGTATTAATCAATCTTATCTGTGATAAGTAGAACATTGATGTTTGCAGCGGTCTTTATGAATCACAACGTATCGAACGGGCTATCAACATAGTAGGCTTATCTACATGAAAAAGATGACATCACACTCAATGAACAATCATCGGTTTATGAAATGCCCGCTTCTAACCGCCCTGGCCCACCAAAGGTTCCTCTGTTGTGCGCTGCCTGCGTTGGGTCACTGACATGCATGCCATGCACCCAAAGGCCCACACGTCAGTGGAAGAACGGTGCGGTGTCCTAGATCAGAGTCGAGGGCGCCACTCGCGGCACGCCCAGCTGAACACGCCTCCGTGCCGCATTCAAACGCCTCCATGAAACCCGCCCGTGTGGAAGCCGAGAAACCCACTCTGGACACACGTCCGTTCATGACCGGGCTGGCGTTAAACGCAATGCCGGCCGAGATCCTCCCATCTGCCGTCTATTTAATCTCCTATTTAAACGAGGCCAAACGCCGGCCAAGAATCACACACCTCTGCTGCTCCCCTATCTCCTCCATTGTCCACTCTTACAATGGCTTACGAAGAGTAGTTATTCCGCATCCCAGCCTGCAGGGTAGCCCACCGGATACGAGCTATGTAGCTTGCTGATTCACCTCCCTCCCCTCGCCTGACGGAGCCAGTTGCCGCCCCAAGCCGGCGCACGGTTCAGCAACTCGCCGCTCTAGGCCAGCTCAACAAGGAGCGGCACACGGGCGTCGTTGCTGCCGTCCACACCGCTGCCTCGTACCGTGTCTCCTGTTTCTGTGGCCGAGACTCCCATGCCGACAGCCGCACCATGCAAGCAGCGACAGAAGCCGGGTGCACGGAGAGTGACGAGTCGATGGCTAGCGCCTCCGCGTCCGCCACCATCATCGAGGAGAAGTAGAACACGGGAGGCTGCTGCCTCTTGGGTCCCATGAAGGCCACCGCGAAGGCAACGCCGGCGTACACAGCAGGTGTCTTGTCGGATCCTTTTGTTGCGAGGACCTTCGTCGACCCCGCATGGGCTCCACGGAAGAGGGGAATGTTAGGATGAACTCGAGCCGGTGTCGGCCATGGTGAAGTAGTGGCCGGTGATGAACTCGAACCGGTGCTGGCCACCATCATCTTCGGCACCAGCCAATGATATCAGTTGCGTAGTGTGGAAGCGAGCCGTCCTTTGCGCTGAAGCATATACCTCCGGGGCTCCCGGCAGTCCGGTGATCATGCTGCCGGACATGAGGAACACAAATCAATCGGCGGGCGACCATTTAGGCCAGGTATTATATACCTGTGTTGTCCAGAACTAGCACCGCGTAGTTCATTTGAATGTAATGAAATCCATCATGTTTGTAAGAAAATCCGGTATTTTATATGATTTCCGTCGTTGTTTATATGAAATGTCACTTTGTCTACGTGTTTGCGTGAATCTCGTCCGGTTGGTTGAGTTGTTGTCATAATGTGTGCGGCTATGGTTGGATGGCGTAATTTGCGGGTCGCCGGTCGGTGTGTGGGCGGCTCGGGCGGCGTTGTGGGACAAAAAAACATAGCTCGTGCGAGCTCGTCTCCAATGTGCGCGCTGGAGGATGCATGACAGCATGAGCACCCGAGCCATTCCTCGTTCATTGGTGGCAAAGGCACCGGTGGACAAAAGGCTCGCCAATATTTTCGCTACCCCGGGCAAGATCCAAACAGCCCCTCCCAACAGATTCAAATCCCTCGTTCACCGTGGAATTTTGCCATGCGTTGTTGTCATGGACTAGCAAGATGCCTGTGCATTGCACGGAACATCAAGGTGCATTTTTTTACAAACTCCCGCATGCATGCAAGGGATAATTAATGTCCTCCTTTGCTAGTACCACGAGGCAAACACCATTAATATTGCATCGATTAGTGTTAGTGTCCTTGTATATCTGCAAATTGTAATTTTGATAGTGGCCCCTTGTATATAAAAATGGAGGGAGAAACATGAGAGATAAGGTGAGGAGGAGTGGGGCATGGTGGTGACTGGTTGTCGGACTGTGCGGAGGCATGTGGACGGATGGTGCATTATGTCTAGGTTTCTATCTCTCTCACGCACACCCACGTAGGTGGGGGACGTGCACGAAAAGAAGAGGTGCACGCACGGCACACGTAATCCCGTCTCTTTCCCAACCACACCCGCGTGGGTACACGGTGGAGCTCATTTCTATACGAAAAAGGCAGCCCACGTGGTAATTTGGCACATGTACTGGTTGTCCACTTGGTGGAGGGAGGATCATTTACCATGGGTGAACAAACAAATTGCGACTTGACGCGTTATGTTAAATTAAAAAAAGAGGCAAACCATGTGGGGCCTACCTTAGAGGCAAGGTTCTATACACTGGAGTACTTTTGATGTGTCCCGTCAACTCGTAGAACGAGGAGAAGCTTGCTTAGTACGCCATCTCCCCCGCCCACGGGCGCGGTGACTCGCAGGATGAGGTGAAGCTTGCTTATGAGTAGTAGTAGTACTACTACTACTACTGTACGCCTTTACGCCCGCTCCCTCGCCCACGCGCACGGTGGCTCACAGCACGAGGAGAAAATTTTACTACTCCCTCCGTTTATTCCTCGTCCCTACTATATACTTTGGTTAGTACTCCCTCCATTTACTTATACAAGGCCACTATAAAAAAATACATTTTGCATCTATACAAGGCCACAAATAGTAATCAAGACAAAAGTTACTACTCCCTCCTTTCTAGTTTATGGCTCAATATCAAAATCTCTCCAACCAAGGTAGACGGTGAGTGGTCGAATTAATTTCGTAGTTTGCACAAGTAATTAGTACGCTCGTTTTTCTCAATAAGGTATGTTTACCGAGGCATTAATTTGAACGAATGCATGAATGACCACTAAATTTCCATGAACTTGTACATGCATTGGTTAGTTTCCTCTTGACACTGCTTGCGTCGGGTGATCTAACGCACCTCGAAATCCAACATGTAATGGTACTACTACTAGTATAGTAGAATTGAGACTTATCAAACGGAAAAACGAATGTTTTTTAGATGAGCCCCATAAACCCTAGTGGGTACGTACTCCGTAAAAACAGATTTTTCCAAAACTAAGTCGCTCCCTTTCATGAATTCTGTAGTATACTCCTCCGTCGACGCTCCCTTTCATGAATTCTATACTTCTTGTCGCCGACATGTGGGACATATAGCAACCGGGTCGACGTGTCAAGCACCAAATAACAGTGCAGAACAGCAGGGGGGCGTGCCCCACTCGTACCGGCCCAGTAGTAGTAATGAGCAATGAGACGTCAAATCACAATGCCGCACCTTCCCAGATGGACGAAGCAACCATTATTTCACACTTCGGTTCGCCATCATCTCAAACCACGTAGTATTGCTTCTGCCTCAAGAGGGACACGCGCATCGCCTTGGTACATCATGACACGTGGGACCGCATGACAGGCCATGCTCCCCCGCCGATCGCTCGGTAAAATCACCTCATTTTTACTATACTTCCTCCATATCGGTTTACTACATGGCATGCATGTCGTTCTAGGTTGACAATTTAACTGGCTATATATGTGATGAACAGTACTCTAGCCTTTTAAAAAATGTATACTTTTGTACAGTAGTACTATCAATGGATTGCGCCATGGAGCAAAAATTGAAATTAAACAAAAGGTGGTACATATAGAGAGCGCTCGTCGCCAAATTATGCATATAGTACTATTAAAAAAGTTAGTACGTGCTTAATTGGGGTGCTAAATTCTATTAAAGAAATACTAGTAGTATGTACATACTGAAGAGTTAAAGTAACGAGAAGAAACATAACATAGTTCTGTTGGGGGCTCAGCACAACACACCCCTCAAATTAAACTAAGCACACCTGAAATTAAACTATGCAACTAATCCAGTAGACACTGCATTAGAAGTTTAGAACCACCATGAGCAACGACACTGCCACCTTACTCGGAGTCCTCGTCCACGTCCTCGACTTCGTCCTTGTCCCTCTTCCTCTTGGCCGATGCTTCTTTGCTTGAACCGCACACTTGGCTGTTGCTCTTCATCCAACCCTTGTAGATATTGAAACAAAGGTATCCATCCATTGCAGCGTAGTGGATGTGGTCTATATCTAGTACATTCCGCTGCCATGCATGACGATGAAACGTGTAATGAGGTTTCTCCAGTTTACGGTACGAAGGATGAACCATGGCTCCTGCCAGGGTCAGCATTGAAGGCTGACGAGAGGGCACCACCCGATTCTTCGGGAGGTCGAAGGGGTTGCCTACAACGAGGCCTATCTGACCCAGGACTTGTTTGTCGTTCTTAAAGTCTACAGTAACGAATTTCATTGTTTTGTCCTTGAGAAAGTTCTTAAAATCCTAGCACTAAACGTCGGCATGGCATATGTGGTAGACCAAGCAAACGTTATGTACGCAAACCTGGATCATGGCGGGCTTCTTCCTCTCTTCGTCCTTTAGATCCTTCTCTCGTCCCAGGACTGTGGTGTACTCAACATCTAGCCCAGCGACCTACTCATCATCTGAGTTTTCGAACATGCGTCTGAAGCGAGAAAGGCTCACCGTCGCGGAAGAACGGGTGTAGATGACGTCGAACTCATCGCCGGTGATGGTTCTAACCTTGTACTCACCGTCGATCGTGGAGATTTAGGACGCCATGGATTTGGGAGGAGGGTTAGGATTAGTGGAACTGCCGTAATGTGAATGGACGGGACGACTAGGAGCGAACCGCCGTAGTATTGAAGGACGTGCGGGGACGAGTAGGAGCGAACTGCCAGCGTGCGAATGGCAGGGTAGTGGTGTTGACAAGGAGTGACCTCTTCCAATGAAATGGTGTTGCTAAGTTTGCTTCATTTAATTAGCTATAGACTCAAAATTGTCTTTTCACCTAGGTACACGCGGTTAGCACCATTTCTTCCTTGGGTCACCAAACTAGTCTCTCTCTTCTTGATTAACTTGCCACATCAGACTTTATGCCTATGTGGCAAGCTTAAGCACCTGTAGGAGCAAGTAAAATTAAGTACAATAGTGCGCTTTACATGGCATTTTTGCATATGTGGAGGAAAGAGAGGCAAGGAAAAAGTGGAGAAGTGGGCTCTCATGCAAGAGCCAGCCTCTACTACATGGTGGAGCATTGGGAGAGGCACCTATATGGAGGTGGTCAGGAATCGGGAGACTCACGCCGGTCGTAGCGCCGCAGTTAAAATGATAATGGCAACTCAAATCACGGGGCCCCACCTGTCCTGCAGTAACTCACTGTCAAATCACACAGCCCTACGTTTGCAGCAGCCTACTCCCTTGTCTTCTCGTGTCTCTGTCGAACCGACTAGGCGGAACTGCCCCGCCTACCGTGCAGGAAAAGCCCCACCCTTGACTTTTAAATACAACTACATCCACTTAAGAATCCAATGATATACTTTTTGTGACATAGTAACTCATATTTAGTTAGTCAAATGGATGACCTAGAACTACGTGCAGGCCCTATAAACCGAGAAGCCTAAAAATAAAAAAACCGAGACAGAGAGGGTAGTTCAGCACGTATCTTTTTAGATCAATATATTCGGGATTCACCAAGGAGCAAAACCAAGTGGTAGGCTGCTTCTGTCGTGTTGGCGTAGCAACTCAAGCAGGGTCAGTCCGCACACGAAATGGCGACACACTTAACAAGACCCCTTTGCCCGACATGTGGCTCATCCACCGTCTTGTTCCACGTGCGATGCACCAAATTACAGTTCGGAGCAGCGGTTGGAATTGGAGGCACCCCATCGTAGCGCCGCAGTAGTAGAAAATGAGCGATGAGGGGTCAAATCACAAAGCCCCACCTTTCCCGCATTAAGCTGGACGGACGAAGCAACCATCATTTCACTCTAGGGTGCAAGAGCATAAAGAAAAGAGAAAACAATGATGCGTGCGGCAGCTACCTAAGGCACCCTAGGGTAGGGGTCTCCACTACAGATCCTTTTTTTGAAAGCGCCTCCACTACAAATCGGCTTCTCCCTCGTCCTCTTAAAGAAAACCGATGATGAGTGCGGCGGTAGGTTTTGTAGGAGTACTACAGCGTGCAGGGCCATGTCATAGTAAACGAGTTCGAGTCGACGCCTTAAATATGTGTGGGCTGCTTGGTTTTACAGGAACGAGGCAGCATTTTGGGTTCGGGGACCAGTGGAGATATAGTACGCACAAAAAATTGTGGACGTAGGTTCGACCGAAAGGCAATGATGCATGTGCCCTGCATTTTGATATACCCGGGGCCGCGTGAGATTTGCTACTCTACTCAAAACTAGTAAGGTACACATGTATTGAACGCATGAGATTTCGAAACCAAATTATGAATAAACACACACTATAGAATGTAAAGCTTTGAGTCATATATGCATGATGTAGATGTTCATTTAGTTCTTATAGTTCATCTCATTCAAAATCAATTAGTTTTATAAAAATGTTAAGATTCATGGTGTTGTGCATTGTAAATCATAAAGTAAAAAACAAATAATGGCAATTCATTTAGAAAAAATAATCAGTAATGATACAGAAGATTGTAGAACAAAGGAGAAGTGCTTGTGTTTTGAGGTTTGTGCATTATGCTTAAGTTCAACCATGGAGTCTTCTAAATTGTACATGTGGCAGATCTGGTGGAATGGTGATGATATCCAACGGCCAGTAGTGCTCAGATTTGCCTATCTCTGCACTGTCGGGTTAGCTTCACCCAGCGACCATCTTTCAAAGTTATTGGCACACTATATAGTTCTTGTGCCATAGTTGCATGATTTGGAAAAAGCTACTAGTGGGTTGTACTATCTATTTAGGAATAGAAGATGTATACATGGAAGTTGTAGGGAAAGAGATGACATGGAGGATCTTAATTCCTATAAGTAGGGATTGGAAAAGAGATGTCATTTGGTTCACATCATAGGAACTTTTCTATTGAATCCAGAGATGACATGTATCTCAATTCCTATGAGGACGGATTAGAAAAGAGATGTAATTTGGTTCATATCATAGGAACTTTTCTATTGAATATATGCTAATGTTTATTTTCCTTTGAAATTAAGGGAGTATAGGAATCCATTCATATGAACCAAGTGGCTCTAAAGCTATAGACATGATATCATGTTTATTTCCTTTGAAATGTGGAGTATATGAATCTATTCCTATGAACCAATTGGCTCTAAAGGAAAAAATCCTATAAAAATATCATATAGAGTTCCTATGATATTCCTCGACACTAAAGGATGCTTGAAATTGTTGCGGGTTATACGATGGTCTTTCTTTGTAGACTCCTCACCCATCTTTATAGTTACCTCTCCAAGATGAATGAAATGATATATACATGGTATTCTACATGTGCAATTTGGTACACGAAAACTCGGTAAAAGTTTGCGAGGTTTGAATTTTGAATAAATCTAATGCACTGCATTTCGGAACGGAGTGAGCATACGACAGTTGCTAACACTCACGTGGAAGATTTGTGTGTAGGAGGAGTGGCTGTTCTGTTAAATGACATGGCAAAACTGACACTGTCGGATGCCGATCTAACGGTTCTTACGGCGTTCGTCAGGAAAAGGCTTGTGGCGAACGCTTGTCGGATAATGATTTACGGACACATGCATTGCATTGATACGTGCCCCCCTCTCTCTCACGCACATGCACCCTCACGAGTCACGACTCTCCCGAGTCCTCTCACAGACTCGCACGTCGCACCCACCATCTATCTGCAGGTAGACGTCACGCACATATGTGCTCTTCACACCCTACCCTCAGAACTTCTAAAAAACAAAAGGCGGCATGCACATTTTATCTTAGCTCACACGTCACACACTTATACTATTACTCTTGCGGCGAACGTTCTTTGGGCATAGTATATTGTACTCTCATGAAGAGAAGCGGTGCACGCACGCACTAGTTCTCTCACACCCACTCGCGGGTACACGTAGGGGCGCATTTTTTTGAAGCTGGTACAACAAAATCACTCCACTATATATAAAAGCAGGAGCCTTAGCGCTTGCTTTACTAGGGTTCCTCTCGTTCACTCTCTCATGCCCTCCAGATCTAAGCAACACATAGGTGGCCACACTCTCTCTCAGCTCACGGCTGGTCACAAATCTAGCCGGGTAACCTCGACCGGGGCAGGGGTGTAGGTGCATCGTTCACGCTGTTGTCGACGGCGAGGGAGGAGACCAACGGCTGCCCACGCATCCCGATCGGCGGTTGTGCCGTTCTCTCCGAGAGAGCACCGGCTCGGGAAGGCCTCCGGCCCCTTCTTCCTCCCTGCGGTATTGTGGCCAATATGCGGCCTCCCGACGCCGTCTTTGCCACATGCCCACGACCCTCAGGTATATATTCCTTCGAAACCTTCCTTGCTCTACTGCCCCAGCTCCCTTCGTGTGGATCCTTTTCTACTTCCGTCCGCTGTTCCAAAGCCACCTAGACTTCTACTATTATTAGAAGTAAAGCTAGTTCATACAGTCGACTCAAAGCGTTGGTTCAAACAGGGAAGAAAGTGGGAAAGCTGTAGCATGAATCTAGGACTTGGTTCTAAGAGGAAACGGGGGAAAGTAGTAATATTTGTCACTGTTTAAATAACCGTATTTCGTATTTGCGCAATCAGGGATGTCTGTCTCCATATCGTTTCGGGACCTCTCTCTCTGTATTGTTTCTATCCGCGCAATCAAAAGCACACACCTCAGTTTTAGTACAACTGTGCAAAATGAGATGGCTATCCCTCGTTGCCGTCTTCTACCCTCCCGTCTTCAAGGTATCCCTACATTGGTAGTAACTAAGGTAGAATGACCAACGCAACTGAAAAGAAGCTAATTCGTACGTTTTACTTCCTGATTGCAGTGCAGGGATGAGCGAAAACAACTGCATCCTAGTCCGGAATGCACTTTCTACCAGTTCATCCATGGACCGAGGACTAGCTGGCATGGCTGCATGGCGGTTTTTTGGACAGATGCGCGGACAAGAGGCATTGTAGTCTGCTTATTTCTGAAAATAGCGGTGCTTAAATTTAGTGGAATGCACAAGCATTTCAGTTGGTCAGTACACTGCATGGTTCAGTTCAGCATTCCAGCTGAGACCACAATTATAATTGGTTATTTTGGAATGAGAGAACCTAACCCTAGATGTGGCAACAAGAAAAAACCAGAGTGAACTCCAGGAAATTTAAGCCTGCCGGGAGGCCCTTTGCTCAGAGAAGCCTTGCTTATTTTTTCCTAATTTGTAAACCTTCTCACAACTTTGTCTTTTGCTGTGAACTAGTATATGTTTGTTATGTTCTATGAATAATTGAGATGTATAAAATTGCTTAACTTATGCTTTTCAAGTTTTTTATGAAGACGAGTTTAATGTGAGTGTTCCACATGAGCGCTAGACTAGCGTGTGAATGTTTGGAATTTATTACATTGTGGACTCAATTAACTGCATGAACCACTGTAACAAGATACATAGTTGCTTATATGTCAGAAAGCAGATTGTTGATTGTTAGCTGGTCGATACCTAGTATTGAAGCGAGCTGAGCCAATGTGCCGTGTTTTGCACAACTGCTTACAAGTGGGGTAGCACCAACAATGTTTACAAGTACTTACGTATACGTCGGCGCACGATTCTCGAATGAGTGCTCTATTTCATCAAAACACACACTGCTCGTATGATAAACTGTGACAACTTATGTCTTACCATGCCATATTCATGAAAAAACTAGTAAGGACGCATCTGTCTCGACAACAATTATGATGGTTCTCACATGATTCATGGACACACAAAAGTAGCAGCAATTCCCATAGACGGATTCAAACAGAGTACTAGCCCCAGAGGGGTCGATAACAGGCAAGGTTCGGATAATTAGACACAATCCAAACTACTATTAAACACTAGCTGGGGAAACTATTTCATGCCTCGATCTAATTTGGGTTGGATACAAGACGGACCTTGCCATGAACATCATCGAGGACGTCCCGCAGCAGCTCAATCCTGTGAACCTTCATGAAGACAACCTTGTGGCCTTGCCACTGATAAACTTGTTTGTGGAGGCATGCCATGTCATCTTCCTGCGTAAGCTTGACAAGAACAGTATGCCTCACAAACGAAGGAGTAGCTTTGAACTTCTTGTGCTCCAATACACCCTGGATAACACGCCTGACAACAGTGAGGCTGGAATACAACTCTTCATTGCTACAACCGCAAATGGCTTCCAGGATCCAATAGCCTAAGAACTCTGTTTTCCCAGTGCGTATATTCAGGTCGTCTGCCTCATAGCGAGTGACATGTACAACCACACAATCCTTGTCTGCGTCAGGGCTCTAATTGAAACAGAAACAAATTCTGAATTACTTTTTAGTATAAGAAACACAAGTTATTTAAACCACTATGTATAGCATGGCATCGAAGCTAATAAAAATTTGAATTATTAATCACCACATACTTCCTTTTCTAAAAAAATCACCACATACTTAGATGAAAAACCACAATCGAGATCGGCAAACAAGGAAATCACCTTGGGCAACTCAGCGGGGGCGGACACATCCTCGAAGGGGGAAAACTACTCCTGCAGTGCCACGGGGGCTGTAACCTCAAATGGGGCGTTGACCATCTCAGTAGTGGCCGTGAGCGTATCAGGGGTCGGCTCGGTGGTTACCTCCATCTTCTTGGAGCTCTCTGTCTCGTGGGGATCAGCCTCTCGCGTCTGCTCCAATATCGGCAGATCTTTGCCTGGTTCTCCTTGGTCCATCATGAAACTGATGAATACTAGGAGACCATTGAAAGGAAAACACAATTGCAATGACAATGAAGCAAAAAAGAGAGTGAGGATCGGTTACTGCTTTGCAAAAGTTCTTTTTTTTCTCTTAACGAAAATATACCAACATCACAGATTCGCTTACCTTCCCTTCGTTCGGAGAGAAGAACAGTGGCAGATGCGAGTGTTGCCTTTCTTGAAGACGGTGAGGGAGAAGGGGATTCAACAAAGAGTGAAATGATGGTTGCTTCGTCCGTCAAACTTAGACTGGGGGGGAGGTGGGGTTTTGTGATACGACGACTCGTTACTGCCGCGCTATAACCGGGGTGACTCTCCGCCTGCATACTGCCTTCTAATTTGGTGGATGGCATTTGGGCCCGCGCGCTGCATGGCCCGCATGTCGGTGAAAAAAAGTATAACGACATTCAGTAGAGGGAGACGTTTTAATGACCTAGGAGGAGCCAGAAGCGGTAGAGTGTCTCCACTGTACTAGTAGTAATTGTTTTTCTGGGTAGCTGTAGAGTGTCTCCACTATACTAGTAGTAATTGTTTCTCTTGGCCCAAGACAAAATAGCCCATCCACACTAGTAAATAGTAAAATCAATTCAAAAGACCATATATTTACTGAATTGACGGATGGGTATGTCGAAGAGCAAAAAAAAAGGAGTTTCAGGTGGGCAAAAGAGCTTCTGAATGTGCCGGGCTTCTATTTACAACATATTGTGGTCATAATCCAATAAATTTTACGACCCAGGATGTTCATTCTATGGACCTGACCGATCCATTTGACTGTGACTGCCGAAAACAGTGCTGGAATTAGATGTTGTTGCCCTTTTCAATCTGGTTTTTTTGTAAACCTGATGAACAATTAACCCTCGTGCTTTTGTACAGTTTGTAAGCTGGAGTTAGATGTTCCTGCCCTTTTCAACTCGGCTGTGACTGTCATATTTTCTTTGAAACAAGGCAAATGGCTTGCCATTCGTTTAATTTAGAGTGAAATATTGAAACAAATCTCAACCAAGGGAAATAACATCACTCTCGCAGGCTGCTTGAGCTCACTGTGCATTACAGAAGCCAAGTGATTAGCCCCCACCAGCACCCACAAACTTATTTCGAACTAGCACATCAAATGGGTTGTAAATTTTCATAGGAAAGGCTGCATGACCGTGACAGATTTGGATTCTGACATTTGGGACCCGCGAGGAAATAGCCTATCCAAGGTGGTGTCGACTTACTAGCCAGTCAACAAACGATTCTGCCTACCAGCCGTTGGATTGACATCCAACATCTGTCGTGTATCTTCTATCTCTTGTCTTCTTCTTCCTCCAGCCGCCCAAACCAAACCACCCCGTCAACTCTGCCTGCTCCCGTCTCCCATGACTGGCTGCGCCTCCGCCACCCTACCGTACGTACCCTCCAACGTTGGCCGGTGGCTCCCTCTATTCCCCCACACGTCCTGTTATTCTCTGGCGACGTCAGCCCCAACACACACCCGCGCCCGAACTAGTCAACCCTCGTACTCCCTCCGCCTGCAACTGGACTGGCGCATCTTCAACGACTCCTGTTCGGTCTATCCGAGGCCTCGCCGTCGTCCTCCGCCTTGCGGACTTGGTTCGCTCGCCATGCGTGGTGCGCCGCCCTCTTCCGTTGTCAACGTCGTCAACAACCGAGAGGAACAAGGAGATGATTGTATGTGGAGAGGATGACAGTAGGGACCCACCAGCATCATGGCAGTACGCAAGCAAGTGCCTCTATAGTACAAGCGCAAAAATATGGTTCCTCCTAATGGTTGGACATCTGGGGCTCACGCCATTATCAACGTAGTCAATAAACGAGAGAATTACACTACGAGCGGCTGACACCAGGGACCCAGCAAGTCGCGCAGTATTTTTAGGAACAAGCAGTTATTATTTATACTAGTTTTAGCGATGGATCAGGGTAACAACGGAGCTGTGCGGGGGCTTTGGCCCGTCTAGCCAGGGTTTTATTTATGTTTACCACATCATGAGCCCTGATAACCCACAAGTATAGGGCATTGCAATAGTTTTCGATAAGTAAGAGTGTCGAACCCAACAAGGAGCTAAAGGTAGAACAAATATTCCCTCAAGTTCTATCGACCACCGATACAACTCTACGCACGCTTAAAGTTCACTTTACCTAGAACAAGTATGAAACTAGAAGTACTTTGTAGGTGTTGTTGGATAGGTTTGCAAGATAATAAAGAGTAAGTAAATAAAAGGTAGAGGCTGTTTGTAAGTAAAGAAGCAATAAAGTAAATATAGCGAGTGTGGAAAAGTGGTTGTAGGAGTTGCGAAATTGCCCCTTAAGCAATTGACTACTTTACTAGACCGATAGCAAGTATTATGTGGGAGAGGCCACTACTAGCATGTCATCCCTGACTTGGAATTGTATGCACTTATGATTGGAACTATTAGCAAGCATCCGCAGCTACTAATGTTCATTAAGGTAAAACCCATCCATAGCATTAAGATATATTGGTCCCCCTTCAATCTTGTATGCATCAATTTCTATGCTAGGTTGAAGCTTCTGTCACTCTTGCCCTCCAATACATAGTCCTATCAACATACAACTAACCCTAGGGTGTGATCCACGCGCACAATCATATGATGGGCACCAAAGGACAGCAACATAACCACAAGAAAATTAAATCAATCATAGCAATTCATCAACCACCGATAGGACAACGAAAATCTACTCAGACATCATAGGATGTCGACACATCATTGGATAATAATTTGAAGCATAAAGCACCATGTTCAAGTAGATGGTACAGCGGGTTGCGGGAGAGTGGACCGCTGTAGATAGAGGGGGTAAGGTGATGGAGATGTTGGTGAAGATGCCGGAGGTGTTGGTGTAGATCGCGGTGATGATGATGATGGCCACGGCAGCGTTCCAGCGCCACCGGAAGAGAAGGGGAGAGGGGACCCCTTCGTCTTCTTCTGCCTTGACCTCCTCCCTAGATGGGAGAAAGGTTTCCCCTCTGGTCCTTGGCCTCCATGGTATGGGAGGGGCGAGAGCCCCTTCGAGATTGGATCTGTCTCTCTGTCTCTCTCTGTTTCTGTGTTCTCAGATTCTTCCCTTTCACCGTTTCTTATATTCCCAGAGATCCGTAATTCCGATTGGGCTGAAATTTTGACACGATTTCTATCCAGATATTAGATTTATTGAGGCGAAAGAAGGGCACCAACCGCCTTACGAGTGGCCCATGAGGGTCAGGGGCGCGCCCAGGGGGCAGGCGCGCCCTCCTGCCTCATGGCCACCTCAGGCACCGTCTTGCGTGGATTTTTCTTCCCAAAAATCATATATATTCCAAAAAAAGTCTCCGTCAGTTTTTATCCCGTTTGGACTCCGTTTGATATGGATATTCTGCGAAACAAAAAACATGCAACAAACAGGAACTGGCACTGGGCACTGGATCAATATGTTAGTCCCAAAGATAGTATAAAAAGTTGCCAAAAGTATATGAAAGTTCAATAATATTGGCATGGCACAATCAAAAATTATACATACGATGGAGACGTATTAGCATCCCCAAGCTTAATTCCTGCTCGTCCCCAAGATAATTTTTGATGTGGAATGCTACCTAGCATAATCTTGATCATGTGTCTAATCATGGCATGAATATTAAGACACGAGTGATTCAAAGCAATAGTCGATCATTTGACATAAAAACAATAATACTTCAAGACTACTAATAAAGCAATCATGTCTTTTCAAAATAACAAGGCCAAAGAAAGTTATCCCTACAAAATCATATAGTCTGGCTATGCTCCATCTTCTTCACACAAAATACTCACATCATGCACAACCCCGATGACAAGCCAAGCAATTGTTTCTTACTTTTGACGTTCTCAAACCTTTTCAACTTTCACGCAATACATGAGCGTGATCCATGGACATAGCACTATAGGTGGAATAGAATGGTGGTTGTGGAGAAGACAAAAAGGAGAAGATAGCACATCAATTAGGCGTATCAACGGGCTATTGAGATGCCCATCAATAGATATCAATGTGAGTGAGTAGGGATTGCCATGCAACGGATGTACTAGAGCTATAAGTATATGAAAGCTCAAGCTGAAACTAAGTGGGTGTGCATCCAACTTGCTTGCTCATGAAGACCTAGGGCATTTGAGGAAGCCCATCGTTGGAATATACAAGCCAAGTTCTATAATGAAAATTCCCACTAGTATATGAAAGTGATAACTCAAGAGACTCTCTATATGAAGAACATGGTGCTACTTTGCAGCACAAGTGTGGTAAAAGGAAAATAACATTGCCCCTTCTCTCTTTTTCTCTCATTTTTTTGTTTTTTTCTTTTTTTTCTTTTTTTGTAGGCTTCTTTGGCCTCTCTCTCTTTTTCTGGTCTTCTTTGGCCACTTTTATTTTGATAACCTTACATGGGACAATGTTCTAATAATGATGATCATCACACTTTTATTTACTTACAACTCAATATTACAACTCGATACTAGAACAAAGATATGACTCTATATGAATGCCTCCGGCGGTGTACTGGGATGTGCAATGATCTA
This sequence comes from Triticum urartu, assembly GCF_056163025.1. Classification (NCBI taxonomy): domain Eukaryota; kingdom Viridiplantae; phylum Streptophyta; class Magnoliopsida; order Poales; family Poaceae; genus Triticum; species Triticum urartu. Next base: position 520,431,069 of record NC_141875.1, on the reverse strand, counting down.
GCATAGCAATGACATCAAAAAACAGACAAGCCATGAAAACATCATGCTAGCTATCTTACGATCATGCAAAGCAATATGACAATGAATGCTCAAGTCATGTATATGATGACGATGAAAGTTGCATGGCAATATATCTCGGAATGGCTATGGAAATGCCATGATAGGTAGGTATGGTGGCTGTTTTGAGGAAGGTATATGGTGGGTTTATGGTACCGGCGAAAGTTGTGCGGTACTAGAGAGGCTAGCAATGGTGGAAGGGTGAGAGTGCGTATAATCCATGGACTCAACATTAGTCATAAAGAACTCACATACTTATTGCAAAAATGTATTAGTCATCGAAACAAAGTACACTACGCGCATGCTCCTAGGGGGATAGATTGGTAGGAAAAGACCATCACTCATCTCCAACCGCCACTCATAAGGAAGACAATCAATAAATACCTCATGATCCAACTTCGTTACATAACGGTTCACCATACGTGCATGCTATGGGAATCAAAAACCTCAACACAAGTATTTCTACAATTCACAACCACCCACTAGCATGACTCTAATATCACCATCTTTATATCACAAAACTATTGCAAGGAATCAAACATATCATATTCAGTGATCTACAAGTTTTATGTAGGATTTTATGACTAACCATGTGAATGACCAGTTCCTGTCATCTCTCTAAATAGATATAAGTGAAACAAGAGATTTTAATTCTTTCTACAAAAGATATGCCCACACTCTAACAAATATAAGTGAAGAAAAAGAGCATTCTACAAATGGCGGTTGTCTAGGTAAAGAGAAACAGGCAATCCAAACTTCAAATGATATAAGTGAAGCACATGAAGCATTCTATAAATCCATACTCAAAAGATATAAGTGAAGTGCAAAGAGCATTCTATAAATCAAACAAGGACTATCCCATACCAGCATGGTGCATAAAAGAAAAATGAAAACTAAATGCAAAAGACGCTCCAAGATTGCACATATCGCATGAACGAAACGAATCCGAAAACATACCGATACTTGTTGAAGAAAGAGGGGATGCCTTCCGGGGCATCCCCAAGCTTAGACGCTTGAGTCTCCTTGAATATTTACTTGGGGTGCCTCGGGCATCCCCAAGCTTGAGCTCTTGCCTCTCTTCCCTCTTCTCACATCGAGACCTTCTCGATCATCAAACACTTCATCCGCACAAAACTTCAACAGAAAACTCGGTAAGATCTGTTATACTAATAAAGCAAATCAATACTCCAAGTACTATTGCAAACCAATTCATATTTTTTTTGCATTGTGTGTACTTTAATATAACTTTTTCATGGCTTAATCCACAAATACAAATTGATAGTTTCATCAAAACAAGTAAACTATGCATCAAAAACAGAATCTGTCTAAAACAGAACAGTCTGTAATAATCTGAACATTCACCATACTTATGATACTTGAAAAATTCTACCAAAATTAGGTAGAATAAACAATTTGTATAGGAATACAGTGAAAAAAGAATCAGAACCATTTGACGTTCCAGCTAAAAATGTAAAATCATGCACTACAACCAAAGTTTTTGTCCTGCACCGTACAAACCATCAAGCAAATGTAAACATCCTAAAGGCAAACCTTGGCACATTATTTTTATTTCTAAACTTTATAAAAGCACACAACAGAAATAAATGACTCTCTAAAACTTCCGGGTTGTCTCGCTGGCAGCGCTTTCTTTAAAGCCATTAAGCTAGGCATATAGTGCTCAAGTAATGAATCCACCCGGATCCCAAGGTATATCAAAGCCAATTTTAATTAACAATCATTTGTAATTTAGTAGTGAGCACAAAGTAACATATATCATACAACAACGAAGTCTAACTCTCTTCCTATGCATCGGCATGTCATAAAAGAACAATTCATGCACACAAAGTAAAGGCTAATGCATATTATAAACAATTTCTTGCAATTTTATTTTATTGGAAACGTAGAAAGGTGGAGATATAGTTCCTCTCTCATAATAATTGCAAGTAGGAGCAAAAAACACATGCATATTATATTCATCAAAATCGTCATGTGCAACGGTAAAAGGCAACCCATTAATATAATCCTTAATAAGTGCAAACTTCTCCGATATAGTGTAGTCGGGAGAATTCAAAAAGATAATAGGACTATCATGCGTGGGTGCAATAGCAACAATTTCATGTTTAACATAAGGAACTATAGAAAGTTCATCTCCATAAGCATAATTCATATTGGCATCTTGGCCACAAGCATAGCAAGCATCATCAAAAAGGTATATTTCAAAAGAATCGACGGGGTCATAGCAATTATCATAGCATTCATCCTTCGGTAAGCACGAAGGGAAATTAAACAATGTATGAGTTGAAGAGTTACTCTCATTAGAAGGTGGGCACGGGTGATCAATCCGCTCTTCCTCCTTTTGTTCTTCGCTCTTCTCCTCATCTTTTTCATCCAACGAGCTCACAGTTTCATCAACTTCTTCTTCCATAGATTCCTGCAAAATATTAGTCCCTTCTTGGACAGCGGAGACTTTATTAATAAGCGCATTAATTTTGTAATTGTATTCATAATTCTCATAACAATATTTCAGGATAGCTAAATTTTCAGGTCTATAAACAGCATCATCAAAATCTTCAAACTCTTTAAACATAGATTCAATTTCATAAGCACCCATAAAAGCAACAAATTCTTCTATTTGTTCCACATCATAGTAATCATATATACCTCTAGCATAAGAAGCTAAGGTTTTATTATCATTAAATTCGCATAAAAAGGAAGGTGTGGAGCCTTCATCTTAGAGCAACAAGTATAATCATATCTCAAGCATAGTTGCCTAGCATACCAAATCAATATATGAATTTGATCCCATAATAGTTTCCCTTTTTGTGTCAAGCGGTAATCCCTAAAGTAATCACATTGATCCAACGTTACTCCCATTACATAATTGAATGGGGTTTTCTCAGGATTATTAAAGTAGTACATAATATTTTTCACATAACCAGCATCGAGGGTTTAGGAGGTTCCCCATCTTCATGAGTAGCAAGTACACCTAATTTTTTTGGTATTTGGTGTTCCATATCCATAACTAAAGATAAAGAACAACTAAGAATAGCAAATAAAAATTACTTAGTGATAAATCAAACAAGCACACACGAGAATATTCACCCCACGCTATTGCTCCCCGGCAACGGCGCCAGAAAAAGGTCTTGATAACCCACAAGTATAGGGGATCGCAACAGTTTTCGATAAGTAAGAGTGTCGAACCCAACGAGGAGCTAAAGGTAGAACAAATATTCCCTCAAGTTCTATCGACCACCGATACAACTCTACGCACGCTTAACGTTCGCTTTACCTAGAACAAGTATGAAACTAGAAGTACTTTGTAGGTGTTGTTGGATAGGTTTGCAAGATAATAAAGAGCAAGTAAATAAAAGGTAGGGGCTTTTTGTAAGTAAAGAAGCAATAAAGTAAATATAGCGAGTGTGGAAAAGTGGTGGTAGGAGTTGCGAAATTGCCCCTTAAGAAATTGACTAATTTACTAGACCGATAGCAAGTATTATGTCGGAGAGGCCACTACTAGCATGTCATCCCTGACTTGGAATTCTATGCACTTATGATTGGAACTATTAGCAAGCATCCGCAGCTACTAATGTTCATTAAGGTAAAACCCATCCATAGCATTAAGATATATTGGTCCCCCTTCAATCCCGTATGCATCAATTTCTATGCTAGGTTGAAGCTTCTGTCACTCTTGCCCTCCAATACATAGTCCTATCAACATACAACTAACCCTAGGGTGTGATCCATGCGCACAATCATATGATGGGCACCAAAGGACAGCAACATAACCACAAGAAAATTAAATCAATCATAGCAATTCATCAACCATCGATAGGACAACGAAAATCTCCTCGGACATCATAGGATGGCAACACATCATTGGATAATAATATGAAGCATAAAGCACCATGTACAGGTAGAGGGTACAGCGGGTTGCGGGAGAGTGGACCGCTGTAGATAGAGGGGGGAAGGTGATGGAGATGTTGCTGAAGATGGCGGAGGTGTTGGTGTAGATCGCGGTGATGATGATGATGGCCACGACAGCGTTCCGGCGCCACCGCAAAAGAAGGGGAGAGGGGGCCCCTTCATCTTCTTCTTACTTGACCTCCTCCCTAGATTTGAGAAGGGTTTCCCCTCTGGTCCTTGGCCTCCATTGATGAAGATATGTACCTAGGGTAGGGTCATGGACCTGTCCAAACTAACCTACCCAAGGACATCTCCAGAAGAAATCATCTTTCAATCGACTTGAAGGTGTCTCACTCGACAGACTTGAAGATACTCGACCAAGAAGCAATCACTCAACCAAGACCAAGCCACTCGACGGTCAGGTGACCTAAAGGCGCTCCGCATGCTAACGGTCGGTTATTAAGTAGCTTTTATGGTCATCATAGCACTTTATTACTAGAGTTACCAGTAACGCCCTGCCTTAATGTACATTGAACCCTTTGTATCGTGGGCTGGCTGGGGTCTGGGCGCACTCTATATAAGCCGCCCCCCTCCTCTGAGACAAGGGTTCGCACGCCTGTAATTCACACACGCATAATCCAGTCGACCGCCTCCGGGATCCCAGACGTAGGGCTATTACTTCCTCCGAGAAGGGCCTGAACTCGTAAATCTTGCGTTCCTACAACTCCTCTATATCTAAGATCTTGCCTCTCCAAACTTACCCCCTACATCACTGTCAGACTTAGAACCACGATAGTTGGCGCCCACCGTGGGGCAGGTATTTTAGCGTTTTGTTGGAGGAGTTGCGATCTTTTCCGACCCGAATCATCATGGTTTTCGGCGGAGTTTTGGTGGAGGGCCGCGAGATCTGTCTCGGCGCGCTCACGTTCATCGCCGACGACTCTTCGTGGCTTCTGGAGGCTCCGCTCGACGTGGACGCACTCCCTGTCCGTGGGGCAATGCACTTTAGCGTGTGCGTCCGCGGCGTTCTCCTGCGGCAACCGTCGACCCCCTACCGGTCGGCTCCTGTGTTGTCCTCCCTCCCAGTTTCCCGCCGGTGCAAGCGCTCTGGTCGGTCGAGACTCTAGCGGTGGGTGAGACACGTGGTGGCACGCCAGTCGGCCACCCCTCAAGTCGCGGCGATCGAGCCCGACGAATCCTTCTATGGCCTGTTCGACCTGTCGACCGGCTCCGCAGAGACCGCATCCGAGTGCGACAGCAGCGATCCGGCGGCGGAGGTTCTGATGGTCGATGGACCTCCCAGTCCTCCTGGTTTTCCCCGCACCGAAGGAGGCGCGGGTGGAGGCGACCCGTCGCGTCCTCATGAGGAATATCTTCCCGAGCCTCTCACGTCGCTGCATAGAGAAGAACTCTACCGCCGGAATATGGATGCATTGCACACTCCTATCATTGGAGAAACCCCCGAGGCTCGTGCCTTGGAGGACGCGCGCCTGGCAAACTTGGCCGAGCGCACTCGACTGGAGAACCTCCAGCGAGCACTCGACGAGCGTGCGCGACAACGGGTTCCCGAATCTAGTCGGCGTCAGCTCTTCCCGCCACCGCAGGTATATCAAACTCCGATTCAGAATTTAGCAGCTGCAACCCGCATAGCAGAGTCGATTCAGCCTTCCCAATCGGAGGCTGGCAGAGGCTTGCTGCAGATCAGAGCGTTGCTCCGGGCAGCAGGAGACCAGAATTCCACTGTTTCTCAGTCGCGGAACAGGATTCAATGTAGATCCATTGCCGCAGACATAGTCTAGTCGGCTCATAGCCCAAGATCGCCCCTGAGGCGTGAGGGACGTGGGGACCGGCATAATCAGCATGGTAACCGTGAGCAATATGATCACCGATTCGATCGTGATGATCGACGTCGAGTGCCCACCCCTCCCCCGAGGAGCGGGTCGTATGCGCCTCGACACCAGGATGATAGGCTCCCTCGTAGTGTTGGGCGAAGGATTCTAGTCGACTCCAGGGAGCCAGGCTTCGATGCGAGATCCATTCTCGTTCAAGGTTTGGTTGACAGGAACAGAGCTCACCGGGAAGGACACGACAGAGATGCTCCTACCAGCAACAGAGAACATGTTTCGGGGCCAGAGTGCTTTAGTAGAGCCATCAGGGCCGATGTGATTCCTCCCAACTTCAGGTTGGCGACTGGAGTCAGCAAGTTCACTAGCGAGTCCAAGCCCGATACTTGGCTTGAAGACTACCGAGTGGCCGTCCAGATTGGCGGCGGCAATGATGAGGTGGCCATGAAGCACCTGCCTCTCATGTTGGAGGGCTCGGCCAGAGCGTGGCTGAACCAGTTAGCACCCAGTAGCATTTACACTTGGGAAGATCTCGCCCGAGTGTTTGTCACCACATTCGAAGGAACATGCAAACGACCGGCAGGGTTGACGGAACTGCGGTCCTGCGTGCAGAAGCCGAATGAAACCTTGAGGGATTACATCCAGAGATGGATCACGTTGCACCACACGGTAGAGAATGTGCCTGACCACCAAGCAGTCTGTGCCTTCAAAGAAGGCATCAAGTACAGAGAACTGAATCTGAAATTCGGTCGAACCGGAGATATGTCTCTGAACCGAATGATGGAGATTGCCACCAAGTACGCTAATGGAGAAGATGAGGATCGACTCCGGAGTGGCAAGCTGAAGTCAGTCGCCCAAGAAACCGGAGGAAATTCCAATCGGAAACAGAAGCGGAAAGCCGAGCCAGCTGCTCCTGGGGAAGCCTTGGCTGTGACTCAAGGAAAGTTTAAGGGGAAACCCAAAGGACCTTGGAACCCCAAGAAAGTTAAAGACCAAGACGGAAATGATGTGTTCGATTTGCCGTGCCTCGTCCACACTAAGAAAGATGAAGAGGGTAATTTTATTTACCCAAAACATACCACTCGACAGTGTCGACTCTTGATCCAGCAGTTCCAGGGCAAGCAACCCAAAGATAAAGAGAAGGAGTCAGACAAAGTTGAAGACAAGGAAGATAGCGATGATGGATACCCCCAAGTCAATTCCACCCTGATGATTTTTGCTGATGTTGAGAGCAAAAGTCGACTGAAAGTCATCAACCGAGAGGTGAATATGGTTGCTCCGGCGACACCAAGTTATTTGAAATGGTCACAGACTGCCATCACGTTCGACCAGTCCGATCACCCAACGCATATTGCCACCCCTGGGAGGCAAGCTCTGGTGGTCGACCCAGTGGTTGAAGGCACTCGACTGACCAAAGTCTTGATGGATGGTGGCAGTGGTTTGAACATATTGTATGTTGAGACCATGAAAGGGATTGGCATTCTGATGTCCAGACTCAGTGCCAGCAACATGAGTTTCCATAGAGTCATTCCTGGGAAGAAAGCTGAATCACTCAGCCAGATTGCTCTTGATGTGGTTTTCGGTGATTCCAAGAATTACCGCAAAGAAAAGTTGACATTTGAAGTTGTAGACTTCCAGAGTGCCTACCACGCTATTTTGGGTAGGCCGGCTTATGCACGCTTCATGGCCCGACCATGTTATGTGTATCTCAAATTGAAGATGCCTGGCCCCAAAGGTGTGATCACTATTACGGGCAATCGGAAGAAAGCAGAAGAATGTTTTCAGAAAGGTTCGAAGATCGTCGATGCTCAGAAGGCAGTGGTGGAGTTGCAGGAATACCAGAAGACTGCAGACCCGAGTGATTTGTTGCGAGCCAAGAAGCCCGCTACAGAATCATCTTTTCAGTCGACTGGCGATACGAAGACAGCTCACATCCACCCGACCGACCCCAGCGCTGCTCCAACTCATATCTCGACAACACTCGACCGTGAGGACTGGGACATTTTCGCATGGAAGACTTCTGACATGCCGGGTGTTCCCAGGGAGCTGGCTGAGCATCGCCTAAGAGTCGACTCAAAAGTAAAACCTGTCAAGGAACATCTCCGACGGTTCGCTGTCCAAAAGAGAAAGGCCATTGGCAAGGAGGTGGCTCGGCTCTTAGCAGCGGAGTTCATCCGAGAAATCTACCACTCTGAGTGGCTCGCCAACGTTGTTATGGTCCCCAAGAAGGACAAGTCACTTCACATGTGCATTGACTTTAAACATATCAATCGGGCCTGCCCGAAAGATCATTTTCCTCTCCCCCACATCGATCGGATAGTCGACTCGACTGCGGGATGTGAGCGACTGTCTTTTTTAGACGCCTATTCCGGGTACCATCAGATCCGTCTGTATGGACCTAACGAAATCAAAACAGCCTTCATCACTCCATTCGGGTGCTTCTGTTATGTTACCATGCCGTTCGGCCTCAAGAATGCCGGAGCCACATTCATGAGGATGATTCAGAAGTGTTTGCTCACCCAAATCAGTTGGAATGTGGAGGCGTACATGGATGATATTGTGGTCAAGTCACGGAAGGGTTCCAACCTGCTGACTGACCTTGCTGAAACCTTTGCCAACCTCAGGAGGTATGCTGTCAAGCTTAATCCATCAAAGTGCACATTCGGAGTTCCTGGCGGAAAATTACTCGGTTTTCTCGTTTCCGAACGGGGAATCGACGCCAATCCAGAAAAAGTCAGCACTATACTCCGAATGAAAAGTCATGTGTGAGTGCATGACGTCCAGAAGCTTACTGGTTGTTTGGCCGCTTTAAGTCGATTCATATCTCGTCTCGGTGAAAAGGCATTGCCCCTTTACCGATTGATGAAGAAGTCCGACAAGTTCGAGTGGACTCCTGAAGCTGATGCAGCGTTTGGAGAGCTCAAAGCTCTGCTCTCCACCTAGCCCGTGCTTGCTGCCCCAATCAGTAAGGAGCCTTTGCTGCTTTACATTGCAGCCATGGGACAAGTCGTTAGTACGGTACTTACGGTCGAGCGAGAAGAAGAAGGAAAGGCCTTCAAAATTCAGCGCCCAGTATATTATATTTCTGAAGTTTTGACCCTGTCGAAGCAAAGATATCCTCATTATCAGAAGCTTGTATACGGGATTTATATGACCACAAAGAAAATTGCTCATTACTTCTCTGATCATTCCATTATAGTCGTCAGCGACGCTCCATTATCAGAGATCCTGCATAACAGGGATGCAACCGGTCGAGTGGCAAAATGGGTGATTGAACTCCTTCCTCTAGATATCAAGTTTGAGGCAAAGAAAGCTATTAAGTCCCAGTCAATCGCAGATTTCGTCGCCGAGTGGATTGAACAGCAGCTGCCAACTCAGGTTCACTCGGAGCATTGGACCATGTTCTTCGACGGTTCCAAGATGCTGAATGGTTCCGGTGCCGGAGTCGTGTTGGTCTCCCCCAGAGGAGATAAACTCAGTTATGTTCTTCAAATCCACTTTGATTCCTCCAAGAACGAGGCAGAATACGAAGCACTTTTGTATGGGTTGCGCATGGCCATTTCACTCGGTGTCCGTCGCCTCATGATCTATGGCGACTCAGATTTGGTGGTTAATCAGGTGAAGAAGGAATGGGACGTCAGAAGTCCAGCCATGACTGGTTATTGCAATGTAGTGAGAAAGCTGGAGAAGAAATTTGAGGGGTTAGAGCTTCATCACATACCCCGACTGAAAAATCAAGCAGCTGATGATCTGGCAAAAATAGGTTCCAAAAGAGAAGCCATCCCCGGCAATGTGTTTTTGGAACACATTCACATACCATCAGTTCAGGAGGATCCCTTCAGTGAAGAGGCCCCGCAGCCAAAAAGCGCCACGGATTCGACTGAAGTTGAAATTCCAGCTGTAGTCGACCTGATCATGGAAGTCTTGTTCAGCACTCCCGACTGGACAGTACCGTACATTGCATACATCCTAAGGAAAGAGCTCCCAGAAGACGAAGAAGAGGCTCGACAGATCGTCCGACGATCCAAGGCCTTTATAGTCATAAAAGGACAGTTATATAACTAAAGCGCGACTGGAGTCAGTCAAAGGTGTATTACACCAGAAGAAGGTCGGATGATCCTTGGTGATGTCCACTCGGGGACCTGTGGTCACCATGCATCCTCTCGGACCATTGTGGCTAAAGCATACCGAGCGGGATTCTACTGGCCAAGAGCCATTGAAATGGCAAAAGAGATAGTCGACAAGTGTGAAGGATGTCAGTATTACTCCAATATGTCGCACAAGCCCGTGTCAGCTCTAAAAACCATTCCACTCGTCTGGCCCATCGCTGTTTGGGGCTGGACATGGTTGGACCACTGAGAACAGGCAGGAGCGGCTTCACTCATGTGCTAGTAGCAGTCGACAAGTTCACCAAATGGATTGAAGCCAAGCCTATCAAGAACCTTGACACTTGCACTGCTATTAGTTTTGTCAGACGGTTGATATTCAGATATGGAGTTCCGCACAGCATCATCACTGACAATGGGTCAAACTTCGATTCTGACAAAATCAGGGCCTTTTGCGCCTCTCAGGGTACCCGAGTCGACTATGCTTCGGTCGCTCACCCCCAGTCGAATGGGCAAGCAGAAAGGGCAAACGGCCTAATTCTCAAAGGACTGAAACCCCGGTTGATGCGCGATCTCAAGCACGCAGCAGGTGCATGGGTCGACGAGCTTCCATCGGTCCTTTGGGGATTGAGGACAACCCCGAACCGATCGACCGGAAGAACCCCATTCTTTCTGGTCTACGGAGCCGAGGCAGTCTTGCCGAGTGACCTGCTTCACAACGCTCCCCAAGTCGAGCTCTACTCTGAAGATGAAGCAGAACAAGCCCGGCAGGATGCAGTCGACCTCCTGGAAGAAGAAACAGAAATGGCCATGATCCGATCGACCGTCTACCAACAAGACTTGCGCCGATTCCATGCCAGAAATGTGAAGGGTCGAGCCTTCCAAGAGGGAGACTTAGTCCTCCGAGTGGATCAGCAGAAATCACACAAACTCGCCCCTACTTGGGAAGGCCCCTTCATAGTCACCAGAGTCCTTCGCAATGGAGCATACCACCTCTACAATGTCGATCGCCAGATTGATGAGCCGCGAGCCTGGAATGCGGAGCTACTCCGCCCCTTTTATACTTGAATTCTCACTCGGATGAGATGTAATAAGAAAAAACTCATGTAGTTTATTTTTCAAAGACAAGAGCGTTATAATTTTCTCAGTGATTGTTATCGTTTTTTGTTTGCGAATGAAATCCCCCAGTGGGTGGCTTAGCTGCGAATCCGTTTTGCCTAAGTTTGAAAAAATATCCTACCGAGTGGAGAGCAGTCCTCCCACTCGGGGGCTTAGCTGCAGTCCAGTACTCGCCTAAGTTCTCTCACTGGAGGACTTAGCTGCAGTCAGGCACTTGCCTAAGTTTGAAAAAATCCTACCGAGTGGAGAGCTGTCCTCCCACTCGGGGGCTTAGCTGTAGTCCAGTACCCGCCTAAGTTCTCTCACTTGAGGATTAGCTGCAGTCAGGCACTCACCTAAGTTTGAAAAAATCCTACCGAGTGGAGAGCAGTCCTCTCACTCGGGGGTTAGCTGCAGTCCAGTACTCACCTAAGTTCTCTCACTTGAGGACTTAGCTGTAGTCAGACACTTGCCTAAGTTTGAAAAATCCTACCGAGTGGAGAGCAGTCCTCCCACTCGGGGGCTTAGCTGCAGTCTAGTACTCGCCTAAGTTCTCTCACTTGAGGACTTAGCTGCAGTCAGGCACTCGCCTAAGTTTGAAAAAATCCTACCGAGTGGAGAGCAGTCCTCCCACTCGGGGGCTTAGCTATAGTCCAGTACTCGCCTAAGTTCTCTCACTTGAGGACTTAGCTGCAGTCAGGCACTCGCCTAAGTTTGAAAAAATCCTACCGAGTGGAGAGCAGTCCTCCCACTCGGGGGCTTAGCTGTAGTCCAGTACTCGCCTAAGTTCTCTCACTTGAGGACTCAGCTGCAGTCAGGCACTCGCCTAAGTTTGAAAAAATCCTACCGAGTGGAGAGCAGCCCTCCTACTCGGGGGCTTAGCTGCAGTCCAGTACTCACCTAAGTTCTCTCTCTTGAGGGCTTAGCTGCAGTCAGGCACTCGCCTAAGTTTGAAAAAATCCTACCTAGTGGAGAGTAGCCCTCCCACTCGGGGACTTAGCTACAGTCCAGCACTCGCCTAAGTTTGAAAAAATCCTACCTAGTGGAGAGTAGCCCTCCCACTCGGGGACTTAGCTACAGTCCAGCACTCGCCTAAGTTTGAAACACATCCTGCTTTGCAGCAACAAGGGGCGGGTCGACTACCGCCTCCTCCTTGGAGAGCTTCGCCACAAATACAACACGCACTTCATCCTGCTCTGCAGTAACAAGGGGCAGGTCGACTGCCGCCTCCTACTTGGGGAGCTTCGCCACAAATACAACACGCACTTCATCCTGCTCTGCAGTAACAAGGGGCAGGTCGACTGCCGCCTCCTTCTTGGGGAGCTTCGCCACAAATACAACGTACGATCCATCGCTGACCCGCAAAGACGACGAGGTGCAGGTCGACTGCTACCGTCTCCTTCAAAGCTGCGCCGCAAATACAAAAGTTGTCTCGAATAAAGAATGATTTCCACTCGACGGGGAACGCATAAAGATATTCGACGATAAACCAAGTTCGGATAAATCCTAAAGGTTTCCGGACCACAGATCAAAGTACTCGGGCATTCAGCCCGAAAGAGTTTAACAGTTACAAAAACCACTCGGCATTCCGAGGAAAATTTAAGGTGAGGCATAAAAGTTTGTTCACTCCGCAGGAGGAGGGCTGGCAGGCTCGACGAACTCATCCAGGTCGACGCTGTCGGCTATCCGAGTGGCTGGAGCAATGAAAGTCTCCATAAAAGTTCGGAAGTCATGTTTCTGGGTGTTGGCGACCTTGATTGCTGCCAGTTTGTCTTGTCGCACCTCCTTGCAGTGGACATGAACCAAAGACAGAGCCATGTCAGCGCCACACCGAGCAGCAAACTTCTTCCACTCCTGCACTCGGTCTGGGATTTCATTTAGTCGAGTCATCAAGGACTCAAGATCATTTTGGAGCACAGCCTCTGGCCAAAGTGCCGGGTCAATCTACGACATGGCGACCTTCAGTCGAGCCAAGTAGTCCACGACACCGTTAATGTGGGATTCCAGTCGGAGCAGATTCATGGCAGTTTCATCTTTCACAGCAGAATTGATTGGATCCAAACCAGGTTCGATCCGCCCAGTCTCCTCCTCGAAGTTCTGGCAAAACTCTGCATCATGATCCTAGGATAAGTCAATTTACATACGCTGAGTCGACACAAAAAAAAATCATTCGGAACAAAATGTCCACCTTCAAGCTTGATGAACAACTTCTTGGCAAGACTCCTCAGGTAGCTCTCCAGATCGTCCCTCCTGCGAGCAATGCTTTCCATCTTCTCGCCCAGGATGAGATTCTCCTTATTCCAGTGCGAGCACTCCTTGTTGGCGTCATTCAGAGCAGACTTCAGCCTGGTATTCTCTTCTTCCAACTGGACGACCGAAGCCAGTTTCTATGCAGCTAGAGCGGTTTTGTCGTCAGCCTCCTTTCGAGCAGCATCCAAATCCTGGTCCTTCTTCACCAGAGCTTCTCTCAGTTTTTCTACAAAGAAATGATGCCTGATTCAGAAAGAGCAGAAGGGAACTCAAGATTAAGACGGACCAGTCGTCAAATTCGTCTTATCAGTGGCGTCGTCCTTGACCCTTTGCAGCTCTGTCTTGGCCAGCTCCAAGTCAAGGTTCAGTTGGATCTGCTGTTTCTCTAACTCAGCAAAGCGAGCCCCAAGATCACAAGATTTCTGAAATCAAAGGGGAGAAGTTATTTTTACAGCAAAAAAAGTTACTAAGGCTACGGTCGACTGCCCGCAGTCCACCATAGCCTCGGGGACTACACCCAGCGGGTGCACTTTGCGTGCCCCCACCGGTTCTGAGCCCACTCGACCGGCCCGCCAGAGTCGAGTGCAGGGAGTAAAAAAAAGAGAGCTCAGACCACAGTCGACTGCCAGCAGTCGACCGCGGTCTCGGGGACTACACCCAGTGGGTGCACTTGGTGTGCCCCCACCGGTTTCGACCCCACTCGACCAGACCGAGTGGAGGAGACAAACTATCAATTTGGTTTACACTCAACAAGATACAAAGACTACAGTCGACTGCCCACAGTCCACCGCAGTCTCGGGGACTACACCCAGTGGGTGCACTCAGCGTGCCCCCACTAATTCAAAGTTCAAGCAACGCACCGAGTGGGTGTACTAACGCAAAGATTTTCAAAAAGGAGTCTTCGGATATCATATCCCAACAGAGCAAGCGGCGACCAACTAACTTGAACGTTGCGTTGGAGAGCCGAGCTGGCGTCGTAGGCAGCCTGACTGGCGTCTCGCACCATCTTCATCTTCTCCATCATGACACCCGCCTGGCGTATAGCTTCCCTGGCAGCATTCACTTCGTCTTCTGGGACATGATGGGTCGCAAAAACCGAAGGTGGGTCGACAGGGGCCTGAGCAGTCGACGAAGAAGGCAAGGCACTTAACAGTGGCACGGCGAAGGTAACAGAACCCCGATTGGCGTCGCCAGCGTCCTGAACAACTAGTTCCGCCCTCTGTGTCGACTGTAGCGCCTCGCTTGTAGGAGCTTGCCTACTCTTCCTCATCAAAGGCCTCTCGGGCTCTTCATCATCGTCAGGGAGGTCAATAACGTTGGGAGCTGTGTAGGGTGCAATTGCCAAAGTCACATCACCCAATGATGCACATTGCAATTGGATCGACCAAACAAAGACAGTATGGCAGAAATCATACCCAGATTAGAAGTGACCGCATCCTCCATCACCTCGTCCTCGTCCCTGTAAGCTGAGGTCCCGGAAGTGGCAGCACTGACAATCCCAAAATCCGACCAGTTAAAACAAGAAAAACAAACAGCATGAAGCGTCGAGTGAATACGAAAGGAGACACTCACACCGAAGCAACGGGGATGTCAATCTTAATCTTCGGCAACGCCTTCCGAGTCTTCAGCTCTGCAACTTTGGGGTGCTTTGGCGCTTTCTCAGTCGGGGTTGGTGAAGAGACCCGAGGACGCTTCGAAGACTGACCAGCCTGAGCAGTTACCTTTTCACGGGCACTCGGTCGTTCTTGGTCGAGTTTGGATCGCCTCTCCCGGCGAGGAGGTGACTCGACTTCTTCTCCATCACTTGAGTCGTCGCTTCCTCCACCCCCTTCACCGTCGGAAGTCCACTCGCCACTGTCGTCGCCGCTCGTCTCGCCTTCCAGAGCTTGCTCTTGCTCTCCGTTGGGCATTGAATACATTTCAATAATGGCCTGAAAGAAAGCAGAGAGAACAAAGTCAGTCGACGCAGTGTATGCAGGAGCGAATTCAAATTACAAAGGAAAAACTCAGAATCAGACCTTCTCTGGTGCATGAGACTGGTCGAATGGAGGGACTCTTCGGGCTCCCCTGGGGTTGTCCTTGTTCCCGGTAATGCCCGACAGCCACTTCTCCAGTGTGTCGTCGTCGACCTCCTCCAGAGGGATCCGAGTGAAGTCTTCAAGACCCGAATACATCCACATTGGATGGTCTCGGGCTTGAAGAGGCTGGATGCGCTGCTGAAGGAAGACCTCCAAGAGATCCATACCAGTGACCCCGTCACGGATAAGCTGGACCACTCGATCGACCAGCACCCTCACCTGCGCCTTCTCCTCCGGGAGCACCTTCAAAGGGGAGGGTTTCCTCACTCGGTCCATGGTAAAGGGAGGGAGGCCAGTCGACTGCCCTGGCGTCGACTGGTCCTTACAGTAAAACCAGGTCGACTGCCATCCGCGGACTGAGTCGGGAAGAATCATGGCCGGAAAAGAACTTTTTCCTCTCATCTGGATACCAAGACCCCCACACATCTGAATCACTTGCGTCCTCTCGTCACTCGGATTAGCCTTTTTCACCGTCTGGGAGCGACAAGTGAAAATGTGCTTGAAAAGACCCAAGTGAGGCCGGCAACCCAGGAAGTTCTCACACAATGAAATGAAAGAGGCGAGATAAACGATTGTGTTTGGAGTAAAGTGGTGGAGTTGGGCCCCAAAGAAGTTCATAAACCCTCGAAAGAAAGGGTGAGGAGGCAAGGAAAATCCATGGTCGACGTGGGTGGCAAGAAGAACACGCTCACCCTCCCGAGGTTGCGGCTCAGATTCCTTCCCCGGAAGCCGCGCCGAGTCATAGGGGATCAGCCCCCCTTCAGCCAGGTCGTCGAGGTCTTCTTGGGTGATCCTCGAGTGGATCAGCCCCCCTTCTTCGGCAGGCCGGTTCGCGAGGAAGATCCGCCCCGGCTGGTCGCCTTCCCCTTCAACCTCGTCGTCGCCTTCTTTGCCTGCTCCAGAGCCGCCGTCTTCTCCTTCCCCATTGTCGCCGGCGAGACGCGTATGGAGCGGTGGCGCTGAGGCGACAGCGAGCGCAGCGGAGGGGCGTGAAGAGGAGAAGAGGTAATGGGAACGCACTGTTCGGGAGACTCTGGTCCAACGCCTTATATGAGGCCGCTTCCGAGTGGCTGACGGGTAGGCCCAGGCGGCTCTGTCAAATCCCGTAACAATCACGCGCACGATACGTGGCGAAAAAGGTGGCACGGGGATCGAGGCGGCTCCGCTCTATCCCATCCGATTACTGCGGCCTCCCCCGTCCTGCGCGCTTCCCAAAATTCGAATCCCATGAAATCCGCGGACAGCAGAACAACTTGTCAAACCAAATATCTCCTCTGCACCGTCACTCGGAGCCTTTCGAGTAAAGAAACTCACTCGACGAAGAATTAAGAATGGATCAAGGCGACTGGAAAGGAAGTCGCTGTCAACACTCGGGTTCCTTGATCCGAAACAAGGTATGCTCGCGGCATGACAAATGAGTCAGAAAAATGCTCAAACCCTGTCCCACTCAAACCATGATCCATTTGGGGGCTAATGATGAAGCTATGTACCTAGGGTAGGGTCATGGACCTGTCCAAACTAACCTACCCAAGGACATCTCCAGAAGAAATCATCTTTCAATAGACTTGAAGGTGTCTCACTCAACAGACTTGAAGATACTCGACCAAGAAGCAATCACTCGACCAAGACCAAGCCACTCGACGGTCAGGTGACCTAAAGGCGCTCCGCATGCTAACGGTCGGTTATTAAGTAGCTTTTATGGTCATCATAGCACTTTATTACTAGCGTTACCAGTAACGCCCTGCCTTAATGTACATTGAACCCTTTGTATCGTGGGCTGGCTGGGGTCTGGGTGCACTCTATATAAGCTGCCCCCTCCTCTGAGACAAGGGTTCGCACGCCTGTAATTCACACACGCATAATCCAGTCGACCGCCTTCGGGCTCTGAGACGTCGGGCTATTACTTCCTCCGAGAAGGGCCTGAACTCGTAAATCTTGCGTTCCTACAACTCATCTATAGCTAAGATCTTGCCTCTCCATACTTACCCCCCTACATCATTGTCAGACTTAGAACCACGACATCCATGGCATGGGAGGGGCGAGAGCCCCTCCGAGATTGGATCTGTCTCTCTGTTTCTGCGTTCTCAGATTCTTCCCTTTCGCCGTTTCTTATATTCCCGGAGATCTGTAACTCCGATTGGGCTGAAATTTTGACACGATCTCTATCAGGATATTAGCTCTCTTGCTGCGAAAGAAGGGCATCAACTGCCTTATGGGTGGCCCACGAGGGTCAGGGGTGCTCCCAGGGGGCCAGGCGCGCCCTCCTGCCCCATGGCCACCTCGGGCACCGTCTCGCGTGGATTTTTCTTCCCAAAAATCATATATATTCCAAAAAAATCTCCGTTAGTTTTTATCCCGTTTGGACTCCGTTCGATATGGATATTCTGTGAAACAAAAAACATGCAACAAACAGGAACTGGCACTGGGCACTGGATCAATATGTTAGACCCAAAGATAGTATAAAAAGTTGCCAAAAGTATATGAAAGTTCAATAATATTGGCATGGAATAATCAAAAATTATAGATACGACGGAGACGTATCAAGCCCAGTTGTGTTTTTTTCTTGCTGAAAATGGCTAGCTCAGTTCTATTTTTTTAAAAGAAATACCCAAACAAGGCCTACTTGCTTTATCGGCCCTGCTGGGATGCAAATCTTTCAAGACGAGGCGAGTTTATTTGGTTTGCCCAGAAATGGGTTGTACATTTTTAAAACACATCAAACCGGGAATTAGTTTCAATTTTTTTTCATTACAAGATCTTAAATTCCATTGATTTTTATGCGTGGACAATTATTTGGATTTTATATTTATATAAATTATTTTCAAAATAGTTTGAATGTGAATCGATATTTCTGGATTAAAAACAGTTGACCGCACCGAAATATGCAAAATTTCGTATACTTTTTAATCGTGGCCACAATATGTGGTGTAATGCTAACAAAAAGAAGATGGGCTCCAAAAAAATTCTTAAGAATTAGCAAATGGGCTATACATTATTAGAAATAATGGCACATGGGTTGTATGCTGTTTTCCACAGATTTGAGGCTGACTTCGTGCGCCTACTACAGGTTGACGCGTATGCTTTCATAAAAAAGGGTTGATGTACACGCAACACCCTATCAACTTAGTCAACACACGAGAGCAGTGACTATTGGATGTCCATCCAACGGCTGCCGTGCTTCTTCAATCTCTGCTCTTCATGCTCCAGCCGCTCAAACAAGCGCCGGCGGGACTGCCTGCTCCCTCCTCCCACGGCCGGCTATGCTGCCGCGCAGGCCTCACGGCCCCACCATACTCCCATCGCTTGCCTAGCCATCCCTCTACTCACCCACACATGTTGTTATTCTCCGGCAACGGCAGACGAACCAGTAAACCCTCGTACTCCTCCACGTGGGAAACAACTGTCGAGTATTCCCTGGCTCTGTGTTGTTCCCTTCCTAGGCCTCGCCATCGTCCACCGCCCTGGTCCTCTCGACGCAGCCTAGTCAACGTGGTCAATGAACGACATCCATCGGAAGTGGAGTGTATGTGGAGAGGCTGACAGCTGGGTCCACGGCCGCACGCAAGGAAATGCCTCCTTATTATGCGCAAAATAATGGTTCCTCCACCTGACAGCTAGGACCCATAGGAAGGGCCTCTGTATTTCGCGAAAAAAAACGTCATCCCCCCCCCGTTGACAGGTCAGACCCACCAGCTATATCTTCGCACGCAAGGAAGTGCCTCCTTATTACCCCCAAAAAAATGAATACCCCCCTGCTAGCTGGGACCCACCATATTGTTGGGCCTACTTGTGGGCCTACTAAGTTGACGGGGACGGAGGGCTTTGTCAACTTAGTCAATACTCCAGTGACCGTATGATGTCCATCCAACGGCCATAGTGCTTCTTCAACCTCTAGTCTTCTTGCTCCAGCCGCCCAAAGCAGCGTCGGTCGTGCCGCCTACTCCTGCCTCCCGTGGCCGGCTGTGCTACCGCGGAGGCCTCACCGCCCCCATACTACTCCCAGCACTGGCCAGGCCATCCCCACACTCAACCACACCCCCTGTTATTCTGCGGCAACGGCAGCCCCACACCGCAGCCGAACCAGTGAACGCTCTTACTCCTCTCCGCGTGGGCATCCACTGCTGCATCTTGCCCGGCTCCGCGTCGTCCCCTTCCTAGGCCTCACCGTCCTCCACCATCGTGGTGCTCTCGGCGCAACGTGGTCAATGTGGTCAACGACCGACTTCCATTGGAAGAGTACTGTACGTGGAGAGGCTGATAGCTGGGTCCACGGCAGCCGCAAGGAAGTGCCTCCTTATTATGTAGAAAATAATTATTCCTCCACCTGACAGCGGGGACCCACCGGACGGGCCACCAGTATTTTGCGAAAAAAATCATTTCCCCCTGCTGCTGGGACCCACCGGACGGGCCACCACATTTCAACAAAAAAATGCCCCCCCCCCCCCCCGCTGTTAGCTCGGACCCACCGGAAGTGCCTCCTTATTACGCACAAAAATGAATACTCCCCCGGCTAGCTGGGACTCACCTTGGTGAGAGGCTGACTTGTGGGCCTACTAAGTTGACAGGGAGGAAGGGCTTTGTCAACTTAGTCAATATGAACGATTCTAGCTCCAGTGACCGTACGATGTCCATCCAACGGCCGTAGTGCTTCTTCAACCTCTGGTCTTCTTGCTCCAGCCGCCCAAAACACATCAAACCGGCAATTAGTTTCAAATATCTTTTTTTCATTTCAAGATTTTAAATTACATTAATTTTTATGCGTGGAGAATTTGTTGGATTTTATATTGATATACATTTATTTTTAAAATCAGTTTGAATGTGAGTCGAAATTTCAGGATTAAAAACAGTTTGGACCACACGGAAATATGCAAAATTTCGTATAATTTTTTA
Organism: Triticum urartu; assembly: GCF_056163025.1. Taxonomy (NCBI): domain Eukaryota; kingdom Viridiplantae; phylum Streptophyta; class Magnoliopsida; order Poales; family Poaceae; genus Triticum; species Triticum urartu. The sequence goes on along the minus strand of NC_141875.1, from coordinate 520,410,843 downwards.
ACCGTGGCCACAATATGGGTTGTAATGCTAACAAAAAGAATATGGGCTCCAAAAAAACCTTAAGAATTAGCAAATGGGCTGTAAATTATTAGAAATAATGGCAGATGGGATGTATGCTGTTTTCCACAGATTTGAGGCTTTCCTAAAAAAAGGTTGACCCACAAGCACTGACTGTTGGATGTCCATCCAACAGCCGTCGTGCTTCTTCAATCTCTGCTCTTCCTGCTCTAGCCACTCAAACAAGCGCCGGCGGGACTGCCTGCTCCCTCCTCCTCGCGGCCGGCTGTGCTGCCGCTCAGGCCTCACCGCCCCACCCTACTCCCATCGCTGGCCTAGCCATCCCTCTACTCACCCACACCTGTTGTTATTCTCCGGCGACGGCAGACGAACCAGTAAACCCTCATACTGTCGTACTCCCCTCCACGTGGGAAACAATTGCCGAGTCTTCCCTGCCTCCGTGTCGTCCCCTTCCTATGCCTCGCCATCGTCCACCGCCGTGGTGCTCTCGGCGCGGCGTGGTCAATGTGGTCAACGACCGACTTCCATCGGAAGAGTATTGTGCATGGAGACGCTGACAGCTGGGTCCACGGCTGCAGCAAGGAAGTGCCTCCTTATTACGCGCAAAATAATTATTCCTCCACCTAACAGCGGGGACCCACTGGATGGGCCACCATATTTCGCGAAAAAAAACGTTTCCCCCTCACTGCTGGGACCCACACCTTCGCACGCAAGGAAGTGCGTCCGGGCAAAAAAAACGATTCGCCCCTCCCCCTGACTGCTAGGACCCACCAGCTACATCTTCGCACGGAAGGAAGTGCCTGGCAGTCGGTACCCACCTGGTCGAAGCATACGTAGTGTTGTCATTCTGGTCGCGAACGTGTACGTACATATATACTGGTGGATGTAGAGGCGCGCACGTGTCGTAGTAGAGGTGCGCACGTAGGATGTACACATACGTACAGCGGCCAGGGTGCAAGAAAGAAAATACGGCCAAATATGTGTACATACGGGCGGGGTCTCGAACGCCTACTCACGCATACATACGGCGAGGGCTCGTTGACATGGCTGGGTCGGAACGGACAAACAGCATCCTCGTCGTCGTGTTGATGGGGAGGCAACGGAATGCGTCGTGTTCATGGGGAGGCAACAGAATGCGTCGTGTTCATGGGGAGGCAACGGAATGCATCATGTTCATGGGGAGGCAACGGAATGCATCGTGTTCATGGGGAGGCAACGGAATGCGTCATGTTCATGGGGAGGCAACGGAATGCGTCATGTTCATCAGGAGGCAATGGAACGCGTGGGAGCCAACCGGCTGGGTCGGAACGGAATGCATGGTCTTGTTCATCAGGAGGGCTTGGACGGAATAGGCGATGGAAACGAGGCCTGGCGTACCGCAGAATGGAGGAAACGGCCTTGTGTTTGACCGGCCACGTTCGAAACGGGATCCTGTTCATCGGGAGGGGTCTGGCGTACCGCAGAATGGACGAAACGGACCTCCTACGGTCGAAACGGGGGTCCTGTTCATTGGGAGGGGTGTGGTGTACCGCAAAACAGACGAAACGGACCTCCTATAGTCGAAACGAGGGTCTTGTTGATCGGGAGGGGTGTGGCGTACCGCAAAACGGACGAAACGGACCTCCTACGGTCGAAACGGGGGTCCTGTTCATCGGGAGGGGTGTGGCGTACCGCAAAACAGGACTCCACGGGATACTGTTCATCTCCACCGTCGACCTTGTCCAGCCTCCACGGGCTACTGTCGACCTCCTCTAGCCTCCACGGGCTCCTGTTCATCCAGCCTCCACCATGCGCTACTCCACCGGCTACTGTTCAACCACCCCTCCACGGGCACCCCTCCATCGTCTACTGTTCATCCAGCCCTCCATAGCACGGGGTCCTGTTCAACCACCCCTCCACGGGAACCCCTCCACCGTCTACTGTTCATCCAGCCCTCCACCCCACGGGGTCATGTTCATCCAGAGGCAATGCAACCGCTCACTGTTCATCCAACCCCCCCCCCCCCCCCCGCGCGCGCGCAACGCTCACTGTTCATCCCAGAGGCAGCATCGACCGGCTTCAGTTAGCACCAGTAGCGAAGGAATCGCTCGATCGGGTTCAGTTAACAGCCATCGATCGATCACTCGGGTTCAATAACACGTAGCCTGCAGTGCAATCGCTCGGGTTCAGTTAGAGCCCAACGCCTCCCTCGGGTTCAGTTAGAGCCAATGCCTCGCACACACGCGCATACGTGTCCGTGAAAAACGCGCATCGCTCGGCCCCCGACCACCCACCGTAACCGGTAACTCCCCGAAATTTCCCCACCCTCGCTTCTACCATGGTTTTTTCCGTCATGGACGGCCCAAAGAATGTCATACAGCTGCGTCTCCGGCCCTCCCAGGACGAAAAGCCCATTTTCTAGCATGATTTTTTGTCATAGAAGTAGGAGCCCACCACATCTATGATGATACCGGGTTTTGTCACAATTATCGTCATAGAAGTGTCATCTGTATGACAGAATTTTTTCTCGTTCGGCCCAAAATGTCACGGATGTGTCTTTTTTGTAGTGGTAAAATTGTTTGTACTAGGTTATAGAGCTAGTTCAACTCTAGTGTAAAATTATTTGAACTAGCCTATAGAGCTAGTTCAACTCTATTGTAAAATTACTTGCACTAGGTTATAGAGCTAGTTCAACTCTAGTGTAAAATTATTTGAACTAGCCTATAGAGCTAGTGCAACTCTAGTGTATAATTATTTGAACTAGCTTGTAGAGCTACTTCAACTCTGGTGTAAAATTATTTGTACAGGTTATAGAGCTAGTTCAACTCTAGTGTAAATTTATTTGAACTAGCTTGTTGAGCTAGTTTAACTCTAGTGTATTATTTGAACTAGCCTTTAGAGCTAGTTCAACTCTAGTGTATAAGTATTTGAACTAGCTTGTAGAGCTAGTTCAAATCTAGTGTAAAATTATTTGTACTAGGTTATAGAGCTAGTTCAACTCTAGTGTAAAATTATTTGAACTAGCCTGTAGAGCTAGTTCAACTCTAGTGTAAAATTATTTGTACTAGGTTATAGAGCTAGTTCAACTCTAGTGTAAAATTATTTTAACTAGCTTGTTGAGCTAGTTCAACTCTAGTGTAAAATTATTTGTACTAGGTTATAGAGCTAGTTCAACTCTAGTGTAAAATTATTTTAACTAGCTTGTTGAGCTAGTTCAACTCTAGTGTAAAGTTATTTGAACTAGCCTGTAGAGCTAGTTCAACTCTAGTGTATAATTATTTGAACTAGCTTGTAAAGCTAGGTCAACTTTAGTGTAAAATTATTTGTACTAGGTTATCGAGCTAGTTCAACTCTAGTGTAAAATTGTAGCTACCCAACCTCAAACGGTCAAGTCTCTGTGCTTCAATGTCATCCCTGGATCGGTAATGCTGACACACACAGTACTCGAGGATTTATAGCAGAGTAGCAATCACACACTTATTACATCGAATGTCTCCATAGAGAACTTATTACAATAAATATGGCTTAAGACCATCTAATACGATAACAGCGGAAGGCTTGGAAGATAAAGTGAGTCCATCAACTCCAACGGCATAGCTGAGATGCACGGCAACGACCTAACAAACCTTACTCCTCATCTGAAAAGTCTGCAACATAATATGTTGCAGCCCGAAAACGGGTCAGCACATGGAATATGCTGGCAAAGTAACACAGTAGAGCAAAAACAGAATAATGCTATCACTACATGCATATTTGGCTGGTGGACAGTTCTATGGTTATAGTTTTGCATAAATCCAATTTTTCCCTACAACAAAGGAATAGATTTTAATTTAACTATCATGGTAGTTAAAACATCATTGAGAAGGTTCCTTCAACTCAATCCCAATTAAGGTAATTATCAACCCAACAATATTAGTTTAGAGTGATGAAATACTTAAGATACTACAAGTACTAGATACTCAAGATGTCCATAACCGGGGACACGGCTAACCATGATTAGTTTGTACACTCTGCAGAGGTTTGCGCACTTTTCCCCACAACACTCGATCGCCTTCGTTGAATTTCTCGCGCTACATGGTGTTTGAGAAACGGAAGACCAAGACATAGTCTTTCAGAAACATTAACTCTCTACTCTGGGCAGACCATACCAAACCTACAACCCACTACCTGCTGATCCACCTCTTCAAGAGCTTCACATAACTTACTTAACTATGCTAGAGCCCATAATAGCTTGTGGCTGCACATGGAAGTTTCTAGCATAAATCATCTCAGTTCCCTTTGAGCCTAGGTGGCGGTCCATAGGTAGATCACACGGGTACTCCGGGATTTCCAAAAATACAAGCAACACTAGGTACTCCAGGTGCCTCAATCCACCCAGATGTGTATTTAAGTTGCCACCTTAAGTTGAACCATTAATTAACAATCTCACATCTGTCATGGATTTCACACACCCAAACCACGTCTACCAGCATAGCATAGCAATATAAGCAACACGTAGAAGTAACCCCCAAGGGTTTGAATGTAACAGGGCAATAGGTTCTAACTCATCAACTACTTCCCAACCCACATTTTAATAACATCCTAACCATGCAATGTTTGGGGATTGGAACTAATGCATAAAAAAAACTTGGTGATAAAGGGGTATGATCAAAGTGTTACTTGCCTTACTGACGATCCGCGTAACCTAGAGACTCCAAATAACACGCTTCACACTCCGGGAATTCTATCGCAAACAAACAATAGCATACATAAGCAATCAAACAAAGAAGCACAGGTAAAACTCAAATAAGAAGATCTAACCAGAAAGTTCAAGTTAAGAACTCCGGTTTGCAAAAAGAATCAAATCGAACGGAGCAGCGAAACTCAAACGGCGAAAGAAACAAGATCCGTTTACTAATCTGGACCTAGGTCAAATTTACAGTAGCAAAAGCTTGTTCAAGTTGGTTAAACGAAAAGAGGGTCTCGAGAAGAAGATCTAGGCGCTTGAATCGCCTGATTCCGACAAACAAGCGAAAAGATAAACTAGAACGAAAATCAGATCAGAAATCGCGATCATAAATAATCACGAATAAAATCTGATTAAAGAAAGCTGACGAACAGGCTAACGAACGAGCGTTCGCTGTCTGCGGCTAAACGGTGAAAACCATTCGTAAAGACGAACGTACGGACGGACGTCCGCTAAATAACTAAACCCAAAAAAAACAATCTACTAAAAAATCCGCGGGTCCTATAAAAACCGGTCGGTTTTTCGAAGAAAACCGATGGCGACGGCTACGGTTACCAGCAGCGGTGGAACGGCGGCGGCGGCATGCGGCTCTGGCGGCAGGGCGGCGAGGCGGCGTGCGGCTCCGGTGGGCGGGGCGGCGAGGTGGCGGCGGGGCTCCGGCGGGCGGGGCAGCGGCGCGCGCGGGGCGGCGGCGCGCACGAGCGGCGGCGGCAACTCGGACGGCTAGGGTTCGGGCGGGGGTGCGGGGTGGGCTGAGGGGCGGCTCCCCCGGCTTATAAGGCCGGCCGGGCCGAGAGTCCTAGACGGACACGGCCCGGTTAGGTCGGTTCGCGTTTTTTTAAATCAATTTGGACGTGCAGAAAAAGAAAGAAAAGAAATACTAAACGGACTCCAAAAATCCCGAAATAAATTCTCCCCGTCGTCTAAAAATAAGCCGGACAAGGTGAACATTTATTTGTGCCTAAAATGCAATTTTGAAAAACGCATATTTTTCCTAATTCAAATAAAATAACAATGAAACTCCAAATAAAGAACTTATTTGATTTTAATATTAAATCTCTGGTATTTCTTTATTTTGAGGAATTCATTTTATCCTCTCTCTTTTATTTTTTATAAAAGGAATATTTCAGAGAATAAAATTAAAATCAAGCGATCCTCTTTTCATAATTCGAGAAAAGCTCAAATATGAAAATAACGAAATCCCCAACTCTCTCCGTGGGTCCTTGAGTTGCTTAGAATTTCTAGGATCAACCAAAACGCAATAAAATATGATACGCAATGATGATCTAATGCATAACATTCCAAATTGAAAATTTGGGATGTTACAAACCTTCCCCCCTTAAGATGAATCTCGACCTCGAGATTCGGGTTGGCTAGAAAATAGGTGTGGGTGGTCTTTGCGAAGGTCATCCTCTCATTCCCATGTGGCTTCATCCTCGGTATGGTGGCTCCATTGAACCTTGCAAAACTTAATAACCTTACTGCGGGTGACTCGACTGGAAAACTCCAAAATCTTGACTGGCTTCTCCTCATAAGTCAAGTCATTGTCCAACTGAATCGCCTCCAAGGGTACGGTGTCTCTTAGCGGTATATCGGCCATCTCAGCATGGCACTTCTTCAACTGGGAAATGTGAAACACATTGTGAACTCCTGACAGTCCTTCAGGTAACTCCAACTTGTAGGCAACTTCTCCCATCCGTTCCAAGACACGATACGGTCCTACAAATCTCGGGGCTAACTTTCCCTAACTCCAAAACATTTCACTCCTCGCAAAGGTGATACTCACAGATATGCTCTATCTCCAATTTCATAGGTTACCTCCTTGCGTTTCGAATCTGCATAACTCTTCTGTCTGGACTGAGCTATCTTCAGTCTATCTCGAATTAGTTTGACTTTCTCCTCATACTCTTTGATCACATATGGTCCAAACAACTGTCGGTCTCCAACTTCATCCCACATTAACGGTGTTCTTCACCTTCGTCCATAAAGGGCTTCGAACAGTGCCATCTTCAAACTGGCTTGGTAACTATTGTTGTATGAGAACTCTGTGTAAGGCAGTTTGTCATCCCAACTAGATCCATAATCTAGCGCACAGGATCTCAACATGTCCTCCAGAATCTGGTTGACTCTCTCGGTCTGTCCATCCGTCTGCAGGTGAAATGCTGTACTAAACTCCAATCTCGTTCCCAAGGTCTGGTGTAACTGATGCCAAAACTTTCAGGTAAACTGTGTCCCTCTATCAGATACGATGGTCCTTGGAACTCCATGCAGACATACGATCCTGGTCATATCTATCTTGGCCAACTTTGCACTAGTATAAGTTGTTTTCACTTGGATAAAGTGTGCCACTTTGGTCAAGCGGTCAACTACTACCCATATAGAATCATAACCTGATTTGGTCCTGGGAAATCCGGTGATAAAATCCAAGCCAAGTTTATCCCACTTCCATTCAGGTATGGGCATAGGCTGTAGCAATCATGTTGGCTTTTGATGCTCTGCCTTCACTCTCTAACACACATCACATACGGCTTCATACTCGGCAATATCCTTCTGCATATCTGTCCACCAGAAACATTCCTTCAAATCCAAATACATCTTGGTGTTTCTGGGGTGTATCGAGTATGGTGAGTCATGAGCCTCCTGAAGTATTAACTTCTTGATCTCTGTGTTATTGGGCACATAAACACGGTCCTCAAACCATAAGGTGTCGTGTTCATCCTCACGAAAACCTTTGGCCTTTCCTTCGCTCATTTTTTCTTTTATCTCGGCAATCTCTTTGTCATCCTTCTGAGCTTCTCGAATCTTTCCTGACAATGTAGAGTGAAACTACATTGTTGCAACAAAACCTCTAGGAACAATCTCCAAACAAAGTTCCCGGAGATCCTCTGCTAAATCCTTCGGTAATCCCGTGCTTTCTAGGGTATTAGCATAACTCTTCCGGCTTAAAGCGTCTGCTATGACATTGGCCTTTCCGGGATGATAGTGCAGCTTCATGTAAGAATCCTTTATAAGCTCCAACCATCTTCTCTGCCTAAGGTTCAGTTCCTTCTGGGTGAAGATGTACTTCAAACTCTTATGATCCGTGTACACATCACAATGGTTTCCAATAAGGTAATGCCTCCAAGTCTTCAACGCATGCACTAGGGCTGCCAACTCCAAATCATGCATGGCATAATTCAACTCGTGCAATTTCAGTTGTCGCAAGGCATACGAAACAACTCTTCCGTCCTGCATAAGCACACTTCCAAGTCCTAAACGACAGACGTCACAATACACATGGAAATCCTTACGTATATCTGGTAGTGTCAGCACTAGGGTTGTAGTCAAATGTTTCTTCAGCTCCTGGAAACTTGCCTGGCAATCTTCCGTCCATTTAAACTTGGTATCCTTCTTCAACAATTCTTTCATTGGCTTCACGATCTTGGAAAAATTCTCAATGAATCTCCGATAGTATCCTGCGAGTCCAAGAAAACTTCGGATCTCGTTAACTGAAGTGGGTGCCAACCATTCAGTGATTGACTGAACCTTGGTGGGGTCTACTGCTATACCTTCTCCTGATATAACATGTCCAAGGAATCCGACTTCCTTCAACCAAAACTCGCATTTGCTGAACTTGGTATACAACTGATGTTCCCTAAGTTTCTTGAGAACTAAACGCAAATGCTCCTTGTGCTCCTCTTCATTCTTCGAATATACCATTATATCATCAATGAACACCACAACAAACTTATCCAAATATTCCATTAACACCTTGTTCATCATGCTCATGAAATAGGCAGGGGCATTAGTCAGTCCAAACGACATGACCGTATATTCATATAATCCGTATCGTGTGGTGAATGCTGTCTTTGGTATATCTTTCTCTCGTATCTTCAACTGATGATATACCGATCACAGATCGATCTTCGAAAACACCTTAGCTCCTTGCAGCTGGTCAAACAGATCGTTGATCATCGGCAATGGGTACTTGTTCTTAATCATCACTTCATTCAATGCCCAATAATCAAAAACCATCCTTAGGGGTTTATCCTTCTTCTCAACCAAAAGCACTGGGCTCCCCATGGTGATGAACTCCGTCGAATGTAACCTTTTTCCAATAACTCCTTGATCTGTTTCTTAATCTTCTCCAGATCATTCGCAGGCATCCGATAGGGTCTCTTGGATATTGGCCCTATGTCTGGCAATAGCTCAATCAAAAACTCGATATCTCGATCTGGTGGCATGCCTGGTAACTCCTCTTGGAAAACATCTGGGTAATCCTTTACTACAGGCACTTCCTCCTGAAGTACTCCCGTGAGGGTATTTACTTTGCTACTTCCTGGCGCATGCCTAGATATATACTTGATCCTTTTTCCCTCCGGGATGATGAGACAAATTGACTTACTAACATAGTCAATGCTTCCTCCGTACTTTGACATCCAGTCCATTCCTAATATCACATCCAATCCTTGTGACTCCAAGATAATTAGGTTGGACGGAAAAACATGGCTACCAATGGTTAAGGGTATCTGGTCGCATCATCGACTAGCCATATACTCTGCTCCAGGTGAGCTTACTAACAAAGGGGTCCTAAGGGTTTGGGTCGGTAGTTTAAACTTATCCACGAATTCCCTTGATATGTATGAATGCGATGCACCAGTATAAAAAAGAAAAAGAGCGGTAAATGACTTAACCAAAAACTTACCTATAACCGCGTCTAGCTGCTCCTCAACCTCCTCCACGTTAACGTGGTTCACTTGTCCTTTGTTGAATGGATTGGGCTTCTTCCCAGCGCTCTCATTTACGTTTCCATTCTTCCCTTCAGGTCACTCCCTGGCATAGTGTCTAGTCTTCCCGCACTTGAAACAAGTAACATGGCTTAGGTCTCTCTTGGTGGGTGTGGCTGGCTTGGGGCAGTTCTGATTGTTGCTTGTTCCATTCCCATTCCTTGGGTCAGTATGATTATGGTTACTTCCTCCATTATGGGTGTGGACTCCATGGTTATGAACAAGTCCTCACGAGTTCGGGGTTAGGCGAGGCTTCTGCTGAGCTCCTGATTTATACCTCCCTTGTCCATACTTTCTCTTACGGCTCTCAATCTACTGCTGCTTCCCTTCAATCATAAGAGCCTTATCTACCAACTCCTGGTAGTTGGTGAATGTTTCCACCATCAACTGCATGCTCATCTCATCATTCATCCCTTCCATAAACTTCTCCTGCTTTGCGGCATCTGTGGCCACATCATCAGGGGCATAGCGAGATAACTTGCTAAACTCATCCGCGTACTGAGCCACAGTACGGTTCCCCTGGCGTAAGTTGCGAAACTCACACTTCTTCAAATTCATGGCTCCAGTTGAGGCATGGGATGTACGGAAGGCTTGCTGAAATTGGTCCCATGTCACCGTGGCTATAGGGAAGGTGATAGTGTAATTCTCCAACCATGAGGCTGCTGGTCCATCCAACTGATGTGCGGCAAAACACACCTTCTCAGCATCGGTACATCCTCCAGTGGTTAACTCCCATCCAATCCTGCGGAGCCAATCATCTGCTACTATAGGCTCGGTGCTACTGGAAAACACCGGCGGCTGCAACCTCAGAAAACAAGCTAAGATGTCAACTGGCGGTGGTGGTGGATTGTTGTTGTTGTTGTTGTTGTTGCCTTGGTTCTGAACTAATAACTGCATCACGGTATTCTGTTGCTGGATCAATTGAGTGAGCTCCGGTGGGAAAGCAAATCCGGGGTCACATCTCGGAGGCTTCTGATGGGTTTAGAGGGGAGAGATTAGAATAGAATGAGGTCTAATGAGAAAGCACTACCCATATGCACATGAGACAAACACAATCATTTCACTCAATCAAGCAATCAAGGCATACAATCGGTCTAGAACTATCATAAAAGTGCTCGGACTACTCTATTTACATGGTGGAGTACTACTACTGATGTGGTGGTCTACTAAAAATATTCCTCAGTTAAAGACTCCATGATATCTGCTCTAGCTTCGTCTTCAAAGTCATCATTGATAAGGTTAGAGTCGGTGTCGTCGATGATGATGAAGTCCTCCGGGCGAATCTCCTAGGGTTCTTTGTCTTCTCCTCCTGGTGCGGGGTCTCCCAGGAATACTCATACCTTCCTTTCCAGATCGTCATTCTTTTCCACTAGTATGACGATTTCCTCCTCATAATCTTCACGTGTAGCCTTGAGTTCTTCCTCCAGTTCCGTGATCCTAGTCATTGCGTTCTTCAGATCTATCATGCCTGCGCACATCTGATTCTCCTGGCGTCGAATGTACTGGTTTAGTTCCTGGATGAAAGCTGCAATTGATCTATCCTTCCTGGTGTTGATCATCTCCCATTGCTCGTCTCGGCGCCCACAAATTTGATAAATATTATCCTTAAGCTCCTTGTGGTAAACTTCTCCAATGCGTCCCATGGTGATGTGAGCGGCCATATTCTTTCCTAGACTCTGGGTTGGTGCATCAAAGGAAAACTCTATGGGTTTAGTGACTGGCGTGAAGGTTCTTCCTGGAACATGAACTTGAATCATCCATCGCTCCTCTTCTGGTAAAGTGGCATTGTAAGTCCCGGTGAAGCTTGGTATGCCTATGTTCAGGTACCTAGTGACTTCCTTTAGTTGTCGTCCAAAAGGTGCTTCTTCATACGGTTGTGCAAACTTGTTTCTTGCACCTGCCATCCTAAAGAGTGGAAAATGGAGAGGAGTCAGAAATGACAAGAGAAAAGAGATATGTGGCTTTTAGCTTAGTGGTCGTGTCCTACACTCAACGTGTGCTCTGATACCATCATGTAGCGGCCCGACCTCAAACGGTCAAGTCTCTGTGCTTCAGTGTCATCCCTGGATTGGTAATGCTGACACACACAGTACTCAAGGATTTATAGCAGAGTAGCAATCACACACTTATTACATCGAATGTCTCCATAGAGAACTTATTACAATAAATATGGCTTAAGGCCATCTAATACGACAACAGCGGAAGGCTTGGAAGATAAAGTGAGTCCATCAACTCCAACGGCATAGCTGAGCTGCACGTCAACGACCTAACGAACCTTACTCCTCGTCTGAAAAGTCTGCAACGTAATGCGTTGCAGCCCGAAAACGGGTCAGCACATGGAATATGCTGGCAAAGTAACACAGTAGAGCAAGAACAGAATAATGCTATCACTAAATTTATATTTGGCTGGTGGAAAGCTCTATGGTTATAGTTTTGCGTAAAGCCAATTTTTCCCTACAACAAAGGAATAGATTTTAATTTAACTATCATGGTAGTTGAAACATCATTGAGAAGGTTCCTCCAACTCAATCCCAATTAAGGTATTATCAACCCAACAATATTATTTTAGAGTGATGAGATACTAAAGATACTCGAAGTACTAGATACTCAAGATGTCCAGAACCGGGGACACGGCTAACCATGATTAGTTTGTACACTCTGCAGAGCTTTGTGCACTTTTGCCCACAAGTCTCGATCGCCTCCATTGAATTTCTTTCACTACATGGTGTTTGAGAAATAGATGACCGAGGCACGGTCTTATAGAAACATTAACTCTCTACTCGGGCAGACCATACCAAACCTACAACCCACTACCTGCTGATACACCTCTTCAAGAGATTCACGTAACTTAATTAACTATGCTAGAGCCCATAATAGCTTTTGGCTACACATGGAAGTTTCTAGCATAAATCATGTCAGTTCCCTTTGAGCATGGGTGGCGGTCCATAGGAAGATCACACGGGTACTCTGGGATTTCCAAAAATACAGGCAACACTGGGTACTCCAGGTGCCTCAATCCACCCAGATGTGTATTTAAGTTGCCACCTTAAGTTGAACCATTAATTAACAATCTCACATATGTCATGGATTTCACTCACCCAAAGCACGTTTACGAGCATAGCATAGCAATATAAGCAACACGTAGAAGTAACTCCCAAGGGTTTGAATGTAACAGGGAAATAGGTTCTACCTCATCAACTACTTCCCAACCCACATGTTAATGACATCCTAAGCATGCAATGTTTGGGGATTGGAACTAATGCATAAAAAAACTTGGTGATAAAGGGGTATGATCAAAGTGTTACTTGCCTTGCTGACGATCCGCGTAACCTAGAGACTCCAAATAACACGCTTCACACTCCGGGAATTCTATCGCAAACAAACAATAGCATACATAAGCGATCAAACAAAGAAGCATGGGTAAAACTCAAATAAGATGATCTAACCAGAAAGTTCAACTTAAGAATTCCGGTTTGCAAAAAGAATCATATCGAACGGAGCAACGAAACTCAAATGGCGAAAGAAACAAGATCCGTTTACTAATCTGGACCTAGGTCAAATTTTACAGTAGCAAAAGCTTGTTCAAGTTGGTTAAACGAAAAGAGGGTCTCGAGACGAAGATCTAGGCGCTTGAATCGCCTGATTCCTACAAACGAGCAAAAAGATAAACTAGAACGAAAATCGGATCAGAAATCACGATCAGAAATAATCGCGAATAAAATCCGATTAAAGAAAGTTGACGAACAGGCTAACGAACGAGCTTTCGCTGTCTGCGGCTAAACGGTGAAAACCGTTCGTAAAAACGAACGTACGAATGAACTCTGCTAAATAACTAAACCCGAAAAAACCAATCTACAAAAAAACCGCGGGTCCTAAAAAAACCGATCAGTTTTTCCGTAGAAAACCGACGGTGGCGGCGGCGGTTACCGGCAGCTGCAGAACGGCAGCGGCGGCGTGCGGCTCCGGCGGCGGGGTGGCGAGGCGGCGGGCGGCTCCGGCGGGCGGGGCGGCGAGGTGGCGGCGGGGCTCCGACGGGCGGGGCGGCGGCGCACGCGGGCTGCGGCGGCGTCTCGGGTGGCTAGGGTTCGGGCGGGGGTGCAGGGTGGGCTGAGGGGTAGCTCCCCCGACCACCCACCGTAACCGGGAACTCCCCGAAATTTTCCCCGCCCTCGCTTCTGCCATGGATTTTTCCGTCATGGACGGCCCAAAGAATGTCATGCAGCTGCGTCTCCAGCCCGCCCAGGACGAAAAGCCCATTTTCTAGCATGATTTTTTGTCATAGAAGTAGGAGCCCACCACATCTATGATGATACCGGGTTTTGTCACAATTATCGTCATAGAAGTGTCATATGTATGACAGAAATTTTTTTCGTTCAGCCCAAAATGTCACGGATGTGTCTTTTTTTGTAGTGGTAAAATTATTTGTACTAGGTTATAGAGCTAGTTCAACTCTAGTGTAAAATTATTTGAACTAGCCTATAGAGCTAGTTCAACTCTATTGTAAAATTATTTGCACTAGGTTATAGAGCTAGTTCAACTCTAGTGTAAAATTATTTGAACTAGCCTGTAGAGCTCGTACAAATCTAGTGTATAATTATTTGAACTAGCTTGTAGAGCTACTTCAACTCTGGTGTAAAATTATTTGTACTAGGTTATAGAGTTAGTTCAACTCTAGTGTAAATTTATTTGAACTAGCTTGTTGAGCTAGTTTTACTCTAGTGTAAAATTATTTGAACTAGCCTTTAGAGCTAGTTCAACTATAGTGTATAATTATTTGAACTAGCTTGTTGAGCTAGTTCAACTCTAGTGTAAAGTTATTTGAACTAGCCTGTAGAGCTAGTTCAACTATAGTGTATAATTATTTGAACTAGCTTGTAAAGCTAGGTCAACTTTAGTGTAAAATTATTTGTACTAGGTTATAGAGCTAGTTCAACTCTAGTGTAAAATTGTAGCTACCCGATCTCAAACGGTCAAGTCTCTGTGCTTCAGTGTCATCCCTGGATCGGTAATGCTGACACACATAGTACTTGAGGATTTATAGCAGAGTAGCAATCACACACTTATTACATCGAATGTCTCCATAGAGAACTTATTACAATTAATATGGCTTAAGACCAACTAATACGATAACAGCGGAAGGCTTGGAAGATAAAGTGAGTCCATCAACTCCAACGGCATAGCTGAGATGCATGACAACGACCTAACAAACCTTACTCCTCGCCTGAAAAGTCTGCAACATAATACGTTGCAGCCCGAAAACGGGTTAGCACATGGAATATGACGGCAAACTAACACAGTAGAGCAAAAACAGAATAATGCTATCACTACATGCATATTTGGCTGGTGGAAAGTTCTATGGTTATAGTTTTGTGTAAAGCCAATTTTTCCCTACAACAAAGGAATTGATTTTAATTTAACTATCATGGTAGTTGAAACATCATAGAGAAGATTCCTCCAACTCAATCCCAATTAAGGTAATTATCAACCCAACAATATTATTTTAGAGTGATGAGATACTTAAGATACTCCAAGTACTAGATACTCAAGATGTCCATAACCGGGGACATGGCTAACCATGATTAGTTTGTACACTCCGCAGAGGTTTGCGCACTTTTCCCCACAAGACTCGATCGCCTTCGTTGAATTGCTCGCACTACATGGTGTTTGAGAAACGGAAGACCAAGACACAGTCTTTCAGAAACATTAACTCTCTACTCCGGGCAGACCATACCAAACCTACAACCCACTACCTGCTGATCCACCTCTTCAAGAGCTTCACGTAACTTACTTAACTATGCTAGAGCCCATAATAGCTTGTGGCTGCACACGGAAGTTTCTAGCATAAATCATCTCAGTTCCTTTTGAGCCTGGGTGGCGGTCCATAGGAAGATCGCATGGGTACTCCGGGATTTCCAAAAATACAAGCAACACTGGGTACTCCAGGTGCCTCAATCCACCCAGATGTGTATTTAAGTTGCCACCTTAAGTTGAACCATTAATTAACAATCTCACATCTGTCATGGATTTCACTCACCCAAACCATGTCTACGAGCATAGCATAGCAATATAAGCAACACGTAGAAGTAACTCCCAAGGGTTTGAATGTAACAGGGCAATAGGTTCTACCTCATCAACTACTTCCCAACCCACATCTTAATAACATCCTAACCATGCAATGTTTGGGGATTGGAACTAATGCATAAAAAAACTTGGTGATAAAGGGGTATGATCAAAGTGTTACTTGCCTTACTCACGATCCGCGTAACCTAGAGACTCCAAATAACACGCTTTGCACTCCGGGAATTCTATCGCAAACAAACAATAGCATACATAAGTAATCAAACAAAGAAGCACGGGTAAAACTCAAATAAGAAGATCTAACCAGAAAGTTCAACTTAAGAACTTCGGTTTGCAAAAAGAATCAAATCGAACGGAGCAACGAAACTCAAACGGCGAAAGAAACAAGATCCGTTTACTAATCTAGACCTAGGTCAAATTTATAGTAGCAAAAGTTTGTTCAAGTTGGTTAAACAAAAAGAGGGTCTCGAGATGAAGATCTAGGCGCTTGAATCGCCTGATTCCGACAAACGAGCGAAAAGATAAAGAAGAACGAAAATCAGATCAGAAATCGCGATCAGAAATAATCACGAATAAAATCCGATTAAAGAAAGCTGACGAACAGGCTAACGAATGAGCGTTCGCTGTCTGCGGCTAAACGGTAAAAACCGTTCGTAAAGATGAACGTACGGACGGACGTCCGCTAAATAACTAAACCCGAAAAAAAACAATCTACTAAAAAAAATCCGCGGGTCCTATAAAAACCGGTCGGTTTTTTGAAGAAAACCGATGGCGATGGCTACGGTTACCTGCAGCGGCGGAACGGCGGCGGCGGCGTGCGGCTCTGGAGGTGGGGCGGCGTGCGGCTCCGGCGGGCGGGGCGGCGAGGTGGCGGCGGGGATCCGGCGGGCGGGGGCAGCGGCGGCGCGCTCGAGCGGCGGCGGCGACTCGGACGGCTAGGGTTCGGGCGGGGTGTGGGGTGGGCCGAGGGGCGGCTCCCCCGGCTTATAAGGCCGGCCGGGCCGAGAGTCCTAGACGGACACGGCCCGGTTAGGTCGGTTCGAGTTTTTTTTAAAACAATTTGGACGTGCAGAAAAAGAAAGAAAAGAAATAGTAAACTGACTCCAAAAATTCCGAAATAAATTTTCCCCGTCCTCTAGAAATAAGCCGGACAAGGTGAACATTTATTTGTGCCTAAAATGCAATTTTTAATAACGCATATTTTTCCTAATTCAAATAAAATAACAATGAAACTCCAAATAAAGAACCTATTTGATTTTAATATTAAATCTCTGGTATTTCTTTATTTTGAGGAAGTCATTTTATCCTCTCTCTTTTATTTTTTTATAAAAGAAATATTTCGGAGAATAAAATTAAAATCAAGCGACCCTCTTTTCATAATTCGAGAAAAGCTCAAATATGAAAATAACGAAATCCCCAACTCTCTCCGTGGGTCCTTGAGTTGCTTAGAATTTCTAGGATCAACCAAAATGCAATAAAATATGATACGCAATGATGATCTAATGCATAACATTCCAAATTGAAAATTTGGGATGTTACAAACCTACCCCCCTTAAGGTGAATCTCGACCTCCAGATTCGGGTTGGCTAGAAAATAGGTCTGGGTGGTCTTTGCGAAGGTCGTCCTCTCGTTCCCATGTGGCTTCATCCTCGGTATGGTGGCTCCATTGAACCTTGCAAAACTTAATAACCTTGTTGCGGGTGACTCGACTGGAAAACTACAAAATCTTGACTGGCTTCTCCTCATAAGTCAAGTCATTATCCAACTGAATCGCCTCCAAGGGTACGGTGTCTCTTAGCGGTATATCGGCCATCTCAGCATGGCACTTCATCAACTGGGAAATGTGAAACACATTGTGAACTCCTGACAGTCCTTCAGGTAACTCCAACTTGTAGGCAACTTCTCCCATCCGTTCCAAAACACGATACGGTCCTACAAATCTCGGGGCTAACTTTCCCTTAACTCCAAAACATTTCACTCCTCGCAAAGGTGATACTCGCAGATATGCTCTATCTCCAATTTCATAGGTTACCTCCTTGCATTTCGAATTTGCATAACTCTTCTGTCTGGACTGAGCTATCTTCAGTCTATCTCGAATCAGTTTGACTTTCTCCTCAGACTCTTTGATCAAGTCTGGTCCAAACAACTGTCGGTCTCCAACTTCATCCCACATTAACGGTGTTCTGCACCTTCGTCCATACAGGGCTTCAAATGGTGCCATCTTCAAACTGGCTTGGTAACTATTGTTGTATGAGAACTTTGCGTAAGGCAGTTTGTCATCCCAACTAGATCCATAATCTAGCGCACAGTATCTCAACATGTCCTCTAGAATCTCGTTGACTCTCTCAGTCTGTCCATCCGTCTGCGGGTTAAATGTTGTACTAAACTCCAATCTCGTTCCCAAGGTCTGGTGTAACTGATGCCAAAACTTTCAGGTAAACTGTGTCCCTCTATCAGATACGATGGTCCTTGGAACTCCATGCAGACATACGATCCTGGTCATATCTATCTTAGCCAACTTTGCACTAGTATAAGTTGTTTTCACTTGGATAAAGTGTGCCACTTTGGTCAAGCGGTCAACTAATACCCATATAGAATCATAACCTGATTTGGTCCTGGGCAATCCGATGATAAAATCCAAGCCAAGTTTATCCCACTTCCATTCGGGTATCGCTATAGGCTATAGCAATCATGCTGGCATTTGATGCTCTGCCTTCACTCTCTAACACACATCACATACGGCTACATACTCGGCGATATCCTTCTTCATCTCTGTCCACCAGAAACATTCCTTCAAATCCAAATACATCTTGGTGTTTCCGGGGTGTATCGAGTATGGTGAGTCATGAGCCTCCTGAAGTATTAACTTCCTGATCTCTGTGTTATTGGGCACATAAACACGGTCCTTAAACCATAAGGTGTCGTGCTCATCCTCACGAAAACCTTTGGCCTTTCCTTCGCTCATTTTCTCTTTTATCTCGGCAATCTCTTTGTCATCCTTCTGAGCTTCTCGAATCTTTCCTGACAATGTAGAGTGAACCTCCATTGTTGCAACAAAACCTCTAGGAACAATCTCCAAACGAATTTCCCGGAGATCCTCTGCTAAATCCTTCGGCAATCTCGTGCTTTCTAGGGTATTAGCATAACTCTTCCGGCTTAAAGCGTCTGCTATGACATTGGCCTTTCCGGGATGATAGTACAGCTTCATGTAAAAATCCTTTATAAGCTCCAACCATCTTCTCTGCCTAAGGTTCAGTTCCTTCTGGCTGAAGATGTACTTCAAACTCTTATGATCCGTGTACACATCACAATGGTTTCCAATAAGGTACTGCCTCCAAGTCTTCAACGCATGCACTATGGCTGCTCACTCCAAATCATGCGTGGCATAATTCAACTTGTGCGATTTTAGTTGTCGCGAGGCATACGAAACAACTCTTCTGTCCTGCATAAGCACACTTCCAAGTCCAAAGCGACAGGCGTCACATTACACTTGGAAATCCTTACATATATCTGGTAGTGTCAGCACTGGGGCTGTAGTCAAACATTTCTTCAGCTCCTGGAAACTTGCCTGGCAATCTTCCGTCCATTTAAACTTGGTATCCTTCTTCAACAATTCTGTCATTGGCTTTGCGATCTTGGAAAAATTCTCAATGAATCTCCGAAAGTATCCTCCGAGTCCAAGGAAACTTCGGATCTGGTTAACTGAAGTGGGTGCCAACCATTCAGTGATTGACTGAACCTTGGTGGGGTCTACTGCTATACCTTCTCCTGATATAACAAGTCCAAGGAATCCGACTTCCTTCAACCAAAACTCTCATTTGCTGAACTTGGTATACAACTGATGTCCCCTGAGTTTCTTGTGCTCCTCTTCATTCTTCGAATATACCATTATATCATCAATGAACACCACAACAAACTTATCCAAATATTCCATGAACACCTTGTTCATCATGCTCATGAAATAGGCAGGGGCGTTAGTCAGTCCAAACGACATGACCGTATATTCATATAATCCATATCGTGTGGTGAATGCTGTCTTTGGTATATCTTTCTCTCGTATCTTCAACTGATGATATCCTGATCGCAGATCGATCTTCGAAAACACCTTAGCTCCTTGCAGTTGGTCAAACATATCGTTGATCATCGGCAATGGGTACTTGTTCTTAATCATCACTTCATTCAATGCCTGATAATCAAAAACCATCCTTAGGGGTTTATCCTTCTTCTCAACAAAAAGCACTGGGCTCCCCATGGTGATGAACTCCGTTGAATGTAACCTTTTTCCTATAACTCCTTGATCTGTTTCTTAATCTCCTCCAGATCATTCGCAGGCATCCGATAGGGTCTCTTGGATATTGGCCCTGTGTCTGGCAATAGCTCAATCAAAAACTCGATATCTCGATCCGGTGGCATGCCTGGTAACTCCTCTTGGAAAACATCTGGGTAATCCTTTACTACATGCACTTCCTCCTGAACAACTCCCGTGAGGGTATTTACTTGGCTACTTCTTGGCGCATGCTTAGATATATACTTGATCCTTTTTCCCTCCGGGATGATGAGACAAATTGACTTACTAACATATTCAATGCTTCCTCCGTACTTTGACATCCAGTCCATTCCTAATATCACATCCAATCCTTGTGACTCCAAGATAATTAGGTTAGACGGAAAAACATGGCTACCAATGGTTAAGGGTATCTGGTCACATCATCGACTAGCCATATACTCTGCTCCAGGTGTTCTTACTAACAAAGGGGTCCTAAGGATTTGGGTTGGTAGTTTAAACTTATACACGAATTCCCTTGATATGTATGAATGCGATGCACCAGTATAAAAAAGAACAAGAGCGGTAAATGACTTAACCAAAAACTTACCTATAACCGCGTCTGGCTGCTCCTCAACCTCCTCCACGTTAACGTGGTTCACTTGTCCTTTGTTGAATGGATTGGGCTTCTTCCCAGCGCTCCCATTTACGTTTCCATTCTTCCCTTCAGGGCACTCCATGGCATAGTGTCCAGTCTTCCCGCACTTGAAACAAGTAACGTGGCTTAGGTCTCTCTTGGTGGGTGTGGCTGGATTGGGGCGGTTCTGATTGTTGCTTGTTCCATTCCCATTCCCATTCCTTGGGACAGTATGATTATGGTTACTTCCTCCATTATGGGTGTGGCCTCCATGGTTATGAACAAGTCCTCACGAGTTCAGGGTTAGGCGAGGCTTCTGCTGAGCTCCTGAGTTATACCTCCCTTGTCCATACTTCCTCTTACGGCTCTCAATCTACTGCTGCTTCCCTTCAATCATAAGAGCCTTATCTACCAACTCCTGGTAGTTGGTGAATGTTTCCACCATCAACTGCATGCTCATCTCATCATTCAGCCCTTCCATAAACTTCTCCTGCTTTGCGGCATCTGTGGCCACATCATCAGGGGCATAGCGAGATAACTTGCTGTACTCATCCGCGTACTAAGCCACAGTACGGTTCCCCTGGCGTAAGTCGCGAAACTCACACTTCTTCAAATTCATGGCTCCAGTTGAGGCATGGGATGTACGGAAGGCTTGCTGAAATTGGTCCCATGTCACCATGGCTATAGGGAAGGTGATAGTGTAATTCTCCAACCATGAGGCTGCTGGTCCATCCAACTAATGTGCGGCAAAACGCACCTTCTCAGCATCGGTACATCCTCCAGTGGTTAACTCCCATCCAATCATGTGGAGCCAATCATCTGCTACTATAGGCTCGGTGCTACTGGAAAACACCGGTGGCTGCAACCTCAGAAAACAGGCTAAGATGTCAACTGGTGGTGGTGGTGGTGGATTGTTGTTGTTGTTGCCTTGGTTCTGAACTAACAACTGCATCACGGTATTCTGTTGTTGGATCAACTGAGTGAGCTCCGGTGGGAAAGCAAATCTGGGGTCACGTCTCGGAGGCATCTCATGGGTTTAGAGCGGAGAGATTAGAATAGAATGAGGTCTAATGAGAAAGCACTACCCATATGCACAGGAGACAAAAACAATCATTTCACTCAATCAATCAGGTAAGGCATACAATCGGTCTAGAACTATCGTAAAAGTGCTCGGACTACTCTATTTACATGGTGGAGTACTACTACTGATGTGGTGGTCTACTAAAAATATTCCTCAGTTGAAGACTCCATGATATCTGCTCCAGCTTCGTCTTCAAAGTCATCATTGCTAAGGTCAGAGTCGGTGTCGTCAATGATGATGTAGTCCTCCGGGCGAATCTCCTTGGGTTCTTTGTCTTCTCCTCCAGGTGCGGGGTCTCCCAGGAATACTCCTACCTTCCTTTCCATATCGTCATTCTTTTCCACTAGTATGATGATTTCCTCCTCATAATCTTCACGTGTAGCCTTGAGTTCTTCCTCTAGTTCTGTGATCCTAGTCATTGCGTTCTTCAGATCTATCATGCTTGTGCACATCTGATTCTCCTGGCGTCGAATGTGCTGGTTTAGTTCCTGGATGAAAGCTGCAATTGATCTATCCTTCCTGGTGTTGATCATCTCCCATTGCTCATCTCGGTGCCCACAAATTTGATAGATATTATCCTTAAGCTCCTTGTGGTAAACTAGTCCAATGCGTCCCATGGTGATGTGAGCGGCCATATTCTTTCCTAGACTCCAGGTTGGCGCATCAAAGGAAAACTCGATGGGTTTAGTGACTGGCGTGAAGGTTCTTCCTGGAACTTGAACTTGAATCATCCATCGCTCCTCTTCTGGTAAAGTGGCGTTGTAAGTCCTGGTGAAGCTTGGTATTCCTATGTTCAGGTACCTAGTGACTTCCTTCAGGTGTCGTCGAAAAGGTGCTTCTTCATACGGTTGTGCAAACTTGTTTCTAACATCTGCCATCCTAAAGAGTGGGAAATGGAGAGGAGTCAGAAATGAGATGAGAAAAGTGATCTATGGCTTTTAGCTTAGTGGTCGTGTCCTACACTCAATGTGTGCTCTGATACCATCTTGTAGCGACCCGGCCTCAAACGGTCAAGTCTCTGTGCTTCAGTGTCATCCCTGGATCGGTAATGCTGACACACACAGTACTTGAGGATTTATAGAAGAGTAGCAATCACACACTTATTACATCGAATGTCTCCATAGAGAACTTATTACAATAAATATGGCTTAAGACCATCTAATATGATAACAGCGGAAGGCTTGGAAGATAAAGTGAGTCCATCAACTCCAACGGCATAGCTGAGATGCACGACAATGACCTAACAAACCTTACTCCTCGCCTGAAAAGTCTGCAACATAATACGTTGTAGCCCGAAAACGGGTCAGCACATGGAATATGCTGGCAAAGTAACACAGTAGAGCAAAAACAGAATAATGCTATCACTACATGCATATTTGGCTGGTGGAAAGTTCTATGGTTATAGTTTTGCGTAAAGCCAATTTTTCCCTACAACAAAGGAATAGATTTTAATTTAACTATCATGGTAGTTGAAACATCATAGAGAAGATTCCTCCAACTCAATCCCAATTAAGGTAATTATCAACCCAACAATATTATTTTAGAGTGATGAGATACTTAAGATACTCCAAGTACTAGATACTCAAGATGTCCATAACCGGGGACACGGCTAAGCATGATTAGTTTGTACACTCTGCAGAGGTTTGCGCACTTTTCCCACAAGACTCGATCGCCTTCGTTGAATTTCTCGCACTACATGGTGTTTGAGAAATGGAAGACCAAGACACAGTCTTTCAGAAACATTAACTCTCTACTCCGGGCAGACCATACCAAACCTACAACCCACTACCTGCTGATCCACCTCTTCAAGAGCTTCACGTAACTTACTTAACTATGCTAGAGCCCATAATAGCTTGTGGCTGCACATGTAAGTTTCTAGCATGAAGCATCTCAGTTCCCTTTGAGCCTGGGTGGCGGTCCATAGGAAGATCACATGGGTACTCCGAGATTTCCAAAAATACAGGCACACTGGGTACTCCAGGTGCCTCAATCCACCCAAATGTGTATTTAAGTTGCCACCTTAATTGAACCATTAATTAACAATCTCACATTAGTCATGGATTTCACTCACCCAAACCACGTCTACGAGCATAGCATAGCAATATAAGCAACACGTAGAAGTAACTCCCAAGGGTTTGAATGTAACAGCGCAATAGGTTCTACCTCATCAACTACTTCCCAACCCACATGTTAATGACATCCTAACGATGCAATGTTTGGGGATTGGAACTAATGCATAGAAAACTTGGTGATAAAGGGGTATGATGAAATTGTTACTTGCCTTGCTGACGATCCGCGTAACCTAGAGACTCCAAATAACACGCTTCGCACTCCGGGAATTCTATCGCAAACAAACAATAGCATACATAAGCAATCAAACAAAGAAGCACGGGTAAAACTCAAATAAGAAGATCTAACGAGAAAGTTCAACTTAAGAACTCCGGTTTGCAAAAAGAATCAAATCGAACAGAGCAACGAAACTCAAATGGCGAAAGAAACAAGATCCGTTTACTAATCTGGACCTAGGTCAAATTTTATAGTAGCAAAAGCTTGTTCAAGTTGGTTAAACGAAAAGAGGGTCTCGAGACAAAGATCTAGGCGCTTGAATCGCCGGATTCCGACAAACGAGCGAAAAGTTAAACTAGAACGAAAATCGGATCAGAAATCGCGATCAGAAATAATCGCGAATAAAATCCGATTAAAGAAAGTTGACGAACAGGCTAACGAACGAGCTTTCGCTGTCTACGGCTAAACGGTGAAAACCGTTTGTACAAACGAACGTACAGACGAACGTCCGCTAAATAACTAAACGCGAAAAAATCAATCTACAAAAAAACCGCGGGTCCTAAAAAACCGATCGGTTTTTCCATAGAAAACCAACGGCGGTGGCGGCTATTACCGGCAGCAACGGAACGGAGGCGGCGGCGGGGCGGCGTGCGGCTCCGGCGGGCGGGGCGGCGAGGTGGCGGCGGGGCTCCGGCGGGCGGGGGCGGCGGCTCGGGCGGCTAGGGTTCGGGCGGGGTGCGGTGTGGGCTAAGGGGTGGCTCCCCCAGCTTATAAGGTCGGCCGGGCCGAGAGTCCTAGACGGACAAGGCCCGGTTAGGTTGGTTCACGTTTTTTAAACAATTTGGACATGCAGAAAAAGAAAGAAAAGAAATGCTAAACAGACTCCAAAAATCCCGAAATAAATTTTTCCTGTCCTCTAAAAATAAGCCGGACAAGGTGAACATTTATTTGGGCCTAAAATGCAATTTTGAAAAACACATATTTTTCCTAATTCAAATAAAATAACAATGAATCTCCGAATAAAGAACTTATTTGATTTTAACATTAAATCTCTTGTATTTCTTTATTTTAAGGAAGTCATTTTATCCTCTCTCTTTTAATTTTTTATAAAAGAAATATTTCAGAGAAATAAAATTAAAATCAAGCGATCCACTTTTCATTATTCGAGAAAAGCTCAAATATGAAAATAACGAAATCCCCAACTCTCTCCGTGGGTCCTTGAGTTGCTTAGAATTTCTAGGATAAACCAAAATGCAATAAAATATGATATGCAATGATGATCTAATGCATAACATTCCAAATTGAAAATTTGGGATGTTACAAAAATTATTTGAACTAGCCTGTAGAGCTAGTTCAACTCTAGTGTCAAATTATTTGAACTTTCTTGTAGAGTTAGTTCAACTCTAGTGTAAAATTATGTGTACTAGGTTATAGAGCTAGGTCAACTGTAGTATAAAATTATTTGTACTAGGTTATAAAGCTAGTTACACTCTAGTGTAAAATTATTTGAACTAGCCTGTAGAGCTAGTTTAACTCTAGTGTAAAATTATTTGAACTAGCCTAAAGAGCTAGTTCAACTCTAGTGTAAAATTATTTGAACTAGCTTGTAGAACTAGTTCAACTCTAGTGTAAAATTATGTGTACTAAGTTATAGAGCTAGTTCAACTCTAGTGTAAAATTATTTGTACTAAGTTATAGAGCTAGTTCAACTCTAGTGTATTTTACTAGCTTATAGAGCTAATTCAACTCTATTGCAAAATTATTTGAACTAGCTTGTAGAGCTAGTTCAACACTAGTGTAAAATTATTTGTACTAGGTTATAGAGCTAGTTCAACTCTAGTGGAAAATTATTTGTGCTAGGTTATAGAGCTAGTTCAACTCTAGTGTAAAATTATTTGACCCATCTTGTAGAGATAGTCCAACTCTAGTGTAAAATTATTTGTACCAGTTTATACAGCTAGTTCAACTCTAGTGTAAAATTATTTAAACTAGCCTATAGAGCTACTTCAACTCTAGTGTAAAATTATTTGTACTCGGTTATAGAGCTAGTTCAACTCTATTGTAAAATTATTTGAACTAGCTTGTTGAGCTAGTTCAACTATAGAGTAAAATTATTTGAACTACCCTTTAGAGCTAGTTCAACTCTAGTGTATAATTATTTGAACTAGCTTGTAGAGATAGTTCAAATCTAGTGTATAATTATTTGTGCTAGGTTATAGAGCTAGTTCAACTCTAGTGTAAAATTATTTGAACTAGCCTGTAGAGCTAGTTCAACTCTAGTGTAAAATTATTTGAACTAGCCTATAGAGCTAGTTCAACTCTAGTGGAGAATTATTTGAACTAGCTTGTAGAGCTAGTTCTACTCTAGTGTAAAATAATCTGTACTAGGTTATACTGCTAGTTCAACTGTAGTGTAAAACTGTTTGAACTAGCCTCTAAATCTAGTTCCATTGTAGTGT
Organism: Triticum urartu; assembly: GCF_056163025.1. NCBI lineage: Eukaryota > Viridiplantae > Streptophyta > Magnoliopsida > Poales > Poaceae > Triticum > Triticum urartu. The sequence goes on along the minus strand of NC_141875.1, from coordinate 520,384,549 downwards.
AAAATTATTTGAACTAGCTGGTAGAGCTAGTTCTACTCTATCGTAAAATTATTTGAACTAGCTTGTAGAGCTAGTTCAACACTAGTGTAAAATTATTAGTACTAGGTTATAGAGCTATTTCAACTCTACTGTAAAATTATTTGAACTAGCATATAGAGCTAGTTCAACTCTAGTGTAAAATTATTTGAACTAGCCTAAAGATCTAGTTCAACTCTAGTGTAAAATTATTTGAACTTTCTTGTAGAGCTAGTTCAACTCTAGTGTAAAATTATTTGTACTAGGTTATAGAGCTAGTTCAACTCTAGTGTATTTGTACTAGGTTATAGAGCTAATTCAACTCTATTGTAAAATTATTTGAACTAGCTTGTAGAGCTGGTTCAAGACTAGTGTAAAATTATTTGTACTACTTTATAGAGCTAGTTCAACTCTAGTGGAAAATTATTTGTACTAGGTTATAGAGCTAGTTCAAATCTAGTGTAAAATTATTTGACCTAGCTTGTACAGCTAGTTCAACTCTAGTGTAAAATTATTTGTACTAGTTTATAGAGCTAGTTCAACTCTAGTGTAAAATTATTTGTACTAGGTTATAGAGCTAGTTCAAATCTAGTGTAAAATTATTTGACCTAGCTTGTAGAGCTAGTTCAACTCTAGTGTAAAATTATTTGTACTAGGTTATACAGCTAGTTCAACAGTAGTGTAAAATTATTTGAACTAGCCTATAGAGCTACTTCAACTCTGGTGTAAAATTATTTGGACTAGGTTATAGAGCTAGTTCAACTCTAGTGTAAATTTATTTAAACTAGTTTGTTGAGCTAGTTCAACTCTAGTGTAAAAAAATTTGAACTAGCCTGTAGAGCTAGTTCAACTCTAGTGTATAATTATTTGAACTAGCCTGTAGAGCTAGTTCAACTATAGTGTAAAATTATTTGAACTAGCCTATAGAGTTAGTTCAACTTTAGTGGAAAATTATTTGAACTAGCTTGTAGAGCTAGTTCTACTCTAGTGTAAAATAATGTGTACTAGGTTATAGACCTAGTTCAACTGTAGTCTAAAATTATTTGTACTAGGTTTTAGAGATAGTTCAACTCTAGTGTATTGGTACTATGTTATAGAGCTAGTTCAACTCTAGTGTAAAATATTTGAACTTGCCTCTAGAGCTAGTTCCACTCAAGTGTAAAATTATTTGAACTAGCAGGTAGAGCTAGTTCAACTCTATTGGAAAATTATTTGAAATATCTTGTAGAGCTAGTTCAACACTAGTGTAAAATTATTTGTACTAGGTTATAGAGCTAGAGCAACCCTAGTGTAAAATTATTCGTACTAGGTTATAGAGCTAGTTCAACTCCAATGTAAAATTATTTTTACTAGGTTATAGAGCTAGTTCAACTCTAGTGTAAAATTATTTGAACTAGCCTGTAGAGCTAGTTCAACTCTAGTGTAAAATTATTTGAACTAGCCTATAGAGCTAGTTCAACTCTAGTGGAGAATTATTTGAACTAGCTTGTAGAGCTAGTTCTACTCTAGTGTAAAATAATCTGTACTAGGTTATACTGCTAGTTCAACTGTAGTGTAAAACTGTTTGAACTAGCCTCTAAATCTAGTTCCATTGTAGTGTAAAATTATTTGAACTAGCTGGTAGAGCTAGTTCTACTCTATTGTAAAATTATTTGAACTAGCTTGTAGAGCTAGTTCAACACTAGTGTAAAATTATTAGTACTAGGTTATAGAGCTATTTCAACTCTACTGTAAAATTATTTGAACTAGCCTATAGAGCTAGTTCAACTCTAGTGTAAAATTATTTGAACTAGCCTAAAGATCTAGTTCAACTCTAGTGTAAAATTATTTGAACTTTCTTGTAGAGCTAGTTCAACTCTAGTGTAAAATTATTTGTACTAGGTTATAGAGCTAGTTCAACTCTAGTGTATTTGTACTAGGTTATAGAGCTAATTCAACTCTATTGTAAAATTATTTGAACTAGCTTGTAGAGCTGGTTCAAGACTAGTGTAAAATTATTTGTACTACTTTATAGAGCTAGTTCAACTCTAGTGGAAAATTATTTGTACTAGGTTATAGAGCTAGTTCAAATCTAGTGTAAAATTATTTGACCTAGCTTGTACAGCTAGTTCAACTCTAGTGTAAAATTATTTGTACTAGTTTATAGAGCTAGTTCAACTCTAGTGTAAAATTATTTGTACTAGGTTATAGAGCTAGTTCAAATCTAGTGTAAAATTATTTGACCTAGCTTGTAGAGCTAGTTCAACTCTAGTGTAAAATTATTTGTACTAGGTTATAGAGCTAGTTCAACAGTAGTGTAAAATTATTTGAACTAGCCTGTAGAGCTACTTCAACTCTGGTGTAAAATTATTTGGACTAGGTTATAGAGCTAGTTCAACTCTAGTGTAAATTTATTTAAACTAGTTTGTTGAGCTAGTTCAACTCTAGTGTAAAAAAATTTGAACTAGCCTGTAGAGCTAGTTCAACTCTAGTGTATAATTATTTGAACTAGCCTGTAGAGCTAGTTCAACTATAGTGTAAAATTATTTGAACTAGCCTATAGATTTAGTTCAACTTTAGTGGAAAATTATTTGAACTAGCTTGTAGAGCTAGTTCTACTCTAGTGTAAAATAATGTGTACTAGGTTATAGACCTAGTTCAACTGTAGTCTAAAATTATTTGTACTAGGTTTTAGAGATAGTTCAACTCTAGTGTATTTGTACTATGTTATAGAGCTAGTTCAACTCTAGTGTAAAATATTTGAACTTGCCTCTAGAGCTAGTTCCACTCAAGTGTAAAATTATTTGAACTAGCAGGTAGAGCTAGTTCAACTCGATTGGAAAATTATTTGAAATATCTTGTAGAGCTAGTTCAACACTAGTGTAAAATTATTTGTACTAGGTTATAGAGCTAGAGCAACCCTAGTGTAAAATTATTCGTACTAGGTTATAGAGCTAGTTCAACTCCAATGTAAAATTATTTTTACTAGGTTATAGAGCTAGTTCAACTCTAGTGTAAAATTATTTAAACTAGCTTGTAGAGCTAGTTCAACACTAGTGTAAAACTAGTTGAACTAGTCTATAGAGCTAGTTCAGTTTTAGTGTAAAATTATTTGAATTAGGTTGTAGAGCTAGTTCAACTCTAGTGAAAAATTATTTGTGCTAGGTTATAGAGCTAGTTAAACTCTAGTGTAAAATTATTTGAACTAACCTATAGAACTAGTTCAACTCTAGTGTAAAATTATTTGAACTAGCTTGTTGAGCTAGTTCAACTCTATAGTAAAATTATTTGAACTAGCCTGTAAAGCTAGTACAACTCTATTGTATAATTATTTGAACTAGCCTATAGAGTTACTTCAACTCTGGTGTAAAATTACTTATACTAGGTTATAGAGCTAGTTCAACTCTAGTGTAAAATTATTTGAACTAGCATGTAGTGCTAGTACAAGTCTAGTGTATAATTATTTGAACTAGCTTGTAGAGCTAGTTCAACTCTAGTGTAAAATTATTTGTACTAGGTTATAGAGCTAGTTCAACTCTACTGTTAAATTATTTGAACTAGGTTGTTGAGATAGTTCAACTCTAGTGTAAAATTATTTGAACTAGCCTATAGAGCTGGTTCAACTCTAGTGGAAAATTATTTGAACTAGCTTGTAGAGCTAGTTCAACTCTAGTGTAAAATAATGTGTACTAGGTTATAGAGCTAGTTCAACTCTAGTGTAAAATTATTTGTACTAGGTTATAGAGCTAGTTCAACTCTAGTGTAAAATTATTTGAACTAGCCTGTAGAGCTAGTTCACCTATAGTGTAAAATTATTTGAACTAGCTTAAAGAGCTAGTTCAACTCTAGTGTAAAACTATTTGAACTAGCTTCCAGAGCTAGTTCCACTCTAGTGTAAAATTATTTGAACTAGCTTGTAGAGCTAGTTCAACTCTATTGTAAATTTATTTGAACTAGCTTGTAGAGCTAGTTCAACACTAGTGTAAAATTATTTGTACTAGGTTATAGAGCTAGAGCAACTCTTGTGTAAAATTATTTGTACTAGGTTATAGAGCTAGTACAACTCAAGTGTAAAATTATTTGTACTAGGTTATAGAGCTAGTTCAACTCTAGTGCAAAATTATTTAAACTAGCTTGTAGAGATAGTTCAACACTAGTGTAAAACTATTTGAACTAGCCTGTAGAGCTACATCGGTTCTACTGTAAAATTATTTGACCTAGGTTGTAGAGCTAGTTCAACTCTAGTGTAAAATATTTGTACTAAATTATAGAGCTAGTTCAACTCAAGTGTAAAATTATTTGAACTAGCCTGTAGAGCTAGTTCAACTCTAGTGTAAAATTATTTGTACTAGATTATAGAGCTAGTTCAACTCTAGTGTAAAATTATTTAAACTAGCTTGTTCAGCTAGTTCAACACTAGTGTAAAATTATTTGAACTAGCTTGTAGAGCTAGGTCATCTCTAGTGTATAATTATTTGAACTTGCTTGTAGAGCTAGTTCAACTCTAGTGTAAAATTATTTGTATTAGGTTATAGAGCTAGTTCAACTCTAGTATAACATTATTTGAACTAGCTTGTTGAGCTAGTTCAACTCTAGTGTAAAATTATTTGAACTAGAATGTAGAGCTAGTTCAACTCTAGTGTAAAATTATTTGATCTAGCCTAAAGAGCTAGTTCAACTCTAGTGTAAAAGTATATGAACTTTCTCTTAGAGCTAGTTGAACTCTAGTGTAAAATTATGTGTACAAGGTTATAGAGCTAGTTCAACTCTAGTGTAAAATTATTTGCTAGGTTATTGAGCTAGAGAAACTCTAGTGTAAAATTATTTGTACTAGGTTATAGAGCTAGTTCAACTCAAGTGTAAAATTATTTGTACTAGGTTATAGAGCTAGTTCAACTCTAATGTAAAATTATTTAAACTAGCTTGGAGAGATAGTTCAACACTAGTATAAAACTATTTGAACTAGCCTGTAGAGCTAATTCAGTTCTAGTGAAAAATTATTTGAACTAGGTTGTAGAGCTAGTTCAACTCTAGTGTAAAATTATTTGTACTAGGTTATAGAGCTAGTTCAACTCTAGTGTAAAATTATTTGAACTAGCCTGTAGAGCTAGTTCAACTCTAGTGTAAAATTATGTGGACTAGGTTATAGAGCTAGTTCAACTCTAGTGTAAAATTATTTGAACTAGCTTGTTGAGCTAGTTCAACTCTAGTGTAAAATTATTTGAACTAGCTTGTAGAGTTAGTTCAACTCTAGTGTATAATTATTTGAACTAGCTTGTAGAGCTAGTTCAACTCTAGTGTAAAATTATTTGTACTAGGTTATAGAGCTAGTTCAACTCTAGTGTAAAATTATTTGAACTTTCTCTTAGAGCTAGTCGAACTCTAGTGTAAAATTATGTGTACAAGGTTATAGATCTAGTTGAACTCTAGTGTAAAATTATGTGTACCAAGTTATAGAGCTAGTTCAACTCTAGTGTAAAAATATTTTTACTAGGTTATTGAGCTAGAGCAACTCTAGTGTAAAATTATTTGTACTAGGTTATAGAGCTAGTTCAACTCAAGTGTAAAATTATTTGTACTAGGTTATAGAGCTAGTTCAACTCTAGTGTAAAATTATTTAAACTAGCTTGTAGAGATAGTTCAACACTAGTGTAAAACTATTTGAACTAGCCTGTAGAGCTAGTTCAGTTCTAGTGTAAAATTATTTGAACTAGGTTGTAGAACTAGTTCAACTCGAGTGTAAAATTATTTGTACTAGGTTATAGAGCTAGTTCAACTCTAGTGTAAAATTATTTGAACTAGCCTGTAGAGCTGGTTCAACTCTAGTGTAAAATTATTTGTACTAGGTTATAGAGCTAGTTCAACTCTAGTGTAAAATTATTTGAACTAGCTTGTTGAGCTAGTTTAACTCTAGTGTAAAATTATTTGAACTAGCTTGTAGAGCTAGTTCAACTCTAGTGTATAATTATTTGAATTAGCTTGTAGAGCTACTTCAACTCTAGTGTAAAATTATTTGAACTAGCTTGTAGAGCTAGTTCAACTCTAGTGTAAAATTATTTCAACTAGCCTAAAGAGATAGTTCAACTCTAGTGTAAAATTATTTGAACTTTCTCTTAGAGCTAGTTGAACTCTAGTGTAAAATTATGTGTATTAGGTTATAGAGGTAGTTCACCTCTAGTGTAAAATTATTTGTACTAGGTTATAGAGCTAGTTCAACTATAGTGTAAAATTATTTGAACTAGCCTCTATAGCTAGTTCAACTCTAGTGTAAAATTATTTGAACTAGCCTAAAGAGCTAGTTCAACTCTAGTGTAATATTATTTCAACTAGCTTGTAGAGCTAGTTCAACTCTAGTGTATAATTATTTGAACTATCTTTTAGAGCTAGTACAACTCTAGTGTAAAATTATTTGAACTTCCTTGTAGAGCTAGTTTAACTCTAGTGTAAAATTATGTGTACTAGGTTATAGAGATAGTTCAACTATAGTGTAAAATTATTTGTACTAGGTTATAGAGCTAGTGAAACTCGTATTTGTACTAGGTTATAGAGCTAGTTCAACTCTAGTGTAAAACTATTTGAACTAGCTTCTAGAGCTAGTTCCACACTAGTGTAAAATTATTTGAACTAGCTTGTAGAGCTAGTTCAATTCTATTGTAAATTAATTTGAACTAGCTTGTGGAGCTATTTCAACACTAGTGTAAAATTGTTTGTACTAGGTTATAGAGCTACTCTAGTGTAAAATTATTTGTACTAGGTTATAGAGCTAGTTCAACTCAAGTGTAAAATTATTTGTACTAGGTTATAGAGCTAGTTCAACTCTAGTGTAAAATTATTTAAACTAGCTTGTAAAAGATAGTTCAACAGTAGTGTAATATTATTTGAACTAGCCTGTTGAGCTAGATCAGTTCTACTGTAAAATTATTTGAACTAGGTTGTAGAGCTAGTTCAACTCTAGTATAAAATTATTTGTACTAGGCTATAGAGCTAGTTCAACTCTAGTGTAAAATTAATTGAACTAGGTTGTTGAGCTAGTTCAACACTAGTGTAAAATTATTTGAACTAGCTTGTAGAGTTAGTTCAACTCTAGTGTATAATTATTTGAACTATCTTGTAGAGCTAGTTCATCTGTGGTGTAAAATTATTTGTATTAGGTTATAGAGCTAGTTCAACTCTAGTGTAAAATTATTTGAACTAGCCTGTAGAGCTAGTTCAACTCTAGTGTAAAATTATTTGAACTATCTTAAAGAGCTAGTTCAACTCTAGTGTAAAATTATTTGAACTTTATCTTAGAGCTAGTTGAACTCTAGTGTAAAATTATGTGTACTAGGTTATAGAGCTAGTTCAACCCTAGTGTAAAATTATTTGTACTAGGTTATTGAGCTAGAGCAACCCTAGTGTAAAATTATTTGTACTAGGTTATAGAGCTAGTTCAACTCAAGTGTAAAATTATTTGTACTAGGTTATAGAGCTAGTTCAACTCTAGTGTAAAATTATTTAAACTAGCTTGTAGAGATAGTTCAACACTAGTGTAAAACTATTTGAACTAGGCTGTAGAGCTAGTTCAGTTCTAGTGTAAAATTATTTGAACTAGGTTGTAGAGCTAGTTCAACTCAAGTGTAAAATTATTTGTACTAGGTTATAGAGCTAGTTCAACTCTAGTGTAAATTATTTGAACTAGCCTGTAGAGCTGGTTCAACTCTAGTGTAAAATTATTTGTACTAGGTTATAGAGCTAGTTCAACTCTAGTGTAAAATTATTTGAACTAGCTTGTTGAGCTAGTTCAACTCTAATGTAAAATTATTTGAACTAGCTTGTAGAGCTAGTTCAACTCTAGTTTATAATTATTTGAATTAGCTTGTACAGCTAGTTCAACTCTAGTGTAAAATTATTTGAACTAGCTTGTAGAGCTAGTTCAACTCTAGTGTAAAATTATTTCAACTAGCCTAAAGAGATAGTTCAACTCTAGTGTAAAATTATTTGAACTTTCTCTTAGAGCTAGTTCAACTCTAGTGTAAAATTATTTGAACTAGCCTGTAGAGCTAGTTCAACTCTAGTGTAAAATTATTTGGACTAGGTAATAGAGCTAGTTCAACTCTAGTGTAAAATTATTTAAACTAGCTTGTTGAGGTAGTTCAACTCTAGTGTAAAATTACTTGAACTAGCTTGTAGAGCTAGTTCAACTCTAGTGTATAATTATTTGAACTAGCTTGCAGAGCTAGTTCAACTCTAGTGTAAAATTATTTGTACTAGGTTATAGAGCTAGTTCAACTCTAGTGTAAAATTATTTGAACTTTCTCTTAGAGCTAGTCGAACTCTAGTGTAAAATTATGTGTACAAGGTTATAGAGCTAGTTGAACTCTAGTGTCAAATTATGTGTACTAGGTTATAGAGCTAGTTCAACTCTAGTGTAAAAATATTTTTACTAGGTTATTGAGCTAGAGCAACTCTAGTGTAAAATTATTTGTACTAGGTTATAGAGCTAGTTCAACTCAAGTGTAAAATTATTTGTACTAGGTTATAGAGCTAGTTCAACTCTAGTGTAAAATTATTTAAACTAGCTTGTAGAGATAGTTCAACACTAGTGTAAAACTATTTGAACTAGCCTGTAGAGCTAGTTCAGTTCTAGTGTAAAATTATTTGAACTAGGTTGTAGAACTAGTTCAACTCGAGTGTAAAATTATTTGTACTAGGTTATAGAGCTAGTTCAACTCTAGTGTAAAATTATTTGAACTAGCCTGTAGAGCTGGTTCAACTCTAGTGTAAAATTATTTGTACTAGGTTATAGAGCTAGTTCAACTCTAGTGTAAAATTATTTGAACTAGCTTGTTGAGCTAGTTCAACTCTAGTGTAAAATTATTTGAACTAGCTTGTAGAGCTAGTTCAACTCTAGTGTATAATTATTTGAATTAGCTTGTAGAGCTACTTCAACTCTAGTGTAAAATTATTTGAACTAGCTTGTAGAGCTAGTTCAACTCTAGTGTAAAATTATTTCAACTAGCCTAAAGAGATAGTTCAACTCTAGTGTAAAATTATTTGAACTTTCTCTTAGAGCTAGTTGAACTCTAGTGTAAAATTATGTGTATTAGGTTATAGAGGTAGTTCACCTCTAGTGTAAAATTATTTGTACTAGGTTATAGAGCTAGTTCAACTATAGTGTAAAATTATTTGAACTAGCCTCTATAGCTAGTTCAACTCTAGTGTAAAAATTATTTGAACTAGCCTAAAGAGCTAGTTCAACTCTAGTGTAATATTATTTCAACTAGCTTGTAGAGCTAGTTCAACTCTAGTGTATAATTATTTGAACTATCTTTTAGAGCTAGTACAACTCTAGTGTAAAATTATTTGAACTTCCTTGTAGAGCTAGTTTAACTCTAGTGTAAAATTATGTGTACTAGGTTATAGAGATAGTTCAACTGTAGTGTAAAATTATTTGTACTAGGTTATAGAGCTAGTGAAACTCGTATTTGTACTAGGTTATAGAGCTAGTTCAACTCTAGTGTAAAACTATTTGAACTAGCTTCTAGAGCTAGTTCCACACTAGTGTAAAATTATTTGAACTAGCTTGTAGAGCTAGTTCAATTCTATTGTAAATTAATTTGAACTAGCTTGTGGAGCTATTTCAACACTAGTGTAAAATTGTTTGTACTAGGTTATAGAGCTACTCTAGTGTAAAATTATTTGTACTAGGTTATAGAGCTAGTTCAACTCAAGTGTAAAATTATTTGTACTAGGTTATAGAGCTAGTTCAACTCTAGTGTAAAATTATTTAAACTAGCTTGTAAAAGATAGTTCAACAGTAGTGTAATATTATTTGAACTAGCCTGTTGAGCTAGATCAGTTCTACTGTAAAATTATTTGAACTAGGTTGTAGAGCTAGTTCAACTCTAGTATAAAATTATTTGTACTAGGCTATAGAGCTAGTTCAACTCTAGTGTAAAATTAATTGAACTAGGTTGTTGAGCTAGTTCAACACTAGTGTAAAATTATTTGAACTAGCTTGTAGAGTTAGTTCAACTCTAGTGTATAATTATTTGAACTATCTTGTAGAGCTAGTTCATCTGTGGTGTAAAATTATTTGTATTAGGTTATAGAGCTAGTTCAACTCTAGTGTAAAATTATTTGAACTAGCCTGTAGAGCTAGTTCAACTCTAGTGTAAAATTATTTGAACTATCTTAAAGAGCTAGTTCAACTCTAGTGTAAAATTATTTGAACTTTATCTTAGAGCTAGTTGAACTCTAGTGTAAAATTATGTGTACTAGGTTATAGAGCTAGTTCAACCCTAGTGTAAAATTATTTGTACTAGGTTATTGAGCTAGAGCAACCCTAGTGTAAAATTATTTGTACTAGGTTATAGAGCTAGTTCAACTCAAGTGTAAAATTATTTGTACTAGGTTATAGAGCTAGTTCAACTCTAGTGTAAAATTATTTAAACTAGCTTGTAGAGATAGTTCAACACTAGTGTAAAACTATTTGAACTAGGCTGTAGAGCTAGTTCAGTTCTAGTGTAAAATTATTTGAACTAGGTTGTAGAGCTAGTTCAACTCAAGTGTAAAATTATTTGTACTAGGTTATAGAGCTAGTTCAACTCTAGTGTAAATTATTTGAACTAGCCTGTAGAGCTGGTTCAACTCTAGTGTAAAATTATTTGTACTAGGTTATAGAGCTAGTTCAACTCTAGTGTAAAATTATTTGAACTAGCTTGTTGAGCTAGTTCAACTCTAATGTAAAATTATTTGAACTAGCTTGTAGAGCTAGTTCAACTCTAGTTTATAATTATTTGAATTAGCTTGTACAGCTAGTTCAACTCTAGTGTAAAATTATTTGAACTAGCTTGTAGAGCTAGTTCAACTCTAGTGTAAAATTATTTCAACTAGCCTAAAGAGATAGTTCAACTCTAGTGTAAAATTATTTGAACTTTCTCTTAGAGCTAGTTCAACTCTAGTGTAAAATTATTTGAACTAGCCTGTAGAGCTAGTTCAACTCTAGTGTAAAATTATTTGGACTAGGTAATAGAGCTAGTTCAACTCTAGTGTAAAATTATTTAAACTAGCTTGTTGAGGTAGTTCAACTCTAGTGTAAAATTACTTGAACTAGCTTGTAGAGCTAGTTCAACTCTAGTGTATAATTATTTGAACTAGCTTGCAGAGCTAGTTCAACTCTAGTGTAAAATTATTTGTACTAGGTTATAGAGCTAGTTCAACTCTAGTGTAAAATTATTTGAACTTTCTCTTAGAGCTAGTCGAACTCTAGTGTAAAATTATGTGTACAAGGTTATAGAGCTAGTTGAACTCTAGTGTCAAATTATGTGTACTAGTTTATAGAGCTAGTTCAACTCTAGTGTAAAAATATTTTTACTAGGTTATTGAGCTAGAGCAACTCTAGTGTAAAATTATTTGTACTAGGTTATAGAGCTAGTTCAACTCAAGTGTAAAATTATTTGTACTAGGTTATAGAGCTAGTTCAACTCTAGTGTAAAATTATTTAAACTAGCTTGTAGAGATAGTTCAACACTAGTGTAAAACTATTTGAACTAGCCTGTAGAGCTAGTTCAGTTCTAGTGTAAAATTATTTGAACTAGGTTGTAGAACTAGTTCAACTCGAGTGTAAAATTATTTGTACTAGGTTATAGAGCTAGTTCAACTCTAGTGTAAAATTATTTGAACTAGCCTGTACAGCTGGTTCAACTCTATTGTAAAATTATTTGTACTAGGTTATAGAGCTAGTTCAACTCTAGTGTAAAATTATTTGAACTAGCTTGTTGAGCTAGTTCAACTCTAGTGTAAAATTATTTGAACTAGCTTGTAGAGCTAGTTCAACTCTAGTGTATAATTATTTGAATTAGCTTGTAGAGCTAGTTCAACTCTAGTGTAAAATTATTTGAACTAGCTTGTAGAGCTAGTTCAACTCTAGTGTAAAATTATTTCAACTAGCCTAAAGAGATAGTTCAACTCTAGTGTAAAATTATTTGAACTTTCTCTTAGAGCTAGTTGAACTCTAGTGTAAAATTATGTGTATTAGGTTATAGAGGTAGTTCACCTCTAGTGTAAAATTATTTGTACTAGGTTATAGAGCTAGTTCAACTATAGTGTAAAATTATTTGAACTAGCCTCTACAGCTAGTTCAACTCTAGTGTAAAATTATTTGAACTAGCCTAAAGAGCTAGTTCAACTCTAGTGTAAAATTATTTCAACTAGCTTGTAGAGCTAGTTCAACTGTAGTGTATAATTATTTGAACTATCTTGTAGAGCTAGTACAACTCTAGTGTAAAATTATTTGAACTTCCTTGTAGAGCTAGTTTAACTCTTGTGTAAAATTATGTGTACTAGGTTATAGAGATAGTTCAACTGTAGTGTAAAATTATTTGTACTAGGTTATAGAGCTAGTGAAACTCGTATTTGTACTAGGTTATAGAGCTAGTTCAACTCTAGTGTAAAACTATTTGAACTAGCTTCTAGAGCTAGTTCCACACTAGTGTAAAATTATTTGAACTAGCTTGTAGAGCTAGTTCAATTCTATTGTAAATTAATTTGAACTAGCTTGTGGAGCTATTTCAACACTAGTGTAAAATTATTTGTACTAGGTTATAGAGCTAGAGCAACTCTAGTGTAAAATTATTTGTACTAGGTTATAGAGCTAGTTCAACTCAAGTGTAAAATTATTTGTACTAGGTTATAGAGCTAGTTCAACTCTAGTGTAAAATTATTTAAACTAGCTTGTAGAGATAGTTCAACAGTAGTGTAAAATTATTTGAACTAGCCTGTTGAGCTAGATCAGTTCTACTGTAAAATTATTTGAACTAGGTTGTAGAGCTAGTTCAACTCTAGTATAAAATTATTTGTACTAGGCTATAGAGCTAGTTCAACTCTAGTGTAAAATTAATTGAACTAGGTTGTTGAGCTAGTTCAACACTAGTGTAAAATTATTTGAACTAGCTTGTAGAGTTAGTTCAACTCTAGTGTATAATTATTTGAACTATCTTGTAGAGCTAGTTCATCTGTGGTGTAAAATTATTTGTATTAGGTTATAGAGCTAGTTCAACTCTAGTGTAAAATTATTTGAACTAGCCTGTAGAGCTAGTTCAACTCTAGTGTAAAATTATTTGAACTATCTTAAAGAGCAAGTTCAACTCTAGTGTAAAATTATTTGAACTTTATCTTAGAGCTAGTTGAACTCTAGTGTAAAATTATGTGTACTAGGTTATAGAGCTAGTTCAACCCTAGTGTAAAATTATTTGTACTAGGTTATTGAGCTAGAGCAACCCTAGTGTAAAATTATTTGTACTAGGTTATAGAGCTAGTTCAACTCAAGTGTAAAATTATTTGTACTAGGTTATAGAGCTAGTTCAACTCTAGTGTAAAATTATTTAAACTAGCTTGTAGAGATAGTTCAACACTAGTGTAAAACTATTTGAACTAGGCTGTAGAGCTAGTTCAGTTCTAGTGTAAAATTATTTGAACTAGGTTGTAGAGCTAGTTCAACTCAAGTGTAAAATTATTTGTACTAGGTTATAGAGCTAGTTCAACTCTAGTGTAAATTATTTGAACTAGCCTGTAGAGCTGGTTCAACTCTAGTGTAAAATTATTTGTACTAGGTTATAGAGCTAGTTCAACTCTAGTGTAAAATTATTTGAACTAGCTTGTTGAGCTAGTTCAACTCTAATGTAAAATTATTTGAACTAGCTTGTAAAGCTAGTTCAACTCTAGTTTATAATTATTTGAATTAGCTTGTACAGCTAGTTCAACTCTAGTGTAAAATTATTTGAACTAGCTTGTAGAGCTAGTTCAACTCTAGTGTAAAATTATTTCAACTAGCCTAAAGAGATAGTTCAACTCTAGTGTAAAATTATTTGAACTTTCTCTTAGAGCTAGTTCAACTCTAGTGTAAAATTATTTGAACTAGCCTGTAGAGCTAGTTCAACTCTAGTGTAAAATTATTTGGACTAGGTAATAGAGCTAGTTCAACTCTAGTGTAAAATTATTTAAACTAGCTTGTTGAGGTAGTTCAACTCTAGTGTAAAATTACTTGAAATAGCTTGTACAGCTAGTTCAACTCTAGTGTATAATTATTTGAACTAGCTTGCAGAGCTAGTTCAACTCTAGTGTAAAATTATTTGTACTAGGTTATAGAGCTAGTTCAACTCTAGTGTAAAATTATTTGAACTTTCTCTTAGAGCTAGTCGAACTCTAGTGTAAAATTATGTGTACAAGGTTATAGAGCTAGTTGAACTCTAGTGTCAAATTATGTGTACTAGGTTATAGAGCTAGTTCAACTCTAGTGTAAAAATATTTTTACTAGGTTATTGAGCTAGAGCAACTCTAGTGTAAAATTATTTGTACTAGGTTATAGAGCTAGTTCAACTCAAGTGTAAAATTATTTGTACTAGGTTATAGAGCTAGTTCAACTCTAGTGTAAAATTATTTAAACTAGCTTGTAGAGATAGTTCAACACTAGTGTAAAACTATTTGAACTAGCTTGTAGAGCTAGTTCAGTTCTAGTGTAAAATTATTTGAACTAGGTTGTAGAACTAGTTCAACTCGAGTGTAAAATTATTTGTACTAGGTTATAGAGCTAGTTCAACTCTAGTGTAAAATTATTTGAACTAGCCTGTAGAGCTGGTTCAACTCTAGTGTAAAATTATTTGTACTAGGTTATAGAGCTAGTTCAACTCTAGTGTAAAATTATTTGAACTAGCTTGTTGAGCTAGTTCAACTCTAGTGTAAAATTATTTGAACTAGCTTGTAGAGCTAGTTCAACTCTAGTGTATAATTATTTGAATTAGCTTGTAGAGCTAGTTCAACTCTAGTGTAAAATTATTTGAACTAGCTTGTAGAGCTAGTTCAACTCTAGTGTAAAATTATTTCAACTAGCCTAAAGAGATAGTTCTACTCTAGTGTAAAATTATTTGAACTTTCTCTTAGAGCTAGTTGAACTCTAGTGTAAAATTATGTGTATTAGGTTATAGAGGTAGTTCACCTCTAGTGTAAAATTATTTGTACTAGGTTATAGAGCTAGTTCAACTATAGTGTAAAATTATTTGAACTAGCCTCTACAGCTAGTTCAACTCTAGTGTAAAATTATTTGAAGTAGCCTAAAGAGCTAGTTCAACTCTAGTGTAAAATTATTTCAACTAGCTTGTAGAGCTAGTTCAACTCTAGTGTATAATTATTTGAACTATCTTGTAGAGCTAGTACAACTCTAGTGTAAAATTATTTGAACTTCCTTGTAGAGCTAGTTTAACTCTAGTGTAAAATTATGTGTACTAGGTTATAGAGATAGTTCAACTGTAGTGTAAAATTATTTGTACTAAGTTATAGAGCTAGTGAAACTCGTATTTGTACTAGGTTATAGAGATAGTTCAACTGTAGTGTAAAATTATTTGTACTAAGTTATAGAGCTAGTGAAACTCGTATTTGTACTAGGTTATAGAGCTAGTTCAACTCTAGTCTAAAACTATTTGAACTAGCTTCTAGAGCTAGTTCCACACTAGTGTAAAATTATTTGAACTAGCTTGTAGAGCTAGTTCAATTCTATTGTAAATTAATTTCAACTAGCTTGTGGAGCTATTTCAACACTAGTGTAAAATTATTTGTACTAGGTTATAGAGCTAGAGCAACTCTAGTGTAAAATTATTTGTACTAGGTTATAGAGCTAGTTCAACTCAAGTGTAAAATTATTTGTACTAGGTTATAGAGCTAGTTCAACTCTAGTGTAAAATTATTTAAACTAGCTTGTAGAGATAGTTCAACAGTAGTGTAAAATTATTTGAACTAGCCTGTTGAGCTAGATCAGTTCTACTGTAAAATTATTTGAACTAGGTTGTAGAGCTAGTTCAACTCTAGTATAAAATTATTTGTACTAGGCTATAGAGCTAGTTCAACTCTAGTGTAAAATTAATTGAACTAGGTTGTTGAGCTAGTTCAACACTAGTGTAAAATTATTTGAACTAGCTTGTAGAGTTAGTTCAACTCTAGTGTATAATTATTTGAACTATCTTGTAGAGCTAGTTCATCTGTAGTGTAAAATTATTTGTATTAGGTTATAGAGCTAGTTCAACTCTAGTGTAAAATTATTTGAACTAGCCTGTAGAGCTAGTTCAACTCTAGTGTAAAATTATTTGAACTATCTTAAAGAGCTAGTTCAACTCTAGTGTAAAATTATTTGAACTTTATCTTAGAGCTAGTTGAACTCTAGTGTAAAATTATGTGTACTAGGTTATAGAGCTAGTTCAACCCTAGTGTAAAATTATTTGTACTAGGTTATTGAGCTAGAGCAACCCTAGTGTAAAATTATTTGTACTAGGTTATAGAGCTAGTTCAACTCAAGTGTAAAATTATTTGTACTAGGTTATAGAGCTAGTTCAACTCTAGTGTAAAATTATTTAAACTAGCTTGTAGAGATAGTTCAACACTAGTGTAAAACTATTTGAACTAGGCTGTAGAGCTAGTTCAGTTCTAGTGTAAAATTATTTGAACTAGGTTGTAGAGCTAGTTCAACTCAAGTGTAAAATTATTTGTACTAGGTTATAGAGCTAGTTCAACTCTAGTGTAAATTATTTGAACTAGCCTGTAGAGCTGGTTCAACTCTAGTGTAAAATTATTTGTACTAGGTTATAGAGCTAGTTCAACTCTAGTGTAAAATTATTTGAACTAGCCTGTAGAGCTGGTTCAACTCTAGTGTAAAATTATTTGTACTAGGTTATAGAGCTAGTTCAACTCTAGTGTAAAATTATTTGAACTAGCTTGTTGAGCTAGTTCAACTCTAGTGTAAAATTATTTGAACTAGCTTGTAGAGCTAGTTCAACTCTAGTGTATAATTATTTGAATTAGCTTGTAGAGCTAGTTCAACTCTAGTGTAAAATTATTTGAACTAGCTTGTAGAGCTAGTTCAACTCTAGTGTAAAATTATTTCAACTAGCCTAAAGAGATAGTTCAACTCTAGTGTAAAATTATTTGAACTTTCTCTTAGAGCTAGTTGAACTCTAGTGTAAAATTATGTGTATTAGGTTATAGAGGTAGTTCACCTCTAGTGTAAAATTATTTGTACTAGGTTATAGAGCTAGTTCAACTATAGTGTAAAATTATTTGAACTAGCCTCTACAGCTAGTTCAACTCTAGTGTAAAATTATTTGAACTAGCCTAAAGAGCTAGTTCAACTCTAGTGTAAAATTATTTCAACTAGCTTGTAGAGCTAGTTCAACTCTAGTGTATAATTATTTGAACTATCTTGTAGAGCTAGTACAACTCTAGTGTAAAATTATTTGAACTTCCTTGTAGAGCTAGTTTAACTCTTGTGTAAAATTATGTGTACTAGGTTATAGAGATAGTTCAACTGTAGTGTAAAATTATTTGTACTAGGTTATAGAGCTAGTGAAACTCGTATTTGTACTAGGTTATAGAGCTAGTTCAACTCTAGTGTAAAACTATTTGAACTAGCTTCTAGAGCTAGTTCCACACTAGTGTAAAATTATTTGAACTAGCTTGTAGAGCTAGTTCAATTCTATTGTAAATTAATTTCAACTAGCTTGTGGAGCTATTTCAACACTAGTGTAAAATTATTTGTACTTGGTTATAGAGCTAGAGCAACTCTAGTGTAAAATTATTTGTACTAGGTTATAGAGCTAGTTCAACTCAAGTGTAAAATTATTTGTACTAGGTTATAGAGCTAGTTCAACTCTAGTGTAAAATTATTTAAACTAGCTTGTAGAGATAGTTCAACAGTAGTGTAAAATTATTTGAACTAGCCTGTTGAGCTAGATCAGTTCTACTGTAAAATTATTTGAACTAGGTTGTAGAGCTAGTTCAACTCTAGTATAAAATTATTTGTACTAGGCTATAGAGCTAGTTCAACTCTAGTGTAAAATTAATTGAACTAGGTTGTTGAGCTAGTTCAACACTAGTGTAAAATTATTTGAACTAGCTTGTAGAGTTAGTTCAACTCTAGTGTATAATTATTTGAACTATCTTGTAGAGCTAGTTCATCTGTAGTGTAAAATTATTTGTATTAGGTTATAGAGCTAGTTCAACTCTAGTGTAAAATTATTTGAACTAGCCTGTAGAGCTAGTTCAACTCTAGTGTAAAATTATTTGAACTATCTTAAAGAGCTAGTTCAACTCTAGTGTAAAATTATTTGAACTTTATCTTAGAGCTAGTTGAACTCTAGTGTAAAATTATGTGTACTAGGTTATAGAGCTAGTTCAACCCTAGTGTAAAATTATTTGTACTAGGTTATTGAGCTAGAGCAACCCTAGTGTAAAATTATTTGTACTAGGTTATAGAGCTAGTTCAACTCTAGTTTGTACTAGGTTATAGAGCTAGTTCAACTCTAGTGTAAAACTATTTGAACTAGCTTCTAGAGCTAGTTCCACACTAGTGTAAAATTATTTGAACTAGCTTGTAGAGCTAGTTCAATTCTATTGTAAATTAATTTCAACTAGCTTGTGGAGCTATTTCAACACTAGTGTAAAATTATTTGTACTAGGTTATAGAGCTAGAGCAACTCTAGTGTAAAATTATTTGTACTAGGTTATAGAGCTAGTTCAACTCAAGTGTAAAATTATTTGTACTAGGTTATAGAGCTAGTTCAACTCTAGTGTAAAATTATTTAAACTAGCTTGTAGAGATAGTTCAACAGTAGTGTAAAATTATTTGAACTAGCCTGTTGAGCTAGATCAGTTCTACTGTAAAATTATTTGCACTAGGTTGTAGAGCTAGTTCAACTCTAGTATAAAATTATTTGTACTAGGCTATAGAGCTAGTTCAACTCTAGTGTAAAATTATTTCAACTAGCCTAAAGAGATAGTTCAACTCTAGTGTAAAATTATTTGAACTTTCTCTTAGAGCTAGTTCAACTCTAGTGTAAAATTATTTGAACTAGCCTGTAGAGCTAGTTCAACTCAAGTGTAAAATTATTTGGACTAGGTAATAGAGCTAGTTCAACTCTAGTGTAAAATTATTTAAACTAGCTTGTTGAGGTAGTTCAACTCTAGTGTAAAATTACTTGAAATAGCTTGTACAGCTAGTTCAACTCTAGTGTATAATTATTTGAACTAGCTTGCAGAGCTAGTTCAACTCTAGTGTAAAATTATTTGTACTAGGTTATAGAGCTAGTTCAACTCTAGTGTAAAATTATTTGAACTTTCTCTTAGAGCTAGTCGAACTCTAGTGTAAAATTATGTGTACAAGGTTATAGAGCTAGTTGAACTCTAGTGTCAAATTATGTGTACTAGGTTATAGAGCTAGTTCAACTCTAGTGTAAAAATATTTTACTAGGTTATTGAGCTAGAGCAACTCTAGTGTAAAATTATTTGTACTAGGTTATAGAGCTAGTTCAACTCAAGTGTAAAATTATTTGTACTAGGTTATAGAGCTAGTTCAACTCTAGTGTAAAATTATTTAAACTAGCTTGTAGAGATAGTTCAACACTAGTGTAAAACTATTTGAACTAGCCTGTAGAGCTAGTTCAGTTCTAGTGTAAAATTATTTGAACTAGGTTGTAGAACTAGTTCAACTCAAGTGTAAAATTATTTGTACTAGGTTATAGAGCTAGTTCAACTCTAGTGTAAAATTATTTGAACTAGCCTGTAGAGCTGGTTCAACTCTAGTGTAAAATTATTTGTACTAGGTTATAGAGCTAGTTCAACTCTAGTGTAAAATTATTTGAACTAGCTTGTTGTGCTAGTTCAACTCTAGTGTAAAATTATTTGAACTAGCTTGTAGAGCTAGTTCAACTCTAGTGTATAATTATTTGAATTAGCTTGTAGAGCTAGTTCAACTCTAGTGTAAAATTATTTGAACTAGCTTGTAGAGCTAGTTCAACTCTAGTGTAAAATTATTTCAACTAGCCTAAAGAGATAGTTCAACTCTAGTGTAAAATTATTTGAACTTTCTCTTAGAGCTAGTTGAACTCTAGTGTAAAATTATGTGTATTAGGTTATAGAGGTAGTTCACCTCTAGTGTAAAATTATTTGTACTAGGTTATAGAGCTAGTTCAACTATAGTGTAAAATTATTTGAACTAGCCTCTACAGCTAGTTCAACTCTAGTGTAAAATTATTTGAACTAGCCTAAAGAGCTAGTTCAACTCTAGTGTAAAATTATTTCAACTAGCTTGTAGAGCTAGTTCAACTCTAGTGTATAATTATTTGAACTATCTTGTAGAGCTAGTACAACTCTAGTGTAAAATTATTTGAACTTCCTTGTAGAGCTAGTTTAACTCTTGTGTAAAATTATGTGTACTAGGTTATAGAGATAGTTCAACTGTAGTGTAAAATTATTTGTACTAGGTTATAGAGCTAGTGAAACTCGTATTTGTACTAGGTTATAGAGCTAGTTCAACTCTAGTGTAAAACTATTTGAACTAGCTTCTAGAGCTAGTTCCACACTAGTGTAAAATTATTTGAACTAGCTTGTAGAGCTAGTTCAATTCTATTGTAAATTAATTTCAACTAGCTTGTGGAGCTATTTCAACACTAGTGTAAAATTATTTGTACTAGGTTATAGAGCTAGAGCAACTCTAGTGTAAAATTATTTGTACTAGGCTATAGAGCTAGTTCAACTCAAGTGTAAAATTATTTGTACTAGGTTATAGAGCTAGTTCAACTCTAGTGTAAAATTATTTAAACTAGCTTGTAGAGATAGTTCAATAGTAGTGTAAAATTATTTGAACTAGCCTGTTGAGCTAGATCAGTTCTACTGTAAAATTATTTGAACTAGGTTGTAGAGCTAGTTCAACTCTAGTATAAAATTATTTGTACTAGGCTATAGAGCTACCTCAACTCTAGTGTAAAATTAATTGAACTAGGTTGTTGAGCTAGTTCAACACTAGTGTAAAATTATTTGAACTAGCTTGTAGAGTTAGTTCAACTCTAGTGTATAATTATTTGAACTATCTTGTAGAGCTAGTTCATCTGTAGTGTAAAATTATTTGTATTAGGTTATAGAGCTAGTTCAACTCTAGTGTAAAATTATTTGAACTAGCCTGTAGAGCTAGTTCAACTCTAGTGTAAAATTATTTGAACTATCTTAAAGAGCTAGTTCAACTCTAGTGTAAAATTATTTGAACTTTATCTTAGAGCTAGTTGAACTCTAGTGTAAAATTATGTGTACTAGGTTATAGAGCTAGTTCAACCCTAGTGTAAAATTATTTGTACTAGGTTATTGAGCTAGAGCAACCCTAGTGTAAAATTATTTGTACTAGGTTATAGAGCTAGTTCAACTCATGTGTAAAATTATTTGTACTAGGTTATAGAGCTAGTTCAACTCTAGTGTAAAATTATTTAAACTAGCTTGTAGAGATAGTTCAACACTAGTGTAAAACTATTTGAACTAGGCTGCAGAGCTAGTTCAGTTCTAGTGTAAAATTATTTGAACTAGGTTGTAGAGCTAGTTCAACTCAAGTGTAAAATTATTTGTACTAGGTTATAGAGCTAGTTCAACTCTAGTGTAAATTATTTGAACTAGCCTGTAGAGCTGGTTCAACCCTAGTGTAAAATTATTTATACTAGGTTATAGAGCTAGTTCAACTCTAGTGTAAAATTATTTGAACTAGCTTGTTGAGCTAGTTCAACTCTAGTGTAAAATTATTTGAACTAGCTTGTAGAGCTAGTTCAACTCTAGTTTATAATTATTTGAATTAGCTTGTACAGCTAGTTCAACTCTAGTGTAAAATTATTTGAACTAGCTTGTAGAGCTAGTTCAACTCTAGTGTAAAATTATTTCAACTAGCCTAAAGAGATAGTTCAACTCTAGTGTAAAATTATTTGAACTTTCTCTTAGAGCTAGTTCAACTCTAGTGTAAAATTATTTGAACTAGCCTGTAGAGCTAGTTCAACTCTAGTGTAAAATTATTTGGACTAGGTAAAAGAGCTAGTTCAACTCTAGTGTAAAATTATTTAAACTAGCTTGTTGAGGTAGTTCAACTCTAGTGTAAAATTACTTGAAATAGCTTGTACAGCTAGTTCAACTCTAGTGTATAATTATTTGAACTAGCTTGCAGAGCTAGTTCAACTCTAGTGTAAAATTATTTGTACTAGGTTATAGAGCTAGTTCAACTCTAGTGTAAAATTATTTGAACTTTCTCTTAGAGCTAGTCGAACTCTAGTGTAAAATTATGTGTACAAGGTTATAGAGCTAGTTGAACTCTAGTGTCAAATTATGTGTACTAGGTTATAGAGCTAGTTCAACTCTAGTGTAAAAATATTTTTACTAGGTTATTGAGCTAGAGCAACTCTAGTGTAAAATTATTTGTACTAGGTTATAGAGCTAGTTCAACTCAAGTGTAAAATTATTTGTACTAGGTTATAGAGCTAGTTCAACTCTAGTGTAAAATTATTTAAACTAGCTTGTAGAGATAGTTCAACACTAGTGTAAAACTATTTGAACTAGCCTGTAGAGCTAGTTCAGTTCTAGTGTAAAATTATTTGAACTAGGTTGTAGAACTAGTTCAACTCGAGTGTAAAATTATTTGTACTAGGTTATAGAGCTAGTTCAACTCTAGTGTAAAATTATTTGAACTAGCCTGTACAGCTGGTTCAACTCTATTGTAAAATTATTTGTACTAGGTTATAGAGCTAGTTCAACTCTAGTGTAAAATTATTTGAACTAGCTTGTTGAGCTAGTTCAACTCTAGTGTAAAATTATTTGAACTAGCTTGTAGAGCTAGTTCAACTCTAGTGTATAATTATTTGAATTAGCTTGTAGAGCTAGTTCAACTCTAGTGTAAAATTATTTGAACTAGCTTGTAGAGCTAGTTCAACTCTAGTGTAAAATTATTTCAACTAGCCTAAAGAGATAGTTCAACTCTAGTGTAAAATTATTTGAACTTTCTCTTAGAGCTAGTTGAACTCTAGTGTAAAATTATGTGTATTAGGTTATAGAGGTAGTTCACCTCTAGTGTAAAATTATTTGTACTAGGTTATAGAGCTAGTTCAACTATAGTGTAAAATTATTTGAACTAGCCTCTACAGCTAGTTCAACTCTAGTGTAAAATTATTTGAACTAGCCTAAAGAGCTAGTTCAACTCTAGTGTAAAATTATTTCAACTAGCTTGTAGAGCTAGTTCAACTCTAGTGTATAATTATTTGAACTATCTTGTAGAGCTAGTACAACTCTAGTGTAAAATTATTTGAACTTCCTTGTAGAGCTAGTGTAACTCTTGTGTAAAATTATGTGTACTAGGTTATAGAGATAGTTCAACTGTAGTGTAAAATTATTTGTACTAGGTTATAGAGCTAGTGAAACTCGTATTTGTACTAGGTTATAGAGCTAGTTCAACTCTAGTGTAAAACTATTTGAACTAGCTTCTAGAGCTAGTTCCACACTAGTGTAAAATTATTTGAACTAGCTTGTAGAGCTAGTTCAATTCTATTGTAAATTAATTTCAACTAGCTTGTGGAGCTATTTCAACACTAGTGTAAAATTATTTGTACTAGGTTATAGAGCTAGAGCAACTCTAGTGTAAAATTATTTGTACTAGGTTATAGAGCTAGTTCAACTCAAGTGTAAAATTATTTGTACTAGGTTATAGAGCTAGTTCAACTCTAGTGTAAAATTATTTAAACTAGCTTGTAGAGATAGTTCAACAGTAGTGTAAAATTATTTGAACTAGCCTGTTGAGCTAGATCAGTTCTACTGTAAAATTATTTGCACTAGGTTGTAGAGCTAGTTCAACTCTAGTATAAAATTATTTGTACTAGGCTATAGAGCTAGTTCAACTCTAGTGTAAAATTAATTGAACTAGGTTGTTGAGCTAGTTCAACACTAGTGTAAAATTATTTGAACTAGCTTGTAGAGTTAGTTCAACTCTAGTGTATAATTATTTGAACTATCTTGTAGAGCTAGTTCATCTGTAGTGTAAAATTATTTGTATTAGGTTATAGAGCTAGTTCAACTCTAGTGTAAAATTATTTGAACTAGCCTGTAGAGCTAGTTCAACTCTACTGTAAAATTATTTGAACTATCTTAAAGAGCTAGTTCAACTCTAGTGTAAAATTATTTGAACTTTATCTTAGAGCTAGTTGAACTCTAGTATAAAATTATGTGTACTAGGTTATAGAGCTAGTTCAACCCTAGTGTAAAATTATTTGTACTAGGTTATTGAGCTAGAGCAACCCTAGTGTAAAATTATTTGTACTAGGTTATAGAGCTAGTTCAACTCAAGTGTAAAATTATTTGTACTAGGTTATAGAGCTAGTTCAACTCTAGTGTAAAATTATTTAAACTAGCTTGTAGAGATAGTTCAACACTAGTGTAAAACTATTTGAACTAGGCTGTAGAGCTAGTTCAGTTCTAGTGTAAAATTATTTGAACTAGGTTGTAGAGCTAGTTCAACTCAAGTGTAAAATTATTTGTACTAGGTTATAGAGCTAGTTCAACTCTAGTGTAAATTATTTGAACTAGCCTGTAGAGCTGGTTCAACTCTAGTGTAAAATTATTTGTACTAGGTTATAGAGCTAGTTCAACTCTAGTGTAAAATTATTTGAACTAGCTTGTTGAGCTAGTTCAACTCTAGTGTAAAATTATTTGAACTAGCTTGTAGAGCTAGTTCAACTCTAGTGTATAATTATTTGAATTAGCTTGTACAGCTAGTTCAACTCTAGTGTAAAATTATTTGAACTAGCTTGTAGAGCTAGTTCAACTCTAGTGTAAAATTATTTCAACTAGCCTAAAGAGATAGTTCAACTCTAGTGTAAAATTATTTGAACTTTCTCTTAGAGCTAGTTGAACTCTAGTGTAAAATTATGTGTATTAGGTTATAGAGGTAGTTCACCTCTAGTGTAAAATTATTTGTACTAGGTTATAGAGCTAGTTCAACTATAGTGTAAAATTATTTCAACTAGCCTCTACAGCTAGTTCAACTCTAGTGTAAAATTATTTGAACTAGCCTAAAGAGCTAGTTCAACTCTAGTGTAAAATTATTTGAACTAGCTTGTAGAGCTAGTTCAACTCTACTGTATAATTATTTGAACTATCTTGTAGAGCTAGTTCAACTCTAGTGTAAATTTATTTGAACTTCCTTGTAGAGCTAGTTTAACTCTTGTGTAAAATTATGTGTACTAGGTTATAGAGATAGTTCAACTGTAGTGTAAAATTATTTGTACTAGGTTATAGAGCTAGTGAAACTCGTATTTGTACTAGGTTATAGAGCTAGTTCAACTCTAGTGTAAAACTATTTGAACTAGCTTCTAGAGCTAGTTCCACACTAGTGTAAAATTATTTGAACTAGCTTGTAGAGCTAGTTCAATTCTATTGTAAATTAATTTCAACTAGCTTGTGGAGCTATTTCAACACTAGTGTAAAATTATTTGTACTAGGTTATAGAGCTAGAGCAACTCTAGTGTAAAATTATTTGTACTAGGCTATAGAGCTAGTTCAACTCAAGTGTAAAATTATTTGTACTAGGTTATAGAGCTAGTTCAACTCTAGTGTAAAATTATTTAAACTAGCTTGTAGAGATAGTTCAATAGTAGTGTAAAATTATTTGAACTAGCCTGTTGAGCTAGATCAGTTCTACTGTAAATTATTTGAACTAGGTTGTAGAGCTAGTTCAACTCTAGTATAAAATTATTTGTACTAGGCTATAGAGCTAGCTCAACTCTAGTGTAAAATTAATTGAACTAGGTTGTTGAGCTAGTTCAACACTAGTGTAAAATTATTTGAACTAGCTTGTAGAGTTAGTTCAACTCTAGTGTATAATTATTTGAACTATCTTGTAGAGCTAGTTCATCTGTAGTGTAAAATTATTTGTATTAGGTTATAGAGCTAGTTCAACTCTAGTGTAAAATTATTTGAACTAGCCTGTAGAGCTAGTTCAACTCTAGTGTAAAATTATTTGAACTATCTTAAAGAGCTAGTTCAACTCTAGTGTAAAATTATTTGAACTTTATCTTAGAGCTAGTTGAACTCTAGTGTAAAATTATGTGTACTAGGTTATAGAGCTAGTTCAACCCTAGTGTAAAATTATTTGTACTAGGTTATTGAGCTAGAGCAACCCTAGTGTAAAATTATTTGTACTAGGTTATAGAGCTAGTTCAACTCATGTGTAAAATTATTTGTACTAGGTTATAGAGCTAGTTCAACTCTAGTGTAAAATTATTTAAACTAGCTTGTAGAGATAGTTCAACACTAGTGTAAAACTATTTGAACTAGGCTGCAGAGCTAGTTCAGTTCTAGTGTAAAATTATTTGAACTAGGTTGTAGAGCTAGTTCAACTCAAGTGTAAAATTATTTGTACTAGGTTATAGAGCTAGTTCAACTCTAGTGTAAATTATTTGAACTAGCCTGTAGAGCTGGTTCAACCCTAGTGTAAAATTATTTATACTAGGTTATAGAGCTAGTTCAACTCTAGTGTAAAATTATTTGAACTAGCTTGTTGAGCTAGTTCAACTCTAGTGTAAAATTATTTGAACTAGCTTGTAGAGCTAGTTCAACTCTAGTTTATAATTATTTGAATTAGCTTGTACAGCTAGTTCAACTCTAGTGTAAAATTATTTGAACTAGCTTGTAGAGCTAGTTCAACTCTAGTGTAAAATTATTTCAACTAGCCTAAAGAGATAGTTCAACTCTAGTGTAAAATTATTTGAACTTTCTCTTAGAGCTAGTTCAACTCTAGTGTAAAATTATTTGAACTAGCCTGTAGAGCTAGTTCAACTCTAGTGTAAAATTATTTGGACTAGGTAAAAGAGCTAGTTCAACTCTAGTGTAAAATTATTTAAACTAGCTTGTTGAGGTAGTTCAACTCTAGTGTAAAATTACTTGAAATAGCTTGTACAGCTAGTTCAACTCTAGTGTATAATTATTTGAACTAGCTTGCAGAGCTAGTTCAACTCTAGTGTAAAATTATTTGTACTAGGTTATAGAGCTAGTTCAACTCTAGTGTAAAATTATTTGAACTTTCTCTTAGAGCTAGTCGAACTCTAGTGTAAAATTATGTGTACAAGGTTATAGAGCTAGTTGAACTCTAGTGTCAAATTATGTGTACTAGGTTATAGAGCTAGTTCAACTCTAGTGTAAAAATATTTTTACTAGGTTATTGAGCTAGAGCAACTCTAGTGCAAAATTATTTGTACTAGGTTATAGAGCTAGTTCAACTCAAGTGTAAAATTATTTGTACTAGGTTATAGAGCTAGTTCAACTCTAGTGTAAAATTATTTAAACTAGCTTGTAGAGATAGTTCAACACTAGTGTAAAACTATTTGAACTAGCCTGTAGAGCTAGTTCAGTTCTAGTGTAAAATTATTTGAACTAGGTTGTAGAACTAGTTCAACTCGAGTGTAAAATTATTTGTACTAGGTTATAGAGCTAGTTCAACTCTAGTGTAAAATTATTTGAACTAGCCTGTACAGCTGGTTCAACTCTATTGTAAAATTATTTGTACTAGGTTATAGAGCTAGTTCAACTCTAGTGTAAAATTATTTGAACTAGCTTGTTGAGCTAGTTCAACTCTAGTGTAAAATTATTTGAACTAGCTTGTAGAGCTAGTTCAACTCTAGTGTATAATTATTTGAATTAGCTTGTAGAGCTAGTTCAACTCTAGTGTAAAATTATTTGAACTAGCTTGTAGAGCTAGTTCAACTCTAGTGTAAAATTATTTCAACTAGCCTAAAGAGATAGTTCAACTCTAGTGTAAAATTATTTGAACTTTCTCTTAGAGCTAGTTGAACTCTAGTGTAAAATTATGTGTATTAGGTTATAGAGGTAGTTCACCTCTAGTGTAAAATTATTTGTACTAGGTTATAGAGCTAGTTCAACTATAGTGTAAAATTATTTGAACTAGCCTCTACAGCTAGTTCAACTCTAGTGTAAAATTATTTGAACTAGCCTAAAGAGCTAGTTCAACTCTAGTGTAAAATTATTTCAACTAGCTTGTAGAGCTAGTTCAACTCTAGTGTATAATTATTTGAACTATCTTGTAGAGCTAGTACAACTCTAGTGTAAAATTATTTGAACTTCCTTGTAGAGCTAGTGTAACTCTTGTGTAAAATTATGTGTACTAGGTTATAGAGATAGTTCAACTGTAGTGTAAAATTATTTGTACTAGGTTATAGAGCTAGTGAAACTCGTATTTGTACTAGGTTATAGAGCTAGTTCAACTCTAGTGTAAAACTATTTGAACTAGCTTCTAGAGCTAGTTCCACACTAGTGTAAAATTATTTGAACTAGCTTGTAGAGCTAGTTCAATTCTATTGTAAATTAATTTCAACTAGCTTGTGGAGCTATTTCAACACTAGTGTAAAATTATTTGTACTAGGTTATAGAGCTAGAGCAACTCTAGTGTAAAATTATTTGTACTAGGTTATAGAGCTAGTTCAACTCAAGTGTAAAATTATTTGTACTAGGTTATAGAGCTAGTTCAACTCTAGTGTAAAATTATTTAAACTAGCTTGTAGAGATAGTTCAACAGTAGTGTAAAATTATTTGAACTAGCCTGTTGAGCTAGATCAGTTCTACTGTAAAATTATTTGCACTAGGTTGTAGAGCTAGTTCAACTCTAGTATAAAATTATTTGTACTAGGCTATAGAGCTAGTTCAACTCTAGTGTAAAATTAATTGAACTAGGTTGTTGAGCTAGTTCAACACTAGTGTAAAATTATTTGAACTAGCTTGTAGAGTTAGTTCAACTCTAGTGTATAATTATTTGAACTATCTTGTAGAGCTAGTTCATCTGTAGTGTAAAATTATTTGTATTAGGTTATAGAGCTAGTTCAACTCTAGTGTAAAATTATTTGAACTAGCCTGTAGAGCTAGTTCAACTCTACTGTAAAATTATTTGAACTATCTTAAAGAGCTAGTTCAACTCTAGTGTAAAATTATTTGAACTTTATCTTAGAGCTAGTTGAACTCTAGTATAAAATTATGTGTACTAGGTTATAGAGCTAGTTCAACCCTAGTGTAAAATTATTTGTACTAGGTTATTGAGCTAGAGCAACCCTAGTGTAAAATTATTTGTACTAGGTTATAGAGCTAGTTCAACTCAAGTGTAAAATTATTTGTACTAGGTTATAGAGCTAGTTCAACTCTAGTGTAAAATTATTTAAACTAGCTTGTAGAGATAGTTCAACACTAGTGTAAAACTATTTGAACTAGGCTGTAGAGCTAGTTCAGTTCTAGTGTAAAATTATTTGAACTAGGTTGTAGAGCTAGTTCAACTCAAGTGTAAAATTATTTGTACTAGGTTATAGAGCTAGTTCAACTCTAGTGTAAATTATTTGAACTAGCCTGTAGAGCTGGTTCAACTCTAGTGTAAAATTATTTGTACTAGGTTATAGAGCTAGTTCAACTCTAGTGTAAAATTATTTGAACTAGCTTGTTGAGCTAGTTCAACTCTAGTGTAAAATTATTTGAACTAGCTTGTAGAGCTAGTTCAACTCTAGTGTATAATTATTTGAATTAGCTTGTACAGCTAGTTCAACTCTAGTGTAAAATTATTTGAACTAGCTTGTAGAGCTAGTTCAACTCTAGTGTAAAATTATTTCAACTAGCCTAAAGAGATAGTTCAACTCTAGTGTAAAATTATTTGAACTTTCTCTTAGAGCTAGTTGAACTCTAGTGTAAAATTATGTGTATTAGGTTATAGAGGTAGTTCACCTCTAGTGTAAAATTATTTGTACTAGGTTATAGAGCTAGTTCAACTATAGTGTAAAATTATTTCAACTAGCCTCTACAGCTAGTTCAACTCTAGTGTAAAATTATTTGAACTAGCCTAAAGAGCTAGTTCAACTCTAGTGTAAAATTATTTGAACTAGCTTGTAGAGCTAGTTCAACTCTACTGTATAATTATTTGAACTATCTTGTAGAGCTAGTTCAACTCTAGTGTAAATTTATTTGAACTTCCTTGTAGAGCTAGTTTAACTCTTGTGTAAAATTATGTGTACTAGGTTATAGAGATAGTTCAACTGTAGTGTAAAATTATTTGTACTAGGTTATAGAGCTAGTGAAACTCGTATTTGTACTAGGTTATAGAGCTAGTTCAACTCTAGTGTAAAACTATTTGAACTAGCTTCTAGAGCTAGTTCCACACTAGTGTAAAATTATTTGAACTAGCTTGTAGAGCTAGTTCAATTCTATTGTAAATTAATTTCAACTAGCTTGTGGAGCTATTTCAACACTAGTGTAAAATTATTTGTACTAGGTTATAGAGCTAGAGCAACTCTAGTGTAAAATTATTTGTACTAGGCTATAGAGCTAGTTCAACTCAAGTGTAAAATTATTTGTACTAGGTTATAGAGCTAGTTCAACTCTAGTGTAAAATTATTTAAACTAGCTTGTAGAGATAGTTCAATAGTAGTGTAAAATTATTTGAACTAGCCTGTTGAGCTAGATCAGTTCTACTGTAAAATTATTTGAACTAGGTTGTAGAGCTAGTTCAACTCTAGTATAAAATTATTTGTACTAGGCTATAGAGCTAGCTCAACTCTAGTGTAAAATTAATTGAACTAGGTTGTTGAGCTAGTTCAACACTAGTGTAAAATTATTTGAACTAGCTTGTAGAGTTAGTTCAACTCTAGTGTATAATTATTTGAACTATCTTGTAGAGCTAGTTCATCTGTAGTGTAAAATTATTTGTATTAGGTTATAGAGCTAGTTCAACTCTAGTGTAAAATTATTTGAACTAGCCTGTAGAGCTAGTTCAACTCTAGTGTAAAATTATTTGAACTATCTTAAAGAGCTAGTTCAACTCTAGTGTAAAATTATTTGAACTTTATCTTAGAGCTAGTTGAACTCTAGTGTAAAATTATGTGTACTAGGTTATAGAGCTAGTTCAACCCTAGTGTAAAATTATTTGTACTAGGTTATTGAGCTAGAGCAACCCTAGTGTAAAATTATTTGTACTAGGTTATAGAGCTAGTTCAACTCATGTGTAAAATTATTTGTACTAGGTTATAGAGCTAGTTCAACTCTAGTGTAAAATTATTTAAACTAGCTTGTAGAGATAGTTCAACACTAGTGTAAAACTATTTGAACTAGGCTGCAGAGCTAGTTCAGTTCTAGTGTAAAATTATTTGAACTAGGTTGTAGAGCTAGTTCAACTCAAGTGTAAAATTATTTGTACTAGGTTATAGAGCTAGTTCAACTCTAGTGTAAATTATTTGAACTAGCCTGTAGAGCTGGTTCAACCCTAGTGTAAAATTATTTATACTAGGTTATAGAGCTAGTTCAACTCTAGTGTAAAATTATTTGAACTAGCTTGTTGAGCTAGTTCAACTCTAGTGTAAAATTATTTGAACTAGCTTGTAGAGCTAGTTCAACTCTAGTTTATAATTATTTGAATTAGCTTGTACAGCTAGTTCAACTCTAGTGTAAAATTATTTGAACTAGCTTGTAGAGCTAGTTCAACTCTAGTGTAAAATTATTTCAACTAGCCTAAAGAGATAGTTCAACTCTAGTGTAAAATTATTTGAACTTTCTCTTAGAGCTAGTTCAACTCTAGTGTAAAATTATTTGAACTAGCCTGTAGAGCTAGTTCAACTCTAGTGTAAAATTATTTGGACTAGGTAAAAGAGCTAGTTCAACTCTAGTGTAAAATTATTTAAACTAGCTTGTTGAGGTAGTTCAACTCTAGTGTAAAATTACTTGAAATAGCTTGTACAGCTAGTTCAACTCTAGTGTATAATTATTTGAACTAGCTTGCAGAGCTAGTTCAACTCTAGTGTAAAATTATTTGTACTAGGTTATAGAGCTAGTTCAACTCTAGTGTAAAATTATTTGAACTTTCTCTTAGAGCTAGTCGAACTCTAGTGTAAAATTATGTGTACAAGGTTATAGAGCTAGTTGAACTCTAGTGTCAAATTATGTGTACTAGGTTATAGAGCTAGTTCAACTCTAGTGTAAAAATATTTTTACTAGGTTATTGAGCTAGAGCAACTCTAGTGTAAAATTATTTGTACTAGGTTATAGAGCTAGTTCAACTCAAGTGTAAAATTATTTGTACTAGGTTATAGAGCTAGTTCAACTCTAGTGTAAAATTATTTAAACTAGCTTGTAGAGATAGTTCAACACTAGTGTAAAACTATTTGAACTAGCCTGTAGAGCTAGTTCAGTTCTAGTGTAAAATTATTTGAACTAGGTTGTAGAACTAGTTCAACTCGAGTGTAAAATTATTTGTACTAGGTTATAGAGCTAGTTCAACTCTAGTGTAAAATTATTTGAACTAGCCTGTACAGCTGGTTCAACTCTATTGTAAAATTATTTGTACTAGGTTATAGAGCTAGTTCAACTCTAGTGTAAAATTATTTGAACTAGCTTGTTGAGCTAGTTCAACTCTAGTGTAAAATTATTTGAACTAGCTTGTAGAGCTAGTTCAACTCTAGTGTATAATTATTTGAATTAGCTTGTAGAGCTAGTTCAACTCTAGTGTAAAATTATTTGAACTAGCTTGTAGAGCTAGTTCAACTCTAGTGTAAAATTATTTCAACTAGCCTAAAGAGATAGTTCAACTCTAGTGTAAAATTATTTGAACTTTCTCTTAGAGCTAGTTGAACTCTAGTGTAAAATTATGTGTATTAGGTTATAGAGGTAGTTCACCTCTAGTGTAAAATTATTTGTACTAGGTTATAGAGCTAGTTCAACTATAGTGTAAAATTATTTGAACTAGCCTCTACAGCTAGTTCAACTCTAGTGTAAAATTATTTGAACTAGCCTAAAGAGCTAGTTCAACTCTAGTGTAAAATTATTTCAACTAGCTTGTAGAGCTAGTTCAACTCTAGTGTATAATTATTTGAACTATCTTGTAGAGCTAGTACAACTCTATGTAAAATTATTTGAACTTCCTTGTAGAGCTAGTGTAACTCTTGTGTAAAATTATGTGTACTAGGTTATAGAGATAGTTCAACTGTAGTGTAAAATTATTTGTACTAGGTTATAGAGCTAGTGAAACTCGTATTTGTACTAGGTTATAGAGCTAGTTCAACTCTAGTGTAAAACTATTTGAACTAGCTTCTAGAGCTAGTTCCACACTAGTGTAAAATTATTTGAACTAGCTTGTAGAGCTAGTTCAATTCTATTGTAAATTAATTTCAACTAGCTTGTGGAGCTATTTCAACACTAGTGTAAAATTATTTGTACTAGGTTATAGAGCTAGAGCAACTCTAGTGTAAAATTATTTGTACTAGGTTATAGAGCTAGTTCAACTCAAGTGTAAAATTATTTGTACTAGGTTATAGAGCTAGTTCAACTCTAGTGTAAAATTATTTAAACTAGCTTGTAGAGATAGTTCAACAGTAGTGTAAAATTATTTGAACTAGCCTGTTGAGCTAGATCAGTTCTACTGTAAAATTATTTGCACTAGGTTGTAGAGCTAGTTCAACTCTAGTATAAAATTATTTGTACTAGGCTATAGAGCTAGTTCAACTCTAGTGTAAAATTAATTGAACTAGGTTGTTGAGCTAGTTCAACACTAGTGTAAAATTATTTGAACTAGCTTGTAGAGTTAGTTCAACTCTAGTGTATAATTATTTGAACTATCTTGTAGAGCTAGTTCATCTGTAGTGTAAAATTATTTGTATTAGGTTATAGAGCTAGTTCAACTCTAGTGTAAAATTATTTGAACTAGCCTGTAGAGCTAGTTCAACTCTACTGTAAAATTATTTGAACTATCTTAAAGAGCTAGTTCAACTCTAGTGTAAAATTATTTGAACTTTATCTTAGAGCTAGTTGAACTCTAGTATAAAATTATGTGTACTAGGTTATAGAGCTAGTTCAACCCTAGTGTAAAATTATTTGTACTAGGTTATTGAGCTAGAGCAACCCTAGTGTAAAATTATTTGTACTAGGTTATAGAGCTAGTTCAACTCAAGTGTAAAATTATTTGTACTAGGTTATAGAGCTAGTTCAACTCTAGTGTAAAATTATTTAAACTAGCTTGTAGAGATAGTTCAACACTAGTGTAAAACTATTTGAACTAGGCTGTAGAGCTAGTTCAGTTCTAGTGTAAAATTATTTGAACTAGGTTGTAGAGCTAGTTCAACTCAAGTGTAAAATTATTTGTACTAGGTTATAGAGCTAGTTCAACTCTAGTGTAAATTATTTGAACTAGCCTGTAGAGCTGGTTCAACTCTAGTGTAAAATTATTTGTACTAGGTTATAGAGCTAGTTCAACTCTAGTGTAAAATTATTTGAACTAGCTTGTTGAGCTAGTTCAACTCTAGTGTAAAATTATTTGAACTAGCTTGTAGAGCTAGTTCAACTCTAGTGTATAATTATTTGAATTAGCTTGTACAGCTAGTTCAACTCTAGTGTAAAATTATTTGAACTAGCTTGTAGAGCTAGTTCAACTCTAGTGTAAAATTATTTCAACTAGCCTAAAGAGATAGTTCAACTCTAGTGTAAAATTATTTGAACTTTCTCTTAGAGCTAGTTGAACTCTAGTGTAAAATTATGTGTATTAGGTTATAGAGGTAGTTCACCTCTAGTGTAAAATTATTTGTACTAGGTTATAGAGCTAGTTCAACTATAGTGTAAAATTATTTCAACTAGCCTCTACAGCTAGTTCAACTCTAGTGTAAAATTATTTGAACTAGCCTAAAGAGCTAGTTCAACTCTAGTGTAAAATTATTTGAACTAGCTTGTAGAGCTAGTTCAACTCTACTGTATAATTATTTGAACTATCTTGTAGAGCTAGTTCAACTCTAGTGTAAATTTATTTAAACTTCCTTGTAGAGCTAGTTTAACTTTAGTGTAAAATTATGTGTACTAGGTTATAGAGCTAGTTGAACTGTAGTGTAAAATTATTTGTACTAGGTTATAGAGCTAGTGAAACTCTAGTGTATTTGTACTAGGTTATAGAGCTAGTTCAACTCTAGTGTAAAACTATTTGAACTAACCTGTAGAGCTAGTTCCACTCTAGTGTGAATTTTTTTTTGAACTAGCTTGTAGGGGGTCCCGAACTATGCGTCTAGGATCGATGGTAACAGGAGACGGGGGACACGATGTTTACCCAGGTTTGGGCCCTCTCTATGTAGGTAATACCCTACTTCCTGCTTGATTAATCTTGATGAATATGAGTATTACAAGAGTTGATCTACCACGAGATCGTAATGACTAAACCCTAGATGTCTAGCCTATGTGGGTATGGTAATGAGTATATGTATCTGTCCTTTGCGGACTATCCCCTTCTGTTTATATAGACACCGAGGGGATCTAGGGTTTACATGGAGTCGGTTACATAAAAAGGAATCTTCGGTCGCCAAGCTTTCCTTCCACGCCAAGTAGAGTCCAATTCAGACACGGTGCAGTCTTCGGCCTTCATGTCTTCACAGCCCATCAGTCAGGCCCATGGATAATAGGTCGGACGCCCGAGGACCCCTTAGTCTAGGACTCCCTCAGTAGCCCCAGAACCTGGCTTTCAATGACGAGGAGTCCAATGTGCTGATTGTTTTCGGTATTGTAAGGCGGGTTCCCCTTTCTCCGAACTCCAAGATAGTCTTTGTATGCAATGATCGTATCCTGACCTGCTATGCACACCATACACAACCGCAGAGAGAATATAATATTTGCATGAATCTAATCTGTTGACAATTTTTTTCCAACACGACATCGCGTCTGTCCGGTTATAATTTCGAACCGTTTTTCTTCTGTCGTTCCATGCTTCGAGACGCGGTTGCTATTGGCACGTCTTGTCGAAATAGAGATCGTGTGCCCTTATTGTGGGATTCTCATCAATGCGGGCATGGGTAACTCAACCGTGCCATTTATACAGCTCTAGGGAATAGGTGAATCCTAAGGCAAGTGAGGAGGTGTTTAATATTTACAGCCTTTATAAGGGGATAAGGATTCCCTCTTCCTCTCCTCACGCTCTCTTTGTGTCTCGGCCTTTCGGATCTCAGGCTCCAGCGCCCAAGTTCTCATCTCCTTTCCACTCAAGCAACCATGTCCGGATTTGGTGGTCAGGGCAAGTGGATGGTCTCCTCCTTCAAGGAGGAGGACATTACTAAGCTCCGGGCGGCCGGATATTTGGCGAAGGAGATCGCCAATCGTCTGCCAGCCGAGGGACAAGTTGTCCCCACGATGGAGCCCACAGAGAGGGTAGTATTCATCCCCCATATCTTCCGCGGGCTGGGGTTTCCACTCCACCCTTTCGTCTGTGGGCTAATGTGCTATTACAGGATAGATTTCCATGATATGTCCCCGAATTCCTTCCTCAACATCTCGGCGTTTATCGTCGTGTGCGAGGGCTTCCTCCGCATCCATCCCCACTTCGGGTTGTGGCTCAAAGTCTTCAACGTGAAGCCAAAGGTGGTGGATGGCCAGCACACGGAGTGCGGAGGGGCCATGGTGAGCAAGCTATCCAACGTCTCCTGGCCCAAAGGCACCTTTGTGGAGACAGTAAAGGAATGGCAGAAGCAGTGGTTCTACATCACAGAACCTCGCGGCACCACCTGGGCCGCAGGTGCCGAATTCCGCTCTAGTGCTCCCATGCGACTCACCTCCTGGGTCGAGAAGAGTCCGGACCGGTGTTCACCTGAAGAACTGATAGCACTGCATATGCGCGTTCAAAGCATGGTGACCAAGGACGTCAAGCTTGTTGACGTTATCCACGTGATGCTAGTCCGCCAGATTCTTCCGTGCCAGCACCGAAGCCGCCCTTTATGGGAGTTCAATTCGAAGAAGCACCCGACCCTGAAAAGGCTCTTCAAGACTTCTCACGAAGGGACCTGGAAGTTGCTCTTTAAGGGCAACGAGAAGCCACCGGCCACAGACTCGGACCGTGGTCACAATAGTAAATACCCCGCTAGTGAGGTATGTTACTTTTGACGTATTCCCAACTTAAATTTTTCAAGGATGATGTCTGAGATCTTAGTATTGCTTCCTCAGGACTGGGTGTTGAGGGCGAAGCGGATCCAGTGCGCGGCTCCATTGCCCGAAGAACCAGTCATCCCACGCCTGGCGAAGATGCTGGTGCCGGCGCCATCTACGGCACTGGATAAGAAGGCCAAGAAGAAGGCCAAGGGGGCCAAGAGTGGCCCTCGTCGCAGGGGCACTTCGAACGCGACGTCTAAAGACGACGAGGCTCATTCCTCTGTCCCTGAGGACAATGAGGAAGCGGAGGAGGAGGAGGAAAACAACCCTCCTCTAGAGGAGAAGAAGAAGAAGAGGGTGGCCTCGACACATCTGGAGGCGAAAGCGCCCCAAAAGGGGAAGGGCGCCCCAGCGGTCAACACCGCGTGGGACGTTGACAGTTGTCCGGAACGTCGCCCCCTACTATGCCCCAGGTCGCATCGTAAGTGATATGGCTTATTTATGCGCACGTCCAACCCTTTCTTTTTATTATTCTAACATGGTTAATCCACACTATTGCAGTCCGGCCCGTGACCTTATCCACCGATCCTCATCTGGAGGTTCGTTGGCTCCATCGGAGATGGCAAGCATGTCTCCACCGCCTGCTTACTCCCTCGGGGCTAGGGACGACACCGAAGTGTTATCCCGAAGGACCGCTCCGAAGGAAGGAGCCCATGACGTTGTCCGGGAGGCACCTCAAGGCGGGACCTCCACTTCCAGACACATGGGGGAGCAATCCCCATGGAGACTGGCAAAGAGGGTCGTATCCAGTTCGGCCCTCAGCCGAATACGATTACGGAGACCCATATGGCTCCGGAGTCGGGCGAGCAGTCCCCTTTTAAGGAGGGGGTGCATCTCCTCCACCGGTGGCTCCTATCCATCCAGGAGCACCAGATGACCTGATGGGGGTGCTACGAATCACCTTCCTCATGGACGAGCACCGTATCCTTATGGGTGCGGTGATCGAGATGGTTCAGTCCGCCAAGAGCGGATTGAATGAAGCCTGCAGCAGCCTGTTAATAGGTTTTGAGGTAAGAAATAGAATACCCCGTATAGTCCGTAGCCCTTGAGACGCTGTATGGTGTTCAGCGAGGAGAACCGGACAAGGGATAAATCCTTAATTATAAGAGGCTGACTGAGTATGTATCGATAAGCAGGCGTCCCTGTTGGCCGCGACCTCGCATACTGCCGAGGTCTCCGAGCTGAAGCGGAGGCTGGAGCGGCCGAGAATGAGCTCAGTGAGGTTAAGGTTCGGCTCCAGGAGAAGCAAGCTGAGGAACGACTTGCTATAATTTCGGGAAAGGATAAGCGTTGTATATTGACATCGGTATTGTGATATGTGCAGAAGCCGCGACCGAGGTCGAGGCCCCGAGGAAGGCCCTGGGTGAGGCCGAGGAGCAGGCTGTCCAGCAGCAAGCGGCCCGTAAGAAGCTAAAGGCCTGGGTTAAAGAAGTCCACCAGGAGCTCCAGGATGCGGTGAAAAAATGCGAGGCCTTGGAGCATGATGTGTTGGTTCGAGGGACCGAACTCGCCAAGGCTCGTCAGAGCGTGGAGACCACACGGAATGAGGCCCAGGCCGCCCTCCAGGAGATCCAGGAGGCCAAGAAGATCACGGCGGGTAAGGCATTTAAGATGCAAAGAAAGTATGCGGAGAAGCAGTACCTTTTACTAACCCGGGTTCGGAGTTCCCAAGGGGCTTTTGCCGATTTTCCATGCAGTGTATCAGATGCTGCGGAGTTCTATCGAGCCGAAGGAGGGGGTTCTTCGGAGAGGCTCTTCTGGTCGCAGTATGCGGTACCAGAGCATCCCGTGTCCTTCACCGATTAGCTGAAACAGTTGGTGGAGCTGCATAGGGTGGCCGAACTAGCCATTAAGGATTTGATAATCTGGCTGTGGCTAGCCGAAGCTATGCCTAGCGGCTACTTCGGACTCGTGAGGCGGATGGTGAACGCATGTCCTCGGCTGGACGTTATCAAGCGCTCCGTCTGTATTGAAGCTGCCCGTATGGCCTTCGCTCGCTGCAAGATGTGGTGGGCGAAGATGAACGTTGTTGAAGTCGCCAGTGGGCCGCCGGAGGGCAAGGAGCACCGCACACCCAAGCGATATTTCGAGGATGTCGTAGAAGGGTCTCGACTTGTAGCGGCGCAATGTTCGTAGGACATTGTATTTGAATAAATGTATTCATGTTGCCTTTGTCTTGTATTATGGGAACAAAGCCAGTTTTTGTAAGTAATTTTATTATGCTTTGAATTGTTTCCTCCTGTACGGCTGTGTTGTGTGTAATCTGAGGGTTGGCCAGTCGTCGGCTTCTGCCCTCACGTAGATAGTACGGAGGTGTTCGGGATGGAATCTAAACAATCTTGATCCAATTACATGGTCCTTGAAGGAGTTGTTTAGTGCAACGAACAAGGAATTCAGACTTTATGGCTTTAACGCCCTCACTTAGCCATAGGATTTTTATAATAAAGCATGGGTGCAGCCCCTGGTTTAAGCCAGAGTACTGTCAGCATCTGATCGGGAAGTGCCGATCTCTGGCATAACATGGAAAAAATCTCCAACGATTTGTAACCCTCGAGTAGCTGACCGGCTCTCGCCCCATCATGACAGTCAGTTTTTGGCTTTCTCTACTGAGGTGCTCGTCTGGTCAAAGCCAGGGCACAATTGCAGTAGTTCTCCCTTTACTACCCTAGCCGATGGAGCGGAACATAGGGTAGCAAGCATAGGAGCCGGGCAACCCAACTATTGACCAAAGACATGATTCGGAGCCAATGCATATAATGCTAAATTCGGGGTGCCGAACTTATATATAAGAATTGTTCGGACTGTGCTGCCGTATTGTGGGGCGACAGGTAGCCCCTAGCGAATATGAAACGTAAAAGAGTGTCGATGCAACAAATAGGCAGATCGAAATAAAATGAAGTAAGAAGCGAAAACCACAGAAACTGTGCCACGAACCATTTTTATTATAACTAGATGGATACGTCAAGGCGTATCTTGTACAGATGGTGCGACAAGTATCCGGCCATTTAACATGCCGAAATCAATAGGGCGCAGTGTGCGAGTCCTGAGAAATAAGTATGAATACCATCAAGAAGAACGTATAAAGGTTACCCTAGACACCTGTGTTGCTTGCCTCTGTTGCATTTCAGTCCTTCTAAAGGACTTGACATCAGGCCCGCGGAAAAAGGTGCCTGAAACAAGAAAAATAAGTAAAAGTATGTGTGTCTGGGATCGGTCTGGCCGAATTGTAGACCCCGGGTTATCTCGTGCCTCCGTTGATGTCCATGGAATTTTGAGCGTGTAACTGTGTACGCGTGGTACAAATGCCACTACCTCATTGGGGCTGGGACGGAGGACGAATTGCTAGTCGAGCTCTTGACGAGTCGCGCTGTCTTGTTGTAGTGTAGTCTAGACCCTCTTGATGGTGTACAGGGGCTTGGCAGCTGCATTATAATGCTGCTTCAGAAGGCCGGTCTATACTTCTGCTGCTAGGGCAGCGGTTTTCTCCTCTGTTCGGAGGGAGCGTTCCGTATTTCCATTCGCTGTTATGACGCCGCGTGGACCGGGCATCTTGAGCTTGAGATAAGCATAGTGTGGCACTTCGTTAAATCTAGTAAACGTGGTTCGTCCGAGCAGTGCGTGGTAGCCGCTGAGGAAGGGGACGATATCGAAGATTAACTCTTCGCTTCGGAAGTTTTCCGAAGAACCGAAGACCACCTCCAGCGTGATTGAGCCCGTACAACGAGCCTCTACACCTAGTATGACTCCTTTAAAGGTAGTCTTTGTTGGTTTGCTTCATGAGGGATTAATGCCCATCTTCCATATTGTATCCTGGTACAACAGGTTGAGGCTGCTTCCACCATCCATCAGGACTCGTGTTAGGTGGAATCCGTTGATGATTGGGTCAAGGACCAGTGCGGCCGAACCGCCGTGGCGGATACTAGTCGGATGATCTCGTCGGTCAAAGGTGATTGGAAATGACGACCATGGGTTGAACTTTGGGGCGACTGCTTCTAACGTGTAGACGTTCCTGAGTGCTTGTTTGCGCTCCTTTCTGGGGATGTGCGTGGCATATATCATGTTCACTGTTTTGACTTGGGGGGGGGGGGTTCTTCTGTCCCCCGGTGTTCGGCTGCCGGGGCTCTTCATCCTCGTCCTCACTTTTTGATCCCTTTTCTTTGTTTTCGGCATTTAACTTGCCAGCCTGCTTGAAGACCCAACAATCCCTGTTGATATGATTGGCTTGCTTATCCGGGGTGCCGTGAATTTGGCATGGACGGTTGAGTATGTGGTCCAGGCTGGAAGGTCCTTCGTTGTTTCTTTTGTAGGGTTTCTTCCATTGGTCGGACTTGGAGCCACTAAATCCAGCATTGACTGTGGTGTCCTCAGTGTTGTCGCCATTGCTTCTACGTTTGTCTCTATTGCGCCGGAGCTTGCCGGTGTTGTTCTTGGCCTCGGTGGGGCCTACCTTGCTGGCTGTGTTCTTGCTACAAGCCAGCCAACTGTCCTCGCCTGTGCAAAAGCGTGTCATGAGTGCCGTAAGGGCTGCCATTGACTTTGGCTTTTCTTGTCCGAGGTGGCGGGCTACCCATTCGTCACGGATGCTGTGTTTGAAGGATGCTAGGGCCTCGGCATCCGGACTGTCAACGATCTGGTTATTTTTGGTTAGGAACCTAGTCCAGAATTTTCTAGCTGATTCTCCGGGTTGTTGAACTATGTGGCTTAGGTCATCGACATCTGGTAGCGGGACATAAGTTCCTTGGAAGTTGTCGAGGAAAGCCTCTTCCAAGTCCTCCCAGCTGCTGATGGAGTTCTCAGGCAGGCTATTTAACCAGTGTCGAGATGGTCCTTTGAGATTTAATGGGAGGTATTTGATGGCGTGGAGGTCGTCTCCTCGGGCCATGTGGATGTGGAGAATGAAATCCTCGATCCATACTGCAGGATCGGTTGTTCCGTCGTATGATTCGATATTGACGCACTTTAACCCCTCGGGGAATTTATGATCCAGTACTTCATGTGTGAAGCAGAGCGGGTGTGCGGCGCCTCTATATCGGGCCGCATCGTGGCAGAGCTCTGATGGAGTCCGTCTGCGACGTTTGGCCCGAGCATGGTTAGGTTTGTCACGTCTGAATAGGTAGCCATTGTCGTGCTTCGAGGCACATCCTCGTGATCCGTAGATTGATCTTGTGTGTCCTGCTCTACTGTCTAGAGTCTGTCGGAGGTCGTACATATGACTCCATACTCTTCCGCCCCTATTTGGGCAGGGTGGTGGGGCGGTCTGCTGTTCGGCCCGAGTTGCCGCTTTATCCCGACCGCGGGGTGGCCGTTCAGCCGCCCTATCTAGATACTTGGTGGTTGGTCCGCACTACGCGAGGGAGAATGTGCTCCGGCGCCTCCTCATTGAATTCAGGTAGCAGTCTGCGTTTCGGGTAGCTCTTGGCTGGGGGTTGAGGCTGTATTCCTCTGCTGTCAGGACATCAGTCCATCTATCGACGAGCAGGTCTTGTTCAGCTTGAAGCTGCTGTTGTTTCTTTTTCAGGCTCCTTGCCGTGGCTATGAGCTGAAGCTTAAAGCGCTCCTGCTCGAGAGGATCCTCAGGCACGATGAAGTCTTCGTTGCCAAGGCTTGTCTCCTCCTTGGAGGGTGGATGGTAACTATCATCCTCCGAGTCATCTTCTATGTTCGGTTCGTCAGGGTTGTCTTGCCTGCTATCCTGATCCTGTTCGGATGTAGCCCAGACAGGGTCTTCATTGTTTTTGGCGTCGACCGTAGTAGGATTTTTTCTG
This sequence comes from Triticum urartu, assembly GCF_056163025.1. Classification (NCBI taxonomy): domain Eukaryota; kingdom Viridiplantae; phylum Streptophyta; class Magnoliopsida; order Poales; family Poaceae; genus Triticum; species Triticum urartu. The sequence goes on along the minus strand of NC_141875.1, from coordinate 520,341,998 downwards.
GTGCCAGTGTTGCCGTCCTTTGAGCGGCGGGGCTTGGGGCGGCATTTGGGCCGTCGGCACTTGGACTGTGTCTCGGAGGTTTTATTCGCATCTGGCTCTTCTTTGTCATCGCCAGATCCTTTAGGTGTATCAACCATGTACACATTGTACGAAGAGGTAGCCGTCCAACGTCTAGTGAATGGCGGGTCTTGGCCTTGCTCCTTGTCGGCATCGTCATCCATACCGTCGATGTCTTCGGAGCCATAGTCAACCACATCGGTTAAGTCATCGACGGTGGCTATGAAGTGGGTGGCGGGTGGGAGGCAAGATTCCTCATCATCCGTCTCTAGCTCGAACCGGACATAGTTAGGCTATGAGTCCTTCTCCATGGAAAAATTCTTTAAAGATTTTAGCACGTCACCCAAAGGCGAGTGCTGGAAAACGTCAGCGGCGCTGAACTCGAAGATCGATAACCGATCTAGCTCGGTGTCCACGGGCGTACACAGTCCGGAACTTATAGCTGGAGACGATTCCGAAGTTCCGTTAAAGCGAATATTGCAGGCCATCGAATCCATGTGCCGCTCCAATGCCGCGGACTCTGCGGCCTCGGATGGCTCGATCTGCTTCGGCTCTAAGGTCGCTGCAGTCACTGGAACCATCTCCTGGGTGTGATCCGATGAGAGATTTAAGTCACGTTCATCGGGATGAGGGGGAGCGATCGCCGCGGGTTCAAATCCCTCGAAGATCAAGTCTTTATGGATATCGACGACGTAGTTTAAGCTTTCGAATCTGACCTGATGGCCAGGGTCGTAGCTATCGATCTGCTCCAGATGGCCAACCGAGTTGGCCCGTACTACGAAGCTGCCGAATACGAAGATCTGTCTGGGGAGGAAGGTTCCTCTTTGGATAGCGTCATTATTGACGATTGAAGGGGGCATCGTACCTTTTGTCTGGGGAGGAAGGTTCCTCTTTGGACAACTCTCAATGAAAGCACCAATATCGGTGTCAAAACCGGCAGATCTCGGGTAGGGGGTCCCGAACTATGCATCTAGGATCGATGGTAACATGAGATGGGCGACACGATGTTTACCTAGGTTCGGGCCCTCTCTATGGAGGTAATACCCTACTTCCAACTTGATTTATCTTGATGAATATGAGTATTACAAGAGTTGATCTTCCACGAGATCGTGATGGCTAAACCCTAGAAGTCTAGCCTATGTGGGTATGGTAATGAGTATATGTATATGTCCTTTCTGGATTATCCCCTTCGGTTTATATAGACACCGAGGGGATCTAGGGTTTACATGGAGACGGTTACATAAAAAGGAATCTTCGGTCGCCAAGCTTGCCTTCCACGCCAAGTAGAGTCCAATCCATACACGGTGCAGGCTTCGGCCTTCATGTGTTCACAGCCCACCAATCCATACACGGTGCAGTCTTTGGCCTTCATGGATAATAGGCCGGATGCCCAAGGACCCCTTAGTCCAGGACTCCCTTAGCTAGTTCAACACTAGTGTAAAATTATCTGTACAAGGTTTTAAAGCTAGTTCAACTCTTGTGTAAAATTATTTGTACTAGGTTATAGAGCTAGTTCAACTCTAGTGTAAAATTATTTGAACTTGCTTGTAGAGCAAGTTCAACTCTAGTGTAAAATAATGTGTACTAGGTTATAGAGATAGTTCAACTCTCGTGCAAAATTATTTGTACTAGGTTATAGAGCTAGTTCAACTCTAGTGTATTTGTACTAGGTTATAGAGCTAGTTCAACTCTAGTGTCAAACTATTTGAACTAGCATGTAGAGCTAGTTCCACTCTAGTGTAAAATTATTTGAACTAGCTTGTAGAGCTAGTTCAACTATAGTGTAAAATTATTTGCACTACGTTATAGAGCTAGTTCAACTCTAGTGTAAAAATATTTGAACTAGCTTGTAGAGCTAGTTCAACTCTAGTGTAAAATTATTTTAACTAGCCTGTAGAGCTAGTTGAACTCTAGGGTAAAATTATTTCAACTAGCTTGTAGAGCTAGTTCAAATCTAGTGTAAAATTATTTGTACGAGGTAATAGAGCTAGTTCAACTCCTGTGTAAAATTATTTGTACGAAGTTATAGATCTAGTTCAACTCTAGTGTACAATTATTTGACCTAGCTTATAGATCTAGTTCAACTCTATAGTAAAATTATTTGTACTACGTTATAGAGCTAGTTCAACTCTAGTGTAAAAAATTTTAAACTAGCTTGTAGAGCTAGTTCAACACTAGTGTAAAACTATTTGAACTAGTTTCTAGGCTTTAGAACTAGTTCAACTCTAGTGTAAAATTATTTGCACTAGCTTGTAGAGCTAGTTAAACTCAGTGTAAAATTATTTGTACTAGGTTATACAGATAGTTGAACTCTAGTGTAAAATTATTTGAACTAGCTTTTAGAGCTAGTTCCACTCTATTGTAAAATTATTAGAACTACCCTGTAGAGCTAGTTCAACTCTAGTTTAAAATTGTTTGAACGAGTTTGTAGAGCTAGTTCAACTCTAGTGTAAAATTATTTGTACTAGGTTATAGAGCTTGTTCAACTCTAGTGTAAAATTATTTGTACTAGGTTATAGAGCTAGTTTAACTCTAGTGTCAAATTATTTGTAGTAGGTTATACAGCTAGTTAAACTCCAGTGTAAAACAATTTGAACTAGCCTGTAGAGCTAGATCAACTCCAGTGTAATATTTTTCCAACTAGCTTGTAGAGCTAGTTCAAGTCTAGTGTAAAATTATTTGTACTAGTTTATAGAGCTAGTTCAACTCTAGTGTAAAATTATTCAAACTAGCTTGTAGAGCTACTTCAACACTAATGTAAAACTATTTGAAATAGCCTGTAGAGCTAGTTCAGTTCTACTGTAAAATTATTGGAACTAGTTTTGTAGAGCTAGTTCAACTCTATTGTAAAATTATTTGTACTAGGTTATAGAGCTAGTTCCACCCTAGTGTAAAATTATTTGAACTTGCTTGTAGAGCTAGTTCAACTCTAGTGTAAAACAATGTGTACTAGGTTATAGAGATAGTTCAACTCTCGTGCAAAATTATTTGTACTAGGTTATAGAGCTAGTTCAACTCTAGTGTATTTGTACTAGGTTATAGAGCTAGTTCAACTCCAGTGTAAAACTATTTGAACTAGCATGTAGAGCTAGTTCCTCTCCAGTGTAAAATTATTTGAACTAGCTTGTAGAGCTAGTTCAACTATAGTGTAAAATTATTTGCTCTACGTTATAGAGCTAGTTCAACTCTAGTGTAAAAATATTTGAACTAGCTTGTAGAGCTAGTTCAACTCTAGTGTAAAACTATTTGAACTAGCCTGTAGGGCTAGTTGAACTCTAGGGTAAAATTATTTCAACTAGCTTGTAGAGCTAGTTCAAATCTAGTGTAAAATTATTTGTACGAGGTAATAGAGCTAGTTCAACTCCTGTGTAAAATTATTTGTACGAGGTTATAGATCTGGTTCAACTCTAGTGTAAAATTCTTTGACCTAGCTTATAGATCTAGTTCAACCCTATAGTAAAATTATTTGTACTACATTATAGAGCTAGTTCAACTCTAGTGTAAAATTATTTAAAATAGCTTGTAGAGCTAGTTCAACACTAGTGTAAAACTATTTGAACTAGTTTCTAGGCTTTAGAACTAGTTCAACTCTAGTGTAAAATTATTTGCACTAGCTTGTAGAGCTAGTTAAACTCAGTGTAAAATTATTTGTACTAGGTTATACAGATAGTTGAACTCTAGTGTAAAATTATTTGAACTAGCTTTTAGAGCTAGTTCAACTCTATTGTAAAATTATTAGAACTACCCTGTAGAGCTAGTTCAACACTAGTTTAAAATTGTTTGAACTAGTTTGTAGAGCTAGTTCAACTCTAGTGTAAAATTATTTGTACTAGGTTATAGAGCTTGTTCAACTCTAGTGTAAAATTATTTGTACTAGGTTATAGAGCTAGTTTAACTCTAGTGTCAAATTATTTGTAGTAGGTTATACAGCTAGTTAAACTCCAGTGTAAAACAATTTGAACTAGCCTGTAGAGCTAGATCAACTCCAGTGTAATATTTTTCCAACTAGCTTGTAGAGCTAGTTCAAGTCTAGTGTAAAATTATTTGTACTAGGCTGTAGAGCTAGTTCAAGTACATTGTAAAATTATTTTTTCTATGTTATAGAGCTAGTTCAACTCTACTGTAAAATTATTTGAACTCGCTTGTAGAGCTAGTTCAACTCTAGTGTAAAATTATTTGAACTAGCCTACAGAGCTAGTTCAACTCTAGAGTAAAATTATTTGAACTAGCTTGCAGAGCTAGTTCAACACTAGTGTAAAATTATTTGTAATAGGTTATAGAGCTAGTTCAACTCTAGTGTATTTGTACTAGGTCATCGAGCTAGTTCAACTCTAGTGTAAAACTATTTGAACTAGTTTCTAGGCTTTAGAACTAGTTCAACTCTAGTGTAAAATTATTTGCACTAGCTTGTAGAGCTAGTTAAACTCAGTGTAAAATTATTTGTACTAGGTTATACAGATAGTTGAATTCTAGTGTAAAATTATTTGAACTAGCTTTTAGAGCTAGTTCAACTCTATCGTAAAAGTATTAGAACTACCCTGTAGAGCTAGTTCAACTCTAGTTTAAAATTGTTTGAACTAGTTTGTAGAGCTAGTTCAACTCTAGTGTAAAACAATGTGTACTAGGTTATAGAGATAGTTCAACTCTCGTGCAAAATTATTTGCACTAGATTATAGAGGTAGTTCAACTCTAGTGTATTTGTACTAGGTTATAGAGCTAGTTCAACTCTAGTGTAAAACTATTTGAACTAGCATGTAGAGCTAGTTCCACTCTAGTGTAAAATTATTTGAACTAGCTTGTAGAGCTAGTTCAACTATAGTGTAAAATTATTTGCTCTACGTTATAGAGCTAGTTCAACTCTAGTGTAAAAATATTTGAACTAGCTTGTAGAGCTAGTTCAACTCTAGTGTAAAATTATTTGAACTAGCCTGTAGAGCTAGTTGAACTCTAGGGTAAAATTATTTCCACTAGCTTGTAGAGCTAGTTCAAATCTAGTGTAAAAATATTTGTACGAGGTAATAGAGCTAGTTCAACTCCTGTGTAAAATTATTTGTACGAGGTTATAGATCTAGTTCAACTCTAGTGTAAAATTCTTTGACCTAGCTTATAGATCTAGATCAACTCTATAGTAAAATTATTTGTACTATGTTATAGAGCTAGTTCAACTCTAGTGTAAAATTATTTAAACTAGCTTGTAGAGCTAGTTCAACACTAGTGTAAAACTATTTGAACTAGTTTCTAGGCTTTAGAACTAGTTCAACTCTAGTGTAAAATTATTTGCACTAGCTTGTAGAGCTAGTTAAACTCAGTGTAAAATTATTTGTACTAGGTTATACAGATAGTTGAACTCTAGTGTAAAATTATTTGAACTAGCTTTTAGAGCTAGTTCAACTCTATTGTAAAATTATTAGAACTACCCTGTAGAGCTAGTTCAACTCTAGTATAAAATTGTTTGAACTAGTTTGTAGAGCTAGTTCAACTCTAGTGTAAAATTATTTGTACTAGGTTATAGAGCTTGTTCAACTCTAGTGTAAAATTATTTGTACTAGGTTATAGAGCTAGTTTAACTCTAGTGTCAAATTATTTGTAGTAGGTTATACAGCTAGTTAAACTCCAGTGTAAAACAATTTGAACTAGCCTGTAGAGCTAGATCAACTCCAGTGTAATATTTTTCCAACTAGCTTGTAGAGCTAGTTCAAGTCTAGTGTAAAATTATTTGTACTAGTTTATAGAGCTAGTTCAACTCTAGTGTAAATTTATTCAAACTAGCTTGTAGAGCTACTTCAACACTAATGTAAAACTATTTGAACAAGCCTGTAGAGCTAGTTCAGTTCTAGTGTAAAATTATTGGAACTAGGTTGTAGTTCTAGTTCAACTCTATTGTAAAATTATTTGTACTAGGTTATAGAGCTAGTTCAACTCTAGTGTAAAATTATTTGTACTAGGTTATAGAGCTAGTTCAACTCTAGTATAAATTTATCTGAACTAGCTTGTTGAGCTAGTTCAACTCTAGTGTAAAATTATTTGAACTAGCTTTTTAAGCTAGTTCAACTCTAGTGTAAAATTATTTGAACTAGCCTGTAGAGCTAGTTCAACTCTAATGTATAATTATTTGAACTAGCTTGTAGAGCTAGTTCAACTCTAGTGTAAAATTATGTGTAGTAGGTTACAAAGCTAGTTCAACTCTAGTGTAAAATTATTTGTACTAGGTTATAGAGCTAGTTCAACTCTAGTGTATTTATACTAGGTCATCGAGCTAGTTCAACTCTAGTGTAAAACTATTTGAACTAGCCCCTAGAGCTAGTTCCACTCTAGTGTAAAATTATGTGAACTCGCTTGTGTAGCTAGTTCAACTCTATTGTAAAATCATTTGAACTAGCTTGTTGGGCTAGTTCAACTCTACTATAAAATTATTTGAACTAGCCTGTAGAGCTAGTTCAACTCTAGTGTAAAATTATTAGAACTAGCTTGTATAGCTAGTTCAACTCTAGTGTAAAATTATTTGTACTAGGTTATAGAGCTAGTGCAACTCTAATGTAAAATTATTTGAACAAGCATAAAGAGCTAGTTCAATTCTACTGTAAAATTATTTGAACTTTCTTGTAGAGCTAGTTCATCTCTAGTGTAAAATTATGTGTACTAGGTTATAGAGATAGTTCAACTCTAGTGTAAAATTATTTGTACTGGTTATAGAGCTAGTTCAACTCTAGTGTATTTGTACTAGGTTATAGAGCTAGATCAACTCTAGTTAAAACTATCTGAACTAGACTAAAGAGCTAGTTCAACTCTTGTGTAAAATTATTTGAACTAGCTTGTAGAGCTAGTTCAACTCTAGTGTATTTGTACTAGGTCATCGAGCTAGTTCAACTCTAGTGTAAAACTATTTGAATAGCCCCTAGAGCTAGTTCCACTCTAGTGTAAAATTATGTGAACTCGCTTGTGTAGCTAGTTCAACTCTATTGTAAAATCACTTGAACTAGCTTGTTGGGCTAGTTCAACTCTACTATAAAATTATTTGAACTAGCCTGTAGAGCTAGTTCAACTCTAGTGTATTTGTACTAGGTTATAGACCTAGATCAACTCTAGTTAAAATATTTGAACTAGACTAAAGAGCTAGTTCAACTCTAGTGTAAAATTATTTGTACTAGGTTATAGAGCTAGTTCAACTCTAGTGTATTTGTACTAGGTCATCGAGCTAGTTCAACTCTAGTGTAAAACTATTTGAACTAGCCCCTAGAGCTAGTTCCACTCTAGTGTAAAATTATGTGAACTCGTTTGTGTAGCTAGTTCAACTCTATTGTAAAATCATTTGAACTAGCTTGTTGGGCTAGTTTAACTCTACTATAAAATTATTTGAACTAGCCAGTAGAGCTAGTTCAACTCTAGTGTAAAATTATTAGAACTAGCTTGTATAGCTAGTTCAACTCTAGAGTAAAATTATTTGTACTAGGTTATAGAGCTAGTGCAACTCTAATGTAAAATTATTTGAACAAGCATAAAGAGCTAGTTCAACTCTACTGTAAAATTATTTGAACTTTCTTCTAGAGCTAGTTCATCTCTAGTGTAAAATTATGTGTACTAGGTTATAGAGATAGTTCAACTCAGTGTAAAATTATTTGTTCTGGTTATAGAGCTAGTTCAACTCTAGTGTATTTGTACTAGGTTATAGAGCTAGATCAACTCTAGTTAAAACGATTTGAACTAGACTAAAGAGCTAGTTCAACTCTTGTGTAAAATTATTTGAACTAGCTTGTAGAGCTAGTTCAACTCACGTGTAAAATTATGTGTACTAGGTTATAGAGCTAGTTCAACTCTTGTGTAAAATTATTTGTACTAGGTTATAGAGCTAGTTCAACTCTAGTGTACTTGTACTAGGTTATAGAGCTAGTTCAACTCTAGTGTAAAACTATTTGAACTAGCCTCTAGAGCTAGTTCAACTCTAGTGTAAAATTATTTGAACTAGCCTAAAGAGCTAGTTCAACTCTTGTGTAAAATTATTTGAACTAGCTTGTAGAGCTAGTTCAACTCTCGTGTAAAATTATGTGTACTAGGTTATAGAGCTAGTTCAACTCTATTGTAAAATTATTTGTTCTAGGTTATAGAGCTTGTTCAACTCCAGTGTACTTGTACTAGGTTATAGAGCTGGTTCAACTCTAGTGTAAAACTATTTGAACTAGCCTGTAGAGCTAGTTCCACTCTAGTGTAAAATTATTTGAACTAGGCTGTAGAGCTAGTTCAAGTACAGTGTAAAATTATTTTTTCTATGTTATAGAGCTAGTTCAACTCTACAGTAAAATTATTTGAACTCGCTTGTAGAGCTAGTTCAACTCTAGTGTAAAATTATTTGAACTAGCCTACAGAGCTAGTTCAACTCTAGAGTAAAATTATTTGAACTAGCTTGCAGAGCTAGTTCAACACTAGTGTAAAATTATTTGTACTAGGTTATAGAGCTAGTTCAACTCTAGTGTATTTGTACTAGGTTATAGAGCTAGTTCAACTCTAGTGTAAAACTATTTGAACTAGCCTCTAGAGCTAGTTCCACTCTAGTGTAAAATTATTTGTACTAGGTTATAGAGCTAGTTCAATTCTGGTGTAAAATTATTAGAACTAGCTTATAGAGCTAGTTTAACTATAGTGTAAAACTATGTGTACTAGGTTATAGAGATAGTTCAACTCTAGTGTAAAATTATTTGTACTGGTTACAGAGCTAGTTCAACTCTAGTGTATTTGTACTAGGTTATAGAGCTAGATCAACTCTAGTTAAAACTATTTGAACTAGCGTGTAGAGCTAGTTCCACTCTAGTGTAAAATTATTTGAACTTGCTTGTAGAGCTAGTTCAACTCTAGTGTAAAATAATGTGTACTAGGTTATAGAGATAGTTCAACTCTCGTGCAAAATTATTTGTACTAGGTTATAGAGCTAGTTCAACTCTAGTGTATTTGTACTAGGTTATAGAGCTAGTTCAACTCCAGTGTAAAACTATTTGAACTAGCATGTAGAGCTAGTTCCTCTCTAGTGTAAAATTATTTGAACTAGCTTGTAGAGCTAGTTCAACTATAGTGTAAAATTATTTGCTCTACGTTATAGAGCTAGTTCAACTCTAGTGTAAAAATATTTGAACTAGCTTGTAGAGCTAGTTCAACTCTAGTGTAAAATTATTTGAACTAGCCTGTAGGGCTAGTTGAACTCTAGGGTAAAATTATTTCAACTAGCTTGTAGAGCTAGTTCAAATCTAGTGTAAAATTATTTGTACGAGGTAATAGAGCTAGTTCAACTCCTGTGTAAAATTATTTGTACGAGGTTATAGATCTGGTTCAACTCTAGTGTAAAATTCTTTGACCTAGCTTATAGATCTAGTTCAACCCTATAGTAAAATTATTTGTACTACGTTATAGAGCTAGTTCAACTCTAGTGTAAAATTATTTAAAATAGCTTGTAGAGCTAGTTCAACACTAGTGTAAAACTATTTGAACTAGTTTCTAGGCTTTAGAACTAGTTCAACTCTAGTGTAAAATTATTTGCACTAGCTTGTAGAGCTAGTTAAACTCAGTGTAAACTTATTTGTACTAGGTTATACAGATAGTTGAACTCTAGTGTAAAATTATTTGAACTAGCTTTTAGAGCTAGTTCAACTCTATTGTAAAATTATTAGAACTACCCTGTAGAGCTAGTTCAACACTAGTTTAAAATTGTTTGAACTAGTTTGTAGAGCTAGTTCAACTCTAGTGTAAAATTATTTGTACTAGGTTATAGAGCTTGTTCAACTCTAGTGTAAAATTATTTGTACTAGGTTATAGAGCTAGTTTAACTCTAGTGTCAAATTATTTGTAGTAGGTTATACAGCTAGTTAAACTCCAGTGTAAAACAATTTGAACTAGCCTGTAGAGCTAGATCAACTCCAGTGTAATATTTTTCCAACAAGCTTGTAGAGCTAGTTCAAGTCTAGTGTAAAATTATTTGTACTAGGCTGTAGAGCTAGTTCAAGTACATTGTAAAATTATTTTTTCTATGTTATAGAGCTAGTTCAACTCTACTGTAAAACTATTTGAACTCGCTTGTAGAGCTAGTTCAACTCTAGTGTAAAATTATTTGAACCAGCCTACAGAGCTAGTTCAACTCTAGAGTAAAATTATTTGAACTAGCTTGCAGAGCTAGTTCAACACTAGTGTAAAATTATTTGTACTAGGTTATAGAGCTAGTTCAACTCTAGTGTATTTGTACTAGGTCATCGAGCTAGTTCAACTCTAGTGTAAAACTATTTGAACTAGTTTCTAGGCTTTAGAACTAGTTCAACTCTAGTGTAAAATTATTTGCACTAGCTTGTAGAGCTAGTTAAACTCAGTGTAAAATTATTTGTACTAGGTTATACAGATAGTTGAATTCTAGTGTAAAATTATTTGAACTAGCTTTTAGAGCTAGTTCAACTCTATCGTAAAATTATTAGAACTACCCTGTAGAGCTAGTTCAACTCTAGTTTAAAATTGTTTGAACTAGTTTGTAGAGCTAGTTCAACTCTAGTGTAAAATTATTTGTACTAGGTTATAGACCTTGTTCAACTCTAGTGTAAAATTATTCAAACTAGCTTGTAGAGCTACTTCAACACTAATGTAAAACTATTTGAACTAGCCTGTAGAGCTAGTTCAGTTCAAGTGTAAAATTACTGGAACTAGGTTGTAGAGCTAGTTCAACTCTATTGTAAAATTATTTGTACTAGGTTATAGAGCTAGTTCAACTCTAGTGTAAAACTATTTGAACTAGCCTGTAGAGCTAGTTGCACTCTAGTGTAAAATTATTTGAACTAGGCTGTAGAGCTAGTTCAAGTACAGTGTAAAATTATTTTTTCTATGTTATAGAGCTAGTTCAACTCTACTGTAAAATTATTTGAACTCGCTTGTAGAGCTAGTTCAACTCTAGTGTAAAATTATTTGAACTAGCCTACAGAGCTAGTTCAACTCTAGAGTAAAATTATTTGAACTAGCTTGTAGAGCTAGTTCAACACTAGTGTAAAATTATTTGTACTAGGTTATAGAGCTAGTTCAACTCTAGTGTATTTGTACTAGGTCATCGAGCTAGTTCAACTCTAGTGAAAAACTATTTGAACTAGTTTCTAGGCTTTAGAACTAGTTCAACTCTAGTGTAAAATTATTTGAACTAGGCTATAGAGCTAGTTCAAGTACAGTGTAAAATTATTTTTTCTATGTTATAGAGCTAGTTCAACTCTACTGTAAAATTATTTGAACTCGCTTGTAGAGCTAGTTCAACTCTAGTGTAAAATTATTTGAACTAGCCTACAGAGCTAGTTCAACTCTAGAGTAAAATTATTTGAACTAGCCTACAGAGCTATTTCAACACTAGTGTAAAATTATTTGTACTAGGTTATAGAGCTAGAGCAACTCTAGTGTAAAATTATTTGTACTAGGTTATAGAGCTAGTTCAACTCAAGTGTAAAATTATTTGTACTAGGTTATAGAGCTAGTTAAACTCTAGTGTATTTGTACTAGGTTATACAGATAGTTGAATTCTAGTGTAAAATTATTTGAACTAGCTTTTAGAGCTAGTTCAACTCTATTGTAAAATTATTAGAACTACCATGTAGAGCTAGTTCAACTCTAGTTTAAAATTGTTTGAACTAGTTTGTAGAGCTAGTTCAACTCTAGTGTAAAATTATTTGTACTAGGTTATAGAGCTTGTTCAACTCTAGTGTAAAATTATTCAAACTAGCTTGTAGAGCTACTTCAACACTAATGTAAAACTATTTGAACTAGCCTGTAGAGCTAGTTCAGTTCAAGTGTAAAATTATTGGAACTAGGTTGTAGAGCTAGTTCAACTCTATTGTAAAATTATTTGTACTAGGTTATAGAGCTAGTTCAACTCTAGTGTAAAACTATTTGAACTAGCCTGTAGAGCTAGTTCCACTCTAGTGTAAAATTATTTGAACTAGGCTGTAGAGCTAGTTCAAGTACAGTGTAAAATTATTTTTTCTATGTTATAGAGCTAGTTCAACTCTACTGTAAAATTATTTGAACTAGCCTGTAGAGCTAGTTCCACTCTAGTGTAAAATTATTTGAACTAGGCTGTAGAGCTAGTTCAAGTACAGTGTAAAATTATTTTTTCTATGTTATAGAGCTAGTTCAACTCTACTGTAAAATTATTCAAACTAGCTTGTAGAGCTAATTCAACACTAATGTAAAACTATTTGAACTAGCCTGTAGAGCTAGTTCAGTTCAAGTGTAAAATTATTGGAACTAGGTTGTAGAGCTAGTTCAACTCTATTGTAAAATTATTTGTACTAGGTTATAGAGCTAGTTCAACTCTAGTGTAAAACTATTTGAACTAGCCTGTAGAGCTAGTTCCACTCTAGTGTAAAATTATTTGAACTAGGCTGTAGAGCTAGTTCAAGTACAGTGTAAAATTATTTTTTCTATGTTATAGAGCTAGTTCAACTCTACTGTAAAATTATTTGAACTAGCCTGTAGAGCTAGTTCCACTCTAGTGTAAAATTATTTGAACTAGGCTATAGAGCTAGTTCAAGTACAGTGTAAAATTAGTTTTTCTATGTTATAGAGCTAGTTCAAGTACAGTGTAAAATTATTTTTTCTAGGTTATAGAGCTAGTTCAACTCTAGTGTAAAACTATTTGAACTAGCCTGTAGAGCTAGTTCCACTCTAGTGTAAAATTATTTGAACTAGGCTGTAGAGCTAGTTCAAGTACAGTGTAAAATTATTTTTTCTATGTTATAGAGCTAGTTCAACTCTACTGTAAAATTATTTGAACTCGCTTGTAGAGCTAGTTCAACTCTAGTGTAAAATTATTTGAACTAGCCTATAGAGCTAGTTCAACTCTAGAGTAAAATTATTTGAACTAGCTTGTAGAGCTAGTTCAACACTAGTGTAAAATTATTTGTACTAGGTTATAGAGCTAGTTCAACTCTAGTGTAAAATTATTCAAACTAGCTTGTAGAGCTACTTCAACACTAATGTAAAACTATTTGAACTAGCCTGTAGAGCTAGTTCAGTTCAAGTGTAAAATTATTGGAACTAGGTTGTAGAGCTAGTTCAACTCTATTGTAAAATTATTTGTACTAGGTTATAGAGCTAGTTCAACTCTAGTGTAAAACTATTTGAACTAGCCTATCGAGCTAGTTCCACTCTAGTGTAAAATTATTTGAACTAGGCTGTAGAGCTAGTTCAAGTACAGTGTAAAATTATTTTTTCTAGGTTATAGAGCTAGTTCAACTCTAGTGTAAAACTATTTGAACTAGCCTGTAGAGCTAGTTCCACTCTAGTGTAAAATTATTTGAACTAGGCTGTAGAGCTAGTTCAAGTATAGTGTAAAATTATTTTTTCTATGTTATAGAGCTAGTTCAACTCTACTGTAAAATTATTTGAACTCACTTGTAGAGCTAGTTCAACTCTAGTGTAAAATTATTTGAACTAGCCTATAGAGCTAGTTCAACTCTAGAGTAAAATTATTTGTACTAGGTTATAGAGCTAGTTCAACTCTAGTGTATTTGTACTAGGTCATCGAGCTAGTTCAACTCTAGTGTAAAACTATTTGAACTAGTTTCTAGGCTTTAGAACTAGTTCAACTCTAGTGTAAAATTATTTGCACTAGCTTGTAGAGCTAGTTAAACTCAGTGTAAAATTATTTGTACTAGGTTATACAGATAGTTGAATTCTAGTGTAAAATTATTTGAACTAGCTTTTAGAGCTAGTTCAACTCTATTGTAAAATTATTAGAACTACCCTGTAGAGCTAGTTCAACTCTAGTTTAAAATTGTTTGAACTAGTTTGTAGAGCTAGTTCAACTCTAGTGTAAAATTATTTGTACTAGGTTATAGAGCTTGTTCAACTCTAGTGTAAAATTATTCAAACTAGCTTGTAGAGCTACTTCAACACTAATGTAAAACTATTTGAACTAGCCTGTAGAGCTAGTTCAGTTCAAGTGTAAAATTATTGGAACTAGGTTGTAGAGCTAGTTCAACTCTATTGTAAAATTATTTGTACTAGGTTATAGAGCTAGTTCAACTCTAGTGTAAAATTATTTGTACTTGGTTATAGAGCTAGTTCAACTCTAGTATAAATTTATCTGAACTAGCTTGTTGAGCTAGTTCAACTCTAGTGTAAAATTATTTGAACTAGCTTTTTGAGCTACTTCAACACTAGTGTAAAATTATTTGAACTAGCCTGTAGAGCTAGTTCAACTCGAGTGTATAATTATTTGAACTAGCTTGTAGAGCTAGTTCAACTCTAGTGTAAAATAATGTGTAGTAGGTTACAGAGCTAGTTCAACTCTAGTGTAAAATTATTTGTACTAGGTTATAGAGCTAGTTCAACTCTAGTGTATTTGTACTAGGTCATCGAGCTAGTTCAACTCTAGTGTAAAACTATTTGAACTAGCCCCTATAGCTAGTTCCACTCTAGTGTAAAATTATGTGAACTCGCTTGTGTAGCTAGTTCAACTCTATTGTAAAATCATTTGAACTAGCTTGTTGGGCTAGTTCAACTCTACTATAAAATTATTTAAACTAACCTGTAGAGCTAGTTCAACTCTAGTGTAAAATTATTAGAACTAGCTTGTATAGCTAGTTCAACTCTAGTGTAAAATTATTTGTACTAGTTTATAGAGCTAGTGCAACTCTAATGTAAAATTATTTGAACAAGCATAAAGAGCTAGTTCAACTCTACTGTAAAATTATTTGAACTTTCTTGTAGAGCTAGTTCATCTCTAGTGTAAAATTATGTGTACTAGGTTATAGAGATAGTTCAACTCTAGTGTAAAATTATTTGTACTGGTTATAGAGCTAGTTCAACTCTAGTGTATTTGTACTAGGTTATAGAGGTAGATCAACTCTAGTTCAAACTATTTGAACTAGACTAAAGAGCTAGTTCAACTCTTGTGTAAAATTATTTGAACTAGCTTGTAGAGCTAGTTCAACTCTCATGTAAAATTTTGTGTACTAGGTTATAGAGCTAGTTCAACTCTTGTGTAAAATTATTTGTACTAGGTTATAGAGCTAGTTCAACTCTAGTGTACTTGTACTAGGTTATAGAGCTAGTTCAACTCTAGTGTAAAACTATTTGAACTAGCCTCTAGAGCTAGTTCAACTCTAGTGTAAAATTATTTGAACTAGCCTAAAGAGCTAGTTCAACTCTTGTGTAAAATTATTTGAACTAGCTTGTAGAGCTAGGTCAACTCTCGTGTAAAATTATGTGTACTAGGTTATAGAGCTAGTTCAACTCTATTGTAAAATTATTTGTTCTAGGTTATAGAGCTTGTTCAACTCCAGTGTACTTGTACTAGGTTATAGAGCTAGTTCAACTCTAGTGTAAAACTATTTGAACTAGCCTGTAGAGCTAGTTCCACTAGTGTAAAATTATTCGAACTAGGCTGTAGAGCTAGTTCAAGTACAGTGTAAAATTATTTTTTCTATGTTATAGAGCTAGTTCAACTCTACTGTAAAATTATTTGAACTAGCCTGTAGAGCTAGTTCCACTCTAGTGTAAAATTATTTGAACTAGGCTGTAGAGCTAGTTCAAGTACAGTGTAAAATTATTTTTTCTATGTTATAGAGCTAGTTCAACTCTACTGTAAAATTATTCAAACTAGCTTGTAGAGCTAATTCAACACTAATGTAAAACTATTTGAACTAGCCTGTAGAGCTAGTTCAGTTCAAGTGTAAAATTATTGGAACTAGGTTGTAGAGCTAGTTCAACTCTATTGTAAAATTATTTGTACTAGGTTATAGAGCTAGTTCAACTCTAGTGTAAAACTATTTGAACTAGCGTGTAGAGCTAGTTCCACTCTAGTGTAAAATTATTTGAACTAGGCTGTAGAGCTAGTTCAAGTACAGTGTAAAATTATTTTTTCTATGTTATAGAGCTAGTTCAACTCTACTGTAAAATTATTTGAACTAGCCTGTAGAGCTAGTTCCACTCTAGTGTAAAATTATTTGAACTAGGCTGTAGAGCTAGTTCAAGTACAGTGTAAAATTAGTTTTTCTATGTTATAGAGCTAGTTCAAGTACAGTGTAAAATTATTTTTTCTAGGTTATAGAGCTAGTTCAACTCTAGTGTAAAACTATTTGAACTAGCCTGTAGAGCTAGTTCCACTCTAGTGTAAAATTATTTGAACTAGGCTGTAGAGCTAGTTCAAGTACAGTGTAAAATTATTTTTTCTATGTTATAGAGCTAGTTCAACTCTACTGTAAAATTATTTGAACTCGCTTGTAGAGCTAGTTCAACTCTAGTGTAAAATTATTTGAACTAGCCTATAGAGCTAGTTCAACTCTAGAGTAAAATTATTTGAACTAGCTTGTAGAGCTAGTTCAACACTAGTGTAAAATTATTTGTACTAGGTTATAGAGCTAGTTCAACTCTAGTGTAAAATTATTCAAACTAGCTTGTAGAGCTACTTCAACACTAATGTAAAACTATTTGAACTAGCCTGTAGAGCTAGTTCAGTTCAAGTGTAAAATTATTGGAACTAGGTTGTAGAGCTAGTTCAACTCTATTGTAAAATTATTTGTACTAGGTTATAGAGCTAGTTCAACTCTAGTGTAAAACTATTTGAACTAGCCTGTCGAGCTAGTTCCACTCTAGTGTAAAATTATTTGAACTAGGCTGTAGAGCTAGTTCAAGTACAGTGTAAAATTATTTTTTCTAGGTTATAGAGCTAGTTCAACTCTAGTGTAAAACTATTTGAACTAGCCTGTAGAGCTAGTTCCACTCTAGTGTAAAATTATTTGAACTAGGCTGTAGAGCTAGTTCAAGTACAGTGTAAAATTATTTTTTCTATGTTATAGAGCTAGTTCAACTCTACTGTAAAATTATTTGAACTCACTTGTAGAGCTAGTTCAACTCTAGTGTAAAATTATTTGAACTAGCCTATAGAGCTAGTTCAACTCTAGAGTAAAATTATTTGTACTAGGTTATAGAGCTAGTTCAACTCTAGTGTATTTGTACTAGGTCATCGAGCTAGTTCAACTCTAGTGTAAAACTATTTGAACTAGTTTCTAGGCTTTAGAACTAGTTCAACTCTAGTGTAAAATTATTTGCACTAGCTTGTAGAGCTAGTTAAACTCAGTGTAAAATTATTTGTACTAGGTTATACAGATAGTTGAATTCTAGTGTAAAATTATTTGAACTAGCTTTTAGAGCTAGTTCAACTCTATTGTAAAATTATTAGAACTACCCTGTAGAGCTAGTTCAACTCTAGTTTAAAATTGTTTGAACTAGTTTGTAGAGCTAGTTCAACTCTAGTGTAAAATTATTTGTACTAGGTTATAGAGCTTGTTCAACTCTAGTGTAAAATTATTCAAACTAGCTTGTAGAGCTACTTCAACACTAATGTAAAACTATTTGAACTAGCCTGTAGAGCTAGTTCAGTTCAAGTGTAAAATTATTGGAACTAGGTTGTAGAGCTAGTTCAACTCTATTGTAAAATTATTTGTACTAGGTTATAGAGCTAGTTCAACTCTAGTGTAAAATTATTTGTACTTGGTTATAGAGCTAGTTCAACTCTAGTATAAATTTATCTGAACTAGCTTGTTGAGCTAGTTCAACTCTAGTGTAAAATTATTTGAACTAGCTTTTTGAGCTACTTCAACACTAGTGTAAAATTATTTGAACTAGCCTGTAGAGCTAGTTCAACTCTAGTGTATAATTATTTGAACTAGCTTGTAGAGCTAGTTCAACTCTAGTGTAAAATAATGTGTAGTAGGTTACAGAGCTAGTTCAACTCTAGTGTAAAATTATTTGTACTAGGTTATAGAGCTAGTTCAACTCTAGTGTATTTGTACTAGGTCATCGAGCTAGTTCAACTCTAGTGTAAAACTATTTGAACTAGCCCCTATAGCTAGTTCCACTCTAGTGTAAAATTATGTGAACTCGCTTGTGTAGCTAGTTCAACTCTATTGTAAAATCATTTGAACTAGCTTGTTGGGCTAGTTCAACTCTACTATAAAATTATTTAAACTAGCCTGTAGAGCTAGTTCAACTCTAGTGTAAAATTATTAGAACTAGCTTGTATAGCTAGTTCAACTCTAGTGTAAAATTATTTGTACTAGTTTATAGAGCTAGTGCAACTCTAATGTAAAATTATTTGAACAAGCATAAAGAGCTAGTTCAACTCTACTGTAAAATTATTTGAACTTTCTTGTAGAGCTAGTTCATCTCTAGTGTAAAATTATGTGTACTAGGTTATAGAGATAGTTCAACTCTAGTGTAAAATTATTTGTACTGGTTATAGAGCTAGTTCAACTCTAGTGTATTTGTACTAGGTTATAGAGGTAGATCAACTCTAGTTAAAACTATTTGAACTAGACTAAAGAGCTAGTTCAACTCTTGTGTAAAATTATTTGAACTAGCTTGTAGAGCTAGTTCAACTCTCATGTAAAATTTTGTGTACTAGGTTATAGAGCTAGTTCAACTCTTGTGTAAAATTATTTGTACTAGGTTATAGAGCTAGTTCAACTCTAGTGTACTTGTACTAGGTTATAGAGCTAGTTCAACTCTAGTGTAAAACTATTTGAACTAGCCTCTAGAGCTAGTTCAACTCTAGTGTAAAATTATTTGAACTAGCCTAAAGAGCTAGTTCAACTCTTGTGTAAAATTATTTGAACTAGCTTGTAGAGCTAGGTCAACTCTCGTGTAAAATTATGTGTACTAGGTTATAGAGCTAGTTCAACTCTATTGTAAAATTATTTGTTCTAGGTTATAGAGCTTGTTCAACTCCAATGTACTTGTACTAGGTTATAGAGCTAGTTCAACTCTAGTGTAAAACTATTTGAACTAGCCTGTAGAGCTAGTTCCACTAGTGTAAAATTATTCGAACTAGGCTGTAGAGCTAGTTCAAGTACAGTGTAAAATTATTTTTTCTATGTTATAGAGCTAGTTCAACTCTACTTTAAATTATTTGAACTCGCTTGTAGAGCTAGTTCAACTCTAGTGTAAAATTATTTGAACTAGCCTACAGAGCTAGTTCAACTCTAGAGTAAAATTATTTTAACTAGCTTGCAGAGCTAGTTAAACACTAGTGTAAAATTATTTGTACTAGATATAAAAACTAGGTCAACTCTTGTGTAAAATTATTTGTACTAGGTTATAGAGCTAGTTCAACTCTGGTGTAAAATTATTAGAACTAGCTTGTAGAGCTAGTTAACTGTAGTGTAAAATTATGTGTACTAGGTTATAGAGATAGTTCAACTCTAGTGTAAAATTATTTGTACTGGTTATAGAGCTAGTTCAACTCTAGTGTATTTGTACTAGTTTTTTGAGCTAGTTCAACTCTAGTGTAAAATTATCTGAACTAGCCTGTAGAGCTAGTTCAACTCTAGTGTATAATTATTTGAACTAGCTTGTAGAGCTAGTTCAACTCTAGTGTAAAATAATGTGTAGTAGGCTACAGAGCTAGTTCAACTCTAGTGTAAAATTATTTGTACTAGGTTATAGAGCTAGTTCAACTCTAGTGTATTTGTACTAGGTTATAGAGCTAGTTCAACTCTAGTGTAAAACTATTCGAACTAGCATGTAGAGCTAGTTCCACTCTAGTGTAAAATTATTTGAACTAGCTTGTAGAGCTAGTTGAACTATAGTGTAAAATTATTTGCACTACGTTATAGAGCTAGTTCAACTCTAGTGTAAAAATATTTGAACTAGCTTGTAGAGCTAGTTCAAGTCTAGTGTAAAATTATTTGTACTAGTTTATAGAGCTAGTTCAACTCTAGTGTAAAATTATTCAAACTAGCTTGTAGAGCTACTTCAACACTAATGTAGAACTATTTGAACTAGCCTGTAGAGCTAGTTCAGTTCTAATGTAAAATTATTGGAACTAGGTTGTAGAGCTAGTTCAACTCTATTGTAAAATTATTTGTACTAGGTTATAGAGCTAGTTCAACTCTAGTGTAAAATTATTTGTACTAGGTTATAGAGCTAGTTCAACTCTAGTATAAATTTATCTGAACTAGCTTGTTGAGCTATTTCAACTCTAGTGTAAAATTATTTGAACTAGCTTTTTGAGCTAGTTCAACTCTAGTGTAAAATTATCCGAACTAGCCTTTAGAGGTAGTTCAACTCTAGTGTATAATTATTTGAACTAGCTTTTAGAGCTAGTTCAACTCTAGTGTAAAATAATGTGTAGTAGGTTACAGAGCTAGTTCAACTCTAGTGTAAAATTATTTGTAATAGGTTATAGAGCTAGTTCAACTCTAGTGTATTTGTACTAGGTCATCGAGCTAGTTCAACTCTAGTGTAAAACTATTTGAACTAGTTTCTGGGCTTTAGAACTAGTTTAACTCTAGTGTAAAATTATTTGCACTAGCTTGTAGAGCTAGTTAAACTCAGTGTAAAATTATTTGTACTAGGTTATACAGATAGTTGAACTCTAGTGTAAAATTATTTGAACTAGCTTTTAGAGCTAGTTCAACTCTATTGTAAAATTATTAGAACTACCCTGTAGAGCTAGTTCAACTCTAGTTTAAAATTGTTTGAACTAGTTTGTAGAGCTAGTTCAACTCTAGTGTAAAATTATTTGTACTAGGTTATAGAGCTTGTTCAACTCTAGTTTATTTGTACTAGGTCATCGAGCTAGTTCAACTCTAGTGTAAAACTATTTGAACTAGCCCCTAGAGCTAGTTCCACTCTAGTGTAAAATTATGTGGACTCGCTTGTGTAGCTAGTTCAATTCTATTGTAAAATCATTTGAACTAGCTTGTTGGGCTAGTTCAACTCTACTATAAAATTATTTGAACTAGCCTGTAGAGCTAGTTCAACTCTAGTGTAAAATTATTAGAACTAGCGTGTATAGCTAGTTCAACTCTAGTGTAAAATTATTTGTACTAGTTTATAGAGCTAGTGCAACTCTAATGTAAAATTATTTGAACAAGCATAAAGAGCTAGTTCAACTCTACTGTAAAATTATTTGAACTTTCTTGTAGAGCTAGTTCATCTCTAGTGTAAAATTATGTGTACTAGGTTATAGAGATAGTTCAACTCTAGTGTAAAATTATTTGTACTGGTTATAGAGCTAGTTCAATTCTAGTGTATTTGTACTAGGTTATAGAGCTAGATCAACTCTAGTTAAAACTATTTGAACTAGACTAAAGAGCTAGTTCAACTCTTGTGTAAAATTATTTGAACTAGCTGGTAGAGCTAGTTCAACTCTCGTGTAAAATTATGTGTACTAGGTTATAGAGCTAGTTCAACTCTTGTGTAAAATTATTTGTACTCGGTTATAGAGCTAGTTCAACTCTAGTGTAAAATTATTTGAACTAGCCTAAAGAGTTAGTTCAACTCTTGTGTAAAATTATTTGAACTAGCTTGTAGAGCTAGGTCAACTCTCGTGTAAAATTATGTGTACTAGGTTATAGAGCTAGTTCAACTCTATTGTAAAATTATTTGTTCTAGGTTATAGAGCTTGTTCAACTCCAGTCTACTTGTACTAGGTTATAGAGCTAGTTCAACTCTAGTGTAAAACTATTTGAACTAGCATGTAGAGCTAGTTCCACTCTAGTGTAAAATTATTTGAACTAGCTTGTAGAGCTAGTTGAACTATAGTGTAAAATTATTTGAACTAGGTTATAGATCTAGTTCAACTCTAGTGTAAAATTATTTGAACTAGCCTAAAGAGCTAGTTCAACTCTTGTGTAAAATTATTTGAACTAGCTTGTAGAGCTAGGTCAACTCTCGTGTAAAATTATGTGTACTAGGTTATAGAGCTAGTTCAACTCTATTGTAAAATTATTTGTTCTAGGTTATAGAGCTTGTTCAACTCCAGTGTACTTGTACTAGGTTATAGAGCTAGTTCAACTCTAGTGTAAAACTATTTGAACTAGCCTGTAGAGCTAGTTCCACTCTAGTGTAAAATTATTTGAACTAGGCTGTAAAGCTAGTTCAAGTACAGTGTAAAATTATTTTTTCTATGTTATAGAGCTAGTTCAACTCTACTGTAAAATTATTTGAACTCGCTTGTAGAGCTAGTTCAACTCTAGTGTAAAATTATTTTAACTAGCCTAGAGAGCTAGTTCAACTCGTAAAATTATTTGAACTAGCTTGCAGAGCTAGTTCAACACTAGTGTAAAATTATTTGTACTAGATTTTAAAACTAGGTCAACTCTTGTGTAAAATTATTTGTACTAGGTTATAGAGCTAGTTCAACTCTGGTGTAAAATTATTAGAACTAGCTTGTAGAGCTAGTTTAACTGTAGTGTAAAATTATGTGTACTAGGTTATAGAGATAGTTCAACTCTAGTGTAAAATTATTTGTACTGGTTATAGAGCTAGTTCAACTCTAGTGTATTTGTACTAGGTTATAGAGCTAGATCAACTCTAGTTAAAACTATTTGAACTAGCGTGTAGAGCTAGTTCCACTCTAGTGCAAAATTATTTGAACTTGCTTGGAGAGCTAGTTCAACTCTAGTGTAAAATAATGTGTACTAGGTTATAGAGATAGTTCAACTCACATGCAAAATTATTTGTACTAGGTTATAGAGCTACTTCAACTCTAGTGTATTTGTACTAGGTTATAGAGCTAGTTCAACTCTAGTGTAAAACTATTTGAACTAGCATGTAGAGCTAGTTCCACTCTAGTGTAAAATTATTTGAACTAGCTTGTAGAGCTAGTTGAACTATAGTGTAAAATTATTTGCACTACGTTGTAGAGCTAGTTCAACTCTAGTGTAAAAATATTTGAACTAGCTTGTAGAGCTAGTTCAACTCTAGTGTAAAATTATTTTAACTAGCCTGTAGAGCTAGTTGAACTCTAGGGTAAAATTATTTCAACTAGCTTGTAGAGCTAGTTCAAATCTAGTGTAAAATTATTTGTACGAGGTAATAGAGCTAGTTCAACTCCTGTGTAAAATTATTTGTACGAGGTTATAGATCTAGTTCAACTCTAGTGTAAAATTCTTTGACCTAGCTTATAGATCAAGTTCAACTCTATAGTAAAATTATTTGTACTACATTATAGAGCTAGTTCAACTCTAGTGTATTTGTACTAGGTCATCGAGCTAGTTCAACTCTAGTGTAAACTATTTGAACTAGTTTCTAGGCTTTAGAACTAGTTCAACTCTAGTGTAAAATTATTTGCACTATTTTGTAGAGCTAGTTAAACTCAGTGTAAAATTATTTGTACTAGGTTATACAGATAGTTGAACTCTAGTGTAAAATTATTCGAACTAGCTTTTAGAGCTAGTTCAACTCTATTGTAAAATTATTAGAACTACCCTGTAGAGCTAGTTCAACTCTAGTTTAAAATTGTTTGAACTAGTTTGTAGAGCTAGTTCAACTCTAGTGTAAAATTATTTGTACTAGGTTATAGAGCTTGTTCAACTCTAGTGTAAAATTATTTGTACTAGGTTATAGAGCTAGTTTAACTCTAGTGTCAAATTATTTGTCGTAGGTTATACAGCTAGTTAAACTCCAGTGTAAAACAATTTGAACTAGCCTGTAGAGCTAGATCAACTCCAGTGTAATATTTTTCCAACTAGCTTGTAGAGCTAGTTCAAGTCTAGTGTAAAATTATTTGTACTAGTTTATAGAGCTTGTTCAACTCTAGTGTAAAATTATTCAAACTAGCTTGTAGAGCTACTTCAACACTAATGTAGAACTATTTGAACTACCCTGTAGAGCTAGTTCAGTTCTAGTGTAAAATTATTGGAACTAGGTTGTAGAGCTAGTTCAACTCTATTGTAAAATTATTTGTACTAGGTTATAGAGCTAGTTCAACTCTAGTGTAAAATTATTTGTACTAGGTTATAGAGCTAGTTCAACTCTAGTATAAATTTATCTGAACTAGCTTGTTGAGCTAGTTCAACTCTAGTGAAAAATTATTTGAACTAGCTTTTTGAGCTAGTTCAACTCTAGTGTAAAATTATTTGAACTAGCCTTTAGAGCTAGTTCAACTCTAGTGTATAATTACTTGAACTAGCTTGTAGAGCTAGTTCAACTCTAGTGTAAAATAATGTGTAGTAGGTTACAGAGCTAGTTCAACTCTAGTGTAAAATTATTTGTACTAGGTTATAGAGCTAGTTCAACTCTAGTGTATTTGTACTAGGTCATCGAGCTAGTTCAACTCTAGTGTAAAACTATTTGAACTAGTTTCTAGGCTTTAGAACTAGTTCAACTCTAGTGTAAAATTATTTGCACTAGCTTGTAGAGCTAGTTAAACTCAGTGTAAAATTATTTGTACTAGGTTATACAGATAGTTGAACTCTAGTGTAAAATTATTTGAACTAGCTTTTAGAGCTAGTTCAACTCTATTGTAAAATTATTAGAACTACCCTGTAGAGCTAGTTCAACTCTAGTTTAAAATTGTTTGAACTAGTTTGTAGAGCTAGTTCAACTCTAGTGTAAAATTATTTGTACTAGGCTATAGACCTTGTTCAACTCTAGTGTAAAATTATTCAAATTAGCTTGTAGAGCAACTTCAACACTAATGTAAAACTATTTGAACTAGCCTGTAGAGCTAGTTCAGTTCTGGTGTAAAATTATTAGAACTAGGTTGTAGAGCTAGTTCAACTCTATTGTAAAATTATTTGTACTAAGTTATAGAGCTAGTTCAACTCTAGTGTAAAATTATTTGTACTAGGTTATAGAGCTAGTTCAACTCTAGTATAAATTTATCTGAACTAGCTTGTTGAGCTAGTTCAACTCTAGTGTAAAATTATTTGAACTAGCTTTTTGAGCTAGTTCAACTCTAGTGTAAAATTATTTGAACTAGCCTGTGGAGCTAGTTCAACTCTAGTGTATAATTATTTGAACTAGCTTGTAGAGCTAGTTCAACTCTAGTGTAAAATAATGTGTAGTAGGTTACAGAGCTAGTTCAACTCTAGTGTAAAATTATTTGTACTAGGTTATAGAGCTAGGTCAACTCTAGTGTATTTGTACTAGGTCATCGAGCTAGTTCAACTCTAGTGTAAAACTATTTGAACTAGCCTCTAGAGCTAGTTCCACTCTAGTGTAAAATTATGTGAACTCGCTTGTATAGCTAATTCAACTCTTGTGTAAAATTATTTGTACTAGGTTAGAGAGCTAGTGCAACTCTAGTGTAAAATTATTTGAACAAGCATAAAGAGCTAGTTCAACTCTAGTGTAAAATTATTTGAACAAGCATAAAGAGCTAGTTCAGTTCTAGTGTACAATTATTTGAACTAGGTTGTAGAGCTAGTTCATCTCTAGTGTAAAATTATGTGTACTAGGTTATAGAGCTAGTTCAACTCTTGTGTAAAATTATTTGTAGTAGGTTATAGAGCTAGTTCAACTCTAGTGTACTTGTACTAGGTTATAGAGCTAGTTCAACTCTAGTGTAAAACTATTTGAACTAGCCTCTAGAGCTAGTTCAACTCTAGTGTAAAATTATTTGAACTAGCCTAAAGAGCTAGTTCAACTCTTGTGTAAAATTATTTGAACTAGCTTGTTGGGCTAGTTCAACTCTACTATAAAATTATTTGACCTAGCCTGTAGAGCTAATTCAACTCTAGTGTAAAATTATTAGAACTAGCTTGTATAGCTAATTCAACTCTTGTGTAAAATTATTTGTACTAGGTAATAGAGCTAGTGCAACTCTAGTGTAAAATTATTTGAACAAGCATAAAGAGCTAGTTCAACTCTAGTGTAAAATTATTTGAACAACCATAAAGAGCTAGTTCAGTTCTAGTGTAAAATTATGTGTACTAGGTTATAGAGCTAGTTCAACTCTTGTGTAATATTATTTGTACTAGGTTATAGAGCTAGTTCAACTCTAGTGTACTTGTACTAGGTTATATAGCTAGTTCAACTCTAGTGTAAAATTATTTGAACTAGCCTAAAGAGCTAGTTCAACTCTTGTGTAAAATTATTTGAACTAGCTTGTAGAGCTAGTTCAACTCTCGTTTAAAATTATGTGTACTAGGTTATGGAGCTTGTTCAACTCTATTGTAAAATTATTTGTTCTAGGTTATGGAGCTTGTTCAACTCTAGTGTGCTTGTACTAGGTTATAGAGCTAGTTCAACTCCAGTGTAACTATTTGAACTAGCCTGTAGAGCTAGTTCCACTCTAGTGTAAAATTATTTGAACTAGGCAGTAGAGCTAGTTCAACTATAGTGTAAAATTATTTTTTCTATGTTATTGAGCTAGTTCAACTCTACTGTAAAATTATTTGAACTCGCTTGTAGAGCTAGTTCAACTCTAGTGTACAATTATTTGAACTAGCCTATAGAGCTAGTTCAATTCTCGAGTAAAATTATTTCAACTAGCTTGCAGAGCTAGTTCAACACTAGTGTAAAATTATTTGTACTAGATTTTAAAATTAGGTCAACTCTTGTGTAAAATTATTTGTACTAGATTTTAAAATTAGGTCAACTCTTGTGTAAAATTATTTGTACTAGGTTATAGAGCTAGTTCAACTCTAGTGTAAAATTATTAGAACTAGCTTGTAGAGCTAGTTTAACTGTAGTGTAAAATTATGTGTGCTAGGTTATAGAGATAGTTCAACTCTAGTGTAAAATTATTTGTACTAGTTATAGAGCTACTTCAACTCTAGTGTATGTGTACTAGGTTATAGAGCTAGATCAACTCTAGTTAAAACTATTTGAACTAGCGTGTAGAGCTAGTTCCACTCTAGTGTAAAATTATTTGAACTATTTTGTAGAGCTAGTTCAACTGTAGTGTAAAATTATTTGTACTACGTTATACAGCTAGTTCAACTCTACTATAAAATTATTTGAACTAGCTTGTAGAGCTAGTTCAACTCTAGAGTAAAATTATTTGAACTAGCTTGTAGAGCTAGTTCAAATCTCGTGTCAAATTATTTGTACTAGTTTATAGAGCTAGTTCAGCTCTAGTGTAAAATTATTTGACCTAGCTTGTAGATCTAGTTCAACTCTAGTGTAAAATTATTTGTACTAGGTTATAGAACTAGTTCAACTCTAGTGTAAAATTATTTAAACTAGCTTGTAGAGCTAGTTCAAAACTAGTGTAAAACTATTTGAACTAGTTTGTAGGCTATAGAACTAGTTCAACTATATTTGTACTAGGTTATATAGATAGTTCGACTCTAGTGTAAAATTATTTGAACTAGCTTTTAGAGCTAGTTCAACTCTAGTGTAAAATTATTTGAACTACCCTGTAGAGCTAGTTCAACTCTAGTTTAAAATTATTTGAACTATTTGTAGAACTAGCTCAATTCTAGTGTAAAATTATTTGTACTAGGTTATAAAGCTTGTTCAACTCTAGGGTAAAATTATTTGTACTAGGTTATAGAGCTAGTTTAACTCTAGTGTCAAATTATTTGTGGTAGGTTATAGAGCTAGTTCAACTCTAGTGTAAAACTATTTGAACTAGCCTGTAGAGCTAGATCAACTCTAGTGTAAGATGATTCCAACTAGCTTGTAGACCTTGTTCAACTCTAGTGTAAAATTATCTGTACTAATTTATAGAGCTAGTTCGACTCTAGTGTAAAATTATTTGAACTAGCTTTTAGAGCTAGTTCAACCCTATCGTCAAATTATTTGAACTACCCTGTAGAGGTAGTTCAACTCTAATTTAAAATTATTTGAACTAGCTTGTAGAGCTAGTTCAACTCTAGTGTCAAATTATTTGTACTAGCTTATAGAGCTAGTTCAACTCTAGTGTAAAACAATTTGTACTAGGTTATAGAGCTAGTTCAACTTTAGTGTAAAATTATTTGTACTAGGTTATAGAGCTAGTTCAACTCTAGTGTAAAGTTATCTGTACTAGGTTATAGAGCTAGTTTAACTGTAGTGTAAAACTATTTGAACTAGCCTTTACAGCTAGCTCAACTCTAGTGTAAAATTATTTGAACTAGCTTGTAGAGCTAGTTCAACTCTAGTGTAAAATTATTTCTACTAGGTTATAGATCAAGTTCAAATCTAGTGTCAAACTATTTGTACTAGGTTATAGAGCTAGTTCAACTCCAGTGTAAAACTATTTGAACTAGCCTGTTGAGCTAGATCAACTCTAGTGTAATAATATTCCAACTGGCTTGTAGAGCTAGTTCAACTCTAGTGTAAAATTACTTATACTAGTTTATAGAGCTAGTTCAACTCTAGTGGAAAATTATTTGAACTAGCTTGTAAAGCTAGTTCTACTCTAGTGTAAAATAATGTGTACTAGGTTATAGAGTTAGTTCAACTCTAGTGTAAAATTATTCGTACTAGGTTATAGAGCTAGTTCAACTCTAGTGTATTTGTACTAGGTTATAGAGCTAGTTCCACTCTAGTGTAAAACTATTTGAACTAGCCTCTAGAGCTAGTTCCACTCTAGTGTAAAATTATGTGAACTAGCCTCTAGAGCTAGTTCAACTCTATTGTAAAATTATTTGAACTAGCTTGAAGAGCTAGTTCAACCCTAGTGTAAAATTATTTGTACTAGGTTATAGAGCTAGAGCAACTATAGTGTAAAATTATTTGTACTAGGTTATAGAGCTAGTTCAACTCCAATGTAAAATTATTTGTACTAGGTTAAAGAGCTAGTTCGACTCTAGTTTAAAATTATTCAAACTAGCTTGTAGAGCAAGTTCAACACTAGTGTAAAACAATTTGAACTAGCCTGTAGAGCTAGTTCAGTTCTAGTGTACAATTATTTGAACTAGGTTGTAGAGCTAGTTCATCTCTAGTGTAAAATTATTTGTACTTGGTTATCGAGCTAGTTCAACTCTAGTGTAAAATTATTTGTACTAGGATATAGAGCTAGTTCAACTCTAGTATAAAATTATTTGAACTATCTTATTAAGCTAGTTCAACTCTAGTGTAAAATTATTTGAACTAGCTTGTTGAGCTAGTTCAACTCTAGTGTAAAATTATTTGAACTAGCCCGTAGAGCTAGTTCAACTCTAGTGTATAAATATTTGAATTAGCTTGTAGAGCTAGTTCAACTCTAGTGTAAAATTATTTGTACTAGGTTATAGAGCTAGTTTAACTCTAGTGTATTTGTACTAGGTTATAGAGCTAGTTCAACTCTAGTGTAAAACTATTTGAACTAGCCTCTAGAGCTAGTTCCACTCTAGTGTAAAATTATGTGAACTCGCTTGTAGATCTAGTTCAACTCTATTGTAAAATTATTTGAACTAGCTTCTAGAGTAGTTCAACTCTAGTGTAAAATTATTTGTACTAGGTTATAGAGCTAGAGCAACTCTAGTGTAAAATTATTTGTACTAGGTTATAGAGCTAGTTCAACTCCAATGTAAAATTATTTGTACTAGGTTATAGAGGTAGTTCGACTCTAGTGTAAAATTATTCAAACTAGCTTGTAGAGCTAGTTCAACACTAGTGTAAAACTATTTGAACTAGCCTGTAGAGCTAGTTCAGTTCTAGTGTAAAATTATTTGAACTAGGTTGTAGAGCTAGTTCAACTCTAGTGTAAAATTATTTGTACTAGGTTATAGAGCTAGTTCAACTCTAGTGTTAAATTATTTTACTAGGTTATAGAGCTAGTTCAACTCTAGTATAAAATTATCTGAACTAGCTTGTTGAGCTAGTTCAACTCTAGTGTAAAATTATTTGAACTAGCTTGTTGAGCTAGGTCAACTCTAGTGTAAAATTATTTGAACTAGCCTGTAGAGCTAGTTCAACTCTAGTATATAATTATTTGAACTAGCTTGTACAGCTAGTTCAACTCTAGTATAAAATTATTTGTACTAGGTTATAGAGCTAGTGCAACTCTAGTGTAAAATATTTGAACTTGCTTGTAGAGCTAGTTCAACTCTAGTGTAAAATTATTTGTACTAGGTTATAGAGCTAGTTCAACTCTAGTGTTAAATTATTTGTACTAGGTTATAGATCTAGTTCAAATCTAGTGTCAAACTATTTGTAATAGGTTATAGAGCGAGTTCAACTCCAGTGTAAAACTATTTGAACTAGCATGTAGAGCTAGATCAACTCTAGTGTAATATTATTCCAACTAGCTTGTAGAGCTAGTTCAACTCTAGTGTAAAATTATTTGTACTAGTTTATAGAGCTAGTTCAACTCTAGTGGAAAATTATTTGAACTAGCTTGTAGAGCTAGTTCTACTCTAGTGTAAAATAATGTGTACTAGGTTATAGAGCTGGTTCAACTCAAGTGTAAAATTATTCGTACTAGGTTATAGAGCTAGTTCAACTCTAGTGTATTTGTACTAGGTTATAGAGCTAGTTCCACTCTAGTGTAAAACTATTTGAACTAGCCTCTAGAGCTAGTTCCACTCTAGTGTAAAAATTATGTGAACTAGCCTGTAGAGTTAGTTCAACTGTATTGTAAAATTATTTGAACTAGCTTGAAGAGCTAGTTCAACACTAGTGTAAAATTATTTGTACTAGGTTATAGAGCTAGAGCAACTCTAGTGTAAAATTATTTGTACTAGGTTATAGAGCTAGTTCAACTCCAATGTAAAATTATTTGTATTAGGTTATAGAGCTAGTTTGACTCTAGTTTAAAATTATTCAAACTAGCTTGTAGAGCTAGTTCAACACTAGTGTAAAACAATTTGAACTAGGCTGTAGAGCTAGTTCAGTTCTAGTGTAAAATTATTTGAACTAGGTTGTAGAGCTAGTTCATCTCTAGTTTAAAATTATTTGTACTTGGTTATAGAGCTAGTTCAACTCTAGTGTAAAATTATTTGTACTAGGTTATAGAGCTAGTTCAACTCTAGTATAAAATTATTTGAACTAGCTTGTTGAGCTAGTTCAACTCTAGTGTAAAATTATTTGAACTAGCTTGTTGAGCTAGTTCAACTCTAGTGTAAAATTATTTGAACTAGCCCGTAGAGCTAGTTCAACTCTAGTGTATAAATATTTGAACTAGCTTGTAGAGCTAGTTCAACTCTAGTGTATAATTATTTGTACTAGGTTATAGAGCTAGTTCAACTCTAGTGTAAAATTATTTGTACTGGGTTATAGAGCTAGTGCAACTCTAGTGTAAAAAATTTTGAACTTGCTTGTAGAGCTAGTTCAACTCTAGTGTAAAATTATTTGAACTAGCATAAAGAGCTAGTTCAACTCCAATGTAAAATTATTTGTACTAGGTTATAGAGCTAGTTCGACTCTTGTGTAAAATTATTCAAACTAGCTTGTAGAGCTAGTTCAACACTAGTGTAAAACTATTTGAACTAGCCTCTAGAGCTAGTTCAGTTCTAGTGTAAAATTATTTGAACTAGGTTGTAGAGCTAGTTCAACTCTAGTGTAAAATTATTTGTACTAGGTTATAGAGTTAGTTCAACTCTAGTGTAAAATTATTTGTACTAGGTTGTAGAGCTAGTTCAACTCTAGTATAAAATTATTTGAACTAGGTTGTTGAGCTAGTTCAACTCTAGTGTAAAATTATTTGAACTAGCTTGTTGATCTAGTTCAACTCTAGTGTAAAATTATTTGAACTAGCCTGTAGAGCTAGTTCAACTCTAGAGTAAAATTATTTGAACTAGCTTGTAGAGCTAGTTCAAATCTTGTGTCAAATTATTTGTACTAGTTTATAGAGCTAGTTCAGCTCTAGTGTAAAATTATTTGACCTAGCTTGTAGATCTAGTTCAACTCTAGTGTAAAATTATTTGTACTAGGTTATAGAACTAGTTCAACTCTAGTGTAAAATTATTTAAACTAGCTTGTAGAGCTAGTTCAAAACTAGTGTAAAACTATTTGAACTAGTTTGTAGGCTATAGAACTAGTTCAACTATATTTGTACTAGGTTATATAGATAGTTCGACTCTAGTGTAAAATTATTTGAACTAGCTTTTAGAGCTAGTTCAACTCTAGTGTAAAATTATTTGAACTACCCTGTAGAGCTAGTTCAACTCTAGTTTAAAATTATTTGAACTATTTGTAGAACTAGCTCAATTCTAGTGTAAAATTATTTGTACTAGGTTATAAAGCTTGTTCAACTCTAGGGTAAAATTATTTGTACTAGGTTATAGAGCTAGTTTAACTCTAGTGTCAAATTATTTGTGGTAGGTTATAGAGCTAGTTCAACTCTAGTGTAAAACTATTTGAACTAGCCTGTAGAGCTAGATCAACTCTAGTGTAAGATGATTCCAACTAGCTTGTAGACCTTGTTCAACTCTAGTGTAAAATTATCTGTACTAATTTATAGAGCTAGTTCGACTCTAGTGTAAAATTATTTGAACTAGCTTTTAGAGCTAGTTCAACCCTATCGTCAAATTATTTGAACTACCCTGTAGAGGTAGTTCAACTCTAATTTAAAATTATTTGAACTAGCTTGTAGAGCTAGTTCAACTCTAGTGTCAAATTATTTGTACTAGCTTATAGAGCTAGTTCAACTCTAGTGTAAAACAATTTGTACTAGGTTATAGAGCTAGTTCAACTTTAGTGTAAAATTATTTGTACTAGGTTATAGAGCTAGTTCAACTCTAGTGTAAAGTTATCTGTACTAGGTTATAGAGCTAGTTTAACTGTAGTGTAAAACTATTTGAACTAGCCTTTACAGCTAGCTCAACTCTAGTGTAAAATTATTTGAACTAGCTTGTAGAGCTAGTTCAACTCTAGTGTAAAATTATTTCTACTAGGTTATAGATCAAGTTCAAATCTAGTGTCAAACTATTTGTACTAGGTTATAGAGCTAGTTCAACTCCAGTGTAAAACTATTTGAACTAGCCTGTTGAGCTAGATCAACTCTAGTGTAATAATATTCCAACTGGCTTGTAGAGCTAGTTCAACTCTAGTGTAAAATTACTTATACTAGTTTATAGAGCTAGTTCAACTCTAGTGGAAAATTATTTGAACTAGCTTGTAAAGCTAGTTCTACTCTAGTGTAAAATAATGTGTACTAGGTTATAGAGTTAGTTCAACTCTAGTGTAAAATTATTCGTACTAGGTTATAGAGCTAGTTCAACTCTAGTGTATTTGTACTAGGTTATAGAGCTAGTTCCACTCTAGTGTAAAACTATTTGAACTAGCCTCTAGAGCTAGTTCCACTCTAGTGTAAAATTATGTGAACTAGCCTCTAGAGCTAGTTCAACTCTATTGTAAAATTATTTGAACTAGCTTGAAGAGCTAGTTCAACCCTAGTGTAAAATTATTTGTACTAGGTTATAGAGCTAGAGCAACTATAGTGTAAAATTATTTGTACTAGGTTATAGAGCTAGTTCAACTCCAATGTAAAATTATTTGTACTAGGTTAAAGAGCTAGTTCGACTCTAGTTTAAAATTATTCAAACTAGCTTGTAGAGCAAGTTCAACACTAGTGTAAAACAATTTGAACTAGCCTGTAGAGCTAGTTCAGTTCTAGTGTACAATTATTTGAACTAGGTTGTAGAGCTAGTTCATCTCTAGTGTAAAATTATTTGTACTTGGTTATCGAGCTAGTTCAACTCTAGTGTAAAATTATTTGTACTAGGATATAGAGCTAGTTCAACTCTAGTATAAAATTATTTGAACTATCTTATTAAGCTAGTTCAACTCTAGTGTAAAATTATTTGAACTAGCTTGTTGAGCTAGTTCAACTCTAGTGTAAAATTATTTGAACTAGCCCGTAGAGCTAGTTCAACTCTAGTGTATAAATATTTGAATTAGCTTGTAGAGCTAGTTCAACTCTAGTGTAAAATTATTTGTACTAGGTTATAGAGCTAGTTTAACTCTAGTGTATTTGTACTAGGTTATAGAGCTAGTTCAACTCTAGTGTAAAACTATTTGAACTAGCCTCTAGAGCTAGTTCCACTCTAGTGTAAAATTATGTGAACTCGCTTGTAGATCTAGTTCAACTCTATTGTAAAATTATTTGAACTAGCTTCTAGAGTAGTTCAACTCTAGTGTAAAATTATTTGTACTAGGTTATAGAGCTAGAGCAACTCTAGTGTAAAATTATTTGTACTAGGTTATAGAGCTAGTTCAACTCCAATGTAAAATTATTTGTACTAGGTTATAGAGGTAGTTCGACTCTAGTGTAAAATTATTCAAACTAGCTTGTAGAGCTAGTTCAAAACTAGTGTAAAACTATTTGAACTAGTTTGTAGGCTATAGAACTAGTTCAACTATATTTGTACTAGGTTATATAGATAGTTCGACTCTAGTGTAAAATTATTTGAACTAGCTTTTAGAGCTAGTTCAACTCTAGTGTAAAATTATTTGAACTACCCTGTAGAGCTAGTTCAACTCTAGTTTAAAATTATTTGAACTATTTGTAGAACTAGCTCAATTCTAGTGTAAAATTATTTGTACTAGGTTATAAAGCTTGTTCAACTCTAGGGTAAAATTATTTGTACTAGGTTATAGAGCTAGTTTAACTCTAGTGTCAAATTATTTGTGGTAGGTTATAGAGCTAGTTCAACTCTAGTGTAAAACTATTTGAACTAGCCTGTAGAGCTAGATCAACTCTAGTGTAAGATGATTCCAACTAGCTTGTAGACCTTGTTCAACTCTAGTGTAAAATTATCTGTACTAATTTATAGAGCTAGTTCGACTCTAGTGTAAAATTATTTGAACTAGCTTTTAGAGCTAGTTCAACCCTATCGTCAAATTATTTGAACTACCCTGTAGAGGTAGTTCAACTCTAATTTAAAATTATTTGAACTAGCTTGTAGAGCTAGTTCAACTCTAGTGTCAAATTATTTGTACTAGCTTATAGAGCTAGTTCAACTCTAGTGTAAAACAATTTGTACTAGGTTATAGAGCTAGTTCAACTTTAGTGTAAAATTATTTGTACTAGGTTATAGAGCTAGTTCAACTCTAGTGTAAAGTTATCTGTACTAGGTTATAGAGCTAGTTTAACTGTAGTGTAAAACTATTTGAACTAGCCTTTACAGCTAGCTCAACTCTAGTGTAAAATTATTTGAACTAGCTTGTAGAGCTAGTTCAACTCTAGTGTAAAATTATTTCTACTAGGTTATAGATCAAGTTCAAATCTAGTGTCAAACTATTTGTACTAGGTTATAGAGCTAGTTCAACTCCAGTGTAAAACTATTTGAACTAGCCTGTTGAGCTAGATCAACTCTAGTGTAATAATATTCCAACTGGCTTGTAGAGCTAGTTCAACTCTAGTGTAAAATTACTTATACTAGTTTATAGAGCTAGTTCAACTCTAGTGGAAAATTATTTGAACTAGCTTGTAAAGCTAGTTCTACTCTAGTGTAAAATAATGTGTACTAGGTTATAGAGTTAGTTCAACTCTAGTGTAAAATTATTCGTACTAGGTTATAGAGCTAGTTCAACTCTAGTGTATTTGTACTAGGTTATAGAGCTAGTTCCACTCTAGTGTAAAACTATTTGAACTAGCCTCTAGAGCTAGTTCCACTCTAGTGTAAAATTATGTGAACTAGCCTCTAGAGCTAGTTCAACTCTATTGTAAAATTATTTGAACTAGCTTGAAGAGCTAGTTCAACCCTAGTGTAAAATTATTTGTACTAGGTTATAGAGCTAGAGCAACTATAGTGTAAAATTATTTGTACTAGGTTATAGAGCTAGTTCAACTCCAATGTAAAATTATTTGTACTAGGTTAAAGAGCTAGTTCGACTCTAGTTTAAAATTATTCAAACTAGCTTGTAGAGCAAGTTCAACACTAGTGTAAAACAATTTGAACTAGCCTGTAGAGCTAGTTCAGTTCTAGTGTACAATTATTTGAACTAGGTTGTAGAGCTAGTTCATCTCTAGTGTAAAATTATTTGTACTTGGTTATCGAGCTAGTTCAACTCTAGTGTAAAATTATTTGTACTAGGATATAGAGCTAGTTCAACTCTAGTATAAAATTATTTGAACTATCTTATTAAGCTAGTTCAACTCTAGTGTAAAATTATTTGAACTAGCTTGTTGAGCTAGTTCAACTCTAGTGTAAAATTATTTGAACTAGCCCGTAGAGCTAGTTCAACTCTAGTGTATAAATATTTGAATTAGCTTGTAGAGCTAGTTCAACTCTAGTGTAAAATTATTTGTACTAGGTTATAGAGCTAGTTTAACTCTAGTGTATTTGTACTAGGTTATAGAGCTAGTTCAACTCTAGTGTAAAACTATTTGAACTAGCCTCTAGAGCTAGTTCCACTCTAGTGTAAAATTATGTGAACTCGCTTGTAGATCTAGTTCAACTCTATTGTAAAATTATTTGAACTAGCTTCTAGAGTAGTTCAACTCTAGTGTAAAATTATTTGTACTAGGTTATAGAGCTAGAGCAACTCTAGTGTAAAATTATTTGTACTAGGTTATAGAGCTAGTTCAACTCCAATGTAAAATTATTTGTACTAGGTTATAGAGGTAGTTCGACTCTAGTGTAAAATTATTCAAACTAGCTTGTAGAGCTAGTTCAAAACTAGTGTAAAACTATTTGAACTAGTTTGTAGGCTATAGAACTAGTTCAACTATATTTGTACTAGGTTATATAGATAGTTCGACTCTAGTGTAAAATTATTTGAACTAGCTTTTAGAGCTAGTTCAACTCTAGTGTAAAATTATTTGAACTACCCTGTAGAGCTAGTTCAACTCTAGTTTAAAATTATTTGAACTATTTGTAGAACTAGCTCAATTCTAGTGTAAAATTATTTGTACTAGGTTATAAAGCTTGTTCAACTCTAGGGTAAAATTATTTGTACTAGGTTATAGAGCTAGTTTAACTCTAGTGTCAAATTATTTGTGGTAGGTTATAGAGCTAGTTCAACTCTAGTGTAAAACTATTTGAACTAGCCTGTAGAGCTAGATCAACTCTAGTGTAAGATGATTCCAACTAGCTTGTAGACCTTGTTCAACTCTAGTGTAAAATTATCTGTACTAATTTATAGAGCTAGTTCGACTCTAGTGTAAAATTATTTGAACTAGCTTTTAGAGCTAGTTCAACCCTATCGTCAAATTATTTGAACTACCCTGTAGAGGTAGTTCAACTCTAATTTAAAATTATTTGAACTAGCTTGTAGAGCTAGTTCAACTCTAGTGTCAAATTATTTGTACTAGCTTATAGAGCTAGTTCAACTCTAGTGTAAAACAATTTGTACTAGGTTATAGAGCTAGTTCAACTTTAGTGTAAAATTATTTGTACTAGGTTATAGAGCTAGTTCAACTCTAGTGTAAAGTTATCTGTACTAGGTTATAGAGCTAGTTTAACTGTAGTGTAAAACTATTTGAACTAGCCTTTACAGCTAGCTCAACTCTAGTGTAAAATTATTTGAACTAGCTTGTAGAGCTAGTTCAACTCTAGTGTAAAATTATTTCTACTAGGTTATAGATCAAGTTCAAATCTAGTGTCAAACTATTTGTACTAGGTTATAGAGCTAGTTCAACTCCAGTGTAAAACTATTTGAACTAGCCTGTTGAGCTAGATCAACTCTAGTGTAATAATATTCCAACTGGCTTGTAGAGCTAGTTCAACTCTAGTGTAAAATTACTTATACTAGTTTATAGAGCTAGTTCAACTCTAGTGGAAAATTATTTGAACTAGCTTGTAAAGCTAGTTCTACTCTAGTGTAAAATAATGTGTACTAGGTTATAGAGTTAGTTCAACTCTAGTGTAAAATTATTCGTACTAGGTTATAGAGCTAGTTCAACTCTAGTGTATTTGTACTAGGTTATAGAGCTAGTTCCACTCTAGTGTAAAACTATTTGAACTAGCCTCTAGAGCTAGTTCCACTCTAGTGTAAAATTATGTGAACTAGCCTCTAGAGCTAGTTCAACTCTATTGTAAAATTATTTGAACTAGCTTGAAGAGCTAGTTCAACCCTAGTGTAAAATTATTTGTACTAGGTTATAGAGCTAGAGCAACTATAGTGTAAAATTATTTGTACTAGGTTATAGAGCTAGTTCAACTCCAATGTAAAATTATTTGTACTAGGTTAAAGAGCTAGTTCGACTCTAGTTTAAAATTATTCAAACTAGCTTGTAGAGCAAGTTCAACACTAGTGTAAAACAATTTGAACTAGCCTGTAGAGCTAGTTCAGTTCTAGTGTACAATTATTTGAACTAGGTTGTAGAGCTAGTTCATCTCTAGTGTAAAATTATTTGTACTTGGTTATCGAGCTAGTTCAACTCTAGTGTAAAATTATTTGTACTAGGATATAGAGCTAGTTCAACTCTAGTATAAAATTATTTGAACTATCTTATTAAGCTAGTTCAACTCTAGTGTAAAATTATTTGAACTAGCTTGTTGAGCTAGTTCAACTCTAGTGTAAAATTATTTGAACTAGCCCGTAGAGCTAGTTCAACTCTAGTGTATAAATATTTGAATTAGCTTGTAGAGCTAGTTCAACTCTAGTGTAAAATTATTTGTACTAGGTTATAGAGCTAGTTTAACTCTAGTGTATTTGTACTAGGTTATAGAGCTAGTTCAACTCTAGTGTAAAACTATTTGAACTAGCCTCTAGAGCTAGTTCCACTCTAGT
The DNA here is from genome assembly GCF_056163025.1 of Triticum urartu. Lineage (NCBI taxonomy): Eukaryota > Viridiplantae > Streptophyta > Magnoliopsida > Poales > Poaceae > Triticum > Triticum urartu. Next base: position 520,303,670 of record NC_141875.1, on the reverse strand, counting down.
GTAAAATTATGTGAACTCGCTTGTAGATCTAGTTCAACTCTATTGTAAAATTATTTGAACTAGCTTCTAGAGTAGTTCAACTCTAGTGTAAAATTATTTGTACTAGGTTATAGAGCTAGAGCAACTCTAGTGTAAAATTATTTGTACTAGGTTATAGAGCTAGTTCAACTCCAATGTAAAATTATTTGTACTAGGTTATAGAGGTAGTTCGACTCTAGTGTAAAATTATTCAAACTAGCTTGTAGAGCTAGTTCAACACTAGTGTAAAACTATTTGAACTAGCCTGTAGAGCTAGTTCAGTTCTAGTGTAAAATTATTTGAACTAGGTTGTAGAGCTAGTTCAACTCTAGTGTAAAATTATTTGTACTAGGTTATAGAGCTAGTTCAACTCTAGTGTTAAATTATTTTACTAGGTTATAGAGCTAGTTCAACTCTAGTATAAAATTATCTGAACTAGCTTGTTGAGCTAGTTCAACTCTAGTGTAAAATTATTTGAACTAGCTTGTTGAGCTAGGTCAACTCTAGTGTAAAATTATTTGAACTAGCCTGTAGAGCTAGTTCAACTCTAGTATATAATTATTTGAACTAGCTTGTACAGCTAGTTCAACTCTAGTATAAAATTATTTGTACTAGGTTATAGAGCTAGTGCAACTCTAGTGTAAAATATTTGAACTTGCTTGTAGAGCTAGTTCAACTCTAGTGTAAAATTATTTGTACTAGGTTATAGAGCTAGTTCAACTCTAGTGTTAAATTATTTGTACTAGGTTATAGATCTAGTTCAAATCTAGTGTCAAACTATTTGTAATAGGTTATAGAGCGAGTTCAACTCCAGTGTAAAACTATTTGAACTAGCATGTAGAGCTAGATCAACTCTAGTGTAATATTATTCCAACTAGCTTGTAGAGCTAGTTCAACTCTAGTGTAAAATTATTTGTACTAGTTTATAGAGCTAGTTCAACTCTAGTGAAAATTATTTGAACTAGCTTGTAGAGCTAGTTCTACTCTAGTGTAAAATAATGTGTACTAGGTTATAGAGCTGGTTCAACTCAAGTGTAAAATTATTCGTACTAGGTTATAGAGCTAGTTCAACTCTAGTGTATTTGTACTAGGTTATAGAGCTAGTTCCACTCTAGTGTAAAACTATTTGAACTAGCCTCTAGAGCTAGTTCCACTCTAGTGTAAAAATTATGTGAACTAGCCTCTAGAGTTAGTTCAACTGTATTGTAAAATTATTTGAACTAGCTTGAAGAGCTAGTTCAACACTAGTGTAAAATTATTTGTACTAGGTTATAGAGCTAGAGCAACTCTAGTGTAAAATTATTTGTACTAGGTTATAGAGCTAGTTCAACTCCAATGTAAAATTATTTGTATTAGGTTATAGAGCTAGTTTGACTCTAGTTTAAAATTATTCAAACTAGCTTGTAGAGCTAGTTCAACACTAGTGTAAAACAATTTGAACTAGGCTGTAGAGCTAGTTCAGTTCTAGTGTAAAATTATTTGAACTAGGTTGTAGAGCTAGTTCATCTCTAGTTTAAAATTATTTGTACTTGGTTATAGAGCTAGTTCAACTCTAGTGTAAAATTATTTGTACTAGGTTATAGAGCTAGTTCAACTCTAGTATAAAATTATTTGAACTAGCTTGTTGAGCTAGTTCAACTCTAGTGTAAAATTATTTGAACTAGCTTGTTGAGCTAGTTCAACTCTAGTGTAAAATTATTTGAACTAGCCCGTAGAGCTAGTTCAACTCTAGTGTATAAATATTTGAACTAGCTTGTAGAGCTAGTTCAACTCTAGTGTATAATTATTTGTACTAGGTTATAGAGCTAGTTCAACTCTAGTGTAAAATTATTTGTACTGGGTTATAGAGCTAGTGCAACTCTAGTGTAAAAAATTTTGAACTTGCTTGTAGAGCTAGTTCAACTCTAGTGTAAAATTATTTGAACTAGCATAAAGAGCTAGTTCAACTCCAATGTAAAATTATTTGTACTAGGTTATAGAGCTAGTTCGACTCTTGTGTAAAATTATTCAAACTAGCTTGTAGAGCTAGTTCAACACTAGTGTAAAACTATTTGAACTAGCCTCTAGAGCTAGTTCAGTTCTAGTGTAAAATTATTTGAACTAGGTTGTAGAGCTAGTTCAACTCTAGTGTAAAATTATTTGTACTAGGTTATAGAGTTAGTTCAACTCTAGTGTAAAATTATTTGTACTAGGTTGTAGAGCTAGTTCAACTCTAGTATAAAATTATTTGAACTAGGTTGTTGAGCTAGTTCAACTCTAGTGTAAAATTATTTGAACTAGCTTGTTGATCTAGTTCAACTCTAGTGTAAAATTATTTGAACTAGCCTGTAGAGCTAGTTCAACTCTAGAGTAAAATTATTTGAACTAGCTTGTAGAGCTAGTTCAAATCTTGTGTCAAATTATTTGTACTAGTTTATAGAGCTAGTTCAGCTCTAGTGTAAAATTATTTGACCTAGCTTGTAGATCTAGTTCAACTCTAGTGTAAAATTATTTGTACTAGGTTATAGAACTAGTTCAACTCTAGTGTAAAATTATTTAAACTAGCTTGTAGAGCTAGTTCAAAACTAGTGTAAAACTATTTGAACTAGTTTGTAGGCTATAGAACTAGTTCAACTATATTTGTACTAGGTTATATAGATAGTTCGACTCTAGTGTAAAATTATTTGAACTAGCTTTTAGAGCTAGTTCAACTCTAGTGTAAAATTATTTGAACTACCCTGTAGAGCTAGTTCAACTCTAGTTTAAAATTATTTGAACTATTTGTAGAACTAGCTCAACTCTAGTGTAAAATTATTTGTACTAGGTTATAAAGCTTGTTCAACTCTAGGGTAAAATTATTTGTACTAGGTTATAGAGCTAGTTTAACTCTAGTCTCAAATTATTTGTGGTAGGTCATAGAGCTAGTTCAACTCTAGTGTAAACCTATTTGAACTAGCCTGTAGAGCTAGATCAACTCTAGTGTAAGATGATTCCAACTAGCTTGTAGACCTTGTTCAACTCTAGTGTAAAATTATCTGTACTAATTTATAGAGCTAGTTCGACTCTAGTGTAAAATTATTTGAACTAGCTTTTAGAGCTAGTTCAACCCTATCGTCAAATTATTTGAACTACCCTGTAGAGGTAGTCCAACTCTAATTTAAAATTATTTGAACTAGCTTGTAGAGCTAGTTCAACTCTAGTGTCAAATTATTTGTACTAGCTTATAGAGCTAGTTCAACTCTAGTGTAAAACAATTTGTACTAGGTTATAGAGCTAGTTCAACTTTAGTGTAAAATTATTTGTACTAGGTTACAGAGCTAGTTCAACTCTAGTGTAATGTTATCTGTACTAGGTTATAGAGCTAGTTTAACTGTAGTGTAAAACTATTTGAACTAGCCTTTACAGCTAGCTCAACTCTAGTGTAAAATTATTCGAACTAGCTTGTAGAGCTAGTTCAACTCTAGTGTAAAATTATTTCTACTAGGTTATAGATCTAGTTCAAATCTAGTGTCAAACTATTTGTACTAGGTTACAGAGCTAGTTCAACTCCAGTGTAAAACTATTTGAACTAGCCTGTAGAGCTAGATCAACTCTAGTGTAATAATATTCCAACTAGCTTGTAGAGCTAGTTCAACTCTAGTGTAAAATTACTTATACTAGTTTATAGAGCTAGTTCAACTCTAGTGGAAAATTATTTGAACTAGCTTGTAGAGCTAGTTCTACTCTAGTGTAAAATAATGTGTACTAGGTTATAGAGCTAGTTCAACTCTAGTGTAAAATTATTCGTACTAGGTTATAGAGCTAGTTCAACTCTAGTGTATTTGTACTAGGTTATAGAGCTAGTTCCACTCTAGTGTAAAACTATTTGAACTAGCCTCTAGAGCTAGTTCCACCCTAGTGTAAAATTATGTGAACTAGCCTCTAGAGCTAGTTCAACTCTATTGTAAAATAATTTGAACTAGCTTGAAGAGCTAGTTCAACCCTAGTGTAAAATTATTTGTACTAGGTTATAGAGCTAGAGGAACTATAGTGTAAAATTATTTGTACTAGGTTATAGAGCTAGTTCAACTCCAATGTAAAATTATTTGAACTAGGTTAAAGAGCTAGTTCGACTCTAGTTTAAAATTATTCAAACTAGCTTGTAGAGCAAGTACAACACTAGTGTAAAACAATTTGAACTAGCCTGTAGAGCTAGTTCAGTTCTAGTGTACAATTATTTGAACTAGGTTGTAGAGCTAGTTCATCTCTAGTGTAAAATTATTTGTACTTGGTTATCGAGCTAGTTCAACTCTAGTGTAAAATTATTTGTACTAGGTTATAGAGCTAGTTCAACTCTAGTATAAAATTATTTGAACTATCTTATTAAGCTAGTTCAACTCTAGTGTAAAATTATTTGAACTAGCTTGTTGAGCTAGTTCAACTAGAGTGTAAAATTATTTGAACTAGCCCGTAGAGCTAGTTCAACTCTAGTGTATAAATATTTGAATTAGCTAGTAGAGCTAGTTCAACTCTAGTGTAAAATTATTTGTACTAGGTTATAGAGCTACTTCAACTCTAGTGTATTTGTACTAGGTTATAGAGCTAGTTCAACTCTAGTGTAAAACTATTTGAACTAGCCTCTAGAGCTAGTTCCACTCTAGTGTAAAATTATGTGAACTCGCTTGTAGATCTAGTTCAACTCTATTGTAAAATTATTTGAACTAGCTTCTAGAGTAGTTCAACTCTAGTGTAAAATTAATTGTACTAGGTTATAGAGCTAGAGCAACTCTAGTGTAAAATTATTTGTACTAGGTTATAGAGCTAGTTCAACTCCAATGTAAAATTATTTGTACTAGGTTAATGAGGTAGTTCGACTCTAGTGTAAAATTATTCAAATTAGCTTGTAGAGCTAGTTCAACACTAGTGTAAAACTATTTGAACTAGCCTGTAGAGCTAGTTCAGTTCTAGTGTAAAATTATTTGAACTAGGTTGTAGAGCTAGTTCAACTCTAGTGTAAAATTATTTGTACTAGGTTTTAGAGCTAGTTCAACTCTAGTGTTAAATTATTTTACTAGGTTATAGAGCTAGTTCAACTCTAGTATAAAATTATCTGAACTAGGTTATAGAGCTAGTTCAACTCTAGTATAAAATTATTTGAACTAGCTTGTTGAGCTAGTTCAACTCTAGTGTAAAATTATTTGAACTAGCTTGTTGAGCTAGTTCAACTCTAGTGTAAAATTATTTGAACTAGCTTGTTGAGCTAGGTCAACTCTAGTGTAAAATTATTTGAACTAGCCTGTAGAGCTAGTTCAACTCTAGTATATAATTATCTGAACTAGCTTGTGCAGCTAGTTCAACTCTAGTATAAAATTATTTGTACTAGGTTATAGAGCTACTGCAACTCTAGTGTAAAATTATTTGAACTTGCTTGTAGAGCTAGTTCAACTCTAGTGTAAAATTATTTGTAGTAGGTTATAGAGCTAGTTCAACTCTAGTGTTAAATTATTTGTACTAGGTTATAGATCTAGTTCAAATCTAGTGTCAAACTATTTGTACTAGGTTATAGAGCGAGTTTAACTCCAGTGTAAAACTATTTGAACTAGCATGTAGAGCTAGATCAACTCTAGTGTAATATTATTCCAACTAGCTTGTAGAGCTAGTTCAACTCTAGTGTAAAATTATTTGTACTAGTTTATAGAGCTAGTTCAACTCTAGTGGAAAATTATTTGAACTAGCTTGTAGAGCTAGTTCTACTCTAGTGTAAAATAATGTGTACTAGGTTATAGAGCTGGTTCAACTCAAGTGTAAAATTATTCGTACTAGGTTATAGAGCTAGTTCAACTCTAGTGTATTTGTACTAGGGTATAGAGCTAGTTCCACTCTAGTGTAAAACTATTTGAACTAGCCTCTAGAGCTAGTTCCACTCCAGTGTAAAAATTATGCGAACTAGCCTCTAGAGTTAGTTCAACTGTATTGTAAAATTATTTGAACTAGCCTGAAGAGCTAGTTCAACACTAGTGTAAAATTATTTGTACTAGGTTATAGAGCTAGAGCAACTCTAGTGTAAAATTATTTGTACTAGGTTATAGAGCTAGTTCAACTCCAATGTAAAGTTATTTGTATTAGGTTATAGAGCTAGTTTGACTCTAGTTTAAAATTATTCAAACTAGCTTGTAGAGCTAGTTCAACACTAGTGTAAAACAATTTGAACTAGCCTGTAGAGCTAGTTCAGTTCTAGTGTAAAATTATTTGAACTAGGTTGTAGATCTAGTTCATCTCTAGTTTAAAATTATTTGTACTTGGTTATAGAGCTAGTTCAACTCTAGCGTAAAATTATTTGTACTAGGTTATAGAGCTAGTTCAACTCTATAAAATTATTTGAACTAGCTTGTTGAGCTAGTTCAACTCTAGTGTAAAATTATTTGAACTAGCTTGTTGAGCTAGTTCAACTCTAGTGTAAAATTATTTGAACTAGCCCGTAGAGCTAGTTCACCTCTAGTGTATAAATATTTGAACTAGCTTGTAGAGCTAGTTCAACTCTAGTGTATAATTATTTGTACTAGGTTATAGAGCTAGTTCAACTCTAGTGTAAAATTATTTGTACTGGGTTATAGAGCTAGTGCAACTCTAGTGTAAAAAAATTTGAACTTGCTTGTAGAGCTAGTTCAACTCTAGTGTAAAATTATTTGAACTAGCATAAAGAGCTAGTTCAACTCCAATGTAAAATTATTTGTACTAGATTATAGAGCTAGTTCGACTCTTGTGTAAAATTATTCAAACTAGTTTGTAGAGCTAGTTCAACACTAGTGTAAAACTATTTGAACTAGCCTCTAGAGCTAGTTCAGTTCTAGTGTAAAATTATTTGAACTAGGTTGTAGAGCTAGTTCAACTCTAGTGTAAAATTATTTGTACTAGGTTATAGAGTTAGTTCAACTCTAGTGTAAAATTATTTGTACTAGGTTGTAGAGCTAGTTCAACTCTAGTATAAAATTATTTGAACTAGGTTGTTGAGCTAGTTCAACTCTAGTGTAAAATTATTTGAACTAGCTTGTTGATCTAGTTCAACTCTAGTGTAAAATTATTTGAACTAGCCTGTAGAGCTAGTTCAACTCTAGTGTATAAATATTTGAACTAGCTTGTAGAGGTAGTTCAACTCTAGTGTAAAATTATTTGCACTAGGTTATAGAGCTAGTTCAACTCTAGTGTATTTGTACTACGTTATAGAGCTAGTTCAACTCTAGTGTAAAACTATTTGAACTAGCCTGTAGAGCTAGTTCCACTCTAGTGTTAAATTATGTGAACTCGCTTGTAGAGCTAGTTCAACTCTATTGTAAAATTATTTGAACTAGCTTGTAGAGCTAGTTCAACACTAGTGTAAAATTATTTGTACTAGGTTATAGAGCTAGAGCAACTCTAGTGTAAAATTATTTGTACTAGGTTATAGAGATAGTTCGACTCTAGTGTAAAATTATTCAAACTAGCTTGTAGAGCTAGTTCAACACTAGTGTAAAACTATTTGAACTAGCCTGTAGAGCTAGTTCAGTTCTAGTGTAGAATTATTTGAACTAGGTTGTAGAGCTAGTTCAACTCTAGTGTAAAATTATTTGTACTAGGTTATAGAGCTAGTTCAACTCTAGTGTAAAATTATTTGTACTAGGTTATAGAGCTAGTTTAACTCTAGTATAAAATTATTTGAACTAGCTTGTTGAGCTAGTTCAATTCTAATGTAAAATTATTTGAACTAGCTTGTTGAGCTAGTTCAACTCTAGTGTAAAATTATTTGAACTAGCCTGTAGAACTAGTTGAACTCTAGTGTATAAATATTTGAAATAGCTTGTAGAGCTAGTTCTACTCTAGTGTAAAATTATGTGTACTAGGTTATAGAGCTAGTTCAACTCTCGTGTAAAATTATTTGTACTAGGTTATAGAGCTAGTTCAACTCTCACTACAAAAAATACACTTCCGTGATGATACGTGTTTGTCACAGTAGGTCGTTTTTTTGTCATGCATGTACATCCATGACAAATTTATGACAGAATCAAGATAGGCATACCTGTGCTGTCGTAGAAGTGTTCCATGACATTACCAAAATTATCATCACGGAAGTGTCCACTTCCATGACGATAAATCGCGTGTCACAGAAGTGCTTTCATCAAGGGTGACCGACACGTGGCATCCACCGTAACGAAACGCCGTTAAGCTATTGGGTCAGGTTTTGGATCCGATAACCCGTTAACATCCCCGACCAATGGGAAATTTCCACGTGTAAAATTCTTATTGGCCGGACGAAACACGTGTCAGCTCGTCAGTGGGTCAGATAGGCGCCTATGATATGTCGACACGTGGCACGACCCAACAAGTTTAAATGGGCCAGCCCAACTGAAGGCCCATAAGATTTTGCGGACCATGATGGGCCGGCCTAGCTAAAGGCCCACGAGATTTTGCGGACCGTAATGGGCTGGCCCAGCTAAAGGCCCACAAGATTTTGTGGACCATAATGGGCCGGCCCTGGTAAAGGCCCACAAGATTTTTGTGTGCCATAATGGGGCGGCCCAGGTAAAGCCCACGAGATTCTTACAGGTCATAATGGGCCGGCCCAACTAAAGGCCCACAAGATTTCACCAACATTAATGGGCCGGCCCAGCTGTAGGCCCATAAGATTTTGAGGACCCTAGTAGGCCAGCCCATTAACTGGCTGCCATGTTTTGGGCCAAATGCCGGCCCATATTTGATCCGGTCCATTAATGGCCTACCACGCTCCGGGCCTAATAGTGGCCCATATGAGATCCGGCCCGTTAAAAGCCTACCATGTTCTGGGCCAAATTACGGCCCAGATCAGGTCCGGCCCTTTAAGAGGCTTTGGTCTCAATTATGGCCCATATCAGATTCGGCCCGTCAACTGGACACTATGCTTTTGGGCCCACTTGCTAAAGGCCCACTTAGTAATTCGGCCTGATATTAGTTTTGGCATGTTAAGGGCCCGTTTAACATTTCGGCCCTATATTAATTTCGGCCTGTTAAAAGCCAGTCATATAGTTGGGCCTAACTACGGCCCTGTTTGCATCCGGCCTGCTCGCAGCCGATATCTGATTGGGCCAAACAAGGACCGAGACAATTTTGGCCTATTAAAAGCCCGTGATTTGATTCGCACAATCATGGGCCGGGGTTCATTTCATGCTGCTGCGTAACTAGTATGAATTAAGAACAAAGCTACTCTATATAATAAAGAAATTACGGCATAGTAACTTAGAATAAACCTACACTATACAATAAAGGGTTTAAGGTATATTACATCCACTGGGCATTGAAGTTCGCCACCAGTGATCATAAAGCGCAACGTAGAAGCAGATTACAAAAACTGGGCACCATTGCAGCGTAACAAAAACGGCTGACATCCGCGGGGACTTGATCTTCGACGGATTCGAGCCACTGCCGAGCGCGCCACACTGTCCCGACGAGCATGATCTAGCTCTGCCACCGAACAGTGCCCTGGAGGCCGCACCCGCATCGGCTTCAACCCTTATTTCAGAGCCAACTGCGTCGATCGAGGATAGGTGGTTGGACACCGCCTCGGGGGCTGTGATCCCAATGGCGATCAAGCCAAACACCAGCCCCGCACTCCGCGAGACTCGTGACTCCGAGGAGCCGGACTCCGAACCCTCCGCGCCCCTGCCGATCGAATCCGATTGGGCGCCGATCATGGAGTTTACTGCCGCGGACATCTTTCAGCACTCGCCTTTCGGCGATATTCTGAAGACACTGGAGTCTCTCTCTTTATCAGGAGAGCCCTGGCCGGACTACGGTCAGCAAGGTTGGGGTACGGACGATGAAGAAATTCAAAGCCCACCCACCACCCACTTTGTAGCCACTGTCGACGATTTAACCGACATGCTCGACTTCGACTCCGAAGACATCGACGATATGGACGCCGATGAAGGAGACAATGAAGAACCAGCGCCTATCAGGCCCTGGAAAGCCACCTCGTCATATGACATATACATGGTGGACACCCCAAAAGAAGGAGATGGCGATGGAACAGCGGAGGATGACCCCTCCAAGAAACAGCCTAAGCGCCAGCGTCAGCGGCGCCGCTCAAAATCCTGCCAAAACAAATACGGTGATTCCAGCAGGGGAGATAATAATACTCCGGAGAGTGCCGAAGAAAACCCCCTCCAGCAAGATTTAGCACAGGAGGATGGAGAAACCAGCCCTCATGAGAGAGCGGCAGACAGAGAGGTCGAGGACGATAATCATATGCCTTCCTCCGAAGACGAGGCAAGCCTCGACGACAACGAATTCGTTGTGCCAGAGGATCCCGTCGAGCAAGAGCGTTTTCAATGTAGGCTTATGGCCACGGCAAGAAGCCTCAAGAAAAAACAGCAACAACTTAGAGCTGATCAAGATTTGCTAGTCGACAGATGGACTGAAGTCCTTGCGGCCGAAGAGCATAAACTCGAACACCCCTCCAAGAGCTACCCAAAGCGCAGGTTGCTACCCCGATTAGAGGAGGAAGCACTTAAACCTACATCACCTGCACTTGATACGGCCAATCGGCCACCTCGTGGCTGCGACAGAGAGGCCTCTCGGCCCTCCACTCAAGCCGCACCCTGTACCAAGGCACGGGAAAATGCGTCGTACTTGCGAGATATGTTGGAGGACAAGGCAAGGCAAACAAGATCGATCTACGGATCGCGTGGGCGCCCCACGACTCGAGACGGTAACCGTCACGCCGGCCACAAATTCGGCAGGGCCGAACACAGTAGACAAAGCTCATTAGAGCTACGTCATGACATAGCCCAGTACAGAGGCGTCGCAAACCCACTATGCTTCACGGACGAAGTAATGGATCATCAAATCCCCAAGGGATTCAAACCCGTAAACATCGAATCATATGATGGCACAACAGATCCTGCAGTATGGATCGAGGATTATCTCCTTCATATCCACATGGCCCACGGCGATGATTTACACACCATCAAATACCTCCCACTCAAGCTTAAAGGACCAGCTCGGCATTGGCTTAACAGCTTGCCAACAGGATCAATCAGTTGTTGGGAGGACCTGGAAGCCGCATTCCTCGACAATTTCCAGGGCACTTATGTGCGACCCCCACACGCCAATGACCTAAGTCACGTAATTCAGTAGCCAGATGAATCGGCCAGGCAATTCTAGACACGGTTCCTAACAAAGAAAAATCAAATAGTCGACTGTCCGGACGCCGAGGCCCTAGCAGCCTTCAAGCACAATATCCATAACGAGTGGCTTGCCCGGCACCTTGGACAGGAAAAGCCGAAGTCTATGGCAGCACTCACGACACTCATGACCCGCTTTTGCGTGGGAGAAGACAGCTAGCTTGCTCGTAGCAACAATATGACCAAGTACCCTGGTAATTCGGATACCAGGGACAGTAGTGGCAGCTCACGTAGCAACAAGCAGAAGCGCCGCATTAACGGCGACAATGCTGAGGATACGGCAGTTAATGCCGGATTCAGAGGCTCTAAATCTGGTCAGCGGAAAAAGCCATTCAAAAGGAATCCTAGGGGCTCGTCCAGTTTGGACCGAATACTCGACCGCTTGTGCCAGATACATGGCACCCCCGAAAAGCCGGCCAATCACACCAATAGGGATTGTTGGGTGTTCAAGCAGGCAGGCAAGTTAAATGCCGAAAATGAAGACAAGGGGCTGCATAGCGACGACGACGAGGAGCCCGGCAGCCGAACAACAGTGGACAGAAGGGTTTTCTCCCACAAGTGCGGACGGTGAACATGATATACGCAACCCACGTCCCCAAAAGGGAGCGGAAGCGCACGTTAAGGGACGTATACACGGTAGAGCCAGTCGCCCCAAAGTTCAACCCATGGTCCTCCTGCCCGATCACCTTTGATCGAAGGGACCATCCCACTAGCATCCGTCATGGCGGATTCGCCGCATTGGTTCTAGACCCAATTATTGACGGATTTCATCTCACTAGAGTCCTTATGGACGGCGGCAGCAGCCTGAACCTGCTTTACCAGGATACAGTGCGGAAAATGGGCATACATCCCTCGAGGATTAAGCCCACCAAAAAGACCTTTAAAGGCATAATACCAGGTGTAGAGGCCAACTGTACAGGCTCAGTCACACTTGAAGTGGTCTTCGGATCTCTGGATAATTTCCGAAGCGAGGAGTTAATCTTCGACATAGTCCCATTCCGTAGTGGCTATCACGCACTGCTCGGGCGAACCGCATTCGCCAAGTTCAATGCGGTACCGCACTATGCATACCTTAGCTCAAAATGCCAGGCCCTCGAGGAGTAATTACGGTCAATGGAAACACCGAACGCTCCCTCCGAACTGAGGAGCACACGGCGGCCCTTGCAGCAGAAGTACAAAGCAGCCTCTCTAGGCAGTTCTCCATTCCGGCCATTAAACGACCGGACACCGTCAAGCGCGCCCGGAGTAACCTACAACAAGACCGCCTGGCATGATCCGAGAAGGTGTAGCAATGCGGCCCCAACCCCAGCCCTCGCAAAAAGGTGACGCCAGTGCTTCGCATACATAACTACGCTCTAGAAATACCATGGGTACAGGGGGAGGGGCACCATCACAGCACGCCTGAAACACGGCTTAAACCGCACCAGGGGCTGCCGATTATTTAATTTTCTCTTACTTTCAGGACTCCATTCTTCGGAAGGCCTGTTCGGCAGTTCAATTGCCGCACAAACGATGCAAGAACCAGGGAAGCAGATGAGCCACGCCGCATTACGGAACTCCCATGTGGTCTCTATCACGAGCAGTATACCTGTTTCGCATACTATTCCGCAGCTTGCCCCTAGAACGGACATGTTAAATAGTCCAACCTTTTGCTTATCGCATTATTTGTATCGTTCTGCTTTGATCGCAACCCTCTTTAATAAACAATGCGTAGCTTTTGTCTATTTTTGCATTACTCTTTTTTTATATATGTTCCTTAACGACATGTTGCACCCGTACACTTTGGTATGGCCAAAATACGCTAGGGGATTCAGTACCCCTCAACATGGTGTGAGAAGTCCGAACACTTTAACAAGTGCGGCACCCCGAACTTATAGCATTATATGCATCGGCTCTGAATCATGTCTTGGGTCAATAGTTGGGTTTGCCCGGCTCCTATGTTTTGGTGCCTTACGTTCCGCTATATCGGCTAAGGTAGCACTAGGAGAACCACTGCGATTGTGCCCCAGTTGAGATGGGTCGAGCACCTTAGTGGAGAAAGCTAAAACTGACTGTCATGATGAAGCGAGAGCTGGTCGCTGTTCGAGAGGTTTTTTCGAGTCCTTAAAGACTTATGCCGCTTAGGGCGAGGAGTCGGCTTCGTCTGGCCAAGGCGTGGATAGCGCCCCGAACTCGGTCTTCCGAATACCAGGGGCTTCGCCGAAATTTAAAATTATAGAATTCTATGGCTAAGTGAGAGTGTTCACGCATTATAGTCCGATTGCCTTGTTCGTTGGGCTGAGCGCCTCCCTCGAAGGACCCAAACATGGGAAAAAGAGCGCTCAGGTTTATCCCCGAACACCCCAGCACTAGCAGCACGGGGGCAGAAGCCAACGACTCCCCATCTCTCAGAATTGATAAACAGCCGCACAGAAGGTAATATTTTAAATTCCAACAGCATTGCTTAGCGCATATGAACAAGTTTTCAGCGCACAGGACAAAACGAGCAAGTTTCACTCAAAAATTACATCCCTAGAACATTCATCCGCCACAAGGCAGGCACCCTTCAGAACATCCTTATAATAATTCTCGGGCTTGCGATGCTCTTTCCCCGGCGGTGGCCCGTCCTTCACAAGCTTCTCAGCATCCAGCTTGTGCACCTTAGCACGGGCAAGGGCCCTACGGGCACCTTCAATGCAGACGGAGAGCTTGATGACTTCGAGCCTTGGACAGGCCTCCACCAGCCGCCGCACCAGCCCGAAATAGCTCCCAGGCAGAGCCTCTCCAGGCCACAGCCGAACTATGAGGCCCTTCATGGCTTGTTCGGCCGCCTTGTGGAGCTCGACCAGTTTCTTCAGCTGGTCGCTCAGGGGCACGGGGTGTCCGGCCTCAGCATACTGAGACCAGAACACCTTCTCTGTCGAGCTGCCCTCCTCGGCTCGATAGAATGCGGCGGCATCGGACACACTCCGGGGAAGATCTGCGGATGCTCCAGGAGAGCTCCGGATTCGGGTAAGTAACAAGTAACTCACGTTTATGTGTTTGCTTTGCATAAATAATGCCTTACCCGCCGCTATCTTCTTCACCTCATCCAACTCCTGGAGGGTCTTCTGGGATTTGGCCTTGGCAGACTTGGCATTTTCAATAGCCGCCGCGAGCTCGGACGCTCGCGTCTTTGAGTCAAGCTCCGAACTCTCATGTTTTTTCATGAGAACCTGGAGCTCTTGCTGCACCTTGCCAACCTGGGCCTCGTAATTCTCCCGCTCGGTGTGCTCCGTGGCCGCCCTCTTGTCGGCCTCGACCAGCGCTTGCTTAAGGATCACCACCTCAGACATGGCCCCTACAATAGCCACGATAATCCTGTCATTTTTTGCAATTGCACCTTTTTATATATATTTAAACAAGGTATTTCTTACCTTCATTGTCCTCGAGCTGCTTCTTGGCATGCCCGAGCTCTTGCTCGGACCGCTCGAGGTTCTGCTTTAGCGTGTCCACTTCCGCAGTCAGTGCAGCGGACGCAAGCAGAGAAGCCTGCATACGCATATTGACTCCTTTTTGTTAGACTCCTGCGAATTTTATTTGATCCTCTATTCGGCTTTTCTTCCCAAACGCCAAACAAAGCATCATGGGCTACTGTCTATGCGGTAATATTATTTACACATTCTTTACTTACCTCAAAGCCTGTTAAAAGGCTAGTACAAGCTTCAGTCAGATGGACCTTCTGGACCTTCTGGACCGCCGCACTCATAATGGTGCGGTGCTCCTCGTCGATGCAGGCGCCTTGGAGCGCCTCCAACAGATTGTCCAGCGCCTCCGGTTGGACGGAGGTCACCGGCACGGTGGGCTTGCTCCTCTTGGAAGGAGGTCCCCCGCCGGACTCTGGAACCTTTGAAGGTTCCGGAGCGGTGTCTGGCCTAGGGCCGGACTTGGAGCCCTGGGGGGTTTCATCCCCTTTACTCCTGGAGTCCGGGAGGTCGCCTCGCGGCGCCTCCAGGACCACCTCCTCCCGGATTGGAACCTGTTGGGACAACACTTCGGTGTCGTCCGTAGGGCGGGGGGAGGAAGCCGTCGGAAGCGAGTTCACATCCGACGAGTCTAGTGAGCCGCTCGACGACGCGTCGAGACGGTCTTTGGGTGGGCTGCATAAACATATTCGACATAAGGAAAAGCTGTGCAATAAACGAATACTATGAATTACTCTGGTATCCGGATACTTATGATTTGGCCAGGGGCTTGGCCCTGGGCGGCCACTCCTCTCTGTCGTCGTCGGCGTCGGTGGAGTAGTCCAGAGGAAGGGTTTTCCCCTTCTTGGACCCTTCGGCCTCCCCAGTTGGGGCGGCCTTCCTTTTCTTCCCTTCCCCCGCTGGAGGGGGAGGGGTCTCTTCTTCCTCCTCCTCGTCTTCATGGGAGGAGTGCGTCTTGGAGTCGTCGGATGAGGGATCCGACACCTCCAGGCGCCAGGCACTCTTTCGAGTCCCCGTGGCCTTCTTCTTGGCCCTCTTCTCCGGCACCACATGGGGTGCCGGAACCAGCAGCTTCGCCAAACGAGCGTCCACTGGGCCTTCGGGCAAAGGAGCCGGACAGTTGATCTGTCCGGACGTCTCCTGCCAATCTGTCAAAGGTAAGGGAGCTTAGATCCCGCATGGAGTCAAACTATGAAAAACTGATATCCTGTAAAAGGAAAAAACAACTTACCGCATGAGCGTGACGCTGCGTACTGAATCCGCGATCCTCGGTAGCAGATGCGGGGGCCTCGGCGCCCTTGAAAAGCACCTTCCAGGCATCTTCGTACGTCGTGTCGAAGAGCCTACTCAGAGTTCGGTGCCGCGCCGAGTCGAACTCCCACAGGTTGAAAGCCCGTTGTTGACATGGGAGGATCAGGCGGATGAGCATAACCTGGACTACGTTGACAAGTTTGAGATTCTTGTCCACCAGGGTTTGGACGCATGTTTGGAGTTCGGTCAGCTCTCCTTTTTTACCCCACGACAGGCCCGTCTCCTTCCAGGAGGTGAGCCGCATAGGGGGTCCGGATCGAAACTCGGGGGCTGCGACCCATTCGGGGTCGCGCGGCTCGGTGATGTAAAACCACCCCGATTGCCACCCCTTCAGGGTCTCCACAAAGGAGCCCTCGAGCCATAGGATGTTGGGCATCTTGCCCACCATGGCGCCTCCGCACTCCGCCTGGTTGCCGCGCACCACCTTCGGCTTGACATTGAAAGTCTTGAGCCATAGGCCGAAATGGGGGCGGATGCGGAGGAAAGCCTCGCACACGACGATAAACACCAAGATGTTGAGGACAAAGTTCGGGGCCAAATAATGGAAATCCAGGCCATAGTAGAACATGAGCCCCCAGACAAATGGGTGGAGAGGGAAGCCCAGTCCGCGGAGGAAATGGGGGAGGAACACCACCCTCTCATGGGGCCTAGGGGTGGGGATGAGCTACCCTTTTCGGGAAGCCGGTACGCGATGTCGTTAGACAAGTATCCGGCCTTCCTCAATTTTTTGATGTGTCCCTCCATGACGGAGGAGACCATCCACTTGCCTCCCGCTCCGGACATGGCTGGAGAAGGTTGAGGTGGGGAGTGCGGGCTTGGGTGCTGGAGCTCGAGTGCGCGAGAATGGATAAGCAAGGGAGGAAGAAGGCGTAGGTGAAAAGGTGGATCCTTATCCCCTTATATGGGTGGACGCAACTACGTGTCCCCACCAGCCTGGTAAAACTCGCTTATCTCCAAGCACCATAATCAATGGCACGGTTGGGTTACCCACGCCCGTATTGATGAGAATCCCGGAATAAGGTGACACGATCTCTGCTTTAACAAGACGTGCCAAGGAAACCGCCTCGCATGATGCACTGAGCTGGGATAATGAAATGACTCGGATAGAGGCTTGGCCGTGGTGTGTCACACTACGGAATACGTCAGCAGATTAGATTTGTGTAGATATTATTCTCTCTATGGCACTATGTGGAAACTTATTTTGCAGAGCCGGACACTATTTTTGTGTTCAAAATCTTCTATGAAGTACTTGGAGGAGGAACCGACCTTGCAATGCCGAAGACAATCTGCGCGCCGGACTCATCGTCATTGAAGCCTGGTTCAGGGGCTACTGAGGGAGTCCTGGATTAGGGGGTGTCCGGATGGCCGGACTATACCTTCAGCCGGACTCCTGGACTATGAAGATACAAGATTGAAGACTTCGTCCCGTGTCCGGAAGGGACTTTCCTTGGCGTGGAAGGCAAGCTTGGCGATACGGATATGTAGATCTCTTACCATTGTAACAGACTTTGTGTAACCCTAACCCTCTCCAGTGTCTATATAAACCAGAGGGTTTTAGTCCATAGGACAACATATACACAAGAACAATCATACCATAGGCTAGCTTCTAGGGTTTAGCCTCTCCGATCTCGTGGTAGATCTACTCTTGTACTACCCATATCATCAATATTAATCAAGCAGGACGTAGGGTTTTACCTCCATCGAGAGGGCCCAAACCTAGGTAAAACTTCGTGTCCCTTGCCTCCTGTTACCATCCGGCCTAGACGCACAGTTCGGGACCCCCTACCCAAGATCCGCCGGTTTTGACACCGATAGTGAGTATGAAAATACGGAGCCACCAGGTCCACTCCCAAACACAGGCAACCGCCTCTTTTACTACTCAGATGCAACCCTTGTTTGTTAGTGTAATCCACCCTACTGATATCTGGGACCCACATCATTGTCAACGTATATTCAATTAACAACAGAAATGCACAACTTTTTTCAGGATTTGTTCAGAGGAGCAGGCTACAAACTGGGTTGTGCGGTCTGTGTTGCCCGTCTAACAACATGACTAGCCCAATAGTTTTTTCTTTGGGAAAATAGGTAGCCCATTATTTCTTTTTGAAGAATACCCAAGCTAGGCCTATTTGTTTTCTCCGACTTACTGGGCTGCAAATCTTTCAAGACGTGGAGGGATGCATTCCGGCCTGGCCAAAGAGTATGGGCAGTAAATCTTAAAAGTAATATGAAAGGGGTTGCAAATTCCAAAAAATAATATCAAATGGGCAATTAGTTTTGTTTTTTGTTTGTGTTCTTCACTGATATTTTATATTTCATTGGATTTTAACATGACACACTACTACATTATTTTTAAATCTGATTTAGTATGGCTACTAATTTTTGGATTAAGAATATTTTGTTCCCCAGCAAAAATATGCGAATTTTTAAAATTTTGCATATTTTTTAGTTCAAATTTGTAACCCTGGCACTGACCAGAAAGTGGGCACCAATTCTAAAAAATGGAAAATGGGCTACAATAAATTCCATATGAATTAGCAAATGGGTTGTAAATTATAAAAATAATAGCAAATGGGTTGTACACGCCACAGCTTTCGAGGTTGACTTGTTTACACAAGGCTTTGTTAGTCAACACACGATTCTAGTAGCAGTAATTGTTGGATGTCCATCCAACGGCCGACGTGCTTCTTCAATCTCTGTTCTTCCTGCTTCAGTCTCCTAACCAGCGCTGGCGAGACTGCCTGCTCCCTCCTCTTGTGGCTGGCTATGATGTCGTGCAGGCTTCACCGGCCCACCCTACTCCCTCTGCTAGCCTGGCCATCCCTCTACCCACCCGCACCTCCTATTTTTCTCCGGTGACGGCAGCCTCATTCCGCAGTGGAACTAGTCAACCATCATACTCTTCTCAGCGTGGGCATCCAATGTTGTGTCTTCGTCGGCTCCAGGTCGATCCATTCCTAGGCCTCACCATCATCCACCGTGTTGGTGCTCTAGGCGCAGCGTGCTCAACATTCACCAAACGACAGCCATCGGAATAGAGATGTACAGGAGAGGCTGACAGTACGGACCCCCATGGTCCATGGCCACACGCAAGCAACAACCTCCTTATTACGCCAAAAAAAGATTCCTCCAACTGACATCTGGAGCGCACCAGTTCTGAGGCTGACCAGTGGGCTTACTAAGTTGATGCGTAGGCAGGGCTTTGTCAACTTAGTCAAGAAACGATTCTAGCAGTAATGATCATTGAATTTGAATCGAACGGAAGTGCTGCTCTTCTTACACCCGCCGCCCAAACCAACGCCAGCGAGACAGCCTGCTCCTGCCTCCAGTGGTCGGCTGTGCTGCCACGCAGGCCTCACTTCCCCACCCTACTACCACTGCTGGCCAGGCCATATCTCTACTCACCCATAACCCATGTTATTCCACGGCGACGGCAGCCTCACATCGCAGCTGAACCAGTCAACCCTCGTACTCCTCTCCGCGTGGGCATCCACTGTCGCGTCTTCCCTGGTTCCATGTCGTCCCCTTCCTAGGCCTCGTCGTCGTCCACCGTCTTAGTGCTCTCGGCGCGGCATGGTCAACATGGTGAAGGAACAACTTCCATCGGAAGAGGACTGTACGTGGAGAGGCTGACAGCTGGGTCCACGACCGCAGGAAGGAACTGCCTCCTTATTATGCATAAAATAATTATTCCTCCACCTAATAGCGGGGACCCACCAGAAGGGACTGTACTTTGTGAAAAAAATGTTTCCCCTGACAGCTGGGACCTACCAGCTACATCTTCACACGCGAGGAAGTGTGTCCATTTTATGGGAAAAAATTGATCCCCCTGATCGCTGGGACCAACCATCAATAACTTCGCACGCAAGGAAGTGCGTCCTTCTCCTCCCTGATAGTCGGGACCCACCTAGTCGAAGCGTACGTAGTGTTGTCATTCTGGTCGCGAACGTGTACGTACATACTGGTCGATCGGTCTCTCTGCAATGATGAACCGTGGTCGAGCAAGCAACGGCACATGTAGTAGTAGAGCGCCTGACGTAGCAGTTCAGGAAGTCCAGTCAAAACCATGTACATGTACATATACCAAGATGCCAAAAAATACGGCCACGTACATACATACGGGCGGGGTCTCAAATGCTTACCCGCGCATTTGTACGACCAGGGCTCGTGTACATGGAGAGACAACAGACAGCAACGATGTTGTCCTATTCATCGACAGCTAACCGGCTGGGTTGGAATGGACGAAACAGCGTCCTGTTCACCGGGAGCGAAACCACTGGGTGGGAACGCGTTCTGTTCATCGGCAGCCCAGCCACTTGGTTGGAACACGTCCTGTTCATCGGGAGCCAACCGGCTTGGACAGAACAGCCGGAACAGGGTCTGGCGTACCGCAAAATGGAGGAAAACGGCCTTCTGTTCCACCACGTATGGTCGAAACAGGGTCCTATTCACCGGGAAGGGTCTGGCGTACCCTAGAACGGAGGAAACGGCCTTCTGTTCGAGTGCCTATGATCGAAATGGGGTGTTGTTGATTGGGAGGGGTGTGGTGTACCGCAAAACGGAGGAAACAGACTTGTGTTGGAGCGCCTACGGTCGAAAGGGGGTCCTTTTCATCGGGAGGGGTGTGGCGTACCGCAAAAGGGGACTCCAGGGGCTACTGTTCATCCACCATCTACTGCCTCGCTCCAGCCTCCACCTTCTACTGTTCATCCACCGTCGACTTCCTCCAGCCTCCACCTGCTACTGTTCAACCACCATCGACTTCCGCCAGCCTCCGCCAGCTACTATTCATCTAGCCCTCCACCGGCTACTGTTCAACTAGCCCTCCACCGGCTACTGTTCAACCAGCCCTCCACGGGGTCCTGTTCATCCACCCCCAACTGGCCGCTCGGGTCAGGCGGCCTCCTCTCGATCAGGGTCATGTTCATCAAGCGGCAATGGCCAGCTACTACAACGGGGTCTTGTTCATGCAACCCCCACCAGGAACTGTTTCCACCCCCAACAATGCTCACTTCTCATCAAGAGGCAGCAGGTTCGACCAGCTTCAGTTAGGAGCAGTAGCGAAGGAATCCCTCGATCAGATTTAGTTAACAGTCAAGCATCAATCGATCACTCGGGTTCAATAACGCGTAGCCAGTGCAATCGCTCGGGTTCAGTAAGTGAACGCCTCGCTCGGGTTTAGTTAGAGCCCAATGCCTTGCACCCACGTGTGTACGTGTACGAGAGAAACGTGCAATCCCTCCGTGCATTGCTTGGCCCCGACCACCCAACATAACCGGGAACTCCCCGATATTTTCCTCACCCTCGCTTCTACCATGATTTTTTCTGTCATGGATGGCCCAAAGAATGTCATGCAGCTGTGTCTCCGGCCCGCCCAGGACGAAAAGCCCATTTTCTGTCATGATGTTTTGTTATAGAAGTAGTAGCCCACCACATCTATGTCGATACCGGGTTTTGTCACAATTGTCGTCATAGAAGTGTCATAAGCATGAAAGAAAAAAATTCGTTTGGCCCAAAATGTCACGGATGTGTCTTTTTTGTAGTGATCCCTTCCTCTTCGGGGAAAATACTGATGCGGACATGAGCCATCAGTGCTGTGGAGAAGTAGATCGATGGAGGAGTACAACCGATATGTGAGGGCCGCAGACGGCGACCCTGTGAAGCTAGCCAGGATGATGGAGATATATTCTTAGTTTAACAATCCGCGGCAATTAGCGGCCATGGCGACGACGATGGTCAAATATCTGAAACAGAGTGAAAAGTCAGTGATACTCCCAGAGGGAGTCGCACGGGAGTACATAGAGCTCCTCCTCTGGGCCATCGAGCACATAGATTCACCAGATCCGATCGTGAGGCACCTGTGGTGGGAGTATCGATCCAAGATGGAGCATCCAGAGATTGAAGGATCGAGCATCTACACATGTCGTTTGTGAGGGTGCCATGGTAGAGCGAGCAGGTGGAGTCTTCATCGACTGTACCCAACTGCAAGACGAGAAAAATAGTTGGCACGATGATGCTTCCCCTCCATCCTCTCCCGCGTCGCTCACCTTGTCTCACGGGGCGGTTGTCTGTCCCCGAGGAATAGGAGGGGAGTGCCCCCCCCCAATAATCAGAGGAGTAGCTTAGGGTTATGAGTATTTGCCGGTTGTGAATTGTGTTTTGTGTTGTGTATTTTCAGTACTTTCAGATATGAATGTCTTTTGAATTTCAAATTTGCAGTATTGAGCATATGAAGTATTTTCTGAATTCCACAGATCTTTTTATCACTTTCGAAAATGTAGTTTCATATAGAAGTGCAGAGAATGTGATTTTTAGAGAAAAACATCAAGTTTTAGTTCCAGATAAGAACCCGCAAGTTTCAGAGGCAGAGCATTTATATTAACATGTCGTTTTCAAATAGGGATAACAGCATGCTGGAAGCTTTATTCATGGTTGAAAATGGAATTACCAGGAAGTTAACATCATGCTAATCAACATTCATGCATAGCACATCTTCATATGATGCACAGTCAAAAAGACATGCTATTTTCGAAAGGGCCACACAATGTTGAGTGTGCGAAAAACAGAGAAAATTAGGGACGAAGTTTTGGCAAGTGTTGGAGATGGTTTGTGTAGATGACTAGGTCGTCCCACATGTCAGTAATGGCAGAGGCAAAAAGTTGCGGACATTTTCACGACATCTGGTGGAATCAAACCTAGGCGGAGCAGCGGTTGGGGAATGGGACTTAGCCACTGGGCTAGTGCAGTACTTTCGGTAGATATCATCAGCCACACCACCAACCGCTACTATAGCATGTTTTCCCCGGCTCCGGTGCGTTCTCGTCCCAGGACTCGACGTCATCCTATGACATTGTCTGGCTATGTGTGCTCGCCGCGGCGCCACCGTATGTTATTGTGAACATGCTCAACAAATGAGAGGAATCTAAAGAGGACTGTACTTGGAGAGGCGGGCAGTCGAGACCCACCAGGCCCATGGCCCTACGCAAGCAAGTGCCTCATTGGAAAAAATGCTTCCTCCTAATGGTATAGTGATGTTGGGGCCCATGGGTTTGTCAACGTAAATTTAATGAAGGAGATAAATTTACAACGAAGCCAGTCATCGGGGAGCTGACAGGTACCCCTTTTATCACAAGACCATCTAGTATCAGCTGGGTTGTCGCCTGCCCAGTCTAGCTTTTCTTTTTTTAACATGCGCAGCCCACGACATGCCGACATAGTGGTTTGAACTTATTTTTTGAGGGCCATCATATATCGAACGGCCTATGGGCCTCCCAGCCTAGGTTTTATTTTCTCTTAAACATTCGTAGCCCAACTTATGCATTGTTTTGAAGAAAATACAAAGGTATTTAATAAAAAAATATCCCACGTCTTATTCACATATAAAAATAAATGTTCAACAATAAAATCCTGATTTTTTTACTCTAAGGCTACACAACTCCTGTTGACTGCGTACAAAAGCTTTGTAAGATTTAAGGACCAATTTAATAATAACACGCTTATTATCTAGTTTTATTTATAATAAAATGCCCAACCCCAGTTTATTTTTCGCTAGCATTGCTCCGCCCAACCCAACATTATATTTACAACCAGCCCAGCAAAATCGTGTATTTCGAGAAAGTGCAAATGGGTTGTAATTTCTTAGAAAAAAATAAATGGGTCGCATGGACACTACATTATTTGTTCACCCAACCCAGCAAATGGACTGTAAATTCTAAAAAAATAGGTTGAATATGCATGTGCCACATTTTTGTAGGCTGAAATGTGGGCCAATAGGTCGAACCTTATGCAAGGCATTGTCAACTTAGTCAACAAATGATTCTGACATTCGTAGCTATTGGATTTACATCCATCCAACGGCCAGCATCCATCTTCAATCTCTCATCTTCTTCCTCCAGCGCGGCCAGGACCTCCTGCTCCCGCCTCTAGCGTCTAGCAGCACGCCTCGCTGCGAAGCGCTACCCCACCGCCAGCCAAGCCATCCCTCCACCCCTCCACACCTCATGTTATTCTCCGCCGACTATAGAACCACGCCGCACAAGAACCAGTTAACCCTCGTACACCTCTCCATCTGCGACTCCACTGTCGTGTCTTCCCATCTTTGGCTCGTTCCCATCCGGGGCCTCACCGTCGTCCATCGCCTTGGTGCGCTTGGTGCGGCATGGTCAAGAAATGAGTCATCGGAATAGGACTATATGTGGAGAGGCTGGCGGTGGGGACGCAGCAGGTCCATGGACACATGCATGCAACCTCCTCCCTATTATGCAAAAACCCCATGAAAGCTGGGACCCACCAGCTATATCTTCACACGGAAGCAAGTGCCTCCTTATTCCTCCCCCTTACAGCTGGTACCAACCAGCTACATCTTTGCACGGGGAAGTGCCTCCTTACTATGGAAAAAAATGATTCCGCCCCTGACAGCTGGGACCCACTAGCTATATCTTCACATGCAGGGAAGTGCCTCCTTATCCTCCCTGACACCTAGGTGATATGCCTCCAATGTATCTGTAATTTTATTGTTCCATGCTATTATATTATCTATTTTGGATGTTTTATATGCATTAATACGCTATTTTATATTATTTTTTAGACTAACTTATTAACCCAGAGCCTAGTGACCATTTCTGTTTTTTCCTTGTTTTTGAGTTTTACAGAAAAGGAATATCAAGCGGAGTCCAAACGGAATAAAACTTCCATGATGATTTGTCTTGGACCAGAAGACATCCACGGAGCTTGGAGGCCAAGTCATAAGAGTCCCGAGGACTCCACAAGCCTCCAGGGCGCGCCATAGGAGGGCGCCCCTAGCTTGTGGGCCCCTCAGGAGTCCACCGACCTCCCTCTTAGCTCTATAAATCCTCAAATATTCCTATATCAACAAAAGCATCCACCAAAATACTTTACCGCCACCGTAACCTTCTGTTCCCGTGAGATCCTGATCATGTCCAATGTATCTATAATTTTTTATTGTTCCATGTTGTTATACTATCATTCTTGGAAGTTTTACAATTATTTTATAGTCATTTTATATCATTTTTGGTACTAACGTATTGACATAGTGCCAAGTGACAGTTGTTGTTTTCTGCTTGTTTTTTACATCGCAGTAAATCAATACCAAACAGAGTCGAAATGCAACAAAACTTTTTTTGGAATTTTTATGGACCAAAAGACACCCAATGTGCCAGAGAAGCACCTAGGGGGTGCCCCGGGGGGGCACAACCCACCAGGGCGCGTCTGGGCCCCCAGGCACGCCCAGGTGGGTTGTGCCCACCTCGGTGGCCTCCCGCACCACCTCTTTGCTCTATAAATACCCCAATATTAGAAAGCCTAGGGGAGTCGACGGAAATCAATTCCAGCCGCCGCAAGTTCCAGAACCACCTGATCCAATCTAGACACCATCATGGAGGGGTTCATCATGTCCATTGGTGCCTCTCCGATGATGCGTGAGTAGTTCACTGTAGACCTATGGGTCCGTAGTTAGTAGCTAGATGAATTCCTCTCTCTCTCTCTCTTTTGATTCTCAATACAATGGTCTCTTGGAGATCCATATGATGTAACTCTTTTCTGCGGTGTGTTTGCTGGGATCCGATGAACTTTGAGTTTATGATCAAATCTATCTTTTTATCCATGAAAGTAATTTGAGTCTTCTTTGATCTCTTATATGCATGATTGCTTATGGCCTCGTATTTATTCTTTGATATTTAGATTTTGTTTGGCGAACTTGATATATTTATCTTGCAATGGGAAGAGGTGCTTTGTGATGGGTTCGATCTTACGGTGCTTGATCCCAGTGGCAGAAGGGGAACCGACACGTATGCATCGTTGCTATTAAGCATAACAAGATGGAGTCTATTTCTACATAAATAGATCTTTTCTACATCATGTCATTGTTCTTATTGCACTGCTCCATTTCTCCATGAACTTAATGCACTAGATGCATGCTAGATAGCGGTCGATGTGTGGAGTAATAGTAGTAGATGCAGGCAGGAGTCGATCTACTAATCTTGGACGTGATGCCTATATAATGATCATTGCCTGGTTATAGTCATGATTATTTGAAGTTCTTTCAATTGCCCAACAGTAATTCATTTACCCACCGTTTGCTATTTTTCTCGAGAGAAGCCACTAGTAAAATCTACGACCTCCGAGTCTCTTCTTTATTATATTTGCCTTCGCAATCTATTTTTATTTGCTTTTCTTTAAAATTTATTAAACCAAAAATACAAAAATACCTTTCTGCAATTTATCCTTAATTATTTTATCTCGCGTTCCCACAAGATCTATTTATCAAATCTACTGCAATTGTATCTATCTTTTTACATGTGAGGGGCTGACAACCCCTCTCTTACATCGGGTTGCAAGTATTTTTTCTTTGTGTGCAGGAGCTGTTTATGTGGTGATGCGTGGTTCTCCTACTGGTCCGATAACCTTGGTCTCATCACTGAGGGAAATACCTACTGTTGTTGTGTTGCATCATCCCTTCCTCTTTGGGGAAATACCGACGTAGTTCTAGCAAATATCAAAAGCAATTTCTGGCGCCGTTGTCGGGGAGACATCATCAACATCTACCAGGTTCCTACTCACAAATCTCATCTCCTTGCAATTTACATTATTTTCCATTTTCCTCTCATTTTCCTCTCCCCCACTTCACAAAAATTTGTCGTTTTATTCGCCCTCTTTTTCGTTCGTCGTTTTCTTGCTAGATCTATTTTTGAGTGCAATCTTGTTGCCTAGTCACAATGACTCAAGAGAACACCAAGTTGTGTGATTTCTTCAATACCAACAATAATGATTTTATTAGCACTCCGATTGTTCCTCCCGCCACTAGTGTGGAGTCTTGTGATATTAGTACCGCTTTGCTGAATCTTGTTATGAAAGATCAATTTTCTAGTACTCCTAATGTAACGCCCCGAGACCGAAGTGCCAGATGTCCTCCAGTTATTCGTTGTTGTTGCCTTGTCATTGCTTGCGTTTCATGCATTGCACATCATGTCATCATGTGCATTTCATTTGCATACATGTTCGTCTCATGCATCCGAGCATTTTCCCCGTTGTCCGTTTTGCAATCCGGCGCTCCTATGTCATCCGGTGTCCCTTCTACCTCTTTTCGTGTGTGGGGGTTAAAAATTTCTGGATTGGACCAAGATTTGCCAAGCGGCCTTGGTTTACTACCGGTAGACCGCCTGTCAAGTTTCGTGCCATTTGGACTTCGTTTGATACTCCAACGGTTAACCGAGGGACCGAAAAGGCCTCGTGTGTGTTGCAGCCCAACACCCTTCCAAAGTGGCCCAAAACCCACCTAAACCTCCTCCATCATCTCAGTCGTTCGATCACGATCGCGTGGCCGAAAACCGCACCTCATTTGGACTCTCCTAGCTCCCTCTACCTATATATATGTGCAACCCTTCCAAATTCGCGGACGAAACCCTAGTCTTCTTCATCCTCGCGCCGCCGGACACGTCCGCGCCGAGCCGGACATGTCCGCCGCCCGCTGCCACCTCGCTCCGGCCAATCCGGCCTCGCCACGTCAGCCGAGCCGCCGGCGCGCCCAACCGCGCGCTGCCACCTGGCCTGCCCCGCCGCCTCTCCCGCGCGGGCTCGGGAGGCCCAGATCCCCCCCCCCCGGCCCGGTGCGCCACCGCCGCCCGAGGCCTTCACCTCCTCCGCCCAGCGCCACCGCGTCCTCGCCGGTGTTGCCCGCCGCCACCACATCCCGCCGGCGTCGGCCTCGCTCCCGACGTGCACCGCCGCCATCTCCACTACGCCTCGCGCCGGAGCTCGCCTTCGCTCATCGCTGGCCTCCTCCTGCCACCGCGCGCCGCCACGGCTCGTCGCCGACCCGCGCCGGCCCCGCGCCACCCTTCGCCGGCGCGTCCCGCTCCTCCCACCGGCCTCCTCGCCTTCTGGCGCTCGCCGGAGTCCACCCAGTCGCCGGATCCGGAGAAGATGGACGAGATCCATCCATCCCTGATCCAAACGGCCGCATCGCACCGCTCCGTCTTGATCAGCGAGATCCACTTTTCCGGGGGTGAGATATTTCTACTAAGTCCCCGAGATTTCCAGATTCAAATGCCCATGTTCATCATGTCGTAACTTTGCATCCGTAGCTCCGATTCATGCGTGTAGCATATCAAAATGTTCGTCTCCGAGAGTACATCATTTCATCTCATTGCATCATTTTCATTTGAGCTCATCTTGATTCCCTAAATGCTGTTGGAAGAGGGCTATTTGAGATAATTGTCAGATCTGCTGCATCAAATAGTTATTTGACATTTTTTCCATGATTAATGTGTGCATGATATGACCCTGAGATCTACATGTGTTTTGATATATGCCATGCCATCTTTTCAGAAGTGCTGACCATGTATTTTTGTGATATGTGTGGTGACTAGCACAACCTTGCAAAGTAGTGCATTCGTTAATGCTGATTTCAGGGACTTAGAATTTCTCTAAGTCCTTGATCTGTTTTTATCAATATACCATATGTTCATGTTGTTTCCTAGTGATCTGCGCCTATTTTGAGGATAATCAGTAAGGATGATTTGTTAATCTTGTGGTGCTCTATCCATCTGTGTCTTTGTTTGCAATTATAGAGCAACCTGGCTTGAGTCAATCGAGCTCTACTTTTGCTATTTCGTAATTCCTGGTAGATTGTCTACTTGTTAGCGATTTTGCCGAGGATGTTGTGGTTGATCCGTGCATGCTATGGTGTTGTTCTTGCCATGTCTAGCTTCTATAATATGTATTCTTGATGGGTGTATGCTTAGTTTGTCATGCCTTGCTCTGTAGTGAGTGCATCGAGCTCGTAAACATGCCTACTCGTTAACAGATTTGCATGCTCCAGTTTTTCACCAAGTCCGTAACCTGATTATGTTTTTGCCATGTTCACATGCTTGCAATTGTATTTTCTGATCCCTTTTGGTTCAAGGTCACTAAGGGACTTTTGTTAAGTGCTTTGAGTAGCTTCATGCCATGCCTTGCTTTGCCATGTTAAGTTCCTATAGCATATAGTTTTCATGCTTCAAAGTGTGCTACCTGATCTGAAATCCCAGACTTGTGTTAATTTCACTAAGTCTGAAACCTGTTATCGTTTGCTCTTTTGCCATGCTTGTTTGGACCTGTTAATGGATGAATTAGCCGTAGCTCAGTGTTCATCTTTTGTCAAGCATCTTGAGTGGATCCCTGCCATGTATTTTGTTGCCATGTTTGGGTGTTGTAGCATATTTATCTTGTTGCATTTAGTTGGTAACTTGTTGTTTATCACAGACCGGGGCCATATTTGTTTTGCTTGCCATTTCCAAATCGTGCATCCGATTCCGGTGATCTTTATATCGATTTCAACCGAAATCACCTCACCTTTCCAGTGGCACTCTTGGATTTCCATGTTGAGGCCAGGTTCAATCATTCCTTTACAAATCATGCATATGCATCGCATACCGCATCCCGCATATCATACCATGTTCATGTGTGGTTTGTTTACTATGTTGTGTGCTTGTTTCTGGTGTTTGTTTCTTCGGGTTGGTTCCGGTGACGTCGCGTTTGTGAGGACCCGTTCGACTATGTCCGTTTGTCTTCTTCATGGACTCTTTCTTCTTCCTTGCGGGATTTCAGGCAAGATGATCATACCCTCGAAATCACTTCTATCTTTGCTTGCTAAATGCTCGCTCTTTTGCTATGCCTATGCTGCGATACCTACCACTTGCTTATCATGCCTCCCATATTGTTAAGCCAAGCCTCTAACCCACCTTGTCCTAGCAAACCGTTGTTTGGCTATGTTACCGCTTTGCTCAGCCCCTCTTATAGCGTTGTTAGTTGCACGTGAAGATTGAAGGTTGTTCCTTGTTGGAACATGGAGATGTTGTTCCTTGTTGGAACATGTTTACTTGTTGGCATATCACAATACCTCTTATTTAATTAATGCATCTATATACTTGGTAAAGGGTGGAAGGCTAGGCCTTATGCCTGGTGTTTTGTTCCACTCTTGCCGCCCTAGTTTCCGTCATATCGGTGTTATGTTCCCGGATTTTGCGTTCCTTACGTGGTTGGGTCATAATGGGAACCCCTTGAAAGTTCGCCTTGAATAAAACTCCTCCAACAATGCCCAACATTGGTTTTACCATTCGCCACCTAGCCTTTTCTTTTCCCTTGGGAGTCGCGCTCCTGAGGGTCATCATTATTTTACCCCCCGGGCCAGTGCTCCTCTGAGTGTTGGTCCAAACTAGAGCCCTGTGCAGCGCCCCCTCGAGGAAACTCGAGGTTTGGTTTTAGTTGTATGGAGCGCTCATCTGAGTGTGCCCCGAGAACGAGATATGTGCAGCTCCTATCGGGATTTGTCGGCACATTCGGGCGGTGTTGCTGGACTTGTTTTACCATTGTCGAAATGTCTTGTAACCGGGATTCCGAGTCTGATCGGGTCTTCCCGCTAGAAGGAATATCCTTCGTTGACCGTGAGAGCTTGTGATGGGCTAAGTTGGGACACCCCTGCAGGGATTTGAACTTTCGAAAGCCGTGCCCGCGGTTATGGGGAGATGGGAATTTTCTAACGTCTGGTTGTAGAAAACCTAAAGTTGACCTTAATTAAAATGCATCAACCGCGTGTGTAACCATGATTGTCTCTTTCCGGCGGAGTCCGGGAAGTGAACACGGTGTTGGAGTTATGCTTGACGTAGGTTGTTCTAGGATCACTTCTTGATCATAGTTTCTCGATCGTGCTTTGCCTTCTCTTCTCGCTCTCATT
Source organism: Triticum urartu (assembly GCF_056163025.1). Taxonomy (NCBI): domain Eukaryota; kingdom Viridiplantae; phylum Streptophyta; class Magnoliopsida; order Poales; family Poaceae; genus Triticum; species Triticum urartu. The sequence goes on along the minus strand of NC_141875.1, from coordinate 520,273,017 downwards.
TGCGTATGTTAGCCACCATATATGCTAGTCACTTGCTGCAGCTCCACCATCATACCTTTACCCCTACCTATAAGCTTAAATAGTCTTGATCGCGAGGGTGTGAGATTGCTGAGTCCCTGTGGCTCACAGATACTTCCAAAACCAGCTTGCAGGTGCCGATGAGACCGTGCAGATGACGCAACCAAGCTCAGGAGGAGCTCGATGAAGATCTTGTCCTTTGTGTTGTTTCGTTCTAGTTGATCAGTAGTGGATCGGGGATCTGTGTAGCATTTGGGGTAGTCTTGTTTTATTTTTGCTCCATAGTCGGGCCCTGATTGTATTTGGATGATGTAATGCTTTATTTATGTATTTGTGTGAAGTGGCGGTTGTAAGCCAACTATGTATCTTTTCCCTTATTGTATGACATGGGTTGTTTGCGAAGATTACCTCACTTGCGACATTGCTTTCAATGCGGTTATGCCTCTAAGTCGTGCTTCGACACATGGGAGATATAGCCGCATCGAGGGCGTTACAAGTTGGTTACCAGAGCCTTCCCCGACCTTAGGAGCCCCACTGCTTGATCGAATTAGCAGTCGTTGTTGAGTCTAGAAAAATGTTTTGAGTCATTTAGGAATTATATATCGGAGAGTTTAGGAATTCTTTTTACTCCCCAGTCCCTTCATCGCTCTGGTAAGGCATCCTGACGTAGAGTTTTGACTCTTCTCTTCTCAAATTTCACAAAAACAAATTTAGGATCACGCGGGTATCTTGGAATCGTTCCGATCGATTTGTGAGGAGAACATTGTTCTTGGTGCCTCCTGTCATTTAGGGGTTGTGGCAGTGTCCCGGGGAGTTGAGCTCCGAGGTGTTGTCGTCACAATTTTATCGTTGCAGTTCTGGAATACCTGAGTTTAGTTTGCCGACATCGAAAATCCCTTTTATGCAGTTGTTGGTGAGATAACCTCGACGCCACCCAGTACTGGGGCGGGAGTTTGGGAGTATTGCCATAACTTGTATAACGGATGCTTTTCGAAGTTTCAGGTAGACGATTTCCGAAGTTTTTCTCGGTTATGTGTTGAAGGATGGATACAGCTGGATGTAGGATTTGCTAGATTTGGGTGAGATATTATCCTTCCCCTGTATCCCGAACACCTGATTGCATAACCGGAAAGGTTCGGGAGTTTCATAGGGGGTAATTCAAGTAGCTCTTAGGATATCTTTCTGACAGATGTATGATACGAAATTGGGGTTCGACGTCTAGTGGTCCGCCTATTCACGGTTGGTTTTACAGTGGTCTTGTTGTGTCTTAAAGAGTCCTTGGCTATGCCGACTCGGGGACGCTTCGTATGTCATGTGCACTGCCTTGTACATGATGGTGATGTACGATCGAGCCCGTGTAGGCCCCACCATGAAAACTTCGGGCGAAATCTCTATCATATGTTTGTTCCGGCTTATTCTGCAAGCCAACCCTTTGTTTTTGTTTTGAGTTGTGGTATTCGAGTTGCTTCGAAGTCAAGTTTGATTCCATACCTTTCCTAAACGGTGTTCTCATATTCCTATGTGCATACTAATCCTTCTCGATAATCGAGTTTGTCATATCACTCCTCTCAGCCGGCATGTTTCTCTTCAAGTGAATCTGATCGTTTTCAACATCCGCAAGATCAATTATCAGTTCTTTTCAATGGTGTTCATCTCATCCGCCCCAAGCTTGCCTTTGTTTTCCCGCCCACCCACCCTTTTTTCTCGAAGGACCAAGATTTCTTTATCAAGTATCCTTTTATTCTTGTGAAGTCTCTCCATCCTTTTCCGTCAATATATTTTATCCGGTGATTCTCATGAAGATCCTAACGGAGCTTCAAGTTATCATTCTTTGTTTCTTCTCTTCTCCGGCGGTTTCAAATCAACCTTTTGGTGTTGATCATATCCCTTTTTCCCTCGTTTCTAATACCTTCTCATGCCGGTGCAATTCTTAATCATTCACCTCTCGCTATTCAATTGTTCCGGAGTGCTGAAGATATCTCGAAGATTCGTGTTTCCACTCTGCATTCGTTCAAGCTCTTTCGAGATGGGTATCTCATTCAAGCCATTTTAATTCAACCGGTGCAATCTCTCTCTTTAAATCGTTTCAACGGTGTTTCTCTTGAGTGGGCCCTAACCCACAGGTCATTTTCCTAGGATCTTACCTGACTCTTCTAATCTTTCCGGAGTTATTCTCAAATCTTATAAAGTTTGACATAAGAATGAATTTTCATCAGTCATATGTATTTCCTCAAGATCTTTCAAATTCTTTTCGTCATTGGCTCAACCTTTTCTATTCTTCATTCCGGAGTGTCTAAACAATTCTTGGTGGTGTTTCCCATCGTAATTCTCAGATTTTGAAGACAGAAGAAGATTTTCCCTCCAAATCATATCCGTTCTCTCAAGATGCATGGTTCTAGCCTTTTTCCATCCTCTCATAATTATCTTCGATTGTGAGACCTCTTTTCACCTATCCGGAGCATTTCAAGAGTTTTTCAGTTTGTTTATACGAAGGCCATCATTTTGGGATTATCCATTTCAGCTTTCAGCTCTCGTTCTTCAAAAATCTTCCCGGTGTTTCTTATCTTCGCTTCGTTCATTTTCAATTCTTACGGTGTTTCATTCAAGAGTTCCTCTTCCTTCGTTTATCATATCAATTCATTCGTTGTTTCAATCCTACCGGCGGTTCATTGAAGACCTTCCCAAGTTTATGCTATATCTCTTTTCAATCCTTTGCAACGAGAATAAGTAGGTTGTAAAATCCGTTGATGGTCATCAATTTAATTGGTGAGGGATAAGCATAATGTAATTCTTATTCTTGTTTCATCGAGCTTATTCAATTCCTGTTTTCCGGAGTGGCTCATCATATCAATTCTGGGTTTCAATTGTTTCATCTTCTCTTTTTCCCAGAGTTCCAACCTTTCTCAATTACATCTCCATGGAGATTCATTTAAATCATTGCAAGGCTTCAACCTTATTTTTTTCATCCTCCATTTCGTTTGATCATTCTTTTTACCGGATTTTTCACGAAGGCTCGACATGGTGATTCATCAAGGATTTAATTCCTTCTCGAAGTGTTCATCGAGATTCTTTTCAGAAGATCTCAAGTATTTCTTCATCTTGTTATCCGGAGTGCAATTCTTTCTTCCGTATCATTGGAGGTGGTATTATGTCATTCTTGATAATTTGAGTTCATGTTTCATGATTCACATCTTATTAAGATTGAGGTATTTTAAATCCATCAGTCTCGTCATTGGAGTTACCTTGGGTTATATTTCACCTAAAGCCTTCCCTAAGGATTGTTGCTATCTATGGTGCTTATAAATGATCCAATTTCTTCATTTATCCTTTCTGGTGCGACATACTTTCTCGTCAATTTGTTCATATCAATCCAAATCTTTTCCCGTGAGTGGAAGGTTGTCACCTCATATTTTGAGCTGTATTCCATAAGACCATATCAAGCTTATTTTTTCCTTGTTGTGTTTCCAACAACTCCGTTCGACCCTTCTCCTAAAGATGCCTTTTCAAACTCTTTTGTGGCAGAAGTTGGCATTTTCTTCTCCATTCTTTTATTCAATTATCTATCTTCTATTTCTTTCTCCCGGAGGCATTGTGTTGCTGCTCTCTTCAAACCTTCTTCTTGCTCTTGTCAAGATCATGTTCTTTTCGTGCTTATCCATTTAACCGGAGGTGTGCCTTTTAGCTCAAGTTCTCTTCGCCTTATCAAGCTTTGCATCTCTTTTCAACCGGAGTGCTTTCAACCTTGTTCTTCCTCGTTCCTCTTTCCTAACGGAGTGCTTTATACTTCGTTCATCTCTGTTGTATTCTTTCTCGAGATGGCTTAACCTTGTTCAAGGTTCTTTGGTTTCACTCGTTTGTCGAAGAAGCAACTTAGTTTTACCTTTTCTCTTTCTTTTCCGTTGTCCCTCCGGTGCCATTCTAGATCTCAGGACGAGATCCTCTCGTAGTGGTGGAGTGTTGTAACGCCCCGAGACCGAAGTGCCAGATGTCCTCTAGTTATTCGCTGTTGTTGCCTTGTCATTGCTTGCGTGTCATGCATTGCACATCATGTCATCATGTGCATTTCATTTGCATACATGTTCGTCTCATGCATCCGAGCATTTTCCCCGTTATCCGTTTTGCAATCCGGCGCTCCTATGTCATCCGGTGTCCCTTCTACCTCTTTTAGAGTGTGGGGGTTAAACATTTCCGGATTGGACCGAGACTTGCCAAGCGGCCTTGGTTTACTACCGGTAGACTGACTGTCAAGTTCGTGCCATTTGGACTTCGTTTGATACTCCAACGGTTAACCGAGGGACCGAAAAGGCCTCGTGTGTGTTGCAGCCCAACACCCTTCCAAAGTGGCCCAAAACCCACCTAAACCTCCTTCATCATCTCAGCCGTTCGATCACGATCGCGTGGCCAAAAACCGCACCTCATTTGGACTCTCCTAGCTCCCTCTACCTATATATATGTGCAACCCTTCCAAATTCGCGGACGAAACCCTAGTCTTCTTCATCCTCGCGCCGCCAGACACGTCCGCGCCGAGCCGGACATGTCCGCCGCCCGCTGCCACCTCGCTCCGGCCAATCCGGCCTCGCCACTTCAGCCAAGCCGCCGGCGCGCCCAACCGCACGCTGCCACCTGGCCTGCCCCGCCACCTCTCCCGCGCGAGCCTGGGAGGCCCAGATCCGGCCCCCCGGCCCGGTGCACCGCCGCCGCCCGAGGCCTTCGCCTCCTCCACCCAGCGCCGTCGCGTCCTCGCCGGCGCCGCCGCCACCGCATCCCGCCGGCGCCGGCCTCGCTCCCGACGTGCACCGCCGCCATCTCCGCTCTGCCTCACGCCGGAGCTCGCCTTCGCTCGTCGCCGGCCTCCTCCTGCCACCGCGCGCCGCCACGGCTCGTCGCCGACCCGCGCCGGCCCCACGCCACCCTTCGTCGGTGCGTCCCGCTCCTCCCGCGGCCTCCTCGCCTTCCGGCGCTCGCCGGAGTCCACCCAGTCGCCGGATCTGGAGAAGATGGACGAGATCCATCCATCCCTGATCCAAACGGCCGCATCGTACCGCTCCGTCCCGATTCGCGAGATCCACTTTTCCTGAGGTGAGATATTTCTACTAAGTCCCCGAGATTTCCAGATTCAAATGCCCATGTTCATCGTGTCATAACTTTGCATTCGTAGCTCCGATTCATGCGTGTAGTACATCAAAATGTTCGCCTCTGAGAGTACATCATTTCATCTCATTGCATCATTTTCATTTGAGCTCATCTTGATGCCCGAAATGCTGTTGGAAGAGGGCTATTTGAGATAATTGTCAGATCTGCTGCATCAAATAGCTATTTGACATTTTTACCATGATTAATGTGTGCATGATATGACCCTGAGATCTACATGTGTTTTGATATATGCCATGCCATCTTTTCAGAGGTGCTGACCATGTATTTTTGTGATATGTGTGGTGACTAGCACAACCTTGCAAAGTAGTGCATTCGTTAATACTGATTTCAGGGACTTAGAATTTCTCTAAGTCCTTCATCTGTTTTTATCAATATGCCATATGTTCATGTTGTTTCCTAGTGATCCGTGCCTCGTTTGAGGATGATCAGTAAGGATGATTTGTTAATCTTGTGGTGCTCTATCCATCCATGTCTTTGTTTGCAATTATGGAGCAACCTAGCTTGAGTCAATCGAGCTCTACTTTTGCTATTTCATAATTCCTGGCAGATTGTCTACTTGTTAGCGATTTTTCCGAGGATGTTGTGGTTGATCCGTGCATGCTATGTTGTTGTTCTTGCCATGTCTAGCTTATATAATATGTATTATTGATGGGTGTATGCTTAGTATGTCATGCCTTGCTCTGTAGTGAGTGCATCGAGCTCGTAAACATGCCTACTCGTTAACAGATTTGCATGCTCCAGTTTTTCACTAAGTCCGTAACCTGATTATGTTTTTGCCATGTTCACATGCTTGCAATTGTATTTTCTGATCCCTTTTGGCTCAAGGTAACTAAGGGACTTTTGTTAAGTGCTTTGAGTAGCTTCATGACATGCATTGCTTTGCCATGTTAAGTTCATGTAGCATATAGTTTTCATGTCGGACGGCCCCTCCTCGCTCCGCCTTCCTCCTCCGTCCTACTCTCTTCTCCCTCCTCGATTCGCCCCTCCTTCTCCCTCCTGCCTACTACATTTTTATTTACTAGGCTAGTTCATATGCACCATTTTGATTTAGTTGATATGATTTAGTTGATTTAGTAGGCTAGTTGATTTAGTTGATTTAGAACATTTTGATTTAGTTGATTTAGTAGGGTAGTTGATTTAGTTGATTTAGAACATTTTGATTTAGTTGATTTAGTAGGCTAGTTGATTTAGAACATTTTGATTTAGTTGATTTAGTAGGCTAGTTCATTTAGTTGATTTAGAACATTTTGATTTAGTTGATTTAGTAGGCTAGTTCATTTAGTTGATTTAGTATGCACCATTTTCATTTGGTTGATTTAGAACATTTTCATTTAGTTGATTTAGAACATTTTCATTTAGTTGATTTAGTTACTTTTTGGCAAAATGTAGGTGGTACCTTGTCATCTAATATGTTACTAGATCTTAGGATTATAATTGTCCATCAAATTGCTTCTCGCGGAAGAACCAAAAATATCTCATGCTACTATTTTTCTTTCCTGTGAAGTGGATCGTTAATCCTTTGCTCATATTGCTTTAGGAAAAATGGTGCCACCACCACTATGTCGACTGTGCAAGTCAAGGTGTGCCAGCAGCCTTGCAACTGGCAAGCTGTTCGGCATCTACTTCCAGCCGGGTTTTCGTCATGCGGCGGTAAGAAATTAGATGAAATGTAATAACTATTTTATTTTTAGTGTTGGCATTACTGCATTGTGTCATTTTTCTTATTTTACACAGATCGTCCCATGCAATGTGAGGTTGAAAGTCAACAAGCTGACAGGAGACACTGTGACATTTGAGGCTCCTGGGGGGCCGTACACTATGGAGGTCGAGAAAGGACACAATATGTCGTAGATTGGAGGAGATGGATGGGCCCGTTTCGTCGCTCGCATGCGTCTTACTGGTGGTGAGTTGATCAGCTTCTCCTTCAAAGCAGAAAGACCCAAGCTGGCTGTCATTATCTCAACCTGGTGGAAGATGATGAAGATGACGAAGATGATGAAGATGATGAAGATAATGAGGACCCACTCGATGAAGATGATGAGGACCCACTTCATGAAGCCATCGTAGCTCAAATAACAAGGCTGAGCAAGGAGGAGGTGTCCAACCTGTGGGACATAATTCCGCCAGGTGCTGACTTTGTCGGGGTGCCATTCGTGACCCGCCTGACAAATACCATGGTTCATCAACATGATATGGTATGTTATACTTACAAATGATATGGTATGTTGTGTGGAATCTAGTCGATGATATGTTTTAGTGTAGAGTTCGATCACATGCTTATTAGTGTAGAATCTAAGGAAACTATTAATAGTGTAGATAATCCATATGTACTTATTTGCGAGGCTATTTATTAATTGAAATGTTTTTCTTATTCAGAAATTGGCAAAGAGCATATATGTGAGTTATGGTATCGAGCCTGATGAAGAAGGCTCAGCTGGACTACACCTTACTGCAAGGGGCTCCGTCACAACCTGTACTTACCACGTGGACACGGACGGTCGCACACACTTAAACTCGGTTGGGTGGAAGAAATTCCTCGATGGCAAGAATCTTCGTGTTGGACAGGCCATCCTAATTACTATCAAGAACACCAACCGCCCAGTCTTGAGGATGATGATTGTCTTCGATATCATCTAGAACTACATATGTGTGTGTGGCTATATCATCTAGAACTACATATGTGTGTGTGGCTATATCATCTAGAACTACATATGATGATCGTCGTCGATATCATCTAGAACTACATATGATGATCGCCGTTGATATGACCTTGTACTGCTTGAGGATGCATGTTGACTATGCATGAAATTGTTATCTAGTACTCCCTTCGTTCCAAATTATTCGCCATGGTTTGAAATAAAACCACGACGAGTAATTTGGAACGAAGGGAGTACTACCCAGTAATGGTTTATGAATTTGATATCTACTAGCAGTACCTAGTATCTAGTATATGAAAGGGAAACTGAAAGGGAAAGGGGTATGGGGAAAAATGATGAAAGATATAGCATTAGCGAGGGACTACGAAATCGCTACAGCTAAGTAATAGTAGCGCGTTCATAAAAAGTGCTACTGATATCGTCAATAGTAGTAGCGCGGGTAAGGACCGCGCTACTACTATAAGTTAGTTGTAGTGCCTTATTAGTAGCGCGGCCACCCGCGCTGCTGCTAGCCTCAACACCCGCGCTACTACTAGGGTTTTCCCTAGTAGTGGTAATTCCTCTAATAATTATGGTAATTCCTATGGTAATCGTTCTTCTTATAATAATAATAATAATGATGATAATAATAATAGAAACACCTCTGATCTTGAGAATAATATTAAAGAGTTCATCAATACTCAAAAAGTTTTCAATGCTACAATGGAAGAAAAGTTGAATGAAATTCATGATTTGTCTAGAAGTGTTGATAGAATTTCTCATGATGTAGCAAATCTCAAGACGAAAATTTTTGTTCCTAAAGTTGAGGAATCACTTAAAGCTCTTTATGTTTCTATGGACGAAAGTAAGAAAAGAACCGCTATGCATAGAACTAGAAGAGAATTTTTTAGAAAAAATGTTTTCTGGTGATTACTTTCATAAAAGTGATGAAGATCTTAAAATGATTGGTGTTTCTTCTATTGATTCCTTGTTTAGTAAAATTAAGATTGATAATAAAGGGACTGAAGAAGGGTCAACTTTAGCTAGCAGGCGTCTTGATAATTCGCGGGGTGAAAATCTTGTTGAGAAAATTGATAAAAGTGGGTTTGAAGAGGTCAAAACTTTAACTAGTGGTGAGCCCAGTATTTTGGATTACAAATACTTTAATTATGATAATTGCTCTTTGAATGATTGTATTTCTTTGTTGCAATCTTATTAACAAAATAAAGCTTTTACTAAACATATTATTGATGCTATGATGAATGCTTTGGAAGAAAAGTTGGAATTAGAAGTTTCAATTCCTAGAAAGTTGCATGATGAATGGGAACCTACTATCAAAGTCAAGATTAAAAATTATGAGTGTTTTGCCTTGTGTGACTTGGGTGCTAGTGTTTCTACAATTCCAAAATCTCTATGTTATGTGCTTGGTCTTACCGATATTGAAGAATGTTCTTTAAATTTGCACTTGGCGGATTCTACTATTAAAAATCCTATGGGAAGAATTAATGTCGTTATTGTTATTGCAAATAGGAATTACGTGCCCATAGTTTTTATTGCTCTTGATATTGATTGCAATCCATATTGTCCAATTATTCTTGGTAGACCGGTTTTACATACTATTGGTACCGTGATTGATATGAAAGAAGGCAATATTAAATTTCAATTTCCACTAATTAAGGGTATGGAACACTTCCATAGAACAAGAATTAGGCAACCATATGAATCAATCATGAGGGCATCTTATGGATCTGGAAACAAAGATGACAACACTTAGATCATTGCTTTATGCCTAGCTAGGAGCGTAAAACGATAGCGCTTGTTGGGAGGCAACCCAATGAATAAAATTTATTTTTGTCTTTTGCTTTCTATTCCTGAGTGTTTTCACAATTATGCTACTGTTATGGTTGTGTTTTTTATGTTTTAATTAGTGTTTTTTCCAAGCAAAGCCTTTAGGGTCATGTTGGGTGATAGTTGATTTGATCTTGCTGAAAAACAGAAACTTTTGCGCTCACGAAAATAATTTTCATTTTTAACAGAAGTGTGATAAAATACCAATTCGTTTTGCAGAAGATTAATATACAAATTTCCCAGGCTTTCCTATTGTTTCGCAATTTTTAGAGTTTCGGAAGTATTCGAAATATCCAGATTGCTTCAGACTATTCTGTTTTTGACAGATTCTGTTTTCTTTGCGTTGTGTGCTTGTTTTGATGATTCAATGGTTTTCTTTGAAGATTTTTTGCCATAGAAAAGTTGGAATACAATAGATATAATGCAAAAATAAAATATGAATGGGTTTGCAACAGTACTTATAGTAGTGATTTGCTTTCTTATACTAACGGATCTCACGAAGGTTTTGTTGAGTTTTGTGTGATTGAAGTTTTCAAGTTTTGGGTGATATTATGATGGATGAAGGAATAAGGAGTAAGAAGAGCCTAAGCTTGGGGATGCCCACGGCATCCCAAGCTATTATACAAATAGAAGCAAGCAACTAAGCTTGGGGATGCCCGAGTGGCATCCCCTCTTTCTTCTAACGATCATCGGTATTTTACTCGAAGCTATATTTTTATTCGTCACATACTATGAGTTTTGCTTGGAGCGTCTTGTATGATATGAGTCTTTGCTTGTTTTGCTTTTTATTTTGAGTCATGAAACCTTGCTGGACACACCTATTTGAGAGAGCCAAATTATGCTTGAGTTTTTCCCTCAAGGGTACAAAGATGGGGTTTTCATCATATTGCTTGAGTTTATCCCTCTACATCATGTCATCTTACTTAAGGAGTTACTCCATTATTTTGAACTTAATACTCTAGATGCATGCTGGATAGCAGTCGATGTGTGGAGTAATAGTAGTAGATGCAGGCAGGAGTTGTTCTACTTGACACAAGCGTGATGCTTATATTCATAATCATTGCCTTGGATAACGTCATAACTTTGTGCTTTTGTATCAATTGCTCGATAGTAATTTATTCACCCACCGTATTATTTTCTTTCAAGAGAGAAGCCTCTGGTGAAACCTATGTGTGACAGCCTAGTTTTTGCCCTCTTTCTTTCTGGGTTTTCTTGCCATTTGAATTTGAATTTTGAATCAGTTCATTTGGGCTTGATCACTTGGGCATGTCCTTGATTTTCACCCAAGTGACCCATCCCTCTCAAAATCATCATTTCCTCTCTGATAAATCCCCAAATGGCCTTTGGAATATTCAATTTCCTCTCTGAAAATCATTTCAACAACATTTAATCCATAGCAACCCCCAATTTTCTTTCCCACAAAACTCTGAGAAAATTCCCAAATATTCTGTGAACCTTGACACACCTCCCTATGCAAACATATTTCATACTTATTTGGAATAATTTTCTACAAAAAATCATTTCTGTCCTGGCCTCAAAATGCAGTTTCTACAACAAGTATATTATTCCTTGATCCAATGAGGCTGATTTTTCTTGAGATTCATCACCTTCCTAAGAAAACCTTAACCCCAGGAGATTAACCCTGAACACCTTCTAGAACCTCTCCAAAAAGAATGCCAAAGTTTTTGACCAGAAACTTGCTGCTTAGCTCATGTTAAATCTGGTTGGCCTAGCACTATGCCATCTCCTCACTTAGACCAAACACTGCATGGACAACACGTTGGACATGGTTTGGCATCACCTGGGCGTCATTTTGACTAAGCTAGCGTGGTAACCGTGTGAGCACACGGGCCCTGGCACATGTTTGACGCGCTCTGCGCTGCACCCGTGCTTCTGTTCAACGCATGCTAGACTCAGTGCTCGCAGCCGACTGCCGCACGGTGCCACCAGCTTCATCTCTTCATGCTTGACCTCTCCCTGGCGCTCGCCAATGCCGGAGCCACCGCAGCAAGCATGGGCACGACGCGGCCAATGACACAATGTGCCCCATGCCACTATCTTCCTCCGTGTCTGCGTTCCTGTGCTCATCCGCAAGCTGCATAGTGTCCGCGTGATCGCTGAGCCCTATCCACCCCTCCCTGGCACTCCTCGTAACCATGTGGCGCCTTCCAGAGAGCTCCGGCGGAGCCGAGAACCCCCACCCCCTCCCCCTATAAATACCAAGCATGTGACGTCCGAATAATCAACCTACAGTAATTCCCTGCTAATGATGCCACGTCACTTAGATTACTATTATTAATCCGCGTTAGTTCGAAACCGATTCAAATTCAAATTCAAAATCAAGCAAACAATAAAACTTTTCAAATATTAAAACTAAAATGTTCGGAGTGAACCAAATATTGCATAGGAAATTATGGTGGAGAAATCACACTTTTATAAAATGTTTAAATACTCCAAAATGGATAAAACAGTAGCAAAAATGATTATTTAAATGCTCTTAAAATAATAAACAATTACAAACTGTTCTATCTTAGGTGCCAAGATAATTGTGGTAATGACATAATTGATGATACTATGTTAGGTATGATTTTTGTGTTTTATATAAACAAAAAAATTAATAAAGCATTTAAAGGAAAGAAATAAATAAAAAGAAAAGACTAAACAAAATTAAAACAAAGTAAAACAGCCCTCCACGCTACGCCAACCGGCCCAGCTAGCCAACCGGTCAGCCCAGCCCAACACCCCCGCTACTAACCCTAGCTCCTCCTGTCCCGATCCCCATCTCTCCCTCATTCCCCCTGCGCGCCGTCACCCATTATACACGCATGCGCTGACAAACGGGGAGGGGCACCCCTGTTCGATCCCCTCCTCACGCAAGCCCGCGGCCGATGCAAGCCGCCGCTCCGCTAAGGCCGCCGCCAGCCGGCGCCGGCGCCGCCTCTCCCGGACTCCCCCTCGCCCATCCTCCCCCTCGTGCAACGCCTGCCTGAAGCCGCGGCCTCGCCTCGTCGTCGATCCGACGCCATCGTCCGTCGTCACCGCCACCTCATCGCCGTCCCCGTCCTCCTCCCCAACGGCTACAACGAGCCTCGCCGCCCCCTGTTCTCCTGCAACGAAAGTGAGCGCACCCCCCTTCCTCGCTATCTCCCATGCATGCTCGCGCCCGCCGCCATCCGCGTCGCGCTCCGGCCATGCCCCCCTGAGCCCCGCCCATGGCGCCCGCGCCTTGGTCGCGTCCGCGCCCCCTGCCCTTCTCTGCTTGTGGTCGATGCCTCCTCTACGTCCTAGCCCGCCGTGGTGGCGCTCGGCCGCCACCAGCCCCGCACCCTGAACGCCTCGCTCCCTGCGGCCGCTGCCGCTGCAGCGCCGCGCTCAGCGCGCCGGCCGCCCCTTTCCCTCTGCTCCGCTCGACCCCTGGCCTCCCGCATCCCTTCTTGCTCTGGCTTGCCCTTGCTCCACCATGTCATCGCCTCCAGCGCCCCGACCGCGCGCATCGAGCGCTCCGGCATCCGACGCCCAACGCCCGAACCCCAGTGCCCGTTCGCTCGTAACCGCACGCCCACTGGCCCCTATGCTACAGACCATGGGGCCCCACGCCCACTGTTAAAAAGAATAAACAAAAAATAAATAAATGAAAAGATACAGTAATTAAAAGAATTAGTTAATTAATTAACTAAATGAATTAATTAATCTAATTAATCATGTTAACTACCTAATTAGTCTAACTAAAACTGTTAGTAAACTAGGCAGTCAATGACATGGGGGCCCCACCCTTTGTTGACCAGTCAAACTTTGACTGGTCAACTCGATCCCCTGACCCACATGTCAGCCTCTGTGTACATTCTGTGTACACAGGGCTGGGTACCCATAGCATTTTGCCTATTAATTTTGAATTAATAATAATTTCAGAAAATGAATAAAACTTTGAAAAATCATATAAAATAAATCGTAACTTAGATGAAAAAACTTTTTACATGGAAGTTGCTCAAAACGACTAGACGAATCCATATATGTAGCCCGTTCGTCTGCCACGCATCCCTAGCATAGCAAACACGCAACTTTCTCCCTCCGGTTCATTTGTCCGAAAATGCGAAACACCGGGGATACTTTCCCGGATGTTTCCCCCTTCACCGGTATCACCTCCTACTGCGTTAGGGCACTCCTAGCACCGTTACTTGTCATGTCATGCATCGATATGCATCTATTTGCATTATATTCATCGTTTCTTCCCCCTCTTCTCTCCGGTAGACTACGAGATTGTCGTCGTTGCTGCCTCGATCGACTTCGTTGTTGATGACCCCTTCTTGCCAGAGCAACCAGGCAAGCCCCCCTTGATCACCAGATATCGCATATTCTTCTCTCTACTGCTTGCATTAGAGTAGTGTAGCATGTTACTGCTTTCCGTTAATCCTATTCTGATGCATAGCCTGTCCTTCCTACTACCTGCAATCCTAAATGCTTAGTATAGGATGCTAGTATTCCATCAGTGTCCCTACATTCTTGTCCGTCTGCCATGCTATACTATCGGGTCGTGATCACTTAGGAGGTGATCACGGGTATATACTTATATACATAATATGTCATACATGTGGTGACTAAAGTCGGGTCGGCTCGTAGAGTACCCGCAAGTGATTCCAATGTGGGGGTTGAACGGGCAGGTGGTTCCATCCAGGTAGTGGTGGGCCTGGGTTCCCGACGGCCCCCGACTGTTATTTTATGGCGGAGCAACAGGGCAGGTGGAGACCACCTAGGTGAGAGGTGGGCCTGGCCCTGGTCGGCGTTCACGGATACTTCAATTAACACGCTTAATGAGATCTTGGTATTTGATCTGAGTCTGGCCACTGGCCTATACGGACTAACCAACTACACGGGAACAGTTATTGGCACTCGACGTCGTGGTATCATACGAAGCCTTCTTGACATCAGCGACTGAGCGGCGCATGCTGGATTGGACTAGAACCCCTGCTCTTGTATTAGGGATGCTAGGTCTGCTTATCGGCCGCGTTCACAACATGCAGGTGTGCAACGGGCGATGGGCCCAGACCCCTGCGCCATAGGATTTAGACCGGCGTGCTGACCTCTCTGTTGTGCCTAGCTAGGGCTGCGACGTGTTGATCTTCCGAGGCCGGGCATGACCCAGGAAAGTGTGTCCGGCCAAAGGGGATCGAGCGTGTTGGGAAATGTGGTGCACCCCTGCAGGGAAGTTTATCTATTCGAATAGCCGTGTCCCTCGGTAAAAGGACGACCCAGAGTTGTGCCTTGACCTTATGACAACTAGAACCGAATACTTAATAAAACACACCCTTTCAAGTGCCAGATACAACTCGGTGAACATTCTCTAACAAGGCGACGAGGAAAGGATCGCCCGGTAGGAATATGCTATGCGATGATACTTGGTTAACTTACCATCTACTCTCTTCTTCTACTTCAAGATGGAGGCTGCCAAAAGCGTTGTCTTCGATAGGACTAGCTATCCCCCTCTCATTCTGGCATTCTGCAATTCAGTCCACAGTTACTACCCATTTCATTGATACCAATGTAATGCTTATGTAGTGTAGATCCTTGCTTGCAAGTACTTTGGGTGAGTACTCATGGTTGCTTTTCTCCCTCTTTTCCCCTTTCCATTCTACCTGGTTGTCGCAACCAGATGCTGGAGCCCAAGAGCTTGACGCCACCATCGATGACGACTCCTACTACACTGGAGGTGCCTACTACTACGTGTAGGCCACTGACGATGACCAGGAGTAGTTTAAGAGGATCCTAGGCAGGAGGCCTGCGCCTCTTTCGATCTGTATCCCAGTTTGTGCTGGCCTTCTTAAGGCAACTTGTTTAACTTATGTCTGTACTCAGATATTGTTGCTTTCGCGGACTCGTCTATGATCGAGCTCTTGTATTTGAGCCCTCGAGGCCCCTAGCTTGTAATATGATGCTTCTATGACATATTTTATTTTTAGAGTTGTGTTGTGATATCTTCCCATGAGTCCCTGATCTTGATCATACATGTTTGCATGCATGATTAGTGTACGGTCAAATCGGGGGCGTCACAAGTTAGTATCAGAGCCGACTTCCTGTAGAAATCCCCCTTTCCAACTCCTTCGCCGAAGTTGAGTTTAGTCATTGCAAAACTTTACTAACATGGCTGTGTGTCTTACGGGCCCACATTGCCATTTGGTGGTATTAAGATCTTTTATTCCTCGACCTATACTCTGGGATTCTAATCTCTCTTCTATTCTGGTTAAATGATTTTACTAATTATAACTCTAGGTTCTCCTTACTACTTTCTCCCAGAGAGCCCCTCACTCTAGATGATTGCTTGGTGCACCAGAAGATTCCGAATATACTCATCGATGTTCTCTCGAGACTTTCTAACCATCGCTTTTGCTATTATTGACCATCGATAAATCCTTAAGGATAACTACTTACACTTGTCATTCATACCTTCATACCCACTTGCCCTTGCTATTACTTGACACCCTGAAAAATTCTCCGTTATTCTGAGAATTCTTTGTGTCTACTGCTTTGCAGTTCTTTGCCACATTTATACCCTCTACGGATAATTCCTCACACACACCGAGTATCCGTTCTACCCTTGTTGTTCCTATGATTAACAAGATACATTGTGATGTTATCTGATCTTTTGGTAATCCTCTACCCGCTATTGCTCTGCAATTGTGTGCTTGCCTTTTGGTTGCGTTCCTTAATACCAGCAATATTCAATTAGTATCCTTTGTCACTATCATTTTGAGTCCATTGATTCAATAAGTTGCGAATGCTCGCAATCCTCAATCAGATCCTATGATTCATCCTTCTGGCTCAGACGTCATTTTGAACTGGAGTTGGTTCTCAACCAATCAAATCGTCGTCAATTGTACCCCTAAGTCTATTCAACTTATCCATTCTTAATCAGACCATTGGCTTATGATCCCTTGATTTGGAAATGGTAATTCGTTTGCATTTGAGCTTTAAATTAGTCGGTTGTTTCTATAATCTGATGCCTTTTCATTCCTTCTTCCTCTGATAGAGTACCGATACTCGCATCAGCTCCGTTGTAGACCACAAAACCCCTTGTTGGATTATTATCCGATAGTGTCCTTCATATTCATGTGGCACCCCGGCTCAGAGAAAACTGGAACGCCCCGTATTCCAGCCCAGAGATCAAGGAGAAGTCTTCTGGAATCCAGCACTGCTTAGCATAGAACAAACCAGCTTTCTATTATTACATGGATATGAATACAAGGTCTCCGATATTACAATGAATAACATCGGCACGGCGACACTACGCCATCCTCAGTTGCTCTATGCAAGCAGTAGAACAACTCGAAGCAGCGGAAAAACTTCTAGCAGCGGAACAACGACGACAGTGGTGAACTCCACTCCGCAGGGACTCTGGCTGGAACGCTTATCCTAGCTCACAAACAAAGAATCCACGGCAAACAAGCATTCAAATCCGGCATGACCTGCAAACTGGCATGACACGCCAGGTCAGTACATTGAATGTACTTCCAAGCTCACAATAACCAGTAGCATTCAAGACAAACAACAGCATGGCAATTACCGGTTAAGCAGGAATTATCATGAGATTATTAGGATAACATGGCATGAACAACATGAACAAACTATCGCTAGAACAATATGATCATGGCATGAACAACATGAACATAATATCGCTAGAACAATATGATCATGGCATGAATAACATGACATAATATCGCTAGAACAATATGATCATGGCATGAACAACATGACATAATATCGCTAGAACAATATGATCATTGCATGAACATATAAATCTGATGATACTAGCATGCAACATGATGACAATATATGCACTATTTATTCTGCTCGGGTTACTACGTAACCATCACATGCATCACTTACCAACCTTGGACATCACACGATTATCTCAGGATCAAATCAAGCTTGGTATAGACAATACCGTAGTAATCATTAAATGACCACAAGGAGCTTGATCTTTTCCCACGATTCTTGCACAATATCACAAATATCTAACAACTCGGTATCCTCGATACCACGGTGATCATTCCGGCGATCACAACCATGACCAACACTTGGTCTCAAACGGTGATCATTCCGGCGATCACAACCAACTTATCTCCTTGTTGAACCGGGGTTGTTATTAATCAAGTTATTATTAATATTGTTGACTCACGGTGTGACCCTTATCCGCGGGCGCGGCTATCGATAGATTTAATATACACTCTGCAGAGGTTAGTACACTATACCCACACTGCAGAACACATGGCCTCGCACTCCCATTCGGGTGGACCAACGGCGTTTAGACAAAACCAATCTACTACCATGACACTCTCCAGGCCACTCCGACCCACTCCCAGCTAGGCTAGTCCTGGGTGGCCCCATGTCTACCAACGACACAACGACCACCGTCGTGGCCAAACGTCCCTCATGGGGACCGGATCCATAAAAATAACAACAACGGGAACACAAGGTTATGTATGCTTACCTGATCAGGGTACGCACGCCCATAACCTTCCCTAGTTGGAGGCACCAGCGAGAGACACGACAATAGACCCCGTTAGGACCTTCCCATAAAGGTAAGCGTGGTTGCACTGGTCGGTTCAATATGGTGGCATCATGACTCAGCCAACAGTTGTTCAAGTTCAATTTAATTCGGTTACACTTGAATACAAATATGTTGAGCCATGATAAAATAACATGATGCAATTACAATGCATGAGCATGATATGAACATAATCATGAGAGGACCACATAATTATCCACCATATCAACAATGAATCATATCCAACTAAGCATGGCATACTGACTGGCATGAACATCATAGGTACATACTTCTCCGAAACATAGCATGACCACTAGCATCAACAATAAATATAATGCAAGAACATATCAACAATGTCATCATGCAAGCATTTAACCAACTGGATGCAATGGAACATATATAACAACGGTGCTCGGGACAGACGGCGGTCATGCACCGAAGGCCCTTACCAACATCAACATGTACTCCTAGCAAGAAAAGCATATGAAAGGAATACTAGCAACTAGCAGGGCATGGCAACCAAGTGCATAACAACGTAGCAAGTAAGTAAGCATGAACCCATAAGCATTACCGAAACAACTATAACCATATTTTAAGCAAGCAAACATTTAATAAATATTCAAGTTGAAAACCATGGCTACTGCATGACTATCATGCAAGTGGGTATTGTGGCTTGCCTGGGGATGAAGAAGGCACCGGGGAGAAGTGCGGTGAAGCCGTGGAAAGATTTGCTGGAAACAGTTCTCTCTCGGAGGGGCTGTTTATGTGCAAGGGCAAAAAGGTCATTTTCACATTGTCAAGCCATAGTGAAAATGAAACCAACATAACGGGCTCGACGAGACGAAGAAGCGCGCTTTGGAATCACCTTATTTGGAGTTTTGAGCAAAAAGATATGATAGTTTTTCTGTCAGGGACCTATTTGTGATAAAATCATCACAAACAGGCCGTCAGCCGGAAAAACAGAAAGCGTACTCCGGTAAATATGTTTTCACTGAAGTGAAAACGCATTCTGTGCTGACGTAGAAGAAGAGTACGCTTTGGGCAAGCGAAGATGTAATCCATCGGATTACGCCTCCACTTATCTAGTGTGGCAAAGGCGAGGCCGGTGGCTGGCTCACTGACGCGCGGGACCCGCAGGGCCCATGGCCAGCTTGCAGGGAGGGGAAGCTATCTCCTTCTTCTCCTCACGCCAGCCCGACGGAGCAGGGCAGGAGCTCGTCGCCGGCGCTCGTCCGGTCGACTCCGAGCACCGTATGTCGTGCTCCGACCACCGACGTGCTCAGGGGAACAAGGCGCGCCCGCCGGAGCGCAGAACGGCCGTCGAGGGGCTCCGGGGTGAGAGGGGACGGCACCGTGGCGGACGGCATCTTCGGGCGATGATGGAGCTCGTGGCCAGAGGCCATTGGAGGAGGAGGCGAATGGGTGGGGAGGCTCGCCGGGGTCTGGTGGTTTGCCTGGAGGTGGAGAAAGAGGGAGAGGAGGCCGGGGCTGCTCGAATTTGAGCCGAGCACCGCGGCGGCTCCGGTGGCCATGGAGGGGCAGGGGAGCAGGTCGAGCTCATTTGAGAGGCTGGTCGGGGCTAGGGAGAGGAGTGAGGCTGCTGGTGCGGTCGAGGGAGCTCCGGGTTGGCTTATATAGCCGCGGGACGAGGTGTCGCGCTGTCGTCGGCGCGGACGCGTGTCCGGCGCCGCGGACACGTGCCCATGCGCATGAGCTCGGAGGGAGGCGATGAGCGAGGTAACAGACGAGGGGAAGGGCTCACGGAGATGAGGCCGAGCTCGTGGACAAAAGGAGAAGAAGCCGAACGCCATAAATGCCCGGTCGGCACTGTGTGCTCATGGACGCGCGGCATCTTGCATCGGTGAGGAAGCTGCCGGAGGGGGAGCGGGGTCCAGGTGATCGGCGACAACGAGAGGAAGACAATGTACATGCTCACGCGCGCTATGACGATGAGAGGAGGAGGGGCCCGAGCAAGAATCCATCCTGGGCGCGGCCAACGGCAGCAGAGCGCGCGCACAAGCTTGCCATTAACGCGGTCATCGCGTGCACTGGCATGTAGCGGGGGAAATGAGCTGGAGTGTGTTGTCTAGTGGCAAGCTCATCCAGGGGAGGTTCCTACTGCGGTGGTAGTTTGGTTAAAATCGCTCTGGTTAAATGGTAATCAAGCCCTGAAGTTTACTGTAGTAAACTTGGACGAGCACTGCTGATCCACAGAGACTTGACTGAGGTTAAAGGAGTTGTCTGGGAGGTTTAACTAAGGAAGAACCACGATCCTAGAGGTTTAGAGAAGAAATGGACCAATAAATAATAGGTTTGCTTTGCAATTGCATTTTTTGGTCTAGAAACTTGATTTGGATGATGCACTCACATGGAGTTATGGAATGTGATGAAACTTGGCAATTCCTCATGATATGGACATATAAAGATGCTGTAAAAATCTCATACCAAATGGACCATCCAAAATGGTACTTGCTTTACAAACATCATTTATGTCCAGAATCTTGGAAAAATTCTAGAGAAATAATGGATTGATGAACCATGCCCAAAATGGGTGGAGGTAGGTTATATGTACAATAGAAGACATAGAAAAATTGGCAGCCATAATGGAGCAATATAAAATATACTTGCTTCACAAACTGAAATTTTGGACAGAATCAAATAATTGAAGATGAGCTCACATAGAGGCATGACATGAGCTCTTCTTTGGTGGAGGGCTATGATATGATGAAATGAGGGACCATACAAAATGGCAACTCATTTGGATATTCCTAGCTTGCACCTCCTTCACAAAGCTTCTTTCAGGATAGAAACTTTGGAAAATAATAATTAAATAATTACTAGGCAAATGAGGTTGCATTTTGGCATCTGGCAATGATATGGACAGGAAAAGGTGTCCAAGGAGTTTGAGGTCAATTGGGAAAATGAAAATAGCACTTGCTTCACAATGTGCCATTTAGGGCAGAATAGGAAATGAATTATTTGAGCATGATGATAAACATGACAAATGAAATATTTTTTCCATATTTGAGAAAGATATGACTCAAAAAAATTTATGAGAATTATTTGGGAATTTTAGGAGTGATGGAAATAAAGGTTGCTTCACAACCTAGGGCAATTTGAGTCATTCCTTTAATAGAAAAGAAACATTCCCAATAAAAAGAATATTGGGATTTGGGCTAGGATGAAAATGACAGGGTCTAGGGAAGGATTTGGGAATGAAAAGCCACTCTGGAAGCAAAGAAGAGAGCATCTTCTTCAGTTTCCAGACCACAAAGCCACAGAAAAAGAAAACTCAAGCAAAACCTCAGAAAAACAAAAGAAAAAGAAAGGGTCAAAAATTAGGCTGTCACAATTCAATAACCTTGTGAGCCTTTCCATGGGTATATAATGCCTTTGGTAATTTGTATCCTCTGCTTTGATAACCATACTCTACTGTCGAGCTTGTATTATTTATTCTGAAGTTTGTGGTATATGTTCCTAAGATGCCCCGATGGGTTGAACCAACGCCTTCCCTAATCTGTGTGAACCCGAAGGATTTCACGGGTCATACTTATCTGGTATTGCACTTGGTAAGATTTTCAATAACTAATGTCATTTCCGAAAGACAAGAGGTGAATGGAAGGTTATGCATTGAGGAAGTGGGAGTCAACGTTGAACCTTTGTGTTCATGCCCATGGACACGATGTAGATCTTATCATGGCGGCTTCTCTTAAAAAATTAATTGTCCCCTTGGTATAAGTTCATCTTATATCTGGGGTTTGGTCCTTTGCAACCGTGGTTCCGACCATGATTGTTCTCCTTTGATTGTATCTCTCGGACAAGTTAAAGTACTTGCCTTTTGCAGATCAATACGCCTGCCCAACCTCTACTCTGCTCTACCTTTGAGTTTTACCGTCTGGTATCTCGAGAATATCATGAAACTACATAAGTCATTATGAGTTCTTCATCTACTATTATTTCCCACCGAGTCCAGTTTTTCCCCAGGTTCTGAGTTCCTAGAAACTCAAGGACACCGATACCGGAATCGAGTCCGCACTGCGATTTAACAAGTATTAGAAATCTTCATTTCTTACAAGTTTAATAGTCCTTCAAGTCATTCCTAGCTTATTTGGCTATATCATTATCATGATGATTTTAATTGTGCTGCCTAGTCCTTATGCCCGGAGCACAACTTTGATGATGAGCTAATGCTTACGTCGAATTTCCTAGTCATATGATTTCTCCTTGAACAACAAACTTGATTTCGAGTTTGTGTCCTACACGTGGTTCCAAAAACCTTTCGCTTCATCTTTCGTTTGACTTGATGTCATCATCGATCGATTACATCTTGAAGAAATCTCTCGACAAATGTGTCGTGACAGTCATCAGTATTCTGAGCTTTTCCAGGATATCAATTGAATTCGTGATGAGAAATACCATCCTTGCCTCGATGATTTGTGTTATCATCGACCACTTTATTGTCTTCCCTCCAGCACAAACTTGCTCGTGTTTTGTGTTATACCTTGAGTTCCTTGCTATCCAGCTTTTGTTCTTCTTTACCTTGGAGTATTACCATCTTTTATGTCAAGAATGTCATGAGAATTTCACCACCTCTTAAGAATTCTTGATATATTAATACTTCTCGCCATCTCCGTTCATATCTTGGCCCATGTGTTGTATATAACCGGGATACCAGCCATTTAACTATGATGTGTGAAGTCAAGACTTCTAGCAACCCTATTGCTTGTAAGTTAATGAATGATAGTTACATTTTTGTGTATTGGATATCGAATCACCCTTCTATCATTGATTTTGCTACCTAAGCCCATATTTTTGGTGCACCTTTCAATCAATGTTTAATTGTGTATGCATCCCTCGAGCATACACCATTATATCATTTGATCTAACAAATGTTATCTCCTTGTTCACATGATTGTGGAAACCCATCTTTTTGGGGATCTCGAGGAATGGTCGCTGATTCCATCAGCCACCTCCTCATCCTCTCCTTGGTATACTGATGAACTCTTATTTCAGAACTCGCTTCCATAGTTCGTTTCCTAATAATCTTACGATGTCTTCTCATCAATTTGTGTCGCACCTTTTTCTTCTTAGGCATCCTGAGTCTGAGGTGTCCTGACACGAATCAGATTTGAAACTTGGTTAGATATGATGGTTGGAACATATTTCCAAGAGTTGTAACATTGGTCTTTATATGACCCGGTAAAGTGATATCATGCCTAGCACACCTAGCTGGAGGACCTGTTGTTATAGTTTCCTTTTAGCAAGGTTAGCCATTCTTCCATGAGGAAATTATAAGACTTATTTTATAAGTTGTTCCTGATGAATCCTTTGAGTATCCAAAGTTCGACCTTGCTTGAAGACCATGTCGGTGCTATCTCGAAGCATGTCTATGGTACTCTGATCTTCGATAAGAACATTTAAAGAACAATGCTAAAATTTCTTTATCAATTATCGAAACACTGTTGTATGGATAATGTTATGAAATTCCTCTCCACTTACCTAAATGGTTTTCTACTTTCTATCCTGTCATGGATATCATGCTCTGCTTGTCCTTGGGAAGGATATGCCCCTGAAATATGTGTTTAAACACATTTTCCTTTCCATTGTTCTGTTTAATCTGACAATCACATTTTCCTTTACATTGGTTTGTTTAACCTTTCTCGTGATCTATAGGATCTAAGCAGTAATATTTCACTACTTATGTAAACACCTCGGTGTACAACTCTGTCAGTGAGACCCTGTTTCTATTGTTGATGACATTCCGGTAACCGCCGATGGACGAGAACTTTGCCCATTGGTCCGCCTCATTCAACGAGTAGGAAAATGGTTCTCTTCGTCCCTAGCCCTTGGTACCGATGTTGTTGCCAACATAACCGACAGACTATCCTCTGACATTCCTTGCTTACATGATCGTGCAAGACGTCACCAGCCTTCCTACTTTTGACCCACATGGTGGGCCCATAACCCACAGTTCCTCCGGATCAAAACCTGACTCCTGTACACCCCTGTTTCCAAAGTTATTCCTCGCGCATGGCCTCATACGTAATTCACGAGCCACCTTCTAAGAAATCATCAATTCTGGCATTAGACGCAATACTTATTCCCATTGCTCTGAACTCCACGCTGTTTCAGGCATCGAACGATTGCCTGCCCGCTCGAAACTTCCCATGACACCTCCTTACTTTTCTCTCGATATTTTCTTAAGTTTCAATTCCGGAGTTACTTTTCGCCACCTTCCCCGATGTTGTCGACTAGATAGTCAACCTTGCAAAGGCCGTTCTCCCTGAATACCCCCCTTATTCTGTCGTAAGTACGATGGAGATCCTGAAAAAAGGATGCCGGCTTCATCATGATGACTGAAGCATAGGAATGAAGACATCAATGGAATGGATCGATCTCTTCGAGAAGAGCAACCAAGACCAAGATGAATTGTTAGAATTTCGTAACCTATTCTTCCTCCTTACTCCCCTCTTAAATCTCAGGACGAGATTTCTTGTAGTGGAGGAGAATTGTGACGTCCGGATAATCAACCTACAGTAAGTCCCTGCTAATGATGCCACGTCACTTCGATTACTGTTGCTAATCTCGCGTTAGTTCGGAACCAGTTCAAAATCAAAATCAAGCAAACAATAAAACTTTTCAAATATTAAAAATAAAATGTTCGGAGTGAACCAAATATTGCATAGGAAATTATGGTGGAGAAACCACACTTCTATAAAATGTTTAAATACTCCAAAATGGATAAAAGAGTAGCAAAAACGATTATTAAATGCTCTTAAAATAATAAACAATTACAAACTGTCATATCTTAGATGCCAAGATAATTGTGGTAATGACATAATTGATGATACTATGTTAGGTATGATTTTTGTGTTTTATATAAACAAAAAAATTAATAAAACATGTAAAGGAAAGAAATAAATAAAAAGAAACAACTAAACAGAATTAAAACAAAGTAAAACAGCCCCCCACGCTGCGCCAACCGGCCCAGCTGGCCAACCGGTCGGCCCAGCCAACACCCCCGCTACTAACCCTTGCTCCTCCCGTCCCGATCCCCATCTCTCCCTCATTCCCCCCGTGCGCCATCACCCACGATACACGCACACGTTCACTAATGGGGAGGGGCACCCCTGTTCGATCCCCTCCTCACGCACGCCCGCGGCCGATGCAAGCCGCCACTCCGCTAAGGCCGCCGCCAGCCGCCGCCGGCGCCGCCTCTCCCGGACTCCCCCTCGCCCATCCTCCCCTCGCGCAATGCCCGCCTGAAGCCGCGGCCTCACCTCGTCGTCGATCCGACGCCGTCGTCCGTCGTCACCGCCACCTCATCGCCGTCCCAGTCCTCCTCCCCAACGTCTACAACGAGCCTCGCCGCCCCCCTATTCCCCTGCAACGAAAGTGAGCGCACCCCCCTTCCTCGCTGTCTCCCATGCATGCTCGCGCCCGCCGCCGTCTGCGTCGCGCTCCGGCCACGCCCCCCCTGAGCCCCGCCCGCGCCTTGGTCGCGTCCGCTGTGCCCTTCTCTGCTTGTGGCCGATGCCTCCTCTGTCTCCTAGCCCATCGTGGTGGTGCTCGGCCGCCGCCAGCCTCGCAGCCCGAACGCCTCACTCCCTGCGACCTCAACCGTGCCCGCGGCCACTGCCGCTGCAGCGCCGCGCTCTGCGCGCCGGCCGCCCCTTTCCCTCTGCTCCGCTCGACCCCTGGCCTCGCCCAGCCCTCCTGCATCCCTCCGCTCTCTGGCATGTCCTTGCTCCACCAGGCCATTGCGTCCAGCGCCCCGACCACGCGCATCGAGCGCTCCGGCATCCGACGCCAAGCGCTCGAACCCCAGTGCCCGTTCGCCCGTAACCGCACGCCCACTGGCCCCTGTGCCACTGACCGTGGGCCCCACGCCCACTGTTAAAAAGAATAAACGAAAAATAAATAAATAAAAAGATATAGTAATTAATAATAATTTGTTGATTGACCAGTTAAATACCTAATTAGTCTAACTAAAACTGTTAGTTAACTAGGCAGTCAATGACAGGGGCCCCACCCTTTGTTGACTAGTCAAAGTTTGACTGGTCAACTAGGTCCCCTGGCCCACATGTTAGCCTCTGTCTACATTCTATGTACACAGGGCTGGGTACACGTAGCATTTTGCCTATTAATTTTGAGTTAATAATAATTTTAGAAAATGAATAAAACTGTCAAAAATCATATAAAACAAATCGTAACTTAGATGAGAAAACTTTGTACATGAAAGTTGCTCAGAACGACGAGACGAATGCATATATGTAGCCCATTCATCTGCCACGCATCTTTAGCATAGCAAACACGCAACTTTCTCCCTCCGGTTCATCTGTCCGAAAACGCGAAACACCGGGGATACTTTCCCGGATGTTTCCCTCCTTCACCGGTATCACCTCCTACTGCGTTAGGGCACTCCTAGCATCGTTACTTGTCATGTCATGCATCGATATGCATCTGTTTGCATTATATTTGTTATTTCTTCCCCCTCTTCTCTCCGGTAGACTACGAGACTATCGTCGCTGCTGCCTCGATTGACTACGTTGTGGATGACGCCTTCTTGCCAGAGCAACCAGGCAAGCCCCCCCCCCCTTGATCACCAGATATCGCCTATTCTTCTCTCTATTGCTTGCATTAGAGTAGTGTAGCATGTTACTGCTTTCCGTTAATCCTATTCTGATGCATAGCCTGTCCTTGCTACTAATGTTGTTACCTTTACCTGCAATCCTAAATGCTTAGTACAGGATGCTAGTATTCCATCAGTGTCCCTACATTCTTGTCCATCTGCCATGTTATACTATCGGGTCGTGATAACTTGGGAGGTGATCACGGGTATATGCTTATATACATAATATGTCATACATGTGGTGACTAAAGTCGGGTCAGCTCGTAGAGTACCCGCAAGTGATTCCGATGTGGGGGCTGAAGGGGCAGGTGGTTCCATCCAGGTAGTGGTGGGCCTGGGTTCCCGACGGCCCCCGATTGTTACTTTATGGTGGAGCGACAGGGCAGGTGGAGACCACCTAGGTGAGAGGTGGGCCTGGCCCTAGTCGGCATTCGTGGATACTTCAATTAACACGCTTAACAAGATCTTGGTATTTGATCTGAGTTTGGCCACTGGCCTATACGCATTAACCAACTATGCGGGAACAGTTATGGGCACTCGACGTCGTGCTATCAGTCGAAGCCTTCTTGACGTCAGCGATTGAGCGGCGCGCGCCGGATTGGACTAGAACGCCCGCTCTTGTATTAGGAAGGCTAGGTCTGCTTACCGGCTGCGTTCGCAGCGTGCAGGTGTGCAACGGGCGATGGACCCAGACCCCTGCGCGATAGGATTTAGACCGGCATGCTGACCTCTCTGTTGTGCCAAGGTAGGGCTGCGACATGTTAATCTTCCGAGGCGGGGCATGACCCAGGAAAGTGTGTCCGGCCAAAGGGGATCGAGCTTGTTGGGAAATCTGGTGCACCGGCAGGGAAGTTTATCTATTCGAATAGCCGTGTCCCTCGGTAAAAGGACGACCTGGAGTTGTACCTTGACCTTATGACAACTAGAACCATATACTTGATAAAACACACCCTTTCAAGTGCCAGATACAACCCGGTGATCGCTCTCTAACAGGGCGACGAGGAGAGGATCGTGTTGGAAATATGCCCTAGAGGCAATAATAAAATGGTTATTATTATATTTCTTTGTTCATGATAATTGTCTATTGTTCATGCTATAATTGTGTTATCCGGAAATCGTAATACATGTGTGAATACATAGACCACAACACGTCCCTAGTGAGCCTCTAGTTGACTAGCTCGTTGATCAAAAGATAGTCATGGTTTCCTGACTATGGACACTGGATGTCATTGATAACGGGATCACATCATTAGGAGAATGATGTGATGGACAAGACCCAATCCTAAGCATAGCTCAAAGATCGTGTAGTTTGTTTGCTGTAGCTTTTCTGAATGTCAAGTATCATTTCCTTAGACCATGAGATTGTGCAACTCCCGGATACCGTAGGAGTGCCTTGGGTGTGCCAAACGTCACAACGTAACTGGGTGACTATAAAGGTACATTACAGGTATCTCCGAAAGTGTCTGTTGGGTTGGCACGAATCGAGACTGGGATTTGTCACTCCGTATGACGGAGAGGTATCTCTGGGTCCACTCGGTAATGCATCATCATAATGAGCTCAATGTGATCAAGTGGTTGATCACGGGATCATGCATTACGGTACGAGTAAAGTGACTTGCCGGTAACGAGACTGAACAAGGTATTGGGATACCGACGATCGAGTCTCGGGCAAGTAACGTACCGATTGACAAAGGGAATTGTATACAAATTGATTGAATCCTCGACATCGTGGTTCATCCGATGAGATCATCGAGGAGCATATGGGAGCCAACATGGGTATCCAGATCCCGCTATTGGTTATTGACCGGAGAGTCGTCTCGGTCATGTCTGCATGTCTCCAGAACCCGTAGGGTCTACACACTTAAGGTTCGGTGATGCTAGGGTTGTTAGGAAGACTTGTATGTGATTACCGAATGTTGTTCGGAGTCCCGGATGAGATCCCGGACGTCACGAGGAGTTCCAGAATGGTCCGGAGGTGAAGATTTATATTTAGGAAGTTGTCATACGGTCACCGGAAAGGTTCGGGGGCATATCGATATTGTACCGGGGCCATCGGAGGGGTTCCGGGGGTCCACCAGGAGGGGCCACCTCTCTCGGAGGGCCTAATGGGCTGTAGAGGAAAGGGGAACCAGCCCTACATGGGCTGGCCGCATCCCCCCCTTGGGCCCATGCGCCTAGGGTTGGGGGGGGGGGAACTCTAAAGGGGGCGCCCCCTTGCTTGGGGGGCAAGCCCCCTCCCCTTGGCCGCCGTCCCCCCTCTAGATCTCATCTAGAGGGGGCCGGCCCCCTTCCTCCTTCCCCTATAAATAGAGGGGCAAGGGGAGGGCTGCACACAATATCCAAGGCGCAGCCCCTCCCCTCCCCAACACCTCTCCTCCTCTGTAAAAGCTTGGCGAAGCCCTGCCGGAGTACTGCAGCTTCACCACCACCACGCCGTCGTGCTGCTGTTGGAGCCCTCTTCCTCAACCTCTCCCTCCTCCTTGCTGGATCAAGGCGTGGGAGACGTCCTCGCTCCGTACGTGTGTTGAACGCGGAGGTGCCGTCCGTTCGGCGCTAGGATCTTCGGTGATTTGGATCACGACGAGTACGACTCCATCAACCCCGTTCTCTTGAACGCTTCCGCTCGTGATCTACAAGGGTATGTAGATGCACTCCTCTCTCCCTCGTTGCTAGATGACTCCATAGATTGATCTTGGTGATGCGTAGAAAATTTTAAAATTCTGCTACGTTCCCCAACAGTGGCATCATGAGCTAGGTCTATGCGTAGTTACTATGCACGAGTAGAACACAAAGCAGTTGTGGGCGTCGATATTGTCAATTATCTTGCCGTTACTAGTCTTATCTTGATTCGGCGGCATTGTGGGATGAAGCGGCCCGGACCAACCTTACACGTATGCTTACGTGAGACCGGTTCCACCGACTGACATGCACTAGTTGCATAAGGTGGCTGGCGGGTGTCCGTCTCTCCCACTTTAGTCAGATCGGATTCGATGAACAGGGTCCTTATGAAGGGTAAATAGAAATTGGCAATTCACATTGTGGTTTTGGCGTAGGTAAGAAACGTTCTTGCTAGAATCCTATAGCAGCCACGTAAAAACTTGCAACAACAATTAGAGGATGTCTAACTTGTTTTTGCAGCAAGTGTTTTGTGATGTGATATGGCCAAAGGATGTGATGAATGATATATGTGATGTATGAGATGATCATGTTCTTGTAATAGGAATCACGACTTGCATGTCGATGAGTATGACAACCGGCAGGAGCCACAGGAGTTGTCTTTATTTATTTATGACCTGCGTGTCAACATAAACGTCATGTAATTACTTTACTTTATTGCTAAAGCATTAGCCATAGTAGTAGAAGTAATAGATGACGAGACAACTTCAAGAAGACACGATGATGGAGATCATGATGATGGAGATCATGGTGTCATGCCGGTGACAACGATGATCATGGAGCCCCAAAGATGGAGATCTAAAGGAGCAAATGATATTGGCCATATCATGTCACTATTTGATTGCATGTGATGTTTATCATGTTTTGCATCTTATTTGCTTAGAACGACGGTAGCTTAAATAAGATGATCCCTCGAAATAATTTCAAGAAAGTGTTCCCCCTAACTGTGCACCGTTGCGAAGGTTCGTTGTTTCGAAGCACCACGTGATGATCGGGTGTGATAGATTCTAACGTTCGAATACAACGGGTGTAAGCCAGATTTACACACGCAATACACTTAGGTTGACTTGACGAGCCTAGCATGTACAGACATGGCCTCGGAACACGGAATACCGAAAGGTCGAGCATGAGTCATATGGAAGATACGATCAACATGAAGATGTTCACCGATGTTGACTAGTCCGTCTCACGTGATGATCGGACACGGCCTAGTTAACTCGGATCATGTTATACTTAGATGACTGGAGGGATGTCTATCTGAGTGGGAGTTCATTGAATAATTTGATTAGATGAACTTAATTATCATGAACTTAGTCTAAAATCTTTACAATATGTCTTGTAGATCAAATGGCCCACGTTGTCCTCAACTTCAACGCGTTCCTAGAGAAAACCAAGCTAAAAGACGATGGCAGCAACTATACGGACTGGGTCCGGAACCTGAGGATCATCCTCATAGCTGCCAAGAAAGATTATGTCCTAGAAGCACCGCTAGGTGATGCACCCATCCCACAGAACCAAGACGTTATGAACGCTTGGCAGACACGTGCTGATGATTACTCCCTCGTTCAGTGCGACATGCTTTACAGCTTAGAACCGGGGCTCCAAAAGCGTTTTGAGAGACACGGAGCATATGAGATGTTTGAAGAGATGAAAATGGTTTTTCAAGCTCATGCCCGGGTCGAGAGATATGAAGTCTCCGACAAGTTCTTCAGCTGTAAGATGGAGGAAAATAGTTCTGTCAGTGAGCACATACTCAAAATGTCTGGGTTGCATAACCGCTTGACTCAGCTGGGAGTTAATCTCCCGGATGACGCGGTCATTGACAGAATCCTTCAGTCGCTTCCACCGAGCTACAAGAGCTTTGTGATGAACTTCAATATGAAGGGGATGGAAAAGACCATTCCTGAGGTATATTCAATGCTGAAATCAGCAGAGGTAGAAGTCAAAAAGGAACATCAAGTGTTGATGGTGAATAAAACCACTAAGTTCAAGAAAGGCAAGGGTAAAAAGAACTTCAAGAAGGACGGCAAGGGAGTTGCCGCGCCCGGTAAGCAAGCTGCCGGGAAGAAGCCAAAGAATGGACCCAAGCCTGAGACTGAGTGTTTTTATTGCAAGGGAAGTGGTCACTGGAAGCGGAACTGCCCCAAATACTTAGCGGACAAGAAGGCCGGCAACACGAAAGGTATATGTGATATACATGTAATTGATGTGTACCTTACCAGTACTCGTAGTAGCTCCTGGGTATTTGATACCGGTGCGGTTGCTCACATTTTTAACTCAAAGCAGGAGCTGCGGAATAAGCGAAGACTGGCGAAGGACGAGGTGACGATGCGCGTCGGGAATGGTTCCAAGGTTGATGTGATCGCCGTCAGCATGCTACCTCTACATTTACCTACGGGATTAGTTTTAAACCTCAATAATTGTTATTTAGTGCCAGCTTTGAGCATGAACATTGTATCAAGATCTTGTTTAATTCGAGATGGCTACTCATTTAAATCTGAGAATAATGGTTGTTCTATTTATATGAGAGATATGTTTTATGGTCATGCTCCGATGGTGAATGGTTTATTCTTAATGAATCTCGAGCGTAATGCTACACATATTCATAGTGTGAATACCAAAAGATGTAAGGTTGATAATGATAGTCCCACATACTTGTGGCACTGCCGCCTTGGTCACATAGGTGTCAAACGCATGAAGAAGCTCCATGCAGATGGACTTTTAGAGTCTCTTGATTACGAATCATTTGACACGTGCGAACCATGCCTCATGGGTAAAATGACCAAGACTCCGTTCTCAGGAACAATGGAGCGAGCAACCAACTTATTGGAAATCATACATACTGATGTGTGCGGTCCAATGAGTGTTGAGGCTCGCGGTGGCTATCGTTATGTTCTCACCCTCACTGATGACTTGAGTAGATATGGGTATGTCTACTTAATGAAACACAAGTCTGAGACCTTTGAAAAGTTCAAGGAATTTCAGAGTGAGGTTGAGATCAACGTGACAAGAAAATCAAGTTCTTGCGATCAGATCGTGGGGGAGAATACTTGAGTCACAAATTTGGCACACACTTAAGAAAATGTGGAATAGTTTCACAACTCACGCCGCCTGGAAGACCTCAGCGTAATGGTGTGTCCGAACGTCATAATCGCACTCTATTAGATATGGTGCGATCTATGATGTCTCTTACCAATTTACCGCTGTCATTTTGGGGCTATGCTTTAGAGATTGCTGCATTCACTTTAAATAGGGCTCCATCAAAATCCGTTGAGACGACACCGTATGAATTATGGTTTGGGAAGAAACCTAAGCTGTCGTTTCTAGAAGTTTGGGGATGCGATGCTTATGTCAAGAAACTTCAACCTGAAAAGCTCGAACCCAAGTCGGAAAAATGCGTCTTCATAGGATACCCTAAAGAAACTGTTGGGTATACCTTCTACCTCAGATCCGAAGGCAAGATCTTTGTTGCCAAGAATGGGTCCTTTCTAGAGAAAGAGTTTCTCTCGAAAGAAATAAGTGGGAGGAAAGTAGAACTTGATGAAGTATTACCTCTTGAACCGGTAAGTGGCGCAGCTCAAGAAAATGTTCCTGAGGTGCCTGCACCGACTAGAGAGGAAGTTAATGATGATGATCATGAAACTTCAGATCAAGTTACTACTGAACTTCGTAGGTCCACGAGGACACGTTCCGCACCAGAGTGGTACGGCAACCCTGTCTTGGAAATCATGTTGTTAGACAACGGTGAACCTTCGAACTATGAAGAAGCAATGGCGGGCCCGGATTTCGACAAATGGCTGGAAGCCATGAAATCCGAGATAGGATCCATGTATGAAAACGAAGTGTGGACTTTGACTGACTTGCCCGATGATCGGCGAGCCATAGAAAATAAATGGATCTTTAAGAAGAAGACAGACGCGGATGGTAATGTGACCATCTATAAAGCTCGGCTTGTCGCTAAGGGTTATCGACAAGTTCAAGGGGTTGACTACGATGAGACTTTCTCACCAGTAGCGAAGCTGAAGTCCGTCCGAATCATGTTAGCAATTGCCGCATTCTATGATTATGAGATATGGCAAATGGACGTCAAAACGACATTCCTTAATGGTTTCCTTAAGGAAGAATTGTATATGATGCAGCCGGAAGGTTTTGTCGATCCTAAGAATGCTGACAAGGTGTGCAAGCTCCAACGCTCGATTTATGGGCTGGTGCAAGCATCTCGGAGTTGGAACATTCGTTTTGATGAGATGATCAAAGCGTTTGGTTTATGCAGACTTATGGAGAAGCCTGCATTTACAAGAAAGTGAGTGGGAGCTCTGTAGAATTTCTCATATTGTATGTGGATGACATACTGTTGATGGGAAATGATATAGAATTCTTGGAAAGCATAAAGGCCTACTTGAACAAGTGTTTTTCAATGAAGGACCTTGGAGAAGCTGCTTATATATTAGGCATCAAGATCTATAGAGATAGATTGAGATGCCTCATTGGTCTTTCACAGAGCATGTACCTTGACAAGATGTTGAAGAAGTTCAAAATGGATCAGTCAAAGAAGGGGTTCTTGCCTGTATTGCAAGGTACGAGATTGAGCACGGCTCAATGCCCGACCACGGCAGAAGATAGAGAAAAAATGAGTGTCGTCCCCTATGCCTCGGCCATAGGGTCTATCATGTATGCTATGCTGTGTACCAGACCTAATGTAAACCTTGCCATAAGTTTGGTAGGAAGGTACCAAAGTAATCCCGGCATGGAACACTGGACAGCGGTCAAGAATATCCCGAGGTACCTGAAAAGGACTAAGGAAATGTTTCTCGTTTATGGAGGTGACGAAGAGCTCGTCGTAAAGGGTTACATCGATGCTAGCTTCGACACAGATCTAGATGACTCTAAGTCACAAACCGGATACGTGTATATTTTGAATGGTGGGGCAGTAAGCTGGTGCAGTTGCAAGCAAAGCATTGTGGCGGGATCTACATGTGAAGCGGAGTACATGGCAGCCTCGGAGGTAGCACAAGAAGCAGTCTGGGTGAAGGAGTTCATTACCGACCTAGGAGTCAAACCCAATGCGTCGGGCCCGATGACTCTCTTCTGTGACAACACTGGAGCTATTTCCCTTGCCAAGGAGCCCAGGTTTCACAGGAAGACCAGGCATATCAAGCGTCGCTTCAACTCCATTCATGAAAGTGTTCAAAATGGAGACATAGAGATTTGTAAAGTACATACGGACCTGAATGTGGCAGATCCGTTGACTAAACCTCTCCCTAGAGCAAAACATGATCAACACCAGAACTGCATGGGTGTTCGATTCATCACAATGTAACTAGAATATTGACTCTAGTGCAAGTGGGAGAGTGTTGGAAATATGCCCTAGAGGCAATAATAAAATGTTATTGTTATATTTCTTTGTTCATGATAATTGTCTATTGTTCATGCTATAATTGTGTTATCCGGAAATCGTAATACATGTGTGAATACATAGACCACAACACGTCCCTAGTGAGCCTCTAGTTGACTAGCTCGTTGATCAAAAGATAGTCATGGTTTCCTGACTATGGACATTGGATGTCATTGATAACGGGATCACATCATTAGGAGAATGATGTGATGGACAAGACCCAATCCTAAGCATAGCTCAAAGATCATGTAGTTCGTTTGCTGTAGCTTTTCTGAATGTCAAGTATCATTTCCTTAGACCATGAGATTGTGCAACTCCCGGATACCGTAGGAGTGCCTTGGGTGTGCCAAACATCACAACATAACTGGGTGACTATAAAGGTACATTACAGGTATCTCTGAAAGTGTCTGTTGGGTTGGCACGAATCGAGACTGGGATTTGTCACTCCGTATGACGGAGAGGTATCTCTAGGCCCACTCGATAATGCATCATCATAATGAGCTCAATGTGTGGTTGATCACGGGATCATGCATTACGGTACAAGTAAAGTGACTTGCCGGTAACGAGACTGAACAAGGTATTGGGATACCGACGATCGAGTCTCGGGCAAGTAACGTACCGGTTGACAAAGGAAATTGTATATGGATTGATTGAATCCTCGACATCGTGGTTCATCCGATGAGATCATCGAGGAGCATGTGGGGGCCAACATGGGTATCCAGATCCGCTATTGGTTATTGACCGGAGAGTCGTCTCGGTCATGTCTGCATGTCTCCCAAACCCGTAGGGTCTACACACTTAAGGTTCGGTGACGCTAGGGTTGTTAGGAAGACTTGTATGTGATTACCGAATGTTGTTCGGAGTCCTGGATGAGATCCCGGACGTCACGAGGAGTTCCGGAATGGTCCGGAGGTGAAGATTTATATGTAGGAAGTTGTCATACGGTCACCGGAAAGGTTCGGGGGCATATCGGTATTGTACCGGGGCCACCGGAGGGGTTCCGGGGGTCCACCGGGAGGGGCCACCTCTCTCGGAGGGCCTAATGGGCTATAGAGGAAAGGGGAACCAGCCCTACATGGGCTGGCCGCATCCCCCCCTTGGGCCCATGCGCCTAGGGTTGGGGGGTGTCGGTGTCAAAACCGGCGGATCTCGGGTAGGGGGTCCCGAACTGTGCGTCTAGGCCGGATGGTAACAGGAGGCAGGGGACACGAAGTTTTACCGAGGTTCGGGCCCTCTCGATGGAGGTAAAACCCTATGTCCTGCTTGATTAATATTGATGATGTGGGTATTACAAGAGTTGATCTACCACGAGATCAGAGAGGCTAAACCCTAGAAGCTAGCCTATGGTATGATTGTTGATGTGTATGTTGTCCTACGGACTAAAAACCTCCGATTTATATAGACACCGGAGAGGGTTAGGGTTACATAAAGTCGGTTACAATGGTAGGAGATCTGAACATCCTTATCTTCAAGCTTGCCTTCCACGCCAAGGAAAGTCCCTTTCGGACACGAGACGGAGTCTTCAATCTTGTATCTTCATAGTCCAGGAGTCCGGCGGAAGGTATAGTTCGGCTATCCGAACGCCCCCTAATCCAGGACTCCCTCAGTAGCCCCTGAACCAGGCTTCAATGATGACGGGTCCGGCGCGCAAATTGTCTTCGGCATTGCAAGGCGGGTTCCTCCTCCAAGTACTTCATAGAAGATCTTAAACACAAAGATAGTGTCCGGTTCTGCAAAATAAGTTTCCACATACTGCCCTAGAGAGAATAATATTTACACAAATCTAATCTGCTGACGTATTCCATGGTGCGACACACCACGGCCAAGCCTTTATCCGAGTCATTTAATTACCCACCTCAGCGTGTTATGCGAGGTGGTTTCCTTGGAACATCTTGTTAAAGCAGAGATCGTGTCCCCTCATTACAGGATTCTCATCAATACGGGCGTGGGTAACCCAACCGCTTCTAGGACTCCTAGATCATAGGCAAGTCCAAACGGACACGGGGAGGACGCTTGATATCCACCCTCTTTATAAAGGGGCAAAGCTTTTACTTTTCACTCCTGTGCTCAATCGAATCCTTCCCCCGCCTCAAGCTCAAACGCCCAAAGCTCAGGTCAGGTGCTCCGAACCTTCAGTCATGTCCGGATCCAGCCTTCAAGGCCGATGGATGCCCTCCTCCGTCACGGAAGAAGACATCAAAAAGTTGAGGGAGGCCATGTATCTGACCGCCGAAATGTCGCATTGGCTGCCTCCCCGGGGGCAAGCCGTCCCCTCTCCCAAACCCAATGAGAGCGTCGTGTTCGTCCCCCACTTCCTCCGAGGTCTAGGTTTTGCACTGGATCCTTTCGTCAGGGGCTTGATCTTTTATTACGGGCTAGATTTCCATGATCTAGCTCCGGACTCCTTCGTGCATATCACAACTTTTGTTGTCGTATGCGAGGCCTTCCTCCGGGTTACCCCCACTTTGGCTTATGGCTCAAGACCTTTGAAGTAAAGCCGAAGATGATCGAAGGGCAACATGCAGAGTGTGGAGGCGCCTCAATACGCAATGACGGGAGCTCCGTGGCCCAAAG
Organism: Triticum urartu; assembly: GCF_056163025.1. Lineage (NCBI taxonomy): Eukaryota > Viridiplantae > Streptophyta > Magnoliopsida > Poales > Poaceae > Triticum > Triticum urartu. The sequence continues at coordinate 520,235,545 of NC_141875.1, read as the reverse complement.
GTTCCATCCCAGAGGTGTCTGCATTGTGGCAACAGGAGTGGTTCTACATCACGACTCCTAGAAGTGCCAAGTGGGCGGCCGCCCCCGTTTTTCGCTCGGGCCCTCCACCACGACTGATGTCATGGATCAGCAGAGGACTGAGCTGGGGTCCAGCCAAGGACGTGCCTTTACTACAAAGGAGCATTCGAGATCTCTTCAACGAAGATCTCAGTTTGGTCGCGGTAATACAAGTTATGCTGGTTCGTCAAGTCCAGCCTTGCAAACGTCAGCCCCTTCGCTTGTGGGAGTTCAATCCCGAGGGCCCGCATGCTATTCAAAATTTTCTCGGCCTAACGCACGAGGATATGTATAAGTTATTCTTCGGACCTCAAGTAGAGTGTCCGGAAAACACCGAGGACGTGGGCCTGAGTAGTAACCGCGCCGCCGAACAGGTAAGGAATCTTCCGGCCGAACATATTATCTTTCCTTCGTTACGAAGTTATTTCAGAGAGTTTGCTTTCTCGACCAGGACTGGCTAACAAAGGCGAAGTTGATTCGGTGTTTGGCCCCCCTCCCTGAGGGTTTGGAGAATCCGGTATTGGAAAAGATGCTCCAGGCCGCACCTTGCCCGGATCCCTTGAAGGAAGATACTGTGGAGGATAATGCGGGCGGACGCAAGCCCCCAACGCTGCCTATTCTAACTGAGGGAGTGAGCGTCTTCGTGAAGGAAGATGACCGGAAGAGGAAAAGGACTGCGCCCGGGAATTCGGAAGCCGAAGCTTCCGAACGGGAGAAGAAATCTTCCATCGGGGGCCCTACCCTGGGGGGCGCTGCTGCCGCACAAAGTCTGTGGGGGGATCAATTCTGCCGGGAGTCGTAAGTGACCCGAAAACTTTAATAGTACAGATATGCCATCCTTTTCTTCTGAGAAAATAACCACCGCATATATTTGTGCAGTTCGGGCCTTAGCCCCTCTCAAATGAGCTCGTCTTCGGGGGATCTTCTTCCAGAGATGATGGAGAGCGAGACGCCTCCTCCGGACTCCTCCGCTCCGGAAGCGGGCGACCCTGAAGTGTCGTCGCGGAGGGCCTCTCCAAGTTCAGAGAGGCCAGAAGGTGATCCTGTTGATCCCCGAGGCTCCCAGTGTCCGGCTCCCGAAGAGAGTAGACAAAAGAGTCCGACGCCGTCTAGTGTGCGATCGAACGTTCTGTGGGAGTTGGTGGGGCGAGCGGCCATCTCAGATGATCACCGTGTGCTGATGAATATGGTGATGGAGAGGATATCGTCCGCCGAAAGCAGATTGCATTAAGATTTTATGAGTCTACTGACAGGCTTTGAGGTACGTAAAAAGGAATGTGTAATAGTCCTGCACATGCTAGGTGTGCCCTGTGTAGATAGTAGCCCCTGAGACTCTGGTTGTTGTCGGAAACGATGACGAACGGAGGATCATATTCCCAGGTAATAACTATACTGCCTTTATGTGCAGGAGATGGAAGCTCCAGTGGCCAGCCGGACTAGCCAGTTTGCCCGTTTAGAACGGCAGTTGGATGCGGCAGATGCCGACATCGAGCTTGTTAACAGAAGGCTTGACGAGGCGCGGGGTAAGTATCCTTGTCTGGTAAACGCCACATAGGAAGAGTATGATGCCAGTGTTTTTAACATGTTATGACTGCAGATGGAGCTGCCACTGTTGAAGCCTTGCGGGCGGAACTTACCCGACCCAAGGAACAAGCAAGATTGGGTAATGCGGCTGCTTTGAAGGCGGCCAAAGAGTTGCGAGCCGAGAAGGCCGCACATGGCGAGAGCCAGAAGAAGATGGCCAATATGGCTGTAGAATTAAAGGCCGCCGTAGACCGTTGCCGGGCTCTTGAAAAGGAAAACCAGGCGAAGGCATCGGACCTTGAGAAGGCTGCTGTAACGGGAAAAGACCTCCGCTCTGCTATGAGGGCGAGGAAGAAGGAGCTGCGGGAAGCCGGGGATATTGTAGCCGGGAAGTCCTTTATGCTGCAGAGGAAGTACGGAGATCCACGGTATGCCCCTCTGGATCGGCTGAGGAGTTCGGAGGATGCGTATATGGATTTGGCGGCGAGCGCTGCCGATACGGCCAAGTACTTCCAGAGTCAGACGGACCGTGAAATAGACCAGCTGTTTTGGAAGCAATTCCTTTCTCCCGAGCGTCCGCTTTCATTGACGGACCAATTAGTCGAATGGGCCGAACTAAATAGGTTGTCCGGACTCTCCCTAAGGTCTGTTGTGGATCAGCTATGGCTGGGAAGGTCAAAACCGAGCAGCTATTTCAGCTTGGTGCAGCAGGTCCTTGATGTGGTGCCGCGCATAAATGCGATGAAGAGGTCGGCGTGCATAGAAGGCACACGGATGGCCTTTGCCCGTGCTAAAGCATACTGGGCAGAGATGGATGCTACCACTGTTGCAGCGCAGGATTCGGCCATAGGTCGAAGGGCCGCTAAGCACTACTTTGAGGAAGTTCTTGAGGGTGCTCGTTTGATAGAGACCCAGTGCTCAAAAAATATTATGTTTGAGTGACATGTAATCTCATTGTAAGCGAAATGCTTTTATAAATTTTTATGAGGCTACTTTTATACTTTTGCCTGAAAGTAATGTGATGCCTCCTGGGCGGCCGTTTATGTATACATGTGTATAACCTGAAAGATTGTAGTCGTCGGCTTCAACCCCCACGCATATAATGCGGAGGTGTTCGCAGAAACACGTGTTCACACTTAACCCAACGTCTTGGTCCTATTAAGGAGGTGATAGCGGAGCGAGCGAGGCAACCGGACTATAATGCTTTAACACTTTCACTTAGCCATAGGAGTTTGACAGTGGGGCTACTAGACTGGTCAACCACACTTAACCCGATCCCGGGGTGCGTATATGCCTAGCCAGAAAGCGGCCCTTCGTTAAGGCCGAGGAATTCTAACATTCCCATGGGTCATCGAGTGGTTGACCAGTCTCACGCTAGATCATGACAGTCGGTTTTCGGCTTTCTCTACCGAGGTGCTCGTCCGGATGAACCAGGGCACAATCGCAGTAGTTCTCCTGGTGCTACCTTAGCCGGTAAAGCGGAACGTAAGGCACCAAAACACAGGAGCCAGGCAAACCCAACATTTGACCAAAGACAATGATTCGGAGCTGATGCATATAGGGCCAAACTCGCGACGCCGAACACTCCCTAAGGTATTCGGTCTTTGTGGTATAAACCGGGCCTAAAGAATGGCCTTTGTAAGAAGCCCCTTGTGTCCAGGTACATGCATTGTTCTGGCATGGCCACATGCCAAGACGTCAGCATCCTTCTCAACAGTGGATATGTATCAACAAGAGACAGTAAAAAAGGTTTACGCAGGGTCTTAATCTAAAAAGAATCCTTGGGTCGGGTCCCTGCTGCACGTCTGCGCCTATGTCTCCGTTGTGCCGTATCCTGGACGGGTGTAGCACGATGATCATCTATAAAAGAGAGGAATTTAGGTAAAAATGTTGTCGTGCAAAAGGATAGTTTTCTAAAGAAACCATGTATAATTCAAGATAAGAAGAAATCGCCACTCGTCTGCGTGCGTTGAGCCCCTTGTACTTTTGAAAGATAGGGGTGTGACCGTTTATTCGATATGAGTAGCGGTGCCGGACTTGATTAGTTGTGTCTGAGGTCTTGACGACCTATTGGATGCTTTGCTGGTCCGGGCGCCTTTAGTGTGCGGCTGCCAAGGCAGCCTCACTCTCTTCGGCATGCAGAGATCGCTTGATACTTCCGTGCACTGAAATGATGCCACGTGGACCGGGCATCTTGAGTGTTAGGGAGGCATAGTGTGGTATTGCATTAAAGCGAGCGAAAGCTTCGTGTCCGAGTAGTGCTTGATGGCCACTTTTAAACAGAGCGATGTGGAAAGTTAAATGCTCACGACGGAAGTTATCGGGGGAGCCGAATATAACTTGTAGTAGGAGGGAGCCCGTACAACGAGCCCCTGGGCCTGGCGTTACTCCTTTAAAGGTAGTATTGCTATGGCGAATTTGTGTTGGGTCTAACCCCATCCCGCGGATTGTATCCTGATATATTAGGTTTAGGCTACTGCCGCCATCCATCAAGACTCGTGTGAAGTGGTATCCGCCAATTACTGGGTCTAATACTAGGGCAGCCCATCCTGCGTGCCGAATACTTCATGCGTAATCGCGATGGTCGAAGGTGATCGGTTGAGACGACCAATGGCGGGACTTCGCGGTGACAGGAACTTGGGTATATTTTTCAGGGAGTGCCGCATTGTTTTTTCTCTTGATCACGTGTAACACGTTTGCTGTTTTGACTTTGGGTGGAAATTTCTTTTGTTCCCCCTTGTCTTGCTTGGGAGGTTCGTCCTCATCTTCACTTGGTGTATCCTCCCCCTTGTGTATGGCGTTGAGCTTGCCGGACTGCTTGAAGACCCAACATTCTCTGTGGGTATGATTAGCAAGTTTGCTAGGGGTACTATGGATCTGACATACTTGGTCCAGAATTTTGTTGAGGCTGGACAGTTCATCCCTCGTGCCTTTGGAGGGCGGCTTTTGGTTTGGCCGAGGGACTTTGAATCCGGCATTTACTGCCGTGCCCTTCATGATGTCTTCTTTATTCCGACGTTTGTTATTGCTGTTGCGCCGTGATTTCCCGTTTCCATCTCTAACTTCAGATGTACTAGGGTCGCTGGTGCTGCATCTGGCTAGCCAGCTGTCCTCACCCGTGCAAAAGCGGGTCATGAGGTTTGTTAATGCGGCCATCGTTCTCGGCTTGTTTTGGCCAAGGTGTCTGGCGAGCCATTCGTCGCGGACGCTGTGCTTGAAAGCCGCTAAGGCTTCGGCGTCCGGACAGTCGACAATCTGGTTTTTTTAGTAAGAAACCTATTCCAAAGCTTTCGGGCTGACTCTCCGGGCTGTTGAGTTATGTGACTCAGGTCGTCCGCATCCGGAGGTCGGACATAAGTCCCTTGAAAGTTTGCCCGAAAGGCGTCTTCGAGCTCTTCCCAACTTCCAATGGAGCTTTCGGGGAGGCCTTTGAGCCAGTGACGAGCTGGCCCTTTGAGTTTGAGAGGTAAGTATTTGATGGCATGGAGATCATCCCCTCGAGCCATATGTATATGAAGGATATAGTCCTCAATCCAGACCCCAGGGTCTGTTGTTCCGTCGTATGCCTCTATGTTTACGGGCTTGAATCCCTCTGGAAATTCATGGTCCAGCACCTCATTGGTGAAACATAGGGGGTGTGCGGCACCCCTGTAGCTGGGTGTGCCGTGTTGTTCGGATGTTTGTTGTGTTGCATTGTATGCCGGGGCGCGCTTGCGTGGTCCATAGATGGATCTTGTTGCACCGTCCTTTGGGTGCGAGCCCTCGCATGGGTCGCGTGTTGTATTGTGAGCGGCGTTGAATGCCGTTCTGTGGTGGTAGAGGGGTCGTCTATCCGACCAGGTGGCTGCTTTGATATTTGGTTGTGGGGGGTCTGAGGCCTCCTCATCGAATTCGGGTAGCAGCTTCCGCTTTGGGTAGCTCTTGGAGGGGCGATTGTCGCCGTACCTTGCTACAGTGTTGAGTATTTTGCTCCATCTGAATTGGAGCGTGTTTTGCGCGGCCTTGAGCCTCCGCTTCTGCTTTTTGAGGCTCCTTGCGGTGGGAACGAGCCTTTTACGGGCCTTCTGCTGCTCCGAGTGCCTGTCCGGCGTTATGTCATCCGGACCATTATCATTGATAGGATTTGTTTGTTCGGTTTGATTATCTGGATTGCCGTTGTCTGGCAGCGGTTCGCCCTGCTCCAGCGCTGGATCAGTGTGATCGCTATTTCTGTCGAGGCGGGATTTGGGGCGGCGCTTGCGTCGCCGCTTTGGCTGCTTTTCGAGGGAACAATCCTTCGGTGCGTCCTTCCGCTCCTCGTCGTCATCTTTGGGTGCGTCCACCATGTATACGTCATATGACGAGGTGGCATTCCAGGGCTCGATAGGCGCTGGTTCTTCATCATCTCCTTCATCGGCGTCCATACCGTCAATGTCGTCGGAGTTGGAGTCAAGCATGTCGGTTAAAGCGTCGACAGTGGCTACCGAGTGGGTGGTGGGTGGGCTTTGAATTTCTTCATCGTCCGTACCCCAACCTTGCTGACCGTAGTTCGGCCAGGGCTCTCCTGACAAAGAGAGAGACTTCAGTGATTTCAGGATATCGCCGAAAGGCGAGTGCTGAAAGACGTCCGCGGGCGTGAACTCCATGATTGGCGCCCAATCGGATTCGCTCGGCAGGGGCGCGGAGGGTTTGGAGTCTGGAGAAGAACCCGGCTCCATGGAGTCACGAGTCTTGTAGAGTACGGGGCTGGTGTTCGGCTCAACCGCCATTGGGATCGTAGCCCCTGAAGTGGCTTCCAACCGCCCATCCTCGATCGGCACGGTCGGCTCCAAACTAGGGGTCGGAGCCGATGCGGGTGCGGCCTCCAGGGCACTGTTCGGCGGCAGAGCTAGATCATGCTCGTCGTGACAGCGCGGCGCGCTCGGCAGTGGTTCGAATCCGTCGAAGACCAAGTCCCCGCGGATGTCGGCCGTGTAGTTTAAACTTCCGAATTTGACCTGATGGCCAGGGGCGTAGCTTTCGATCTGCTCTAGATGGCCAAGTGAACCGGCCCGCAGTGCGAAGCCGCTAAAGACGAAGATCTGTCCGGGGAAGAAGGTCTCACCCTGGACTGCATCGCCATTGATGATCGTAGGAGCCATCGGGCCTGACGGCGACATCACAGAGGAACTCTCAATGAAAGCACCAATGTCGGTGTCAAAACCGGCGGATCTCAGGTAGGGGGTCCCGAACTGTGCGTCTAGGCCGGATGGTAACAGGAGGCAGGGGACACGAAGTTTTACCCAGGTTCGGGCCCTCTCGATGGAGGTAAAACCCTACGTCCTGCTTGATTAATATTGATGATATGGGTATTACAAGAGTTGATCTACCACGAGATCAGAGAGGCTAAACCCTAGAAGCTAGCCTATGGTATGATTGTTGATGTGTATGTTGTCCTACGGACTAAAACCCTCCGGTTTATATAGACATCAGAGAGGGTTAGGGTTACATAAAGTCGGTTACAATGGTAGGAGATCTGAACATCCGTATCTTCAAGCTTGCCTTCCACGCCAAGGAAAGTCCCTTCCGGACACAGGACAGAGTCTTCAATCTTGTATCTTCATAGTCCAGGAGTCCGGCGGAAGGTATAGTTCGGCTATCCGAACACCCCCTAATCCAGGACTCCCTCAGGGGGGAAACCCTAAAGGGGGCGCTCCCTTGCTTGGGGGGCAAGCCCCCTCCCCTTGGCCGCCGCCCCCCTCTAGATCTCATCTAGAGGGGGCCGGCCCCCTTCCTCCTTCCCCTATAAATAGAGGGGCAAGGGGAGGGCTGCACACAATATCCAAGGCGCAACCCCTCCCCTCCCCAACACCTCTCCTCCTCCGTAAAAGCTTGGCGAAGCCCTGCCGGAGTACTGCAGCTTCACCACCACCACGCTATCGTGCTGCTGTTGGAGCCCTCTTCCTCAACCTCTCCCTCCTCCTTGCTGGATCAAGGCGCGGGAGACGTCCTCGCTCCGTACGTGTGTTGAACGCGGAGGTGCCGTCCGTTCGGCGCTAGGATCTTCGGTGATTTGGATCACGACGAGTACGACTCCATCAACCCCGTTCTCTTGAACGCTTCCGCTCGTGATCTACAAGGGTATGTAGATGCACTCCTCTCTCCCTTGTTGCTAGATGACTCCATAGATTGATCTTGGTGATGCGTAGAAAATTTTAAAATTCTGCTACGTTCCCCAACAGATCGCCGGGTAGGAATATGCAATGCAATGAATTGATACTTGCTTAACTTACCATCTACTCTCTTCTTCTGGTTCAAGATGGATGCTGCCAGAAGCGTAGTCTTTGTTAGGACTAGCTATCCCCCTCTCATTCCGGCATTCTGCAGTTCAGTCCACAGATACTACCCATTTCATTGATACCAATGCATATGTGGTGTAGATCCTTGCTTGCGAGTACTTTGGATGAGTACTCACGGTTGCTTTTCTCCCTCTTTTCCCCTTTCCATTCTACCTGGTTGTCGCAACCAGATGCTGGAGCCCAGGAGCTTGACGCCACCGTCGACGACGACTCCTACTACACTGGAGGTGCCTACTACTACGTGCAGGCCGCTGATGATGACCAGGAGTAGTTTAGGAGGATCCCAGGCAGGAGGCCTACACCTCTTTCGATCTGTATCCCAGTTTGTGCTAGCCTTCTTAAGGCAACTTGTTTAACTCATGTCTGTACTTAGATATTGTTGCTTCCACGGACTTGTCTATGATCGAGCTCTTGTATTCGAGCCCTCGAGGCCCCTGGCTTGTAATATGATGCTTGTATGACTTATTTTATTTCTAGAGTTGTGTTGTGATATCTTTCCGTGAGTCCGTGATCTTGATCATACTCGTCTGCGTGCATGATTAGTGTATGGTCAAATCAGGGACGTCACAAAGCCCCCTGGCCTCTCTGAGCTCCCTCATCCACTCCGCCATCCACCACAAGTAGTAGAGGAGCCGCAGCCCGGCCAGGCAGGCCTCGGGCCGCCGTCCTCGAGCTCGAGCTCGTCGGCGATCCCCTCTGCTTGCCCCCTCCCATCCACTACTCCTCGAGCTCGAGCTCCAGCTCCTTCTTGGGCGACTCCCTAGTGCTTCACTGGTGCCTGCGGACCCTATTGGAGCCCCTGGAACTGCATCCCTCCGCCGTCTTCTTCATCTCTAGCGAGACCCGACCGTAGCCACCGCTGGGGACGAAGATTCTGAGCTACTCCGGCCACCTCTCGATGTACCACAGGTACATGCAGGTGCGCTGTGACCCCCTCTAGCCATCTATCCCTCTCAATTCGGCCGACGAGCCCTCCTCGCTGGCGTGAGTTCCGGCGGAGCACCGCCTGACGGTGTTCTGGACTAGGGGTACTCACCACGTCGTCCCCCAATCAGGTGGATCGAGCCGAAGACCCCTATGGCGGTTCACTCATGGGCCACTTCGGGCAGCCCATGCCTCATACAAGGAGGTTTCCACATGACTTGGCGCACAAGCCAAGGACTCTCCTAAAACCCTAGGCCTCTGGTGTGTTATATAAACCGAGACCAGGCTAGTCAATAGATAATCTAATATTCATTAGAACAATCTCGTGGTAGACATATGTACTATGTACCATCCCTAGTATGAATACAATCAAAAGTAGGATGTAGTGTATTATCTCTTCAAGAAAGCCCGAATCTGGATAAAATCCTGTGTCCGTGTTGCCATTGCTCCAAGACGCCTAGATTAAGACCCCTACTACGAGATATGTCGGATATGAAACCGACATTGGTGCTTTCATTGAGAGACTGTTGGGCGATCGTTGCGGATTGATGGGTGATCATATACATATCAGATCGGGATGAGTAGACAATTTAATGGCGGCGGCCGAATTGCACTTTCGGGAATCTAATAATGCAGCGTGCTGTTTTCCCTCACCAATTGTGCTATATGGCCACAAGTCCCAAGGCTGCCGTCTACCAGGGCCAGGTGCCGTTGGAGCATCATATTTACAGGGATCAGTCCGGCCGATGCATTGTACTACTCAATGTACGCATGCAAGATACTAGTCCTCGTGGCACAATAGTACTAGTACTATTCACTGGAGAAGATCAATCACGTTCATCCATGAAATCTATTTTTCCATAACTAGTAATAGTACTCTATATGTGCATTACTACTGCTTCGTGCAAACACCCAGGTGATATTTTTCCTTAATGCGAGTACTTAGTTGAATTGCTTTTGTTTTTGGAAGCCTTCGTTGTATTGCTTTTCGCATGAGATTTCCAAGCGGTGACACGATTGTACGGCGTTTTTTGTACTGCCGCAAGCCGGCCTCCTCATCGGTGGCTCGGCATACACTGCTCTACAATCCGCTCTTGCTCTACAGATACGGGCCTCGCGGCACCATTGTCAACTCGTCATCAAGCCGAACTTGTCGCCTAGGCCATATTTCATTAACTTTTTTATTCTGCTTAAATTAATTAAGTAGAGAATTTCTTTAAAACAAAGTATGACTATTTGTTATTATTTTTGGCTCGCACTCCTTTTTGTGCACATATTTGTTGATGTTCAATGCGTTGTCAGAGGAAGCCAACGATGAAAATTGTTTTGTGCTAATCGCCGCCTGCCGCTGCCGGACTGACTCCAACAGATGTTGTTTGGAAGAAGTCCAATCTGCTGCTGCCGAGAAGAGGACGCCTGATGATGACGGAAGTCCCATCCAAAATCTTCCGGAGACGTCCAGTCATCGGAGGCCAACGATGTGTAGGTCTTAGAGCATCTCCAGCCGCGTCTTTAGGAAGGTTTTTTCAGGCGATTTTTTTGCGCCGGCGTTAGAAAAATGGCCCAGTCGCGTCTCCAGAAACCCGATTTTCGTTAACCTGGGCCGAAAATAGCGTAGGCGGACTCAGGCCGAACCCGGCGCGCTGGGGGGCGTCCGGGGGCGCTGGGGCAAGCTGTTTTGACGCGAAAAAGCCGCGGGCCAGCCGCGTCAGCGACACGGCGCCTCGTCTTCCCCCAACGGCCTCGGTTTCCGTGGGGAATCAACGCCAAGACTGCCGCCGGTCAGCCTTGCCATTGATTCCTCACGGGCGGCGCGTCACAGGACGGCGCGCCGACGCCTCCCCTTCCTCGCACGCGTACACACGGATGCGGCGCGGCTATATAGCCGGTGGCCTGCACTCGTCTGTGCCCACACCAGCCCCGTCCCTCGCCGCCGCCCAGCCCCTCCCTCTCCCTATCTCTTCCGAGCGTCGCCGCCCAGCCCCTCCCTCTATCTCTCTACCTCTCCCGAGCCCGTCGCCATGGCGGAACGCTTCCCCGGAGACGAGGCGGCGGCCAACGGTTTCGGCCGCCGTTCGCTCCGCGAACAGGAGTCCTGGCTCCTGTTCCAGGCGAACATCCCGACGCCGCCGGACATGCGCACCGGGCCGACGGGGTGGAGACTCAGCGCCGGGGGAGTGCCCATTCCCCCGTTGCCCGACGCCGTGGAGAAGCCGAACTACTTCGCCGAGGAAGTCGAGGTCGTGTGCGCCTCCCTCACCGATGCCCAACTCTCCCTCCCCCAGTACGCCGCCGACAACCACGCGGCTTGGGCGGCGTATTTCGAGCGCCGCCAGCAGCAGCGCTTGGCGTCCACCAACGACGCGCCGGTGGTCGGCGGCTGGCGGAACAGCGAGGGGCGCCACCTGTGGTGAGGCGTCCCCGGCCGCACACTCGAGGGCGTGCTGACGTACCTCGAGGGCGGCAACGACCCGCCGTTGGCGTACCCGGCGAGGGCGTCCGCCCCGACGCAGCACTGACGCGCCGGGCCATGGGCGCCAAGGAGGTTCGGGTCCTCCTCCTCTTCTTCCTCCTCCCGATTTTCATCGCACTCCTCCGGCACTCCGGCCCTGCTCGGCGTCAAGGCCGAGCCCGCGGCGGAGACGCCGCTCGGCCGGCGCACTCGCAGCGCCGGCATCGTCATCAACGAGGGCGGCCGGCGTGCCTACTCGTCGGCTCCTCCTCCGCGCTTCGTCAAGCCAAAGACGGAGCCGAGGCTCGCGCCGGTGAAGACGGAGCCGGGGCTCGCGCCGGTGAAGAAGGAGCCGGCCGCGCCGGTGACGACGGAGCTCGACGACGACGACGCGGCCCTGGAATGGGCACGCAGGGACTCCATAGCGATGGAGAAGGAGCGCCTGGAGAAGGCGAAGGAGCGCCAGTGCGCCGCCCTGCTTCGCTTCGCGGAGCGTCGACGCGGCCGCGACGAAGGCGGAGTCGTCGTTATCTATGACAGCAACGACGACGACGACGACGACGCGCCGCCACCAGTCCGCCATGGCGACACCGGGCAGGGGTCCAGCAGGGGCGCCCGCGTCAAGGAGGAGAAGGCCGCCGACGACGATGGCGGCGACGGCGGCGACTTCAGCCAGTTTTTCCTTTAGATTAGTTTATGTATATGCGCTATGTAATGAAAATCCGTGAACTTCGCCGAAATGTGCCGAAATTTATCGTGTTTGGCCGAAATTTATCATGTTTAAGCCGAACATCGCCGAACTTCTTTTATTTTAAAACGTGCCTGGGGCAGCTCTGAGGCCGACGGCTGGGGACCAACTTGCTTCCGGGCCCAATTTTTACGCCGGCTCACCCCAGGCGGCGATTTTAGACGTCCCTGAAAGGCTAACGGCTGGAGATGCTGTTAGGACTGCAACTGGTTGAGATCAATGTTCAACAAAGGGCTGCACACATCAGGGAGACTTCCTGTTTTTCCTTTTTAATATTCAGCATCTAGTCGGCCCCTGGTTCTCTGCTACTTTCTACTAAAAAGGTACACAAACCAAAAGTACTGCTAACCAATTTGGGACTAGTTTTGCAGCACGGTACCCAAAATCTAGTACTATTGCTTTCACGTATTGGTGGATCCCGTAAATGATCAAAGCAATTTGGTTCTTGTTGCTAATTCATTATGGATTAGTTCGTCTATTCGCATCGATCTGCTACAGTCATCACCCCAAATAGGTTTTATTTTTCCTAACTATTCAATTAGCTCGTAAAAATTATTGCATGCGGAATGTTTTTCTGTTAGGTTTGTACTGTTGTATGTATATAGATTACAGTACGGCCTATGTTCGCGTCCGCTGCTTGGCGATACATCGGATCCGGGTACATCGGATCGGGACTCAATCTGACCAACAGGCGATCCAGCGGAAGAGATGGTGCGGAAGCAGTATCCTAACAGGGATTTGGCTCCATGGCAGCACACAAACAGGAAGATTTAATTATTTTTCCCTTTTTAATTCAGCTCTTTATCGGCCGCTGGCAGTTCCTAATAATCCTTTTCGAAAAGTGCATAGACCTAGAGTATTTCTAACTTAATTAAATACTTGTTTTGCAAACACGGTCCTTGTGATCTAATCTACAAACACTACTTCACGTATTTATGAATGCTAGTAGTCTAGCTAGCACTACTTCGAGTAACGATTAAAGTTCGACCGATGTTTCTTTATTTGCTCAGTCCTCCATGATCATCACCGTCCAGGTTATATTTTTCTTAGCTATTTATTTAACACATAAATTATTACACAGTGAATATTTTCTGTTCTTTTGTGCTGCATTATTTTTGCAGAGAAATTTTTCCGACCCGCGTACATGGCGTCGGTCTGGCCAGTCTCACATTGTCACCTCGGCATGTCAACCAATGTCGATATTGACCTCGCGCCAGATAATCAACCTTTACTATGTCACGCCGCCATCTCGGCGATCCGACGTCGTCGTCCAGCCTACGCCGATCATGCCAGACCAATTTCAATGAAGTCACAGGGAGATTTGATTTTTTTCTTCTTTTCTCTATTATTGAATTAAGTTTGGAGACCGTCTACACTTTCACTGATGGTCTCACTTTAATGTGCTTCCCTGATGCAATTAGCACTACCAGTTGCTTCACGTCCATGGAGCATCGATTAATCCAACAAGCAGCTTACGTGGTACCTTCCATATGAAGTTGTATGAGTACTTTGGGACGGCTCTTTCACAACAATTGCTACATGCGGATCAGACCGACAGCCACTGCGCCGACCGACACCTCCGCACAATGAGTTCGGATCATACCAGGACAACATTATCGTCGCGTGCATGGCGACTTGCATCGACATCTCCGGGCTGCCACTTCGTCGAACTGATCTTGGCGCCCAGGCCAAACTTACCTGATTAATTATGCAAAAAAAATTGTTTCTCAATTATTATTGTTTCTTGCTCGCACTATTTTATGTGTGCAGGTAATGAATTTTGACTGCGTCACGTGGTCACTTCGGTGTGCCGATGTCATCGTCCCGCCTCCGATGACCCAATTAATGCGGGATTCACCTCGCCACAGGGCCCATGCCGTGTAGCCACTTCGGAGTGTCGAGCTCCCCGCTCGGCCACCTCGGGACCAGCCTGGGGGCTCGAACTTTGTCCCACACCAAGCTCGGATCGCGTCTTCAATGCCGAACACATTAACCAGCTAAGTTGCTTTCATGCTCAAAGTTTTAATTTTTTTATTTGTGTTTAGTTTGACTGTGCTCACATACGTTGTTTGTTAAAAGAAACTCCCTTTTTCCATGTTAACTAGGGGCTCTTAAAATTTATATGAGCCGTTTTATTGTAAATATGTTTTCTTCTTGGTCGTTGCAAAATCTTTTTCTACTGCTCCTTTTTCGACTCGAGTGTATGGTCAATAGCAGGATAGCCTGGCTTCTCTCTAAAGCCGCTCGAGTTTAGTTCGCTAAACTTGCCTCGGAGAAGCACTCCGCCTTCGGGATAAGGAGGTTGAAGCCGATGCTGACCCACTTGCAGTCTAGAGACAGGATGTGTCATATTAAAGCACGTCAGAAGCACAAAAAATTTAAGACCAATTTCGGATTAGCACCAAAAACTTGATTTAATTCGGACGTAAATTTTTTAGTGAAGTTTTTGGTTTTCCAAGCTTATGGCACTTTTAGCCTATTTGTGTGTTTCTAGCATAAGTCTTGCAGTACAACGTCGGACACTTTTAAAGCTTCGGCAATATCAAACACGAAGCTACGACTAGAGCCGAACCCGCCAAAAGCCTATGTACTCCGAGGAGTCCTCGGCGAAACGTTCTCGGATATTGCTTTATATGTATCGGTTTTGAATTGTATCTTCGATCAATAGTTGGGTTGCCCGGCTCATGTGCTTGCCTCCTACATTCCGCTTTATTCGGCTAGGTGTGCAAAGGGAAAACCACTGCGATTGTGCTTCCAGGTCGAATGGTTAAGCACCTCAGTGGAGAAAGCCTAAAACTGACTGTCACAATGGGCGTAAACTGGTCAGCGATCCGATGATGGTGTCAAACTATAGATCGATACCGATTACCCCGTGTTAAACGATGGGCCTTTCGTAACATTGGCCAAAGTGTTAATGGGTAGACTTCGGTCGGTACCGAACACTAACCGGGGGCTTGTAGCTAGCTTCCCTAGTTCAAAGCTCCTATGACTAAGTGAAAGTTATAAAGCCCACATATCTGATTGCCTCGTTTCCACTAACACAACCGCCTTCGGGCACCAAGACGTCGGCTAAGGGTTGTTTTGTTATTGTGGAAACACATTGTGTAGCATCTAAAAGGGGTGGAAGCCGACGATGGGCCACTTTCAATTGATAAATGGTCGCAACGGAGTCAAAATAAACATATCATTGGCATTTGTATTTAATATACGAGGGCTACCTTCCATATTCATCATTATAAAGCCATAAAGATGCATCATTTTGACTTAAGATTTTGGCCAAGCTGGGTTGCCTGGCTCCTGTGCTTACCCCTACGTTCTCGATTGTTCGGCTAGGCAGTAAAGGTAGCACCTTTGTGATTGTTACTACTGGGTCATCCGAGTTAGTACCTCAGACTGGGTGAAGCCGAAAGCTAGCGATCTTAAAGGATATAATTGGTCGGCAATGACGGAAGTGAAAATTTAGGTTCGCTAAATACCACATAGTTCGAGAACTTACCTCAAACTAAATCCTCAATATTTTTCTCCCACATTGATCGGAGGTGAGGTTGCATGATCACGGTCGGCATGACAACCCAATGAAAGGAACCGATAGTGGGACTATTTTCTTTAAAACATGTTTCTTACATTAAATAGTAATATAACATTCTCTCCGCATACCTTTGTTTATAAAACCATATGGCTGAATTGCCTTGTTTGTCGTAAATCTTTGCCCTCATAAAGGCTTTATAAAGTGGGACAAGCACTCCCCGGCTACTGGCCGAAGAGGTTGAAGGCGATGGTCGGTCAACAAGGTTTTGTACAGTGCGGATCCGAGCATTAATGATATAGAGTACTTGGATACATAGAATTATTACACATAATTTGTGATTATACTCTAGATATTGATCCTTAATTCGGCCACTCGTGCCCACATTAAGGATCAGGGGCTACTCGGCTTCGGGCTTATCATTTACTAATATTAAAGGGGCACATCGATCCCCTGATCTGGTGTTGCCACCCGACCGGTGTCTCGGGGGCTACTGCATTGTCTATTCAATACAGCAAAATCAAAGTGCTCAGTGTTCGGCTTGACCGAACTATGGGCAAACACATCTTCGGTTAACGATAGGAACTATCTAGGACCTATCCGACGTCAAGCTAATATATTACGGTGACTTCTCGAGACCCTCTCTCAAGGGCTCGTCAGCCGATCACTATCTCCTCTAATGTGCATCTCGGATTTTAGGCTGACACGCACCTTGAGGGCTACTGCCTATATATCTTGTTAGTGAATAAATTGCATCAATCGGAAATAAAATCCGCAAACAATTAGCCCAAGCCCGAGGTGGTGCATCACCTCGGAAGCAGATAAAGCTCGGTTGCAAGTGGTTGGCTCCATAGAGGGTATTTCCGGCATTAAGCTCGGCTAAACTCCTTTGACTTTTTCAAGACCGAGGTAGTCTATAACACCTCGGGTATAGTCCGGCGTTGGATCTCGGATACAATCTGGCGTTGGAGCTTGGATGCAGTCCAGTATTGGAGCTCGACTACAAAAAGACACCTCGAATGCAGTTCGTTGTTGGAACTTGTATAGAGTCCGACATTGGAGCTCGGATGTGAAAGGACACCGCCACACAAGAAACACTTGAAACCCGAGGTCTGGCGAAAAATAACAAGGCATTGATACATGCCAAAAACTTAAAGGGGCTCCTCGGATACCCGACGTGTACCCTCTTCGGATTCACTTCGACGATCCTCAAGATCGGAGATGAGAAGATTTGTTGAACCAGTTTTCAAGAACGACGGTCGAAGATGAAGAACAGTTCGGACGAATCGAGGAGTGTCCCCAACTTGAAGACCGGTTCGGGGGGCTACTGACAGTGTCCTGGACTAGAGGGTACTCACCACGTCGTCCCCCGATCAGGTGGATCGGGTCGAAGACCCCCATGGCGGTTCACTCATGGGCCACTTCGGGCAGCCCATGCCGCATACAAGGAGGTTTCCACATGACTTGGCGCACAAGCCGATGACTCTCCTAAAACCCTAGGCCTCTGCTGTGTTATATAAACCGAGGCTAGGCTAGTCAATAGATAATATAATATTCATTAGAACAATCTCATGGTAGACATATGTACTATGTACCATCGCCAGTATGAATACAATAATCAAAAGCAGGATGTATGGTATTATCTCTTCGAGAGAGCCCGAACCTGGGTAAAATCCTGTGTCCGTGTTACCATCGCTCCAAGACGCCTAGCTTAGGACCCCTACTACGAGATATGATGGATATGGAACCGACACCAACACCCCTATGTTTTCCACTCTCTCTCTCCCCACATCTGATGGGCGGGGCCCACTATTAGCCTCTCCCCTCACGCCCAAAGCGGTACGACTAGAGGCGTATTCGCAGAATACGTCTTCGATGTCACCTCCTGGATTTCTTTTATTTCAAATTTAATTCAAATACTTTGACCAGCCATAACTTTTAAACCATAAGTCCACATGAATTGATTTTTTGCATTCTGTATGTATTGAAAACTTCTAGCAGCACACCAAAATGGAGATTTTTCTCTACTGTCTAGAATTTCTGGCGAATTTCAGAATGAGTCTTGATATTTTCTTTTGCTGTTTTTAAATATTTTCAGAGGGAGAAGCTTGTCTTGAAGATAACCAGGAGGAGTGTGAACCTCCTCTACACTAAGGCAAGCCACACCAACATTTGTATGGTGTCATTTCAATATTCATGATTTTTCCTACTTGAATATGAGTTATTTCATGCATTTAATTATTTAAATGAATATTGCATATGCTAGTTACTTTGTCCTAGTTGAAATGTTTAGTTTACAGTACTGTTTGATTGCATGGACTATTTTAAGGCAGTAGAAGTAGTTTTGATTGTTTGGTTATGCTTTTGGATATGATCGGTAGTATTTTTCTTTAATTGAGTTATTGATTTTAATATATTATGGCATAAATAAAATGATGAGTGCTAAAACCAGTGAAATTGAAATCAGTGAGTTAAAATGATGAGTGGTGCAAGTAGAAAACTTTAATGATGTTGATCCGTTTACTTTAGTGATATGTGAATTTGATGCACGTCGGATAGTTGCATGTTCATGGCATATGATGACTCGAGTTATTTTCATTTCAAGTTAAACTTGATGTTAATTCAACTTAAACATAATGTTGATCGAGTCATGGTGCCACTGAATCAAGTTTTCCCAGTGCAACCACATTGCCTTTATGGGTAGGTTGTTATTCAGCCCGTTGTCATGCCTCCGGTCGGTACCTCCAACGAGGGAAGGTTATGGGCATGCGGTACCCTGGCCCAGTAAGCAGACATAACCTTGTCAGTCCATTTGTTGTTATGGTACCTTCTCCCCATTTGGGACCATTTAAGTTTTGCCATGACGATGGTCGTTGATGTCTTTGGTAGACACGGGGCACCCATGAATTATCCTAGAGGGGAGTTGGTCAGAGTGGCCGGGAGAGTGGCATGGCAATGGGAGGGTTCTATCAGAATGACATTGGTCCACCCGAATGGGAGTGCGAGGCCATGGATGCTGTGGTGTGGGTACAGTGTGCTAATCTCTGCAGAGTGTTTATTAAATCTAACGATAGCCGCATCCTCGGTAACGGACATAGCTCGAAAGTAAGTCACACCATGGATCAACATGAGTAAGTAATCTTGCACACTAAATTTATATGGTTGGCACTGGTTAAGTGATGAGATTTGGGATATCATGAGATGATCTTTGCGGGAACCAAAGTGTTGGTTTCGGATGTGATCCGGGTATGATCACCGTTTTGGTTACAAGGTAACCTGTCTAGTAAGAGTGTCCATGGGACTCAGTGTTATAGATGTTTCGCTTCATAAGTAGTATGTTATTGCATTGTATATAACTTGATTAATTGTCATGATATTGTTTGCCATTATGCTTGTGCTTGTTGTGAGCTTGCAAGTACATTCAATGTACTGACCTGGTGTGTCATGCCAGCTTTCAGGAAAATCTTATCGGATCGGAGTGCTACCCGTGTCTGGATCGTGTCCACATCTGTGTCCCTGTGCTATGGAGTTCCACTTCATCGTCGTTCCGCTGCCGCGTAGTTATCGTGATCGAGGCCCCTTCATGTTCATTAAATAATATACATATTGTTCAGTCGCACCGTGTGTGCCGCTTGGCCTCGCTACTTGATGTAATATTGAACTATGTTTCTTCTAGTATCAATAAAGCGGTTGTTTTCTGTATCATGTTGTTATGTGTTGCCAGAAGACTTGATCTCTGGGATGGCAATACAAGGTAAACCAGTTGCTCTGAGCCGGCGTGCCACAACGCTTGGTATCAGAGCCGCGCTGACTGTAGGATATGCTAGGCCGTCGACGCGCTAGTTGAACGGTAGCTAGTCTAGTTTGAGTGCCGGTAGTAATAGAAATTGGTTGCTGCATTGCAGGCATTTTATTTATTGTTATTGCTAACCGTCTAATGATTTTGAGTGTAGATGGCTTTGGTTCCATTCCTGTACCAGTCCGAGCCAGCACCGTACACCTCACCGCATCTACTTCAGAACGTTTGGCGTCGACTCTACCCAGAGGGTGCTGATCCAGTGTACCAGGTGTATCGGGAGCATCTGGCCGGCTCACTGTATGAGTATTACGCGAATGTCACTTTACACCATAGTTCCCCTTCAGGCGCTTACACCCATTCCTCTAAGGGCGGTTTAGCTTCCACGCCGTCTCAGGGCATCCAGTTTGCTGCACTCGAGGCTCTTGTAGACCTGCGCTACAACGAGGTTCGCATGCAGGCTCATCTAGGTTTCTACTTCTACCCATCTCTACACGACAATGGGCGTATCCGCTTCCCTTTTATTGATCCGGTGTGCGATTGTCCTTCTAGCCACCTTTCTTGCTATATCACCGCCAGTTATCTCTTGATCTATGAGTTGGCCAGAGAGTTAACCCGAGCCCGTATAGCCCTTGCCGCTTCTCGGAATAGGAACCCTCCACCTACTGTCGGATTTACCCCATTCGTTCCTCCAGCCTTCGTTACCCCTGCTACTCCAGTGACCACTCAGGGTACCATGAACCCTTTGGCGGTGACTCCTCGTAGTGCCCCTGCTGCATGGGCTTCCCTTGTCGCTACTCCTGCAGCCCCTATGCTCCAGACTCACCCCGCACCTACCCCTGAGGGAGAGTCCTCGAGGCAGCGCCGTCGTGTCATTTTTAACCCGGAGGATTCCACTATCAGTTCAGGATCTGAGTCCGGCTCAGGAGAGGATCCCGCAACACCAGCCGAGCACTAGATCGTTAAAGTATCTGCAGTCGTCATGAGGTTTATGTATGGACGTAGTCGTACGTGTCATGATGTTTAGTTTCATGTATGAGGGTAGTCGAACCCGTCATGATGTTTACTTTTCATGTATGAGTCTATGTATAATTATGTTGGAACCTTTTTATTATTCTCCTTGGCTTTCATTGCTTTCTTTCGGGTTTGTCGCTGGCCTTTCTTCCCATTTTTGGATCTTGCTCATCTCGGTTGCTTTATATTGGGAAAACAAACAATAGGATGATGCGGGGAGGCAGCAGCAGCCACGCTTGTGAGGATGTCCCTGCTCGTCGCTCAGCAAGACAGATAGGACATTCCTCGGAGTCGTATTCTCCACCACCGCCACATCCGCCATCCATTGAACAAATCATGTGTATTTTTGAATAAAGGAGAAACAACGATCTGATTGAGCTGTTGAAAAGTGCACAAGCTATGGTTGGGCAGAATGGAAATCACAATGGTCATCACTCCAGGCTGTCAGATTTTCAGAGGACCAAGCCTCCCAGTTTCAGTCAAGTTATCAATCCTTTGGAAGTCGATGATTGGTTTAGGACTATTGAGAAAAAGCTTGAGATTGCTCACACTGAAGAAGCT
Source organism: Triticum urartu (assembly GCF_056163025.1). Taxonomy (NCBI): domain Eukaryota; kingdom Viridiplantae; phylum Streptophyta; class Magnoliopsida; order Poales; family Poaceae; genus Triticum; species Triticum urartu. Next base: position 520,214,626 of record NC_141875.1, on the reverse strand, counting down.
GACAAGGTTCCGTTCGCTACACACTATCTTGAGGGAGTTGCCGCTATATGGTAGGATAATGCTAAAGCTATGTGGCCTGGTGACGAACAAATTACTTGGACTAAATTCAAGGACCATTTCTGCAAATACCATATTCCCGCCGGTATTATGAAGGTCAAGCAACGCGAATTCCTCGCTCTCACCCAAGGAAGCCTGTCAGTAAGTGAGTACCTGCATAAGTTCAACCATTTGGCTCAATATTCTCTCTATGATGTGGCCACGGAAGAAAGGAAGATCGATAGATTTCTTGGAGGACTGAATCAACACCTCAGATGCACTCTCAGTATGCTCGACTTCCCGAATTTCCAGACTCTAGCAAACAAAGCCCTCATTGCAGAAAGGGAACACAAGCTCGTGCACGACAACATGCCCACCAGTAATGATCACAAGCGCAAGTTCGAGCCTAAGAAGGATGGACAACCAGTGCAGAAGGTTTGCACCTGGCAATAGACTCAGGTTGTGTACAAGCCCAATTGGCAGCAGAACATGAACAAGACCACTACTCAAGTCAAAAATGTCGTGACCAGCCCGCTGTGTGGAGAATGTCAATGGAACAATTCATGCTTCAATTGTGGGCAAACCGGACATTACGCCAGACAGTGCCCCATGAATGGCAAGCCAAATGCTCCATTCAGGTCGCAAGTCAACCACATGGGCCATATCCTGTCCATAAGACCATCCAAGGGCAAGTTCACCACCTCTTCGCAGACGAAGCCCAAGAGGACCCGGAAGTTATCATTGGTATGTTTCCTGTTAATAGCATACCTGTCGTGGGTTTGTCACGGCAGATGTCCTCGTGAAAGGACTTAGTCGTGGAGTCATCGCTACGGGTTAGCTTAAAGGGGTTAAAACGGACAAGGGACATGAGGGGTTTTATACTAGTTCGGCCCCTTCGATGAAGGTAAAAGCCTACGTCCAGTTGTGATTGGTATTGCTAGGGTTTCGATGACCAAGGAGCGAATCCGCTTTGCCTGGCTCTCGAGTTGTTGTGTGTTGTCCTCAAACCACGACCGGGTCATCCCTTTATATACATAGGTTGACACCCACCGGTTTACAGAGTCCCGAGGCCGGATCATAGAGGTGTCCGGCTCGGTCTCTATTCCTATAACTTACAATACAAGTTTATATGATAAAGTCGGTTTAGATCTACAGGCTTTAACACGCCTTTGGGCCTTGGGCCTTTGTAAAGCGCCACCATCTTCACATCTTCATGGGATTCTATCTTCACGGAGCTAACCCAGCCACTCCTAGCCGGTTTACCTCCAGTAACCATATCCCCAACATTAGGCCCCCGATTGATTTGAACTTGTTCATGTCAATCTTCAATACTTAGAAAAATTCTTACCCTGGCATTGATGTCTACTACAAAACCTTCTTCTTGTAGACGTTGTTGGGCCTCCAAGTGCAGAGGTTTGTAGGACAATAGCAAATTTCCCTCAAGTGGATGACCTAAGGTTTCTCAATCCGTAGGAGGCGTAGGATGAAGATGGTCTCTCTCAAGCAACCCTGCAACCAAATAACAAAGAGTCTCTTGTGTCCCCAACACACCCAATACAATGGTAAATTGTATAGGTGCACTAGTTCGGCGAAGAGATGGTGATACAAGTGCAATATGGATAGTAGTAATAGTTTTTGTAATCTGAAAATATAAAAACAGCAAGGTAACTAATGATAAAAGTGAGCGTAAACGGTATTGCAATGCTAGGAAATAAGGCCTAGGGTTCATACTTTCGCTAGTGCAAGTCCTCTCAACAATAATAACATAATTGGATCACATAAGTATCCCTCAACATGCAACAAAGAGTCACTCCAAAGTCACTAATAGCGGAGAACGAACGAAGAGATTATGGTAGGGTACGGAACCACCTCAAAGTTATTCTTTCCAATCAATCCGTTGGGCTATTCCTATAGGTGTCACAAATAGCCCTAGAGTTCGTACTAGAATAACACCTTAAGACACAAATCAACCAAAACCCTAATGTCACCTAGATACTCCAATGTCACCTCAAGTATCCATGGGCATGATTATACGATATGCATCACACAATCTCAGATTCATCTATTCAACCAACACAAAGGACCTCAAAGAGTGCCCCAAAGTTTCTACCGAAGAATCACGACGAAAACGTGTTCCAACCCCTATGCATAGGTTCATGGGCGGAACCCGCAAGTTGGTCACCAAAACATACATCAAGTGAATCACGTGATATCCCATTGTCACCACAGATATCCACGGCAAGACATACATCAAGTGTTCTCAAATCTTTAAAGACTCAATCCGATAAGATTACCTCAAGGGGAAAACTCAATTCATTACAAGAGAGTAGAGGGGGAGAAACATCATAAGATCCAAATATAATAACAAAGCTCACGATATATCAAGATCGTATCACCTCAAGAACACGAGAGAGAGAGATCAAACGCATAGCTACTGGTACATACCCTCAGCCCTGAGGGAGAACTACTCCCTCCTCGTCATGGAGAGCACCGGGATGATGAAGATGGCCACCGGAGAGGGATTGCCCCCTCCGGCAGGGTGCCGGAACGGGTCTAGATTGGCTTTCGGTGGCTACGGAGGCTTCTGGCGGCGGAACTCCCAATCTATTGTCTTCTCTGGAAGTTTTAGGGTACGTAGGTATATATGGGTGAAAGAAGTACGTCGGTGGACCGAAGGGGTGGCCACGAGGCAGGGGGGCGCACCCTAGGGGGGTGGGCGCGCCCCCCACCCTCGTGGGCACCTCCCTTCTTTCCTGACGTGCACTCCAAGCTTTTCCGGTAGCTTTCCTTCCAAAAATAACTTCTCCAGTTGATTTAGTTCCATTTCGACTCTGTTTGATATTCCTTTTCTTCGAAACACTAAAATAGGCAAAAAACAACAAATCTGGGCTGGGCCTCCGGTTAATAGGTTAGTCCCAAAAATAATATAAAAGTGGATAATAAAGCCCAATATTGCCCAAAACAGTAGATAACATAGCATGGAGCAATCAAAAATTATAGATACGTTGGAGACGTATCAGGCATCTTCGTATAAATCTGGTAAATCACCGTGACGTCATCCTTTAAATCTGCAGTAAATTGTTATGACGTCATCTACCCGTTGAAGCCGAAGAGACCCTTCATTAATGAATGTCCAACCCTCGAGGCGACATCCGTATTAACTACTCATTTCCAGCTCCTCCATTTACACACATGTCGCTTATCGGTTCACCTTATAAATAGGACCACGGGCCCCTCTTTTTCCCCTTCGTCTCCTTCACCTCTTCTTCCTCCTTGTGACATCTCTGTCCCTGAGCGCCGCCACCACCACCAAGCTTCGCCTCCATCTCTCCGCCGACCGCTACATCAACCTGGTTGCGCCAGAAAGCTGCGACGCTCCTTCGTTGCTTCAATCAGTCTCTGTAAGTCTTTCCCTTTCCCCCTTTGTAGATCTGTTTAGGTTTCCCTCGTTCTTCGCAATTCATCAAAGTTCATCAGGGCTCCAGTGCGGCTCTTCCCTGTGCCTCCTTATCTATGGCTAAAAAACTTCAAGCTTGATATATTGCTCGTAATGGTTTACTTTTCGCTACCACAACAAACCTTTTGTACCTGAAAAACTGATCTGAACCATTACGAACTGCTTTGGGTCCAACCCTTTTAGGTCAAAATATTTTTTCTCTCCTGTCTTTCAGTAGATCCAAAATTTCCATGTCCCCTTGTGGAACCTGTTTCACCGTACTTAGTCATTTTTACGTTGGATATGTATCCTCTTTACCACATAGGCGGTTTACCTTTGTAAAAACAACCTATCACATACCATTAGTCCCTTGGTAAACCGGCAAACCCTTTTTACATCCGTTGTTATAATCTGGTTTAACAACATGCGTATACCTTTATTCTGATATGACCTTGTCATTCATTATTGTATCAGCCTCCGGTTTACGCAATTTTACATAGCCATATATCTTTATTCCGTCGCACGTTACGTCCCACCATGAATGATTTGTAAACCGGTATTTCCTTTCAGCTTTTCGTTTGCAATGGCCAAATAGTTTTATGCTTGTAACTGGGCTCCTTCCCGGGTTACCGAAGAACAGTTGAACGGAATGGTCAATATTGGCACTTTGCCCAAAAAGACTGAGATTCGTGGCGAGTTCCATGAACAGAGAATCCTCCTACCCCGAGGCAGGGTGAGGTAGTGGTCTTTGTTGACCACATAGGCCGTGGTTTCAAACCGCCGGGGTCGAAGTTTTTCCAAGATGTTCTTGCCAGTTTCCAGCTCCATCCTCAAGATATTGGACCCAACTCGGTGTCCAATATATGCAACTTCCAAGTCTTCTGTGAAGTGTACTTACTAGAAGAACCAACTGCTGAGCTGTTCTGGGATTTTTTTCATCTGAACCGGCGCACCGAATTTGTAGACGGTCCCAACACTGAAGTTGGTGGCGTCTCCATTCAAAAGCGGAAAGAAGTTGAGTTCCCTCATGCCAAGATGCACAGTCACCCTAAGGACTGGAACCAGACTTGGTTCTACTGTAAGGATACCTCTCCTGAAGATGAGAACCCTCTGCCAGGCTATCGTGCCCACCGGCTTTCCAACACTCATCCATTACTGCAACGTTTAAGTGCTGCGGAACGGGCCACATATGCCCCTTAACTCGCCAAGCTCCGAGCCTTTATGGCCAACGGTTTATCGGGCGTCGACTTTGTGCGTTGCTGGATATCTTGGAGCATCTTGCCATTAAGCCGCCGCTCCAGTTTAATGTGTGAGTACACCGGTGAATTAGAAGACCCCCAACACCACATCAACATTCAGTTAACCGACGAAGAGAACACTGAAGGTGTTAAGAAAATTTTGAATGAATCAGAATCTGTCTGTCGCCGAACCGGCTTGAGCCCCTTCTACACACAAAATAAACCGCCTGCTGTAAGTACTATCCTTCCTTTTTATCTTTGACATCTTTTTAAATTGTTCAACCCATAAACATTCTTCTGTTTGTCTATAAACAGGGTGATGGTCCATTCTGGAAGAAGAAACCCGCAGATAAAGCGGCAAAGCCATCCCGTCCCAAAACAAAAGCTGTCAAGAGAACCTCAAAGCGGAAAACAGCTGAACGTATCAACATGGAACTAGATGAAGATGGAGATGAACCGGAAGTTGAGGTAGAACTTGACTCACTTGGCTCCCTTTTCATGCACCTCATTAACAATGATCTTTATCAGGAGGACGTGGAAGGTAGCCAGGCTGATGACGTAGAGGTAATTACGCTTTCCTCCGGTTCAGACTCTATGCCAACACAAAAAACCCGTCAAGCGGTCCGGAAAGTATGCTTTTCTCATCCTCTTGCTTACTTGGATCCAACATTTATTTTGAAGACGCAGCAGCACGAGGCTCGCCGGACAACCCGGCACAGCGGCCAACAGGTCACTTCGGCCGGTTTACCTGACACCCTGGTTCGGAAGCGCCGATCTGAGGTCTCCCCCACTTTTGACAATTCTTATCCCAAGGCAGGTTATTTCCGACAACCTCTTAATCCATCCGATTCAAATTATCAGGTGACACCTCCCTCATCCTCTGGAGAGTCAACAGCGACCCAACTCCCTCCTCTCAAAACTGTAGCTAGGTAAGTACTCAAACCCTTTCTTCAAATGTTTGCATATCTTGAATAGTATGCTTAATTTTCACCTCTTTTATTTTTGTTTGCAGAACCAAAGCCAGACCCAGCAAAAAAGCTCGGGTGAACAATCCGTCTGAAGACCAGGTGGTTCTTGAACAGGAGCAAACAGGTGAACCGGACCAAACTGATGAACCGGAGGGTCCCCATCCTGAAGCTACCTTTGATGAGCCACCCCCTCAAGATCAGAATATCGACGAACAAACAGAAGCTGACACTGCTGTTCCTGATACTGAACCGGCAGCTCCAATCCAGGCTAGTCCGGTGAGAGTTACTGGCACTCCACCATCACCCGTAAAAACTACTGGAGGCCAAGGAGATGATGTTATCATTACTGGCATGGGCCGCAGCTCTCCTGGCCATCCTGTAATCTTGGCCAAACATAGTGCCAAAGAAGAGCGTGCTGCCATGGAGAAGGGTAAATGGAGCACTGATTTGTCAAGTTATGCTCATCTCAGCGCTGAAGAACTCCACTCCAGTTTTTTAAACCGTCTGCACTCAAACCGTGATTATGAAGCCGGTTTGGTGAACCTGATGAAGGAACGCTATGAGGTATTTTCATCTCCTTTCATTTCTTGATTCCAAAGTCTAAACATCAGCCCAAGTAGCCCCCAAGGGCCGTTTTATGATGTTAATCTTAAACTAGGACCTTGTAATACCTTAATCCTTACATGTTGATCCTCAATATGTCAAGTCCTTAGTAAAAACAAAACCAATACTTTATCAGTGTAGTTATGTAGCTTTCATCGGTGTAGCCCCCAAGGGCCGGTTTAGCTTTGCGAGGTAACCCGGGTCTTGAATCCATGCGTCAGTTTTGAACAGATGTACATTAGCCCCCAAGTGTTAAGGATAATGCTTGCATTGTACTTGAGACTTGTGAAAGATTTGTTGATAATAGAGCAAATAGGCATTAGCCCCCAAGTACGAAGTGCATAACTTGTTATACGCTTAGTACTTAGAAAATACATATCCTGTTGCTGACATATCTTTGCCTTTGTAGGCCGAGCTAAATAATAGGGATGCTCGAACTGCTGATCTCCAAGAGAACGTGAAGTCCCAACAAGCAGAGGCTTCGAAAGCCAAGGAGGAGCTGACCAATGCCCTGGAAGCTATGGAGAAGTTAAAAGAGACTTTTAACAAGGAGCGTGCTGACTGCGAAGCAGAAAAGGTCGGTTTAACCAAGAAAGCTGACGATGCAGAAGCAGCCCTGAAGCCAGTGGTAGACGAACTGACCGGCTTGAAGCGGCAGATCGACGCCATGACGTCCACTGTGTTTGGTAAGTACCTCCTTATGTTGTTTGTCTAATTCATGAGATCTTATCATTTACCAGTTTCCTGATATTAAACCATGACAGGCACTCGTATTGCTCATCTGGGCGCTGACATGCGGATGAAGCTTAAAGCGGCTTACACCTTAATAGAACAGCTATACTCCGGATCCCAGCATGCTATTTGCACTGCAGCCTACAACAAACCGGAGCCATCATTGATAAAAGAAACCCTTGAGAAGTTGGCCATGCTACCAACCCAGATTACAGAACTGAAGAGGGCAGCCGCAAGATCAGGAGCATTGACCGCACTAATCCGGGCCAAGGCATGGATTCCGGACCTTGAAGTGGATGACATCATTAAAGGATATCCAGGTGTGAAGGAGGAAGGTTCAAACTTCAACAATGATGATCTCCGAAGGCTGACAAAGGAGATGCGGCCAATAGCCAGCAAACTGGTGGAGGATACAGACATATCTCATTTCCAGCCGGTTTACGACGCTAAAGGAAAGAGACAGCTTGCCATAATCCATGAGGTTGACGAACTTGTGCCTCCAATCCGTAAGCATACTTATGCTCCTGACATTGACCCCTCCAGCCTTATCCATGAAGAGGCCGTGTTTCAAGCTTTAACCGGAATCGATTGGTCAATGGTTGATTTCTAGCGTCTGGGGAGGGATGAAGGGGAGGTGATTGCACCAGATGACCCTCAATCGTCAAGCCGTCCCGATGAAGCATTCTAAACCGGTAGCCGGTTTATCAACTACAGTGTGCTACTGCCTGAAACAATTATTCAATTGGAGCCGTTTTGAAGCTTCTTGTAATAGGATAGCAGAAACACCTTTATCTGCCATGCCATCGAGCATGCTTTGTGTTGCTTGATATTGTGAAAACTTGCTCCACTTTTGGAATCTATTTATGCATAATCCATTATACTTTATGTTCCTGCATATAAGAACTAGAAAGCGTCCTAGTGGTTTACCACTAGACGGGTCATGATGCCCAAAAGCCATACATAGCTTGGATGGATATCCAAGATTCATTTAAACCAGATAAGATAAATACTATCTGTGACATACCTCTTTTAGCTGACCAACTGCTTGTATGATAAAGGTGAAGAACACCAGTCCATAGCATTGTCAATTCATTACCCTTTTGCCGGTTCATATAGAAACCATTTGGAGCTATAATAGCTGCATAATTCTGGTGATATGTAATCAAAAACCAGACTGGAAGAATATACTGCCGATATAAAACCGATCATGTACTGACAACTAAGTGTTGAAAGGCATGCCGGGTTGGAAAGAACACCGGTTTATCAGAAAAAATATTTATAAATCCCTTATCATAAAAAAATTGCGAAGACAAAAAATATACAAGGCTTTTCATGGGCTGCCAGGCCACTGAGTTAAACCATTTTGCAAAGCCTGTTAAGATGGACCTCAATCTTTAACCAATCACTATTTTAACTTTGACAAGTTCAGGGTCCATGGGATTGATTGTCAAACGTTCGATGGGTCATACCAGGTTTACCTGGACGGAGTGGCTTACTTAAAGAGGCAGGATAACCCGGAGTTTTAGGTGAATACACCTGGCTCCCAAGCCTGGCTTGATAGCCTATTACAAGGGTTCAAGCTCACTGTTCTTTGAGAAGCAAGGAGCCCCCAGGTAATATGTGAGCTATGCTCAGTAGTTACCTATGTTTGAACTGTGCTTAATGCAACAGATTCTCTTTGGCTCCACATAATTTCCTTTTGGCTTAAAGCCTGTCAAGAGGTGTAGCTATGGTGTGAAAACAACCAAGCCCCCTAGTGATATCCCTTTTTGGTTTTAAACCGATCAAGAGGTGTAGCTATGGTTCAGATATGACCAAGCCCCCTAGTGATGTTCTTTAGATCCGTGTGGCCGTAAAGGCCGGTTTAACAAAACTCCGCTTTGTCAGTAGAAGCTTTTTGTATGCTCACACAAGATGTAAAAAAGAATAGAGACCCCAATTTATTCGAGGCTCCGGTTTATTATATAATATATACATTGTCATAAGTATGTACATAAGAAGAGCCTGTGGCTCAAGTATAGTAAGGCTGAAGAAGAGCTATATTCCACGGCCGCTTGGTCTCCTCCTCCGATTTACGTGAGTCTTTGTGCTATCGAACATCAATGAGGTAGTATGACCCGTTGTGCAGATTCTTGCTGACCACAAAACGTCCTTCCCAAGGTGGGGATAACTTGTGCATATCAGTCTGATCCTGGATGAGCCGGAGCACCAGATCACCCTCTTGAAAGGTTCTGGTCTTAACCCGACGGCTATGATAACGTCGGAGATCTTGTTGATAAATCGCCGAACGTGCTACTGCGAGATCACGCTCCTCATCCAACAGGTCCAGTGAGTCCTGACGCGCCGTCTCATTATCAGCTTCAATATAAGCTGCCGCACGGGGCGAGTCGTGACGGATGTCACTAGGAAGAACTGCCTCCGCTCCATAAACCATGAAAAAAGGCGTGTAACCCGTAGATCTGTTAGGTGTGGTGTTGATGCTCCATAACACAGAAGGAAATTCCTCCACCCAACAACCTGCTGTCCGCTTCAAAGGAACTATGAGCCGGGGTTTAATACCTCTCAAAATTTCATGATTTGCCCTCTCCGCTTGACCATTAGATTGGGTGTGAGCCACCGATGCTATATCAAGCCGGATGTGCTCACGTTCGCAAAATTCCTCCATCTCCCCCTCTAACAGATTAGTACCATTATCAGTTATAATACCATGTGGAAAGCCAAACCAGAATATCACCTTTTTGATGAACTGAACCGCCGTGGCCGCATCACACTTACTAACTAGCTCTGTGATACGTCTCCAACGTATCTATAATTTTTGATAGCTCCATGCTATATTATCTACCGTTTTGGGCAATATTGGGCTTTATTTTCCACTTTTATATTATTTTTGGGCCTAACCTATTAACCGGAGGCCCAGCCCAGATTTGTTGTTTTATGCCTATTTCAGTGTTTTGAAGAAAAGGAATATCAGACGGAGTCGAAACGGAACGAAATCAACTGGAGAAGTTATTTTTGGAAGGAAACACACCTGATGAACTTGGACCCCATGTCAGGGGAGACACGAGGTGCTCATGAGGGTGGCCCCCCTAGGGCGCGCCCCCCTGTCTCATGGGACCCCTGTGGCTCCTTCGACGTCCTCCCTGCACCCATATATACCCACGTGACCTAAAACTTCCAGAACGCAAGATAGATTGGGAGTTCCGCCGCCAGAAGCCTCCGTAGCCACCAAAAGTCAATCGGGACCCTGTTCCGGCACCCTGCCGGAGGGGGGATCCCTCACCGGTGGCCATCTTCATCATCCCGGAGCTCTCCATGACAAGGAGGGAGTAGTTCTCCCTCGGGGCTGAGGGTATGTACCAGTAGCTATGTGTTTGATCTCTCTCTCTCTCTCTCGTGTTCTTGAGATGATACGATCTTGATGTATCGCGAGCTTTGCTATTATATTTGGATCCTATGATGTTTCTTCCCCCTCTTCTCTCTTGTAATGAACCGAGTTTCCCCTTTGAAGTAATCTTATCGGATTGAGTCTTTAAAGACTTGAGAACACTTGATGTATGTATTGCCGTGGATATCTGTGGTGACAATGGGATACCATGTGCCACTTGATGTATGTTAAGGTGACAAACTTGTGGGTTCCGCCCATGAACCTATGCAGAGGGGTTGGCACATGTTTTCGTCGTGATTCTCCGGTAGAACTTTGGGGAACTCTTTGAGGTCCTTTGTGTTGGTTGAATAGATGAATTGAGATTGTGTGATGCATATCGTATAATCATGCCCACGGATACTTGAGGTGACATTGGAGTATCTAGGTGACATTAGGGTTTTGGTTGATTTGTATCTTAAGGTGTTATTCTAGTACGAACTCTAGGGCTATTTGTGACACTTATAGGAATAGCCCAACGGATTGATTGGAAAGAATAACTTTGAGGTGGTTTCGTACCCTACCATAATCTCTTCGTTCGTTCTCCGCTATTAGTGACTTTGGAGTGACTCTTTGTTGCATGTTGAGGGATAGTTATGTGATCCAATTATGTTAGTATTGTTGAGGGAACTTACACTAGTGAAAGTATGAACCCTAGGCCTTGTTTCAACGCATTGCAATACCGTTTACGCTCACTTTTATCACTTGCTGCCTTGCTGTTTTTATATTTTCAGATTACAAAAACTATTATCTACTATCCATATACCGCTTGTATCACCATCTCTTTGCAGAACTAGTGCACCTATACAATTTACTATTGTATTGGATGTGTTGGGGACACAAGAGACTCTTTGTTATTTGGTTGTAGGGTTGCTTGAGAGAGACCATCTTCATCCTATGCCTCCAACGGATTGATAAACCTTAGGTCATCCACTTGAGGGAAATTTGCTACTATCCTACAAACCTCTGCACTTGGAGGCCCAACAGCGTCTACAAGAAGAAGGTTGTGTAGTAGACATCACTCTACTTCCACCCACTTGGTGAACTTGTCAGCTGCCACTAACAAGTGGGTCTTTTTGTCCTTGGATCTCTTAAAGGGTCCAACCATATCGAGCCCCCAAGTCACAAACGGCCAAGTTATTGGAATCATCCTCAACTCCTGAGCCGGAATATGAGTGCAACGTGCACATTTTTGAAAACCGTCACATCTTTTGACTAAATCCTCAGCATCAGCGTGAGCTGTTAACCAATAGAAACCGTGATGAAAAGCCTTAGCCACCAATGATTTTGAACCGGCGTGGTGACCGCAATCTCCTTCGTGGATTTCCCGCAAAATCTCACAACCCTCTTGAGGAGATACACAACGCTGAATTGCTCATGTGACGCTGTACCGATGTAACTCACCATTGATTATGGTCATTGACTTGGAACACCGGATTATCTGACGGGCCGAGGTTTCATCCTTCGGTAACTCGCCCCGGTTCATGTAAGCTAGGTACGGGATTGTCCAATCCGGTACAACATGCAAAGCTGCTACCAATTGGGCCTCCGGGTCAGGAATAGCCAACTCCTCCTCTGTTGGTATCTTGACCGACGGATTATGTAGTACGTCAAGGAAGACATTTGGTGGGGCCGGTTTACGCTGAGGGCCAAGGTGGCTTAAAGCGTCTGCTGCTTCATTCTTTCGCCGGTCTATATGGTCAACTTGATAACCCTTGAAATGACCAGCCACTATGTCCACTTCTCGTCGATATGCAGCCATGAGTGGGTCTTTAGAATCCCAAGTACCAGATACCTGTTGAGCCACCAGATCCGAGTCACCGAAGCACTTAACCCGGCTTAAGTTCATCTCCTTAGCCATCCAAAGACCGTGGAGTAAGGCCTCATACTCGGCTACATTGTTAGTACAGGGGAACATTAAACGAAGGACATAACAAAACTTGTCACCTCATGGGGAAGTTAATATCACTCCAGCCCCCGAGCCCTCCAACTATCTGGATCCGTCAAAATGAATAGTCCAATATGTGTTATCTGCCTTTTCCTCTGGTGCCTGCAACTCTGTCCAATCATTGATGAAGTCCACGAGTGCTTGGGATTTAATCGTTGTGCGAGGTGTGTATTTGAGCCCGTGAGGTCCAAGCTCGATAGCCCACTTGGCAATCCGGCCAGTTGCTTCTCTGTTTTGAATGATGTCTCCCAGAGGGGCTGAACTGACCACTGTGATAGGATGACCCTGAAAATAATGTTTGAGCTTGCGTCTTGCCATAAACACTCCATATACCAGCTTCTGCCAATGTGGATACCTTTGCTTTGATTCAATAAGCACTTCACTGATATAATAAACCGGCTGTTGAACCGGATATTCCTTTCCAGCCTCCTTGCGCTCCACAACAATAGCCACGCTAACAGCTCTGGCATTAGCAGCCACATGTAGCAGTAAAGGCTCTTTATCGATCGGAGCTGCAAGCAAAGGCGGTTCAGCTAACTGCCTCTTCAGATCCTCAAACGCTTTATCAGCCGCGTCGCTCCAGACAAAGTCATCCGTTTTCTTTAGCATCTGATATAAAGGGATAGCTTTCTCCCCGAGACGACTGATAAGCCGGCTCAAAGCCGCAATCCGGCTGGCCAAACGTTGAACGTCATTGATACACGCCGGTTTAGCTAAAGATGTAATTGCTGAAATTTTTCCGGATTAGCCTCAATGCCCCTGTTTGACACCAGAAAGCCCAAGAGTTTGCCTGCTGGGACACCAAAGACACATTTGTCCAGATTGAGCATCATCTTGTAAACCTGAAGGTTGTCAAAGGTTTCTCTCAGGTCATCTATCAATGTTTCCTCTTTCCAGGACTTTATCACAATATCATCCACATATGCATGAACATTGCGCCCAATCTTCTTATGAAGACAATTCTAAACACAGCGTTGATAAGTCGCATGGGCACTCTTGAGCCCAAAGGGCATGGAGACATAGCAGAAGGCTCCAAAGGGAGTTATAAAAGCTGTCTTCTCCTGGTCCTTAACTGCCATTTTGATCCGATGATAACCAGAATAAGCGTCCAAAAAACACAAGCGGTCACAACCCGCCGTAGCATCAATAACCTGATCAATACGAGGGAGGGCAAAGGGATCTGCCGGGCAAGCCTTGTTCAAGTCTGTGTAGTCCACACATATACGCCAAGTGCCATTTTTCTTGACAACCAACACCGGATTAGCCAACCACTCCGGGTGAAAGACCACCACGATAAACCCTGCGGCCAACAATCGAGCTACCTCTTCACCAATAGCCTTGCGCCTTTCTTCGTTGAAGCGACGGAGACACTGTCTGACCGGTTTAAAATTAGGATCAATGTTAAGTGTGTGCTCAGCGAGTTCCCTCGGTACACCTGGCATGTCAGAAGGCTTCCATGCACAGATGTCCCGGTTCTCACGAATGAACTCGATGAGCGCGCTTACCTATTTGGGATCCAGATTAGCGTTGATGCTGAACTGCTTGGATGAATCGCCAGGAACAAAATCAACCATTTTAGTATTTGTGGCCGATTTAAACTTCAATGCCAGATCGTGTTCCGTAGTTGGCTTTTTCAAAGAAGTCATATCTGCCGGATCAACCTTGTCTTTGTAAAACTTCAGCTCTTCCATGGCACAAACTGACTCAGCATAAGCCGCATCACCTTCCTCCCATTCCAAAGCGATCTTCCTGCTCCCATGTACTGTGATGGTCCCCTTATGACCTGGCATCTTAAGCTGCAGATAAACATAACACGGCCTCGCCATGAACTTCGCGTAAGCCGCTCGCCCAAACAGAGCGTGATACGGACTTTTGATTTTTACCACCTCAAAAGTCAATGTCTCTGATCTTGAATCATGATTATCTCCAAAAGACACCTCTAGGGCTATCTTGCCCACTGGATATGCAGACTTACCGGGCACCACATCATGAAAAATTGTGTTTGATGGTTTAAGATTCTTATCTGTCAACCCCATACGACGGAAGGTATCATAATATAGAATGTTGATACTACTTACCCCATCCATGAGCACCTTGGTGAACTTATACCCCCCAACCTGAGGTGCCACCACTAAGGCTAGATGACCCGGATTGTCAACCCGGGGTGGGTGATCGTCTCTACTCCATAAAATGGGTTGCTCAGACCAGCGCAAATACTGAGGCACCGCCGGTTCAACAGAGTTCACAGCCCTCTTGTGAAGCTTCTGATCACGCTTGCACAAGCTAGTGGTGAAGACATGATACTTCCCACTATTTAACTGCTTTGGATTGCTCTGGTAACCCGACTACTGCTGCTGCTGGTTCCCTTGATGGTTGTAACTTCCCTGATTGCCCTGGTTCCCTTGGTTGCTGTGCCCGGTTTGATTGCCCTGAAATCCTAAACCGGAGCTGCCGCCTCCGTAACCCGGCTCGTGAAAACCACCTCCTGAACCACTGGGCGGGCCATTGTCATACTGAAACATATTGGAATTCTTGAATTCTCGCATGATATAACAATCCTTCCAAATATGTGACGCTGGCTTCTCCTTTGATCCATGCTTTGGACAAGGTTGATTTAATAGGCGCTCTAGATTGGGGCCTGAACCTCCGCCCCTCTGGGGCTGCTTGCCCTTACGGCGCGGACCGTTATCTTGAGCATTGGTGTTAGCCACAAAGTCCAAACTATTGTCGGCCTTGCATTTACCATTATTCCCATGACCTACCGGGTTATGCTGCTGCCCCTTGGTGTTGCCGTTTTTCTTTCCTTTCCCTGGTTTGTCCTCCTCTGAGTCAGGGTCTTTGGTATTATCTGAATTGGCATACTTAACCAAAGCGGCCATAAGCGTTGACATATCATTGAAGTGATGTTTGAGCCTTCCTAACTTTTGTTTGAGCGGCAGAAACCGGCAATTGCCCTCCAACGTTAACACTGCGGTATCCGCATTGATGCGATCTGATGAATGCAAAATGGCTGAGACCCGCTTCACCCAAAGGGTTATAGACACCCCATCCTCTTGGACTCAAGCGGCCAGGTCTACAATTGACATCGGCTGCTTACAGGTATCCTTAAATTCTGGATAAACCGGTGCTTCACTCGGCCCATGATCCGATAGAGTTAGCTGGTAAGCTCTTCAACCAAGTACGAGCTGTCCCTTCCAACATCATGGTGAAGTATTTAGCACACATCGCTTCATCCACATCTAACATCTCCATTTCCATCTCGTAGCTTTCAACCCATGCCTCTGGTTGCAAATCGTCGGTGTAATTGGGTACCTTACGAGGGCCCTTAAAATCCTTGGGCAGCCGCACATTATGCAAAGCGGGGGTGAGACACGGCACCCCTAAGGAACTGAATACCGCACCTGGCTCTACCGAAGTGGTAGGGTGAACCGGTGTAGGCTGACGGGATCCATGCAGAGCTGCTAATTCGGCCTCTCGATGTGCACGACCATGATCCACCACATCCTGCGCATTAGCCCCTCCACCTGCCGGGTTGTGTCCTCGCGGCGAATTACGGCGACGTGCACTGCTGGACACAACCAGTTCATCCTCAACGTGCCTACTGTAGCTCCGGCTCGGGCGGGGGGGTGGAATGAATCCTCTCACGACTATGCGAATAAGCCTGCTGCTGGTTTAACGCTGATTGAAGGAGCTCTCTAGCCCGTCGTGCCTCGATCGCAACAGGTGACTCGCCGTCGGTCGGGAGGGCTGCCAATCGTGAAGCGGCAGCCACAATGTTGTCCAACGGGTTGGAGTAATGCCCTGGGGGCATTGGAACATACTGTGGCACAATGTTGTTCTGATGAGGTGGGTCCATCGTGCGCGGCTGAACCGGCGCTCTAGCTCCCGGCGCCTCCATCCGGTTTAATACTGGCTAGTTACTAGTTCCTGCTCCTGGCGTGTTGAAGAGATTTCTTGGCTCATAACTTGGTGGGAGATGCGACCGGAATCTTCTTCTCATGACTTCCTCTGAGGCATTCTGATTCAGCCTAAGCCGGTAGGCCTGAGCTTCCAACTCGGCCCGTTCTGTAGCCATCCTAGCGTTCTCTGCCGCTAGGTCCGCTTTAGCCTGAGTTATCTGATCTTTGACCTTTGTGATCTCCGCATTATGCTGATTCCGGGCTGCTGCGTCCACCTCTGCGGCCATCAATGTTGCCAAAGTGTTGAACAAGTCAGACAGAACTTGAGCCAGAGGTGGCATAGAGCCCCCTGCTCCCGCCGGCGTTGCTGTTGCTGAACCAGAGAGCATTGCCGCAGCGGTTGATGAGTGGGGTGCGAATTGTGTACCGGCCATGAAGATAGCGACCCGGTTTGGCAGATCAAGGGGGTCCGGGATACTTTTGCCATCAGAACCTCCGCTAATCCGGTCGTCCTGCAACTGATGTAGCGATTTGGTTTCTCCAGTTGAAGACTCGTCATCAGAGCAGACAACGGTTTCTCCATCAGATGCCGGTCCTTCCTCATATTCTGCTCCATGGATGAAACCTACAAAAACATGCCTTGCTGCGGGCTGAACCGGGGAAGGGCTTGCACGCTGAGCCATCTCGATGATGTCGGCGCAGGTGTCCGGCTCAGGGCCTGGTTCGCCAATCTTGCCGATGAAGAAATGAATCCTACCAAAGGGGACCCGACACCCGTATTCGATTGAACCTGCCTCGAGGCCCCATCCTGCATCGTCATCCGGCCCAC
Organism: Triticum urartu; assembly: GCF_056163025.1. NCBI lineage: Eukaryota > Viridiplantae > Streptophyta > Magnoliopsida > Poales > Poaceae > Triticum > Triticum urartu. The sequence continues at coordinate 520,197,516 of NC_141875.1, read as the reverse complement.
AATGTATCCCTTGAGTCCATCGAAGTTGCCCTTCAAGAACTCGAAACCATTGTGTGATAGCCCCACGGTGGGTGCCAACTGTCGTGGGTTTGTCACGGCAGATGTCCTCGTGAAAGGACTTAGTCGTGGAGCCATCGCTACAGGTTAGCTTAAAGGGGTTAAACCGTACAAGGGGACATGAGGGGATTTATACTAGTTCGGCCCCTTCGATGAAGGTAAAAGCCTACGTCTAGTTGTGATTGGTATTGCTAGAGTTTCGATGACCAAGGAGCGAATCCGCTTTGCCTGGCTCTCGAGTTGTTGTGTGTTGTCCTCAAACCGCGGCCGGGTCGTCCCTTTATATACATAGGTTGACACCCGCCGGTTTACAGAGTCCCGAGGCCGGATCATAGAGGTGTCCGGCTCGGTCTCTATTCCTCTAACTTACAATACACGTTTATATGATAAAGTCGATTCACATCTACAGGCTTTAACCCGCCTTTGGGCCTTGGGCCTTCGTAAAGCGCCACCATCTTCACATCTTCATGGGCTTCTATCTTCATGGAGCTAACCCGACCACTCCTAGCCAGTTTACCTCCAGTAACCATATCCCCAACAATACCTGCAATAATTTTATTTGACTCTAGGGCTTCCCATTCTTTTATTTCGTTGAGTTTTATTGCCCAAAACAAGTTTCCTTGCTCGATTTTGGGAAAAAGTATGATGATACAATCCCCGGGATCCGTGCTCAGAAGCAATCTGGTGTGCTGAAATTTGGAAATTGGTATCAAGGGAGTCACCTTCCCAACTTCTTTGATCGTTATTGAGTCTGCTTAATTTTTTGCTCGACGAAGCATACCCAAGAAAGACATGGTCTTCACTGCTGTAGCGGAAGAATTGGAATTAATTCCTGTGGTCAGTGAGTTTCTAGATGTATTCCCTGAGGAATTACCAGGAATGCCGCCAAACCGGGAGCTTGAGTTTGCAATTGATCTTGTGCCTGGGACCGCACCGCTATACAAAAAGTATTATCGGATGACTTCATCAGAATTGGTGGAATTAAAGAAACAACTTGATGAGATGCTTTAGAAAGGATACATTCGTCCAAGCTCTTCACCATGGGGATCACCTGCAATATTCGTGGACAAGAAAGACGACAGTCTCCGGATGTCTATGGATTACCGTCAGCTAAATGATGTCACCATCAAGAACAAATATCCACTACTGAGGATTGATGATTTGTTCGATCAACACAGTGGGGAAAAAGTATTCTCCAAAATTGATTTGAGGACCGGATACCACCAGCTCAAAATCAAAAAGGAAGATATTCCTAAGACCGCGGTCACTACTCGGTACGGTCTTTATGAATATACAGTCATGTCTTTCGGCCTCACCAATGCCCCTGCTTTCTTCATGCATATGATGAATAAGGTATTCATGGATTTCTTGGATAAGTTTGTGGTGGTTTCAATCGATGACATTCTCATATACTCAAAAGGGGAAGAAGAGCACAAGGAATATCTCAGAGCAGTCTTGCAGAGACTCTATGACCATCAGTTATATGTGAAATTTAGCAAATGTGAATTTTGGCTCAAGCAAGTCGGATTTTTGGGGCATGTTCTTTCAGCAGAAGGCATAACTGTGGATCCAAGCAAGGTGAAGGACATGCTTGATTGGACGGCACCCACGATAGTATCCGAGATCCGGAGTTTCCATGGATTAGTCGGATACTACTGCCGCTTCATCGAAGGCTTCTCTAAGATTGCCAAGCCAATGACAGAACTCCTCAAGAAAGATAAGAAATTTGAATGGATTGAGGACTGTGAGAAAAGCTTCAATGAGCTAAAGACCGGACTGACAACAACACATGTGTTGACGCTTCCAGACATCTACCGCAGCTTTGATGTATACTGTGACACATCCATGAGAGGTATTGGATGTGTACTTATGCAAGATGGCAAGGTTGTAGCATACGCATCTCGACAACTATGACCTCACGAGGGGAACTATCCTACTCATGATTTGGAGTTGGCCGCAGTTGTGCACGCTTTGAAAATTTGGACACACTACCTCATTGGCAAGAGATGTCAGATATTTACCGACCACAAGAGTCTCAAGTATATTTCACTCAACGGGACTTAAACCTTCGACAGTGAAGATGGCTTGAGTTGGTCAAGGATTATGATCTTGGAATAAACTACCACCCCGGTAAGGCCAATGTCGTTGCCGATGCTCTCAGTCGCAAGCCTGCCAGCTTGAATGCCCTGATAGAGTCCTTGCCTCCCGAACTCCAAGAAGAGATTGCTCAGCTTAACTTGGTTATTGTTGATGCGGGCCTTGCCAATATATTGGAAGTCACTCCTACTCTCGAGGATGAGATTCGCATGGCCCAGCAAGATGACCCAGTTCTACAAAACCATGTCATGCGTATGCAAGAAGGCAAGACCCAGGATTTCTTTAAGGATAAGCAAGGTACTCTAAGATTTTGAGGACGGATTTGCGTACCTGAGCAAGCAGACCTAAGAAAGAATATCTTGGCAGAAGCGCACGGATCTTCGTATTCAAATCACCCAGGAGGTACCAAAATGTACGAAGACCTTCGACTGATATTTTGGTGGGATGGAATGAAGAAAGACATCACATACTTTGTCGCTTGTTGTGATGTATGCAACAAAGTGAAGGTGGAACACCAGAAACCCGCCGAACTTCTTCAACATTTACCCGTTCCACAATAGAAGTGGGACGATGTCTGCATGGATTTCATCACGGGCCTACCAAGGACTCACCGAGGCAATGATGCAGTATGGGTCATGGTGGACATGCTGCCAAAGGTAGCTCACTTTATTACCATCCAAACCACATACCGAGAAGATCAACTCCCACAGTTATATGTGTCCAAAATCGCCAGTTTGCATGGAGTGCCAAGAACGATCACTTCAGACTGAGGTTCTCTCTTAACTTCAGCATTCTGGTCATGTCTCCATCAAGCCTTGGGGACTGCACTAAAGTACAGTACATCCTATCATCCTCAGACAGATGGGCAGACTGAACGAGTAAATCAAATACTTGAAGATATGCTTCGAGCATGTGCTTTGGCCCAAGGACCCAAGTGGAAGATTGTCTGGCGTATGCTGAGTTCTCGTACAATAGCAGTTTCCATACCAACCTGAAGATGTCACCTTATGAAGCTTTGTATGGCCGTAAGTGCCGCACTCCACTAAACTGGTCTCAAACTGGAGATAGCCGCGGAATTGACATAATGATGGAGGCTGAAAAACAAGTCAAGGAGATCCGAGATAGACTGCAATTGGCTAAGTCCCGACAAAAGAGTTATTATGATGCCAAACACTGTCAGATCAGCTTTGAACCCGGAGAGTATGTGTACCTCCAAGTCACACCTATGAAAGGAGTCAAGAGATTACATACCCGAGGAAAACTGGCACCCAGATATATTGGCCCATTCCCAGTTATGTCCAGAGTTGGAACTGTTGCTTATCAGTTGGAGCTGCCAATGGAATTGTTAGAAGTACACAATGTGTTCCATGTCCCTCAGCTGAGGAGGTGTACCTCGCCACCCGAGAAAATGACAGATATGGCAGAGATAGAGCTTGCCAAGGATTTAACCTATGAGGGGAGACCGTTCAGAATATTAGATGAGACAGAAAGAGTCACTCGCAACAAGGTGATAAAGTTTTATAAGGTTCAGTGGGAGCATCACACCAAGGAAGAAGCAACTTGGGAAAGAGAGGAATTTTTAAGGGTAGCTCATCTGGAATTGTTTTCCCGAGCAACCGAATCTCGAGGACGAGATTCATCCTAAGTGGGGGAGGTTTGTGACAGCCTGGTTTTTGCCCTCTTTCTTTTTCTGGGTTTTCTTGCCATTTGAATTTGAATTTTGAATCAGTTCATTTGAGCTTGATCACTTGGGCATGTCCTTGATGTTCACCCAAGTGACCCAGCCCTCTCAAAATCATCATTTCCTCTCTGATAAATCCCAAAATGGCCTCTAGAATATTTTTCAAAAATATTCAATTTCCTCTCCGAAAATCATTTCAGCAACATTTGCTCCATAGCAACCCCCATTTTTCTTGCCGACAAAGATCTGAGAAAATTCCCAAATATTCTTTGAAGCTTGTCACACCTCCCTGTGCAAAAATATTTCATACTTATTTGGAATGTTTTTGCTACAGAAAACCATTTCTGTTCTGGCCTCAAAATGCAGTTTCTACAACAAGTATATTATTCCTTGTCCAATGAGGCTGATTTTTCTTGAGCTTCATTACCTTCCTAAGAAAACCTTAACCCCAAGAGAACATCCCTAAAATCCTTCTAGAATCTCTCCAAAAATTGTGCCAAAGTTTCTGACCACAAACTTGTTGCGTAGCTCATGTTAAATCTAGTTGGCCTGGCAGTGTGCCATCTCCTCACTTAGACCAAACACTGCACAGACAACACGTGGACATGGTTTGGCATCGCCTGGGCGTCATTTTGACCGAGCTAGCATGGTGACCGTGTGAGGACACGGGCCCTGGCACGCGTTCAATGCGCTCTACGCTGCGCGTGCTTTTATTCAACGCATGCTCGACTCAGTGCTCGCCGCCGACTGCCGCACCACGCCACTAGCTTCGTCTCTTCACGCTTGACCTCTCCCTTGCGCCTGCCAATGCCGGAGCCACCACAGCGAGCACGGGCATGACGCGGCCAAAGCCATAGTGCGCCCCGTGCCACTGTCTTCCTCCATGTCCGTGTTCCTGTGCTCGTCCGCAAGCTGCATAGTGGCCGCGTGATCGATGAGCCCTCTCCACCCCTCCCTGGCACTCCCCATCGATGTGCGCCGCATTCCAGAGAGCTCCGACGAACCCGAGACCCCCACCCCCTCCGCCTATAAATACCGAGCCCCTTGGCCTCTCCGATCTCACTCATCCACTCCGCCATCCACCACAAGTAGTAGAGGAGCCGCAGCCCAGCCGGGCAGGCCTCGGGCCGTCATCCTCGAGCTCGAGCTCACCGGCGATCCCCTCTGCTTACCCCCACTCATCCACTACCCCTCAAGCTCCAGATCCTTCTCCGGCGAGTCCCTGGTGCTTCACTGGTGCCTGCGGACCCTGTTGGAGCCCCTGGAACCGGCTTCCTCCACCATCTTCTTCAACTCCGGCGAGACCCGACCGTAGCCGCCGCTAGAGACGAAGATTCTGAGCTACTTCAGCCACCTCTCAACGTGCCACAGGTGCAGACAGGTGCGTCGTGACCCCCTCTAGCCATCCATCCCTCTCAAATCGGCTGACGAGCCCTCCTCGCCGGCATGAGCTCCGGCGGAGCATCGCCACCCCTCTGTTTCCCTCTGTATCCACATCTGATGAGCGGGGCCCACTGTCAGCCTCTCCCCTTGCGCCCGAAGCAGTACGAGTGGAGGCGTATTCATAGAATACGACTTCGATGTCACCCCTGGATTTCTTTTATTTCAAATTTAATTCAAATACTTTGACCAGGAACTCTGACCAGCCATAACTTTCAAACCATAAGTCCAAATGAATTGATTCTTTTTGCATTGTGTTTGTATTGAAAAGTTCTAGCAGCACACCAAAATGGAGATTTTTCTCTACTGTCTAGAACTTTTGGTGAATTTTAGAATGATTCTTGATATTTTCTTTTGCTGTTTTTAGATATTTTCAAAGGTAGAAGCTTGTCTTGAAGATAACCAGGGGGACTATGAACCTCCTCTACACTAAGGAAAGCCACACCAACATTTGTATGGTGTCATTTCAATATTCATGATTTTTCCAACTTGAATATGAGTTATTTCATGCATTTAATTATTTAAATGAATATTGCATATGCTAGTTACTTTGTCCTGGTTGAAATGTTTAGTTTACAGTACTGTTTGAATGCAAGGACTAGTTTAAGGCAATAGAAGTAGTTTTGATTGTTTGGTTATGCTTTTGGATATGATTGGTAGTATTTTTCTTTATGTGAGTAATTGATTTTAATATATTATGGCATAACTAAAACGATGAGTGTTAAAACCAGTGAAGTTGAAACCAATGAGTTAAAATGATGAGTAGTGCAAGTAGAAAACTTTGATGACGTTGATCTGTTTACTTTTGTGATATGTGAATTTGATGCACGTCAGGTAGTTGCATGTTCATGGCATATGGTGACTCGAGTTATTTTCATTTCAAGTTAAACTTGATGTTAATTCAACTTAAACATAATGTTGATCGAGTCATGGTGCCACTGAATCGAGTTTTCCTAGTGCAACCACATTTGCCCTTATGGGAAGGCCGTTATTCAGCCCTGCTACCTCTTGAGCTTGCGTTGGTTTTCCCTGAAGAGGAAGGGATGATGCAGCAAAGTAGCATAAGTATTTCCCTCAGTTTTTGAGAACCAAGGTATCAACCCAGTAGGAGGCCACGCTCAAGTCCCTCGTACCTGCACAAAACGATAGCTACTCGCAACCAACGCGATTAGGGGTTGTCAATCCCTTCACGGTCACTTACGAGAGTGAGATCTGATAGATATAATATTTTTGGTATTTTTGGTATAAAGATGCAAAGTAAAAAGTAAAGGCAAAGTAAAAAAGCAAAGCAAGATTAAAGTGATGGAGATTGATATGATGAGAATAGACCCGAGGGCCATAGGTTTCACTAGTGGCTTCTCTCAAGAGCATAAGTATTCTACGGTGGGTGAACAAATTACTGTTGAGCAATTGACAGAATTGAGCATAGTTATGAGAATATCTAGGCATGATCATGTATATAGGCATCACGTCCGTGACAAGTAGACCGAAATGATTCTGCATCTACTACTATTACTCCACTCATCGATCGCTATCTAGCATGCATCTAGAGTATTAAGTGAAAAACAGAGTAACGCCTTAAGCAAGATGACATGATGTAGAGTGATAAATTCATGCAATATGAAATAAACCCCATCTTGTTATCCTCGATGGAAACAATGCAATACGTGCCTTGCTGCCCCTTCTGTCACTAGGAAAGGACACCGCAAGATCGAACCGAATGCTAAGCACTTCTCCCATGGCAAGAACTACCAATCTAGTTGGCCAAACCAAACGGATAATTCGAAGAGACTTGCAAAGATAACCAATCATACATAAAACAATTCAGAGATGATTCAAATATTATTCATAGATAGACTTGATCATAAACCCACAATTCATCGGTCTCAACAAACACACCGCAAAAAGAAGATTACATCGAATAGATCTCCACGAGAGAGGGGGGGAGAACTTTGTATTGAGATCCAAAAAGAGAGAAGAAGCCATCTAGCTACTAACTATGGACCCGAAGGTCTGAGGTAAACTACTCACACTTCATCGGAGAGGCTATGATGATGTAGAAGCCCTCCGTGATGACGGCCCTCTCCGGCGGAGCTCCGGAACAGGCCCCAAGATGGGATCTCGTGGATACAGAAAGTTGCGGCGGTGGAATTAGGTTTTTGGCTCCGTATGTGATCGTTTGGGGGTACGTAGGTATATATAGGAGGAAGAAGTACGTTAGTGGAGCTCCGAGGGGCCCACGAGGCAGGGGGCGCGCCCTAGGGGGGCGCCCCCACCCTCGTGACCGCCTCTCTGATGCCTTGGCGTAGGGTCCAAGTCTCCTGGATCACGTTCGGTGAGAAAATCACGTTCCCGAAGGTTTCATTCCGTTTGGACTCAGTTTGATATTCTGTTTCTTCGAAACACTGAAATAGGCAAAAAAAGAGATTCTGGGCTGGGCCTCTAGTTAATAGGTTAGTCCCAAAAATAATATAAAAGTGGGAAATAAAGCCCAATATAGTCCAAAACAGTAGATGATATAGCATGGAGCAATCAAAAATTATAGATACGTTGGAGACTTACCAGGCATCCCCAAGCTTAATTCCTGCTCGTCCTCGAGTAGATAAATGATAAAAAGAGAATTTTTGATGCGGAGTGCTACTTGGCATAATTTCAATGCAAATCTTCTTAATTGTGATATGAATATTTAGATTCAAAAGATTCAAGACAAAAGTTTATATTGACATAAAAATAATAATACTTCAAGCATACTAACAAAGCAATTATGTCTTCTCAAAATAACATGGCCAAAGAAAGTTATCCCTACAAAATCATATAGTCTGGCTATGCTCTATCTTCACCACAAAAAGTATTTAAATCATGCACAACCCCGATGACAAGCCAAGCAATTGTTTCATACTCTAACTTTTTCAAAACTTTTTCAATCTTCACGCAATACATGAGCGTGAGCCATGGTTATATCACTATAGGTGGAATAGAATGGTGGTTGTGGAGAAGACAAAAAGGAGAAGATAGTCTCACATCAACTAGGCGTATCAACGGGCTATGGAGATGCCCATCAATAGATATCAATGTGAGTGAGTAGGGATTGCCATGCAACGGATGCACTAGAGTTATAAGTATATGAAAGCTCAAAAAGAAACTAAGTGGGTGTGCATCCAACTTGCTTGCTCATGAAGACCTAGGAAAATTTGAGGAAGCCCATCATTGGAATATACAAGCCAAGTTCTATAATGTAAAATTCGTAGTAGTATATGAAAGTGATAACATGAGAGACTCTCTACTATGAAGATCATGGTGCTACTTTGAAGCACAAGTGTGGTAAAAGGATAGTAACATTGTCCCTTCTCTCTTTTTCTCTCATTTTTTTATTTTTATTTTTATTTGGGCCTTTTATCTTTTTTATGGCCTCTTTTTTTTGGGCTTCTTTGGCCTCTTTTATTTTATTTTATTTTTCGTCCGGAGTCTCATCCCGACTTGTGGGGGATCATAGTCTCCATCATTCTTTCCTCACTGGGACAATGCTCTAATAATGATGATCATAACACTTTTATTGTTCTTACAACTCAACAATTACAACTCAATACTTAGAACAAAATATGACTCTATATGAATGCCTTTGGCGGTGTACCGGGATATGCAATATGACAATGATGGAGTGTGTCATAATAAACGGAACGGTGGAAAGTTGCATGGCAATATATCTTGGAATGGCTATGGAAATGCCATAATAGGTAGGTATGGTGGCTGTTTTGAGGAAGGTATATGGTGGGTGTATGATACCGGCGAAAAGTGTGCAGTATTAGAGAGGCTAGCAAAGGTGGAAGGGTGAGAGTGCGTATAATCCATGGACTCAACATTAGTCATAAAGAACTCATATACTTATTGCAAAAATCTAGAAGTTACCAAAGCAAAGTATTACGCGCATGCTCCTAGGGGGATAGATTGGTAGGAAAAGACCATCGCTCGTCCCCGACCGCCACTCATAAGGAAGACAATCAACAAATAAATCATGCTCTGACTTCATCACATAACGGTTCACCATACGTGCATGCTACGGGAATCACAAACTTTAACACAAGTATTCTTTAAATTCACAACTACTCAACTAGCATGACTTTAATATTATCACCTCCATATATCAAAACAATTTTTATGCTTCAATCTTTTCTTAGTATTCAACACACTCAAAATAAAGTTTCACAAATCTTGAATACCAAGCATATTATTATTAAGCAAATTACCATGCTATTAAGAGACTCTCAAAATAATTTAGGTGAAGCATGAGAGATCAATAGTTTCTTTAAAACAAATCCACCACCGTGCTCTAAAATATCTAAGTGAAGCACATAGAGCAAAATTATAACGCTCAAAAGATATAAGTGAAGCACATAGAGCAAAACTGCATAGCTCAAAAGATATAAGTGAAGCACATAGAGTATTCTATCAAATTTTAATTCATGTATGGCTCTCTCAAAAGGTGTGTACAGCAAGGATGATTGTGGCATACTAAGACACAAAGACACAAATAATACAAGACACTCCAAGCAAAACACATATCATGTTGGTGAATAAAAATATAGCTCCAAGTAAATTACCGATGGAAGTGGATGAAAGAGGGGATGCCTTCCGGGGCATCCCCAATCTTTGAATTTTTGGTGTCCTTGGATTATCTTGGTGGTGCCATGTGCATCCCCAAGCTTATGCTCTTGACACTCCTTGTTCCATAATGCATCAAAAGAATTCACCCAAAACTTGAAAACTTCACAACACAAAACTTAAAGTAGAAAACTCATGAGCTCCGTTAGCGAAAGAAAACAAAAGACCACTTCAAGGTACTGTAATGAACTCATTATTTATTTATATCGGTGTTGAACCTACTTTATTCCAACTTCTATGTGGATTATAAACTATTTTACTAACCATAGATTCATCAAAATAAGCAAACAACACACGAAAAACAGAATCTGTCAAAAACAGAACAGTCTGTAGTAATCTGTAGCTAGCTCAAGATCTGGAACTCAAAAAATTCTAAAATAAATTGCTGGACGTGAGGAATTTATCTATTAATCATATTAAAAAAGAATTAACTAAATATCACTATTCAAATAAAAATGACAGCAGTTCTCGTGAGCGCTAAAGTTTCTGTTTTTTACAGCAAGTTCAACAAGACTTTCCCCAAGTCTTCCCAACGGTTCTACTTGGCACAAACACTAATTAAACACAAAAAACACAACCAAAACAGAGGTTAAATAATTTATTTATTACTAAACATGAGAAAAAAATCAAGGAATAAAAATAAAATTGGGTTGCCTCCTAACAAGCGCTATCGTTTAAGGCCCCTAGCTAGGCATAAAAGCGAGGATAGATCTAGGTATTGCCATCTTTGGTAGGCAATCCATAAGTGGCTCTCATGATAGTTTCATATGGCAATTTTATTTTATTTCTTGGAAAGTGTTCCATGCCCTTTTTTAATGGAAACTGAAATCTAATATTCCCTTCCTTCATATCAATAATCGCACCAACCGTTCTAAGGAAAGGTCTACCAAGAATAATAGGGCAAGAAGGATTGCAATCTATATCAAGAACAATGAAATCTACAGGCACATAATTTCTATTTGCAACAATAAGAACATTATTAATCCTTCCCATAGGTTTCTAAATAGTGGAATCCACAAGATGCAAGTTTAGAGAGCAATCATCAAAATTACGGAAATCTAGTAAATCACACAAAGTCTTGGGAATAGTAGAGACACTAGCACCCAAATCACACAAAGCATAAAACTCATGATCTTTAATTTTAATTTTAATAGTTGGTTCCTACTCATCATAGAGTTTTCTAGGGACAGAAACTTTCAACTCAAGTTTTTCTTCATAATATTGCATCAAAGCATCAACAATATGTCCGGTGAAGGCTTTATGTTGACTATAAGCATGTGGAGAATTTAGCACGGATTGCAACAAGGAAATACAATCAATTAAAGAACAACTTTCATAATTAAATTCCTTGAAATCCAATATAGTGGGTTTAGCAACATCTAGATTTTTATTTCTTTCAATCCCACTTTCATCAATTTCATCATAAAGATCTAAATACTCCGAATTTTTAGAACGCCTTCTAGGTAAGGGAAGATCATATTCAGTTTCATCAAGATTCATATTGCAAAACAAATATTTAATAGGTGACACATCAATAACTTTTAGATCTTCATCTTGATTTTCATACGAATTGGAAGAACACGCTTTAATAAAGGCATCTTTGGAAGCACGCATCCTAGCGGTTCTTTCCTTGGACTCATCAATGGAAATTCTCATGGCTTTGAGAGACTCATTGATATCATGCTTAGGAGGAACAGATCTAATCTTTAAAGAATCAATCTCAAGAGAAATTCTATCAACGTTCCTAGCCAAATCATCAACTTTAAGCAATTTCTCTTCACGCAAAGCATTAAAATTCTTTTGTGAATTCATAAACTCTTTAACACTATTCTCAAAGTCAGAGGGCATCTTATTATAATTTCCATAAGAGTTGTTGTAGGAATTCCCATAATTATTAGAAGGATTACTAGGATATGGCCTAGGATTAAAATTCCCTCTATAAGCGTTGTTACCAAGATTATTCCTACCAACAAAATTCACATCCATAGATTCATTGTTATTCTCAATCAAAGTAGACAAAGGCATATCATTAGGATCAGAAGAAACACTCTTAGTAGCAAATAATTTCATAAGTTCGTCAATCTTTCCACTCAAAACATTGATTTCTTCTATCGCATGCACTTTTTTATTAGAAGATCTTTCAGTATGCCATTGAGAATAATTAACCATAATATTATCTAGGAGTTTAGTAGAATCTCCTAAAGTGATTTCCATAAAAGTGCCTCCCACGGCCGAATCTAAAAGATTTCTAGAAGCAAAATTCAATCCGGCATAAAATTTTTGTATAATCATCCACAAATTCAAACCATGAGTAGGGCAATTACATATCATTAATTTCATTCTCTCCCAAGCTTCTGCAACATGTTCATGATCAAGTTGCTTAAAGTTCATAATATCATTTCTAAGAGAGATGATCTTAGCGGGAGGGAAATACTTAGAGATAAAAGCATCTTTGCACTTGTTCCAAGAATTAATACTATTTTTAGGCAAAGACAAAAACCAAGCTTTAGCACGATCTCTAAGAGAAAAGGAAATAGCTTCAATTTAACGACATCATTATCGACATCTTTTTTCTTTTGCATATCACAGAAATCAACGAAGCTATTCAGATGAGTAGCGGCATCTTCACTAGGAAGGCCGGCGAATTGATCTTTCATAACAAGATTCAAGAAAGCAGTATTACTTTCACAAGATTCAGCATCGGTAAGAGGAGGAATCAGAGTGCTAAGGAAATCATTATTATTGGTATTGGTGAAGTCACACAATTTGGTAGTATCTTGAGCCATCGAGACAAACAAGCAATCTAACACACGAGCAAACAAAAAGGCAAGCAGGCAAAAGAGGCAAATAGAGAGGGAGGATAGAGAGAGGGAGGGCGAATAAAATGGCAAGGGTGAAGTGGGGGAGAGGAAAACGAGAGGCAAATGTCAAATAATGTAATGCGAGAGATAGGGATTGTGATGGGTACTTGGTATGTTGACTTTTTGCGTAGACTCCCCGGCAATAGCGCCAGAAATGGCTCATTGTCGGGAGTCAAATCTTGACTTGCGCGAACCTCCCCGGCAACGGTGCCAGAAATGGCTCGTTGTCGGGAGTCAAATCTTGACTTGCGCGAACCTCCCCCGCAACGGCGCCAGAAATCCTTCTTGCTACCTCTTGAGCTTGTGTTGGTTTTCCCCGAAGAGGAAGGGATGATGCAGCAAAGTAGCGTAAGTATTTCCCTCAGTTTTTGAGAACCAAGGTATCAATCCAGTAGGAGGCCATGCTCAAGTCCCTCGTACCTGCACAAAACGATAGCTACTCGCAACCAACGCGATTAGGGGTTGTCAATCCCTTCACGGTCACTTACGAGAGTGAGATCTGATAGATATAATATTTTTGGTATTTTTGGTATAAATATGAAAAGTAAAAAAGTAAAGGCAAAGTAAAAGGCAAAGAAAGATTAAAGTGATGGAGATTGATATGATGAGAATAGACCCGGGGGCCATAGGTTTCACTAGTGGCTTCTCTCAAGAGCATAAGTATTCTATGGTGGGTGAACAAATTACTATTGAGCAATTAACAGAATTGAGCATAGTTATGAGAATATCTAGGCATGATCATGTATATAGGCATCACGTCTGTGACAAGTAGACCGAAACGATTCTGCATCTACTACTATAACTCCACTCATCGACCGCTATCCAGCATGCATCTAGAGTATTAAGTTAAAAATAGAGTAACGCCTTAAGCAAGATGACATGATGTAGAGAGATAAATTCATGCAATATGAAATAAACCCCATCTTGTTATCCTCGATGGCAACGATGCAATACGTGCCTTGCTGCCCCTTCTGTCACTGGGAAAGGACACCGCAAGATCGAACCCAAAGCTAAGCACTTCTCCCATGGCAAGAACTACCAATCTAGTTGGCCAAACCAAACAGATAATTCGAAGAGACTTGCAAAGATAACCAATCATACATAAAAGAATTCAGAGATGATTCAAATATTATTCATAGATAGACTTGATCATAAACCCACAATTCATCAGTCTCAACAAACACACCACAAAAAGAAGATTACATGGAATAGATCTCCACAAGAGAGGGGGAGAACTTTGTATTGAGATCCAAAAAGAGATAAGAAGCCATCTAGCTACTAACTATGGACCCGAAGGTCTGAGGTAAACTACTCACACTTTATCGGAGAGGCTATGATGATGTAGAAGCCCTCCATGATGACGGTCCTCTCCGGCGGAGCTCCGGAATAGGCCCCAAGATGGGATCTCGTGGATACAGAAAGTTGCGGTGGTGGAATTAGGTTTTTGGCTCTGTATCTGATCATTTGGGGGTACGTAGGTATATATAGGAGGAAGAAGTACATCGGTGGAGCTCCGAGGGGCCCACGAGGCAGGGGGCGCGCCCTAGGGGGGCGCCCCCCACCCTTGTGACCGCCTCTCTGATGCCTTGGCGTAGGGTCCAAGTCTCCTGGATCATGTTCGGTGAGAAAATCACGTTCCCGAAGGTTTCATTCCGTTTGGACTCTGTTTGATATTCCGTTTCTTGGAAACACTGAAATAGGCAAAAAAAATAGCAATTCTGGGTTGGGCCTCCGGTTAATAGGTTAGTCCCAAAAATAATATAAAAGTGGAAAATAAAGCCCAATATAGTCCAAAACAGTAGATAATATAGCATGGAGCAATCAAAAATTGTAGATACGTTGGAGACGTATCAAGCCCGTTGTCATGCCTCTGGTCAATACCTCCAACGAGGGAAGGTTATGGGCGTGCGGTACCCTAGCCCGGTAAGGAGACATAACCTTGTGTGCCCATTTGTTGTTATGGTACCTTGTCCCCGTTTGGGACCATTTAAGTTTTGCCACGATGGTGGCCGTTGATGTCTTTGGTAGACACGGGGCCACCCATGACTTATCCTAGAGGGGAATTGGTCGGAGTGGCCGGGAGAGTGTCATGGCAATGGGAGGGTTATATCGGAATGCTGTTGGTCCACCCGAATGGGAGTGCGAGGCCATGGATTCTGTGGTGTGGGTACAGTGTGCTAACCTCTGTAGAGTGTTTATTAAATCTATCAATAGCCACGCCCTCGTTATGGACATAGCTCGTAAGTAAATCACACCATGGATCAACATGATTAAGTAATCTTGCATGCTAAATTTATATGGTTGAAACTGGTTAAGTGATGAGATTTGCGAGATCATGAGATGATCTTTGCGGGAACCAAAGTGTTGGTTTTGTCTGTGATCCCGGTACGATCACCGTTTTGGTTACAAGGTAACCCATCTGGTAAGTGAGTCCCTGGGACTAGTGCTATAGATGTTTCACTTCATAAGTAGTATGTTATTGCATTGTATTTAACTTGATTAATTGTCATGATATTGTTTGCCATTATGCTTATGCTTGTTGTGATCTTGCAAGTACATTAAATGATTTGACCTGGCGTGTCATGCTAGATTTTAGGAAAGTCTTATCAGATCGGAGTGCTACCCGTGTCTAGATCGTGTCCACATTGGTGTCCCTGTGCTATGGAGTTCCACTTCGTCATTGTTCCGCTACCACGTAGTTATCATGATCGAGGCCCCTTCACGTCATTAAATAAGTTACATATTGTTCAGTCGCACCATGTGTGCCGCTTGGCCTCGCTACTTGATGTAATATCAAACTATGTTTCCGCTAGTATCAATAAAGCGGTTGTTTTTGATACCATGTTGTTGTGTGTTTCTAGAAGACTTGATCTCTGGGCTGGCACTACAAGGTAAACCGGTTGGTCTGAGCCGGGGTGCCACACTATGACCCTTGGGTCTATTTTCTATCGTATATTTTCAGATCTATAAACCAAAAATACCTTGCTGTAATTTATTTACTTTTATTTTGTTTTATGTTTTAGTAATCTTTTATATCTATCTCTATCAGATCTCACCTTTGCAAGTGACTATGAAGGTATTGACAACCACTTTATCGCGTTGTGTGCAAGTGTTTGATTGTTTGTGTAGGTGCATATATTGGGGACTTGCTTCTATCTCCTACTGGATTGATACATTGGTTCTGAACTGAGGGAAATATTTATCTCTACTTTGCTGCATCACCCTTTCCTCTTCAAGGAAAAACCAACGCAAGCTCAAGAAGTTGCACTAGGACCCACCCATTCAAAGCATGAATAGTGTTGTCTGTCTGGTCGCGAACGTGTACGTACATACTGGTCAATTGGTGTCTCTGTAAGGATGAACCGTGGCCGAGTAAGTAGTGGCACGTGTCGTAGTAAAGCCCCTAATGTAGCATGATACGTCTCCTACGTATCTATAAATTGTGATTGCTCCATGCTTTTATATATTCTATTTTGGATGTTAATGGGCTTTATTTATACACTTTTATATTATTTTTGGGACTAACCTATTAACCGGAGGCCCAGCCCAAATTGTTGTTTTTTGCCTATTTCAGTGTCTCGCCGAAAAGGAATATCAAATGGAACACAAACGGAATGAAACCTTCGGGAGAGTTATTTTTGGAACAGACGTGATCCGGGGGACTTGGAGTGGGCCTCAAGCAACAATCGAGGAGGCCACAAGGCAGGGGGCGCGCCCTCCACCCTCGTGGGCCCCTCGTTGCTCCACCGACCTACTTCTTCCTCCTATATATATTCATATACCTTGAAAACATCCAGGAGCACCACGAAACCCTATTTCCACCGCCGCAACCTTCTGTACCCAAGAGATCCCATCTTGGGGCCTTTTCCGGAGCTCTGCCGGAGGGGGCATCGATCACGGAGGGCCTCTACATCAACTCCATGGCCTCTCTGGTGATGTGTGAGTAGTTTACCTCAGACCTTCGGGTCCATAGTTATTAGCTAGATGGCTTATTCTCTCCCTTTGGATCTTAATACAAAGTTATCCTCGATTCTCTTGGAGATCTATTTGATGTAATCTTCTTTTGCGGTTTGTTTGTCGAGATCCGATGAATTGTGGGTTTATGATTGTCGGTGTTAAAACCGGCGGATCTCGGGTAGGGGGTCCCGAACTGTGTGTCTAAGGCGGATGGTAACAGGAGGCGGGGGACACGATGTTTACTCAGGTTCGGGCCCTCTCGATGGAGGTAATACCCTACTTCCTGCTTGATTGATCTTGATGGTATGAGTATTACAAGAGTTGATCTACCACGAGATCGTAGAGGCTAATCCCTAGAAGCTAGCCTATGGTATGATTGTTGTCCTACGGACTAAAACCCTCCGGTTTATATAGACACCGGAGGGGCCAGGGTTACATAGAGTCGGTTACAAGGAAGGAGATCTACATATCCGTATTGCCAAGCTTGCCTTCCAAGCCAAGGAGAGTCCCATCCAGACACGGGACGAAGTCTTCAATCTTGTATCTTCATAGTCCAACAGTCCGGCCAAAGGATATAGTCCGGCTGTCTGGAGACCCCCTAATCCAGGACTCCCTCAGTAGCCCCTGAACCAGGCTTCAATGACGATGAGTCCGGCGCGCAGTTTTGTCTTCGGCATTGCAAGGCGGGTTCTTCCTCCGAATACTCCATAGAAGATTTTGAACACAAGGATAGCGTCCGGCTCTGCAAAACAAGTTCCACATACCACCGTAGAGAGAATAATATTTCCACAAATCTAATCTGCTGACACGTTTGACCGCATGACATCATACCACGGCCCGGTCATTATTCGAACCATTTTTCTCAACTAGCTACTGCACATATCGCGAGGTGGTTTCCTTGGCACGTCTTGTTGAAGCAGAGATCGTGTCCCCTTATCACGGGATTCTCATAAATACGGATGTGGGTAACCCAACCACGCCATCAATTACGACGCTTGGGGAATGAGAGGTTTTACCAGGTGAGTGGGGAGGTGCATCGCCTCTTCTGCCCTTATAAAGGGACAAGGATTGACTCTTTTCACCTTCTTCCCGATTCATTCCCTTCTGCTAAGGCTCCAACGCCCAAGCGTTCACCTTCTCTGCCCACAAAAGGTCTTCCAAAGATGTCCGGATCCCGAGCAGGAGGCAAATGGATGGCCTCTACCGTCCGAGAGAAGGATATCAAAAAGCTTCGGGAGGCCGGGTATCTGGCCAAGAAAATCAGCCACCGTCTCCCGACGGCGGGACAGATCGTCCCCACTCTGGAACCCAACGAGAGGGTTGTATTCCTCCCTCACTTTGTCCGCAGACTGGGATTTCCCCTTCACCCGTTTGTCCGCGGGCTCATGTTCTACTACGGGCTGGATTTTCATGATCTGGCCCCCAATTTGATCCTCAACATCTCGGTGTTTATCGTCGTGTGCGAGGCCTTCCTCCGCATCAGACCCCACTTCGGCCTGTGGCTGAAGACCTTCAATGTTAAACCAAAGGTGGTGGTCGGCCAGCAAGCAGAGTACGGAGGCGCCATGGTGGGCAAAATTCCTAACGACACATGGCTCGAAGGCTCCTATGTGGAAACCATAAAGGGGTGGCAATTGGGGTGGTTCTACATCACCGAGCCACGTGACACCAACTGGGTGGAGGCCCCCGAATTTCGATCCGGAATCCCCACCCGGCTCACTTCCTGGAAAGAGAAGGTCCTGTCCTGGGGTTCCCCGGTAGAGCTGACCAGACTCCAGGCCAACATCAAGAACATGATGAGCAAGAAAATCAAACTCGTGAACGTGGTCCAGGTCATGCTCTTCTGCTGGATCCTCCCGTGTCAACGACGGGTATTCAATTTGTGGGAGTTCGACCCGGCCAAGCACCAGAAACTGTGAGAGCTCTTCGACACGACGTATAAGGATGTCTGGAAGGTGTTGTTGAAGGGCGCTGAGGTACCTCCTCCCCTTACCGAGGACCGCGGACTCAGTGCAAAGCGCCATGCCAATCTGGTATGCTTTTATATCTCACATGATATTTATTTGCCCCAGTTTAATCATGTGCGGGATCTAAGCTTCCGTGCCATTAATAGGACTGGGTAGAGATAGCGGAGAAGATCGATTGCCCAGCCCCTCTGCCTGAAGATCCTGCAGATGCTCTCCTAACGGAGATGCTGGTTTCGGCGCCTTACGAGGTGCCGGTGAAGAAGGCCAAGAACAAGGCGACGGGGACCCGTAAGGGTCTCCAGCGCAAGGTTATATCGGACTCATCATCCGATAACTCCTAAGCGCACTCCTCCCACGAAAACGAGGAGGAGGAAGAGGAAAGTTCTCCCCCCCAGCCGGGGGAGACAAGAAAAGGAAGGCCGCCCCAACCGGGGAGGCCGAAGGGTCCAAGAAGGGAAGGACCCTCCTTCCGGACTGCTCGACGACGGCCGCCTACAGCGACGACGACTGGTTACCCAGGGACAAGCCCCTGGTGAAGTCGTAAGTATCCGGATACCATAGTAATTCATGGTATGTTTTATTGCACTGCTTCTCCTTACGCCGAATATGATTATGCAGTCCATCCCGAGCCCGTCTCGACGTATCTTCATCGGACGGTTCTTTGGACTCATCAGATATTGTTGGGGATATAACTATTTATGTAAGCCACCCAGGAGGGGCCGGGTTACGCAAGAGAAGCCCATCTGAAGCCCAAGACCAAGACGTGAAGATGGCGGTTCAGTAAAGGGTCTAAAGGCCCACAGGAGATTAATGGCCCATGGTGATAAACCGCCATGAGGGCGTGACTTGTATTGTAAGGTAGAAGTAACTAGTCACCGAGCCGGACACTGTTTATGAGCCGGCCGGGACTCTGTAAGCCGTAGGGCGTCGACCCGTGTATATAAGGGGACGACCCGCTGGCGGCTTAGGGTAAGAAACAACAAATCGAGACCCGGGCATAGCGTATCTCGCTCCTTGGTCATCGAAACCTCAAGCAATTCCAACCCAACTAGACGTAGGCCTTCCTTCACCGTAAGGGGCTGAACTAGTATAAACCTCGCGTGTCCTTTGTCCCGATTAACCCCTTCAATCTTCCTAGCTGCGATGGCTCCACGATTAAGTCCTTGCAAGAGGACATCTGCCGTGACAATTCCACGACAGTTGGCGCCCACCGTGGGGCCAGCGCACGGTGGATTTGAGTTCTTGAAGGGCAGCTTCGAAGGGCTCAAGGGATACGCAGTTGGCCGGATGACCAAGAGTCGTCACGGCAAGATCTACATCGACGACGAAGGCTGGGGCCCCGACGCCGGCTCAATTGAGTACGGATACCGGGTCCCTTTTGGCGGAATTCACGTCTTCATTGGCCGTATTGGTGAGCCGGGCCCTGAGCCGGACAGCTGCACCGGCCCCGTCGAGACGGCTCAGCATGCGAAACCCGCCCGAGCTCAACCCGTCGTGAAGCGTGCCTTTGTGGGTTGCATCCACGGAGGTGAACTTCCTGAAGGATCTGAAGGTGATGGTGAGCCGGCCGTCCTCTCTGACGGTGATTCGTCCGCCGGCTCAACAGATTCACTGTATCAAGTTCAAGATGGTGTGCTTGGGGGCTGTTCCGATGGCAGCACTATTCCGGACCCCTCAGAGTCACCAAACTGGGCAGGAGTCTTCATGGCTGGTACTCAACCCAGCCAAAATTCTACGGCCTCAGCGGCGATAACGTCCGGGTTAGGAGCAGCCGGGGCAGGAGGCCCGGTGCGCTCACCGGCTCAGGTGCTGATGGATCTCATGGATAAGCTTACGGCTTTGTTAACTGTTACAGTCATCCCTGCGAACCAATCTGAGCATGAGGCAGAGGTGGCACAGGTTCGCGACGAGATCGCCCGGGCCAAGGAAACCTTAGCAGCTGAAGACGCTAGATTAGCAACAGAACGGGCGGCTTTGGACGTGCAGGCGCAGCAACTTCAGGCAGAGGCCTTGCAGCTCACGTTGAGCTTAAATGCATCTAATGAGGTAATGAGGAGGAGACATCAGAAAACTCAGTCCCGTTTACCTCAGATTAATGATCCTCGGAATCTCTTCGCTACACCCGGGGCCGGCCCTAGTAACCCGCCAGGTGCAAATCAGTTTATGACATCCAGAGCGGGAGGCCCAGTCCAGCCTCCGATGACGGCGCCTCTTCACGGCAATATGGCACCGCCCCATTACGTGCCAATACCACAGGGTCACTTCTCCAACCCCACGGAGAACTTAATCGCAGCATCCACACGTTTGGCGGCTCTCCCAGTAGATGGTGATGATCCGACAGCGGTGGAAACCCGGAAGATCAGGGAACTTGTCCAAACAGCCCTAGCTCAGTAAGAGACCTACTCCTACAGCCGGGACAGGATTCACTCAACTCCTCCGCCCTGGTTAGCTCCGCCTTGTCCAAACCGGAGCCCGAGTTATAGTAGACACATGGAGTCAGAGGCCTTGTCAATTAGCGCTCAGCGCCGGAACCAGCCCGGCAGGTATAACCCGGTTCAGGATCGGATACGTCAGGAGGACGAGCGGGCAGCTCAGCTAGCGGCTCAGCTAGCAGCCCAACAGGACTCACCGGCTTACCCGACGACTTCTGTTGAGGCGGGTGTTGCTACTAGAACCGGAGGAGTTCCTTGTCTAATACCGGCTCTACGTAATGTACGTCTGCCCAAGGATTTCAAGGGACCTCGAAAGGTGCCGAATTATACGGCTGATTTACAGCCTGGGGCGTGGATCTAAAGTTACGAGATGGCCATGGAGCTGCTGGAGGTTAGCGATGAAGTGATGGCTAAATACTTCACCATGATGTTGGACGGAACGGCCCGTTCTTGGTTAAAGGGTTTGCCACCCAATTCCATTGGTTCATGGGCGGAGCTAAAGGCCCGTTTCATCCAGAACTTCAAGGACACTTGCAAGCAGTCTATGTCGATTGTGGACCTGACAAATTGTAAGCAGGAGGAAGGTGAATCTACGACTCATTGGGTACGCAGGGTCAAAGATATAATACATTCGTCTGACAAGATGGATGCCGGCTCAGCAGTTCTCATGCTGGAGAAGAATTGCCGTTTTGAGCCTTTGAGACAGAAACTGGGGCGCCTTAAGCGTGATTGCAACGATATGGGGACGCTAATGGCGGCTTTAGTCAAGTATGTTGATTCTAATAGTACCAAGGATCTCGCGTCTGATGAGGAAAAGACAGGGAAGGGAAAGAAGAACGGCAATGGAAAGGGTCAGCAGCATAACCCGGCGAGTCAAGGAGGTAATAAGCGTAAGACGTACGGTAACCCAGAATTTGTGGCCAATGCATAGGGTAACAATCAGAAGCGCAAAGGAAAGCCACCCCGGTTTGGCGGGTCAGGCCTGTCTCTTGAGCAATTACTCAATGAGCCTTGCTTGAAACACAGCACCCGGGAATGACCAGCGACTCACTTATGGAAGGATTGCGCAATCATGAAGGCTTTCAAGAATTCTAGTACGTTTGATGGCAATCAAGGCCCGGGCGGCGGTTCAGGATCCGGCTTTCAGGGAAGCCAGGGTGGTTATAATCAACAACAGTCTGGTCAAGGAGGTCAGCAGCAGCAGCAGTCGGGTTATCAGAGTCATCCAAAATAGCTAAACAGTGGGCAGTATCACGTGTTCACCACAAGTTTGTGTAAACGTGATCAGAAAGTTCATAAGAGGGCTGTGAATTCTGTTGAGCCGGCAGTCCCTCGTTACTTGAGGTGGTCGGAACAGCCTATTGTCTGGAGCAGGGATGATCACCCTCCCCGGGTTGATAATCCGGGTCAACTGGCCTTGGTAGTGGCACCACAGGTTGGTGGTTATAAATTTACTAAGGTGCTCATGGATGGAGGTAGCAGCATCAACATCCTTTATTACGAGACCTTTCAGCGCATGGGCTTAACTGACAAGAATTTAAAGACTTCCAACACCGTCTTCCATGGAGTGGTGCCTGGTAAATCGGCGTATCCTGTGGGAAAGATTGAGCTAGAGGTGGCCTTTGGAGACGAGCATGATTCTAGGGCAGAAAAGTTAACTTTTGAGGTGGTAAAAATCAAGAGTCCATATCACGCTTTGTTCGGGCGGCCGGCTTATGCCGAGTTCATGGCGCGGCCGTGTTATGTTTAATTATAGCTCAAGATGCCGGGTTACAAGGGTACCATCACCGTGCATGGAAGCCGAAAGGTGGCCCTGGAATGCGAAGAAGGCGATGCGGCTTATGCCGAGTCTGTCTGTGCAGCAGAGGAGCTCAAATTTTATCAAGATAACGTTGACCCGACGGATATGACTTCTCTCAAGAAGCTGACTACAGAGCATGACCCGGCCATGAAGTTTAAATCGGCTGCAGAGACTAAGCTTGTTGATTTTACTCCGGGTAATTCATCTAAGCAATTCAGCATCAGTGCCAACTTGGATCCTAAATAGGAAAGCGCGCTCATCGAGTTCATCCGTGAGAACCGGGACATCTTTGCATGGAAACCTTCTGACATGCCGGGTGTACCGAGAGGACTCGCTGAGCACACTCTTAATATTGATCCGAAGTATAAGCCGGCTAGGCAGTTTCTGCGGCGATTCAATGAAGAGCGACGAAAATCTATAGGAGAAGAGGTCGCCCGGCTCTTGGCGGCTGGGTTCATTGTCGAAGTTTTTCACCCGGAGTGGTTGGCTAACCCGGTGCTCGTACTCAAGAAAAACGGCACCTGGCGGATGTGTGTGGATTACACAGACTTAAATAAGGCTTGTCCAGCTGATCCTTTTGCTCTCCCCCGTATTGATCAAATCATTGATGCTACGGCAGGTTGTGCGCGTTTGAGCTTTTTGGATGCTTATTCTGGTTATCATCAGATCAAGATGGCAGTTAAGGACCAGGAGAAGACAGCTTTCATCACCCCGTTTGGAGCCTTCTACTATGTGTCTATGCCTTTTGGGCTCAAGAGTGCCCAGGCGACTTATCAACGGTGTGTACAGAATTGTCTCCACAATCAGATTGGGCGCAATGTTCATGCATATGTGGATGACATAGTGGTGAAATCCAGAGAGGCGGAAACCTTGATATCTGATCTCAGAGAAACCTTTGACAATCTCTGGGTTTACAAAATGATGCTTAACCCGGAGAAGTGTGTATTTGGTGTGCCTGCAGGCAAGCTTTTGGGATTCTTGGTCTCAAACAGGGGCATCGAGGCTAATCCGGAGAAGATTAAGGCAATCACTTCTTTGGATAAACCGGCATGTATCAATGATGTTCAGCGATTGGCGGGTCGTGTTGCCGCTTTAAGCCGGTTAGGTGAGAAGGCCCTACCGCTGTACCAATTGATGAAGAAGGCAGACACCTTTGTCTGGAGTGATGCTGCTAATGCTGCTTTTGAGGATTTTAAGAGGCTCTTATCTGAGCCGCCGGTTCTTGCGGCTCCCATTGACAAAGAGCCTTTGCTATTATATGTGGCTGCTAATTCACGAGCCGTCAGTGTGGCAATTGTGGTAGAGCGCAAGAAGGCTGGTAAGGTGTTGGGTTTCATACTAATATCAAAATTTCTCCTACGCACACGCAAGATCATGTGATGCATAGCAACGAGAGGGGAGAGTGCTGTCTACGTACCCACGCAGACCGACTGCAGAAGCGTTGACACAACGTAGAGGAAGTAGTCGTATGTCTTCACGATCCAACCGATCAAGCACCGAAACTACGACACCTCCGAGTTCGAGCACACGTTCAGCTCGATGACGATCCCCGGACTCCGATCCAGCAAAGTGTCGGGGAAGATTTCCGTCAGCACGACGGCGTGGTGACGATCTTGATGTACTACAGCAGCAGGGCTTCGCCTAAACTCCGCTACAGTATTATCGAGGACTATGGTGGCTGGGGGCGCCGCACACGGCTAAGGAATAGATCACGTGGATCAACTTGTGTTTCTTGATCTATCTTTGGTGCTAGCCCTGCCCCTCTATTTATATCTTGAGCCCTGGGGTCGAAACTTGGAGTTAAAGCCTTCACAAAGTCGGTTTAACCTGATAGGCAAGAGTCCTTCTCGGACTCCAGGGCCAGATGCCAGGGATCCCGGCGTCTGGACCCAGACGCTAGGGACCCTGGCGTCTGGCCCCTGGACTCCGCAAAACTTCCTTTTGCGCTTTCCAAAAACCTTGTGGGCTTTCCCCTTTGGCCCAAATAAAGTGTTCTCGTACCCAAACATTTCGGGAATCATCCGGAACCCCTTCCGGTGATTTCCGGAACCCTTCCGGTGACCAAACACTATTATCAGATATATCAAACTTTATCTCCGGACCATTCCGGAGTTCCTCGTCATGTCCGTGATCTCATCTCGGACTCCGAACAACATTCGGTACATCAAAATGCATAAAAATCATAACAACTGTCATCGTAACTTTAAGCGTGTGGACCCTACGGGTTCGAGAACAATGTAGACATGACCGAGACACGTCTCCGGTCAATAACCAATAGCGGGGCCTAGATGCCCATATTGGCTCCTACATATTCTACGAAGATCTTTATCGGTCAGACCGCATAACAACATACGTTGTTCCCTTTGTCATCGGTATGTTACTTGCCCGAGATTCGATCGTCGGTTTCCAATACCTAGTTCAATCTCGTTACCGACAAGTCTCTTTACTCGTTCCGTAATACATCATCTCACAATTAACATATTAGTTGTAATGCTTGCAAGGCTTATGTGATGTGCATTACCGAGAGGGCCCAGAGATACCTCTCCGACAATCGGAGTGAAAAATCCTAATCTCGAAATACGCCAACCCAACATGTACCTTTGGAGACACCTGTAATGCTCCTTTATAATCACCCAGTTACGTTGTGACGTTTGGTAGCACCCAAAGTGTTCCTCCGGCAAACGGGAGTTGCATAATCTCATAGTCATAGGAACATGTATAAGTCATGAAGAAAGCAATAGCAACATACTAAACGATCGGGTGCTAAGCTAATGGAATGGGTCAAGTCAATCAGATCATTCAACTAATGATGTGACCCCGTTAATCAAATAACAACTCTTTGTCCATGGTTAGGAAACATAACCATCTTTGATTAACGAGCTAGTCAAGTAGAGGCATACTAGTGACACTCTGTTTGTCTATGTATTCACACATGTATTATGTTTCCGGTTAATACAATTCTAGCATGAATAATAAACATTTATCATGATATAAGGAAATAAATAATAACTTTATTATTGCCTCTAGGGCATATTTCCTTCAGTCTCCCACTTGCACTAGAGTCAATAATCTAGTTCACATCGCCATGTGATTTAACAGCAATAGTTCACATCACCATGTGATTAACACCCACAGTTCACATCGATATGTGATAAACACCCAAAGGGTTTACTAGAGTCAATAATCTAGTTCACATCGCTATGTGATTAACACCCAAAGAGTACTAAGGTGTGATCATGTTTTGCTTGTGAGATAATTTTAGTCAACGGGTCTGTCACATTCAGATCCGTAAGTATTTTGCAAATATTTATGTCAACAATGCTCTGCACGGAGCTACTCTAGCTAATTGCTCCCACTTTCAATATGTATCCAGATTGAGACTTAGAGTCATCTGGATCAGTGTCAAAACTTGCATCGACGTAACCCTTTACGACGAACCTTTTGTCACCTCCGTAATCGAGAAACATATCCTTATTCCAGTAAGGATAATTTTGACCGCTGTCCAGTGATCTACTCTTAGATCACTATTGTACTCCCTTGCTTAACACAGTGTAGGGTATACAATAGATCTGGTACACAGCATGGCATACTTTATAGAACCTATGACCAAGGCATAGGGAATGACATTCATTCTCTTTCTATCTTCTGCCGTGGTCGGGCTTTGAGTCTTACTCAATTTCACACCTTGTAACATAGGCAAGAAACTCTTTCTTTGACTGTTCCATTTTGAACTACTTCAAAATCTTGTCAAGGTATGTATTTATTGAAAAAACTTATCAAGCGTCTTGATCTATCTCTATAGATCTCGATGCTCAATATGTAAGCAACTTCACCGAGGTCTTTCTTTGAAAAAAAAACTCCTTTCAAACACTCCTTTATGCTTTGTAGAATAATTCTACATTATTTCCGATCAACAATATGTCATTCACATATACTTATCAGAAATGCTGTAGTGCTCCCACTCACTTTCTTGTAAATACAGGCTTCACTGCAAGTCTGTATAAAACTATATGCTTTGATCAACTTATCAAAGCGTATATTCCAACTCCGAGATGCTTACACCAGTCCATAGATGGATCGCTGGAGTTTGCACATTTTGTTAACACCTTTAGGATTGACAAAAAACTTCTGGTTGCATCATATACAACTCTTCTTTAAGAAATCCATTAAGGATTGCAGTTTTGTTATCCATTTGCCAGATTTCATAAAATGCGGCAATTGCTAACATGATTCGGACAGATTTAAGCATAGATACGAGTGAGAAACTCTCATCGTAGTCAACACTTTGAACTTGTCGAAAACCTTTTGCGACAATTCTAGCTTTGTAGATAGTAACACTACTATCAGCGTCCGTCTTCCTCTTGAAGATCCATTTATTTTCTATGGCTTGCCGATCATCGGTCTAGTCAACCAAAGTCCATACTTTGTTCTCATACATGGATCCCATCTCAGATTTCATGGCCTCAAGCCATTTTGCGGAATCTGGGCTCACCATCACTTCTTCATAGTTCGCAAGTTCGTCATGGTCTAGTAACATGACTTCCAGAACAGGATTACCGTACCACACTGGTGCAGATCTCACTCTGGTTTACCTACGAGATTCGGTAGTAACTTGATCTGAAGTTACATGATCATCATCATTAGCTTCCTCACTAATTGGAGTAGTAGTCACAGGAACAGATTTCTGTGATGAACTATTTTCCAATAAGGGAGAAGGTACAATTACCTTATCAAGTTTTCTATTTTCCTCCCACTCACTTCTTTCTAGAGAAACTCCTTCTCTAGAAAGGATCCATTCTTAGCAACGAATGTCTTGCCTTCGGATCTGTGATAGAAGGTGTACCCAACTGTCTCCTTTGGGTATCCTATGAAGACATATTTCTCCGATTTGAGTTTGAGCTTATCGAGATGAAACTTTTTCACATAAGCATCGCAACTCCAAACTTTAAGAAACGACAACTTTGGTTTCTTGCCAAACCACAGTTCATAAGGTGTCGTCTCAACGGATTTTGATGGTGCCCTATTTAATGTGAATGCAGCTGTCTCTAATGCATAACCCCAAAATGATAGTGGTAGATCGGTAAGATACATCATAGATTGCACTATATCCAATAAAGTACGGTTATGACGTTCGGACACACCATTATGCTATGGTGTTCCAGGTGGCGTGAGCAGTGAAACTATTTCACATTGTTTTAACTGAAGACCAAACTCGTAACTCAAATATTTTACCTCTGCGATCATATCGTAGAAACTTTTATTTTCTTGTTACAATGATTCTCCACTTCACTCTGAAATTCTTTGAACTTTTCAAATGTTTCAGACTTATGTTTCATCAAGTAGATATCCCCATATCTGCTCAAATCATCTGTGAAGGTCAGAAAATAATGATACCTGCTGCAAGCCTTAATATTCATCGGACCACATACATCAGTATGTATGATTTCCAACAAATCTGTTGCTTGCTTCATTGTTCCGGAGAACGGCGTTTTAGTCATCTTGCCCATAAGGCATGGTTCGCAAGCATCAAGTGATTCATACTCAAGTGATTCCAAAATTCCATCAGTATGGAGTTTCTTCATGCGCTTTACACCAATATGACCTAAACGGTAGTGCTACAAATAAGTTGCACTTATCATTATTAACTTTGCATCTTTTGGTTTCAATATTATGATTATGTGTATCACTACGATCGAGATCCAACGAACTATTTTCATTGGGTGTGTAACCATATAAGGTTTTATTCATGTAAACAGAACAACAATTTATTCTCTTACTTAAATGAATAACCGTATTACAATAAACATGATCAAATCATATTCATGCTCAACGCAAACACCAAATAACACTTATTCAGGTTCAACACTAATCCCGAAAGTATAGGGAGTGTGCGATGATGATCATATCAATCTTGGAACCACTTCCAACACACATCGTCACTTCACCCTTAACTAGTCTCTGTTTATTTTGCAACTCCCGTTTCGAGTTACTAATCTTAGCAACTGAACTAGTATCAAATACTGAGGGGTTGCTATAAACACTAGTAAAGTACACATCAATAACATGTATATCAAATATACTTATGTTCACTTTGCCATCCTTCTTATCTGCCAATCACTTGGGGTAGTTCCGCTTCCAGTGACCAGTCCCTTTGTAGTAGAAGCACTTAGTCTCAGGCTTAGGATCAGACTTGGGTTTCTTCACTTGAGCAGCAACTTGCTTGCCGTTCTTCTTGAATTTCCCCTTCTTCCCTTTGCCCTTTTCTTGAAACTAGTGGTCTTGTCAACCATCAACACTTGATGTTTTTCTTGATTTCTACCTTCGTTGATTTCAGCATCACGAAGAGCTTGGGAGTTGTTTCCGTTATCCCTTGCATATTATAGTTCATCATGAAGTTCTACTAACTTGGTGATGGTGACTAGAGAATTCTGTCAATCACTATCTTATCTGGAAGATTAACTCCCACTTGATTCAAGCGATTGTAGTACTCAGACAATCTGAGCACATGCTCACTAGTTGAGCGATTCTCCTCCATCTTTTAGCTATAGAACTTGTTGGAGAATTCATATCTCTCAACTCGGGTATTTGCTTGAAATATTAACTTCTACTCCTGGAACATCTCATATGCTCCATGACGTTCAAAACGTCTTTGAAGTCCCGATTCTAAGCCATTAAGCATGGTGCACTAAACTATCAAGTAGTCATCATATTGAGCTGGCCAAACGTTCATAACGTCTGCATCTGCTCCTGCAATAGGTCCATCACCTAGCGGTGCATCAAGGACATGATTCTTCTGTGCAGCAATGAGGATAAACCTCAGATCACGGATCCAATCCGCATCATTGCTACTAACATCTTTCAACACAATTTTCTCTAGGAACATATCAAAATAAACACAGGGAAGCAACAACGCGAGCTATTGATCTATAACATAATTTGCAAAATACTACCAGGACTAAGTTCATGATAAATTTAAGTTCAATTAATCATATTACTTAAGAACTCCCACTTAGATAGACATCCCTCTAATCCTCTAAGTGATTACGTGATCCAAATCAACTAAACCATAACCGATCATCACTTGAGATGGAGTAGTTTTCAATGGTGAACATCGCTTATGTTGATCATATCTACTATATGATTCACGCTCGACCTTTCGGTCTCTGTGTTCCGAGGCCATATCTGTATATGCTTGGCTCGTCAAGTATAACCTGAGTATTCCGCGTGCGCAACTGTTTTGCACCCGTTGTATTTGAACGTAGAACCTATCACACCCGATCATCACGTGGTGTCTCAGCACGAAGAACTTTCGCAACGGTGCATACTCAGGGAGAACACTTCTTGATAATTTAGTGAGAGATCATCTTATAATGCTACCGTCAATCAAAGCAAGATAAGATGCATAAAAGGATAAACATCACATGCAATCAATATAAGTGATATGATATGGCCATCATCATCTTGTGCTTGTGATCTCCATCTCCGAAGCACCGTCGTGATCACCATCGTCACCGGCGTGATACCTTGATCTCCATCATAGCATCGTTGTCGTCTCGCCAAGCTTGTGCTTCCACGACTATCACTACCGCTTAGTAATAAAGTAAAGCATTACATCGCGATTTCATTGCATACAATAAAACGACAACCATAAGGCTCCTGCTAGTTGCCGATAACTCGGTTACAAAACATGATCATCTCATACAATAAAATTCAGCATCATGTCTTGACCATATCACATCACAACATGCCCTGCAAAAACAAGTTAGACGTCCTCTACTTTGTTGTTGCAAGTTTTACGTGGCTGCTACGGGCTTAATCAAGAACCAATCTCACCTACGCATCAAAACCACAACGATAGTTTGTCAAATAGACTCCGTTTTAACCTTCGCAAGGACCGGGCGTAGTCATACTTGGTTCAACTAAAGTTGGAGAGACAGTCGCCCGCAAGCCACCTATGTGCAAAGCACGTCGGGGGAACCGGTCTCGCGTAAGCGTACGCGTAATGTTGGTCCGGGTCGTCTCGTCCAACAATGCCGCCGGACCAAAGTATGACATGCTGGTAGGCAGTATGACTTATATCGCCCACAACTCACTTGTGTTCTACTCGTGCATATAACATCAACATAAATAACCTAGGCTCGGATGCCACTGTTGGGTTTCGTAGTAATTTCAAAAAAATTCCTACGCACACGCAAGATCATGTGATGCATAGCAACGAGAGGGGAGAGTGCTATCTACGTACCCACGCAGACCGACTGCGGAAGCGTTGACACAACGTAGAGGAAGTAGTCGTACGTCTTCACGATCCAACCGATCAAGCACCGAAACTACGGCACCTCCGAGTTCGAGCACACGTTCAGCTCGATGACGATCCCCGGACTCCGATCCAGCAAAGTGTCGGGGAAGAGTTCCGTCAGCACGACGGCGTGGTGACGATCTTGATGTACTACAGCAGCAGGGCTTCGCCTAAACTCCGCTACAGTATTATCGAGGACTATGGTGGCTGGGGGCGCCGCACACGGCTAAGGAATAGATCACGTGGATCAACTTGTGTTTCTTGATCTATCTTTGGTGCTAGCCCTGCCCCTCTATTTATATCTTGAGCCCTGGGATCGAAACTTGGAGTTAAAGCCTTCACAAAGTCGGTTTAACCCGATAGGCAAGAGTCCTTCTCGGATTCCAGGGCCAGACACCAAGGATCCCGGCGTCTGGACCCAGACGCCAGGGACCCTGGTGTCTGGCCCCTGGACTCCGCAAAACTTCCTTTTGCGCTTTCCAAAAACCTTGTGGGCTTTCCCCTTTGGCCCAAATAAAGTGTTCTCGTACCCAAACATTTCGGGAAACATCCGGAACCCCTTCCGGTGATTTCCGGAACCCTTCCGGTGACCAAACACTATTATCATATATATCAAACTTTATCTCCGGACCATTCCAGAGTTCCTCGTCATGTCCGTGATCTCATCTCGGACTCCGAACAACATTCGGTACATCAAAA
Source organism: Triticum urartu (assembly GCF_056163025.1). NCBI lineage: Eukaryota > Viridiplantae > Streptophyta > Magnoliopsida > Poales > Poaceae > Triticum > Triticum urartu. The sequence goes on along the minus strand of NC_141875.1, from coordinate 520,165,569 downwards.
TGCATAAAACTCATAACAACTGTCATCGTAACTTTAAGCGTGTGGACCCTACGGGTTCGAGAACAATGTAGACATGACCGAGACACGTCTCCAGTCAATAACCAATAGTGGGACCTGGATGCCCATATTGGCTCCTACATATTCTACGAAGATCTTTATCGGTCAGACCGCATAACAACATACGTTGTTCCCTTTGTCATCGGTATGTTACTTGCCCGAGATTCGATCGTCGGTATCCAATACCTAGTTCAATCTCGTTACCGACAAGTCTCTTTACTCATTCCGTAATACATCATCTCACAACTAACATATTAGTTGTAATGCTTGCAAGGCTTATGTGATGTGCATTACCGAGAGGGCCCAGAGATACCTCTCCGACAATCGGAGTGACAAATCCTAATCTCGAGATACGCCAACCCAACATGTACCTTTGGAGACACCTGTAATGCTCCTTTATAATCACCCAGTTACGTTGTGACGTTTGGTAGCACCCAAAGTGTTCCTCCGGCAAACGGGAGTTGCATAATCTCATAGTCATAGGAACATGTATAAGTCATGAAGAAAGCAATAGCAACATACTAAACGATCGGGTGCTAAGCTAATGGAATGGGTCAAGTCAATCAGATCATTCAACTAATGATGTGACCCCGTTAATCAAATAACAACTCTTTGTCCATGGTTAGGAAACATAACCATCTTTGATTAACGAGCTAGTCAAGTAGAGGCATACTAGTGACACTCTGTTTGTCTATGTATTCACACATGTATTATGTTTCCGGTTAATACAATTCTAGCATGAATAATAAACATTTATCATGTTATAAGGAAATAAATAATAACTTTATTATTGCCTCTAGGGCATATTTCCTTCATAAGGAACATCCGGTTCAACAGCCAGTTTATTATGTCAGTGAGGTACTCATCGAGTCAAAACAAAGATATCCTCATTGGCAGAAACTCGTTTATGGGGTGTTCAACGCAAGCCGGAAGCTGAAGCAATACTTCCAAGGTCACCCTATCACTTTGGTAAGTTCTGCCCCCTTGGGAGACATTATTCAAAATAGAGAGGCTACAGGATGAGTCGCCAAATGGGCCATCGAGCTCGGGCCTCATGGTCTGAAGTACATACCGCGCACTGCCATTAAGTCTCAAGCTTTGGTGGATTTCATCAACGAATGGATAGAGCTACAGACACCTGAAGAGAAGCCCGATAACACTTATTGGATTATTCACTTTGATGGGTCCAGACAGTTGGAAGGCTCGGGGGCTGGAGTTGTATTAACTTCCCCTCGAGGTGACAAATTTTGTTATGTGCTCCGGCTTATGTTTCCTTGTACTAACAATGCAGCTGAGTACGAGGCCCTGCTCCATGGTCTCCGGATGGCCAAAGAGATGAACTTGAGCCGGGTAAGATGCTTAGGAGACTCAGACCTTGTGGCTCAACAGGTGTCAGGCAAGTGGGATTCTAAAGATCCCCTCATGGTGGCTTACCGTCGTGAAGTCGATGCTGTGGTTGGACATTTCAAGGGTTATGTAGTGGAACACATTTATCGAAGGAAGAATGAGGCGGTTGATGCCTTAAGCCGGCTGGGGTCTCAGCGTAAGCCGGTGCCGCCTAACACCTTTCTTGATGTTTTGCATAATCCTTCTGTTAAGTTACCTACAGAGGAAGATCTGGCAATACCAGACCCGGATGCACAGCTGGTGGCGGCTCTCCACGTTATCCCGGATTGGACAGTGCCTTATTTGGCTTACATGACCCGGGGAGAGTGCCTGAAGATGAGACCTTGGCAAGACAAATCGCCGGCGGTCCAAGTCCATGACAATTGTCAATGGCGAGTTACATCATTACAGCGTCACTGGAGCGATTCAACGTTGCGTGTCACCTACAGAGGGTCAGGAGATCCTTCGTGAGATTCATGAAGGCGATTGTGGTCATCACGCCGGCTCAAAATCTCTTGTGGCCAAAGCTTTCCGTCATGGGTTTTATTGGCTGACGGCTCATGCTGATGCGGAAGACCTGGTCAGTAAATGTGACGGATGTCAGAAATTCTCACGACGAACCCATGTGCCGGCTCATGAATTGAGGATGATTCCAATTACCTGGCAATTTGCAGTCTGGGGGCTTGATATGGTCAGGCCTTTCAAAAGGTCTAAGGATAAAAAGACTCACCTCTTGGTGGCGGTTGACAAGTTCACAAAGTGGGTGGAGGCAGAGCCAGTCAGTAAGTGTGATGCAGCCACGGCGGTCCAGTTTATGAAAAAGGTGATTTTTCGCTTTGGTTTTCCACACAGCATCATAACTGATAATGGCACTAACCTTTCCAAAGGAGCTATGGAAGAGTTCTGTCAACGAGAGCATATCCGGCTTGACGTTTCAGCTGTGGCTCACCCTCAATCTAATGGTCAAGCAGAACGAGCTAATCAAGAAATCTTGAGGTGTATCAAGCCCCGGCTCTTGGTCCCCTTGCAGCGGACATTGGGTTGTTGGGTGGAGGAGTTACCTTCTGTACTCTGGAGCATCAATACTACACCTAACAGATCTACGGGTTACACGCCTTTTTTATGGTGTATGGAGCAGAGGCGGTCCTGCCAAGTGACATCCGTCATGACTCACCCCGTGTGGCGGCTTATGTTGAGGAAGACAACGAAAAAGTTCGGCAAGATGCACTTGACCTGTTGGATGAAGAGCGAGACTTGGCAATAGCCCGCTCGGTGATTTACCAGCAAGACCTGCGCCACTACCACAGCCGTCGGGTTAAGTCCAGAACCTTTCAGGAAGGCGACTTAGTGCTCCGACTCATCCAGGATCAATCTGACATGCACAAGCTATCCCCTCCTTGGGAAGGACCCTTTGTGGTCAGCAAGAATCTGAACAACGGATCATACTACCTTATCGACGTTCGAGAACACAAAAACTCACGTAAGTCGGAGGAGGAGACCCGTCGGCCGTGGAATATCGCTCATCTTCGGCCTTATTATACTTGAGCCATCGACTCTAATGTGTATATACTTATACTATGTATATTACATAAAGCAATAAAGCAGGACCTCTGTCCTTTTTTCCACTCCCAAAAAAGGTTTATGTGTTTTCTTTGTCGGGTGGTGGAGATAACCAAGGAGAAGCGGATCATATCTGAATCCGGCTTTCCTTTGGTCCGGTTTATGATCATATCTGAATCTAGCCGTGATCACTTGGGGGCTTCCTGTTCAAACATAGGTCGTATTCGAACCAAAGAGAACATAGCTGTCGATACCCACTTGATCGGCATACTGCCAAACCCACCTGGGGGCTTCTTGATCATATTTGAATCATAGCTTAACCCCTTTTGGGTCTGACGTGGATCGTATTCGAATTAGCGTCATTAAACAACTCTTATGGTCACTTGGGGGCTTCCTGGTCAAACATAGGTCGTATTCAAACCAAAGAGAACATAGCTGTCGATACCCACTTGATCGGCATCGCCACAGCCACTGGGGGCTAACAGATCGTATCTGAATCTTAGCTCAACCTCTTTGGAACGGTTCACTGATCGTATTCGAATCAGAAACCCTTGAATTTTGTTCATCATATTTTACAAGTGTCAACATTGGATATCTTGTGACCCTCTTGAAAATACAATGGAATACATTACAATCCTCCAGGATTAATATTGGTTACATCAGGTTCTTGAGTACCAGGTGAACTTGTATGTGCCAATTTTCAGGAGTTAAACTTACCCTCGGGGGTTGGTTTATATAAGCCGGAAAAGCAGCCGTAAGCATCACAGGGCAATGCAAGGTATTTCTGCAAGAGTATTAAGGGCCATAAGCATGCGCAAAGGCATAGCAAAACTCAAGGTATTTTTTACTCTGTTACAAGACTCCCCGAGTCTGAATGATGCGGCATTGTTTTTCTACAACGACATAAGCAGGTGATGCCTGACAATCTACTCTTGGGGTTGATTTGAAGCCTCTGGGTTATCCTTCTCCGTCTCTCCGCCGGCTGCTTTGTCCTGGAAGGATGATGAGGCCCAGTCAACGCCACTCAAGGCCTCAAACTCAGCTTCATCGTCTATTAAACCGGTTGGGTCGACTTCAGGAGCAAAGGTGTGCTTACAGGTTGGAGGGATCAAGTTGACATTGTCATAATGCGGCGTGGGGATTCTCCGATTCTCCTTGTCATAACCCGGCTGACACTTGGTGAGGTCAGTGTCGTTCCCAATAAGAGTAGCCACCGGACGTATATCCTTCACACAGGCGGTGAAATCCTTATCATTAAACACGGTGCCATCATCCTTTAAACTTGGATACCCAAGAGCAATATCAGCGGGGTTTAGTTCTGGAAGCCACGCCTTGGCCCGGATCAATGCGGCTATAGCTCCGGCTCTTGTAGATGCTCGTCTTAACTCTTGGATTCGCTGAGGTAGCGCAGCAAGCCGCTTCAGCACATCTTGCAGGAGATAGGGAACATCATTTGATAAAGCCACAACGGCCAGAGCACGTTGTGACCCGGTGTAGAGCTGTTCCACCAGATTATAAACCGCCATCTGCTTGATCACCATGTTCTGCTTGAGATTTGTGCTCCTGGGGCCTGCGTTATTAAGCATAAGGTGAGTCCGAGGAAACAACTGAAATGGTCATTTAAGGTTTGAGTAAGTCACTCACCAAAGATTGATGAGACCATTCGAGATATCTGGCGCTTTAAGTCGGACAGTTCGGCCGTTGCTTCCGCAAGCGATGCCTCTGCTGTCTCGGCCCGAGTCACCAGTGCGGCCTTTTCATCAGCCCAATTTTTCTTCTCCGATTCAAAATTTTTCTTCAGCTTCTCTTGTTCAAAGACGCTGAATTCAAATTTGGAGTTAGCCTTTTGAGTTTCAATCTCTTGGGCTGCCACGCGGTTCTTCAGGTCAACAATCTCCGATTCAAATTGACTTATGATGGCCTGCATTGCACCGGGTAGTAGTCAAGATTACGGTAAATAATATTAAGTCCCAAGCACTTTGCAAGCAAAGGTACTTGACACTTGGGGGCTAATGTATACTGAAGAACTTTCAATTACTACTCTGGGTCATGGAAATTAAGTCCCAAGCACATTGCAAGCAAAGATGTTTGGCACTTGGGGGCTAATGTGTATCGCAAGTGCTACAACCGGGTTAAATGTCTTTTTCCTAAGCCGGATAAGCAGTGCTAGGCAATTTTCTAAAGTCTACAGCATATTTACTTATAAGCAATAGACTTGGGGGCTGGTACAGTAAGTATGGTTAAAGAAAGCTAGCATAAGTCATACCTCAGATTTTTGCTGTATCTGCTTCACCATGTCAATTTCCAGGTCACGGCTGCTATGTACTTGATTGATATAGCCGGAGACTATCTCTCCAATACTCAAATGAGTATAGTCAGTGACGTCCAGCTTGGCCTTTCGGCGTTCTACCAATTCCTCTTTAGAACACTTAGCAAGTACAGTTGGCTGTGCCGGCTCAACAAACTGAGTCTTGAGAATCTCAACTTCCAGATCATTTGCCTTGGTGGGGCTAGGAGCCTCCGGGTTACCAGAATCGTTGAGGGTTTGCTCAGTAGGCGGGTCAGAGGAAGATATAGGAACATCATGAGATGGTTGAGGTGGCGGCTCGTGAGCAGAGGCGTCAAGAGCAGCTGTGCCCAGCTCTGGTTCAGTCACAACCGGTTCTTGGGGCGGCTTATTCTTTTTTGCCCTTTTGCTGGGCTTTACTTGCACACTGTGGAAAAGGTAGACAGGTTAAATACAAAAATATGAGTAAAATAAGGCATAAGGTACAACAAGTTTATATTACCCGGGAGCAGTTTTGAAGGCTGGCATGTTGGACTGCATAGACTCACCGGAGGAAGGTGAAATATCCTGATAGTTGGAGTCAGAAGAATTGAGAGGCTGACGAATGAAACCCGCCAAAGGAAAAAGAAGGCGTAAACCGGAGATAACCTCAGCCCGGCGTTTCCTGGTCACATCAGGTAAGCCGGAGGAGAGTTCCGCGTCTTTGCTGGTCCGGGTCTGCCTCCGGCTCTCATAAATCTGTCGCTTCAAAAGAAATTGAGGGTCTTGGTAAGCTAAAGGATGTGAAAATCTTACTTTCCGGGTCACTCTTCGGATTTTCAACTTCGGTAAACGCTCTGAGTCAGAGGAGATTATACTTACCTCTTCAACAGCTTGGCTGTTGCCTGTATCCTCCTGAAAGGAATTAATGTCAATAACATGATGATAAAAAAGTTAGAGGAATTAGGAGTTACCTCTTCTTCATCATCCTCAGTATCATCTAGTTTCATCATATCTGAGGCGCTGGGTTTCCTCTTTCTTGAAGTTCCAGTCTTAGCGGTTCTTCTTTCGGCTCTTTTCGCTGCTCTGGCTTGTTTGGCAGCCTCATGGTCATACTTGACCTTCCAGAAGTCGCTATTTGCCTATGAATAAGGATAAAGGGTTATGAGTAAAGGTAAGGTATAACATGATAAAGATAATTGTGGAGGATAATAACTCATTGGAGGGGTCGGGTTCTTCTTGCAGAAAGGAAGTAAGCCAAAGGCATTACTAGTCACCGTGCCCTCTTTCAGCAAAGACTGGGTTGTAGCTTCCACCGCATCATTTGGTAAGTCGTCAGGACTATGACGCAGTGGGTCATCCTTTTCGCCTGAGTAAGTACACATTAAGCCGGGGCGGCGGCTTAACGGAATCACTCGCCAAGCAACCCAGACTCGGACCAGGTCGATGCCATCTAAACCATTCCCCAAAAGAGCTTTGATTTTCCTAATAGTGGGGGTGAGTGACAGACGATCAATAGCAGTCAACTTGTCCGGCAGTGGGTGGTTGGATTCAAGGCGCAAGGCGCGGAAGCCGGGCAGCGGGTTTTCACCAGCCGGAGAAGTGTCCTGGCAGTAGAACCACGTTTGGTTCCAATCCTTTGGATGACTCGGCAGTTCAGCATAAGGTAAAAGGCAGTCTCTCCATTGCTGAATCGAGATGCCACCAAGTTCTAGACTGGGTCCATTGGCGCGCTCATTCTGCTGGTTCAAATAGAACAACTCCCTGAACAAAAGTAGGCTGGGTTCTTCTCCAAGGTAGACCTCACAGAAAACTTGGAAGTTGCAGATATTTGACACGGAATTGGGCCCGATGTCTTGAGGTCTCAAGTCAAAGAAATGCAGAACGTCTCTAAAGAATTTTGAACCGGGAGGAGAAAATCCCCGGCTCATGTGATCAGTAAAAATGATCACCTCCCCTTCCTTGGGTTGAGCTTTCTCTTCAGACGGTTCGGGAGCACGATAAGACATGACATCCTTCTTGGGCAGATGGCCAGACTTTACAAACTCGGACAGTTTGTTCTCTGTAACAATGGATGGGACCCAGTTGCAGGTAACCGGAAGTTTAACAGCTTTGGGTGCCATTGGGTAAATTGAAGCCTACAACAAGATAAAGGAAATTTTTCTGGTTTATTATAACCCGGAGAATAAACATTGTTGGGTTATTTAAGATGGCGGCTTAAGAAGGGGCCTAATGACATGCAGGTAACTATGTGATAATGTTTAATAGCTGCAGGTATTAAAGATGATTAAGGTTTTCTTAAGTCGCGAGAGGCAAGCGGTGCTGACAGCCGGTATTATCTTAAACCGACTACGCGGACTACTATGGCTAAAACAGAGTCAACAGACGCAGTTTTTTGGCTAAGTGTGGAACAAACAGGTTTCACAAGTTGCAATCATTATTTTGGATCAAACGATGCTCTGGAAAGGAAAATATTTCTAGATCTAAAATAGTACAGAAAAGTTCGTATACTCGCAGAAGGCTTCCAAAACAAGGGAAATGAGATCTGTTCTCATACAGGATAAGCACAAACATTTTCTGCAGCAGTTCTAAGTTGTTTTTATAATCTAAACAAGGCATTGGAGGTGAGAGCTAATGGAGGTTTGCGTCGGGCGGCGATGAACGATGACGAACTAAAGACGGTTTCAATGCAGATCTGAGAAGGGGGAAAAGAGGAACTCACAGATGCGAAAGAACTGCGGAGGGTCGCCGTCGTTTTCTGGTCAAGATCAGGGTGATGCAGCGGCCTGAGTCGGTGAAGACGAGGGGGTTGACGGCGGCGGCGGCGGAGCTTGAGCAGCAAAGAAGGAGATGCGAGGAGGAAGACGACTGAAGGAAATGAAAAAGACCTAGGTCGCATCTATTTATAAGGAGGGGCCGACCAAGATGGCGCGAGAAATGAGGAGACAGAATATCATTTTATAACAACCCCGACGCCTCGATTTTCGGGATGGTCAGTAAAGGCAAAGATCCGTTGGAGGATATGACGAAATAAATATGAGTTTTATTGAAGATGACGTCACGGAGATTTAACCCGGATCCAGATGATGACGTCACGGCGGGTTAAAGTTTCCGCACAAAACAGAAGACTGAAGGCCAGTTCATAAGGTTTTTAAAGATTGACATGTACCTGTTCAAATCAATCTGGGGCCTAATGTTGGGGATATAACTATTTATGTAAGCCGCCCAGGAGGGGCCGGGTTACGCAAGAGAAGCCCATCTGAAGCCCAAGACCAAGACGTGAAGATGGCGGTTCAGTAAAGGGTCTAAAGGCCCACAGGCGATTTATGGCCCATGGTGATAAACCGCCATGAGGGTGTGACTTGTATTGTAAGGTAGAAGTAACTAGTCACCGAGCCGGACACTGTTTATGAGCCGGCCGGGACTCTGTAAGCCGTAGGGCGTCGACCCATGTATATAAGGGGACGACCCGCTGGCGGCTTAGGGTAAGAAACAACAAATCGAGACCCGGGCATAGCGTATCTCGCTCCCTGGTCATCGAAACCTCAAGCAATTCCAACCCAGCTAGACATAGGCCTTCCTTCACCGTAAGGGGCTGAACTAGTATAAACCTCGCGTGTCCTTTGTCCCGATTAACCCCTTCAAGCTTCCTAGCTGCGATGGCTCCACGATTAAGTCCTTGCAAGAGGACATCTCCCGTGAAAATTCCACGACAGATATGATTAGCGATTCAATTCCGACTGCCTCCACCCCTTTCCCTACAGACAACGTCGAGGTGTTGTCTCAATAGGCACCAAGCCAAGGGGAGGTAGTCCTGGGGGCGCCTCCAGGCGACCTTCCGGACCCTGGGCGCAAAGGGAGCAAGACTCCCACGGGCTCCAAGTTTGGCCCCCAGCCGAACACTGCGCCGGAACCTTCGGTGGTTCCAGACTCCGGCAGGCGATCCCCCGTTAAGAGGGGCAAGCCGCCTGTGCCGGTGGCCTCTGTCCATCCAGAGGCATCGGACAACTTGCTGGAAGCGCTTCGCGGCGCTTCCATCAACGAAGAGCACCGCACTATCATGAGTGCGGTGATCGAGGAAGTTCAGTCCGCCAAAAATGGACTAACCGGAGCTTGTGCCAGCCTCCTAACAGGCTTTCAAGTAAGAAATCAAAATATAGGGAAATATTACCGCATAGACAGTAGCCCCTGATGCTTTGTTTGGCATTCGCGAAGAAAGGCCAAATAGAGGATCAAATAATGACTCAGGAGTCTAATCAGAATATGTTTATGTGCATATGCAGGATTCACTGTTGGCTGCTGCCGCACGTACTGCGGAGGTCGCTGCACTGAAGCAGGACCTTGAGCGGTCCGAGGAAGAGCTCGGCCTTACCAAGAGGCAGCTTGAGGAGAGCAAAGGTAAGCAATACCTTTTCTATATATTAAAAAGAAATTCAGTTGTAAAGTAATAGGATCATCATGAATTTGCCAGGGGCCACGACCGAGGTGGCGACCCTGAAGAAGGCGTTGTCCGAGGCCGAAGACGAAGCGGCCAAGGAGCACATTGAGCGGGAAAAGCAAGAAGCCCGGGTAGGCGAGGTGCAGCAAGAGCTTGAGGCTCTCGCCAAAAAACATGAGTCCTTGGAGCTTGACTCTAAGACGCAAGAGTTTGAGCTTGTGAAGGCGCTCGAAAGCGCATAGAGCGCCAAGGTTGAAGCCCACAAGGCCCTCCAGGAGATTGATGCGGTGAAGAACATAGCATCGGGTAAGGCATTCATTATGCCAAGCAAGCATGTGAAGGAAACTTTCCTTTTACTTACCCGAGTTCGGAGCTCTCCACGAGCGTTCACAGATCTTCCCCGCAGTGTACTTGATGCCGCGGAGGTTTACCGAGCTGAGGAGGGGAGCTCGATGGAAAAGTTGTTCTGGTCTCAGTATACTGGGACCGAACACCCAATGCCCTTGAGAGACCAGCTGAAGCAACTGGTCGAGCTTCACAAGGCGGCCGAACAGGCCATGAAGGGTCTTATAGTCCGGATGTGGCCTGGCGGTCCCCTGCCTAGCAGCTACTTCGGTCTGGTGAGGCGACTTGTGGATGCCTGCCCATGGCTTGAAGTCATAAAGCGATCCGTTTGCATCAAGGGTGTGCGCAGGGCTTTTTCCCGGGCGAAGGTGCACTGGGCGAGGCTGGACGCCATAAAGCTGGTGAAGGAGGGGCCGCCGGAGGGCAAGGAGCATCGCTGCCCCGAAATGTATTATGACAGTGTCCTGAAGGGTTCCCGCCTTGTGGTGGAGGAATGTGCTAGAGATGTAATTTTTGAATGAACATGCTCATGTGATCCTGGAATGTGAAACGAGTTCATTTGCGCTATGCAACGCTTTTTGAATTTAAAATATTACCTTCTGTGCGGATGTTTATAAAATCTAAGAGTTGGCCAGTCGTCGGCTTCTGCCCCCATGTAACTAGTACTGGGGTGTTCGGGATAAACCTAAGCACTCTTTATCCCAATTTTGGATCCTTCGAGGGAGGTGTTCAGCACAACGAACCAGGCAATTGGACTATAAGGCTTTATCACTCTCACTTAGCCATAGAAGTCTACAATTTTAAATTTTGGCGAAGCCCCTAGTATTCGGAAGGCCGAATTTGGGGCGCAATATATGCTAAGTCGGGCAAGGCCGACTCCTCGCCTGAAGCGGAAAAAGTCTTTAAGGACTTGAGACCTCTCGAACAGCGACTAGCTCTGGCCTTATTATGACAGTCAGTTTTCGGCTTTCTCTACTGAGGTGCTCGTCCAGAAGAACCGGGACACAATCGCAGTAGTTCTCCTAGCGCTACCTTAGACGATATAGCGGAACGTAAGGTACCAAAACATGGGAGCCGGGCAAACCCAACTATTGACCCAAGACATGATTCAGAGCTGATGCATATAATGCTATAAGTTTGGGGTGTCGTACTGTCGGAAGTGTTCGGACTTCTCACGACGTATTATGGGGTAAACGAAAGCCCCTGGCATACTGACCGTACCAGAATGTATGGGTGCAAGTTGTCGTAAATGAACATATAAGAAAAAAAAGAAATGGATAATGCAATAATAGACTAATGCTATGCATTGTTATTTAAATAATACGTCGAAGCATACTGATACAAGTAGTGCAATAAGCAAAAATAGGACTATTTGGCATGTCCTATCCAAGGGCATGCTGCGTATGGGTAGTAAAAAGCGGGTATATCGATTGTTATTAGAGACCACCTGGGGGTTCCCTTGTACGTCTTAGCTTCTTGCCTCCTTGGTTGTTCCTTCCCGTAATGTGTCCGGCAATCATACTGCCGGAAAGGGCTTCCAGAGAGTAAGGTCCTAAAAGAGAAAAAATGATAAAGGTATGCAGCCCCTAGGGCGGTTAAGCCGCATTGCGGGACGTGCCCTGATCGTGCCCCCGCCTATGCCCATGGTATTTTCAGTGCGTAATTATGTACGTGCGGCACAGATTTTGTCGCTTGACTGGGACTGGGACGGGGGCCAAATTTCTAGGCGAGCTCTGAACATGCCAGGCTATCCTGTTGCAGGTTACTTCGGACTCGCTTGACGATGTCCGGGGGCTGTATCGCCGAATTGGCGGTTTGCCTTAAAAGGCTGCTTTGTGCTTCTGCTACGAGGGCCGCAGTGTGCTCTTCCGTGCGGAGCGAGCGTTCTGTGTTTCCATTGACTGTTATGACCCCCCTAGGTCCTGGCATCTTGAGCTTGAGGTATGCATAATGTGGTACCGCATTGAATTTTGCAAATGCGGTTCGCCCGAGCAGTGCGTGATAGCCACTGCGGAGCGGGACGATATCGAAGATTAACTCCTCACTTCGGAAGTTGTCCGGAGATCCAAAGACCACTTCCAGTGTGATTGAGCCCGTGCAATGGGCCTCTACACCTGGGATGACGCCCTTAAAGGTGGTTTTGGTGGGTTTGATCCTCGAGGGATCTATACCCATTTTGCGCACTGTATCCTGATAGAGCAGGTTCAGGCTGCTGCCGCCGTCCATAAGGACTCGAGTGAGGTGAAATCCATCGATGATGGGGTCTAGGACCAATGCGGCGGATCCGCCATGACGGATACTAGTGGGGTGGTCCCTGCGATTGAAGGTGATTGGACAAGAGGACCATGGGTTGAACTTTGGGGCGACGGGCTCCATCGCACAGACGTCCCTTAGTGCACGCTTCCGTTCCCTCTTGGGAATGCGGGTTGCGTATATCATGTTCACCGTCTTCACTTGCGGGGGGGGGGGGGGACCTATTCTGTCCTCCCATGTTCGGCGGCCGGGGCTCCTCCTCGTCATCACCATGCCGCCCCTTCTCCTTGTTTTCGGCATTCAACTTGCCGGCCTGCTTGAACACCCAGCATTCTCTGTTGGTGTGATTGGCTGGCTTATCGGGGATGCCGTGGATTTGACACAAGAGATCGAGTATGCGATCCAAACTGGACGGGCCCGGAGTACTTCTTTTGAATGGCTTTTTCCGCTGACCGGATCTAGAGCCTCTGAATCCGGCATTGACTATCGTATCATCGGCGTTACCGCCATTGTTGCGGTGCTTGTGTCTGTTACGACATGGTCTGCCGTTGGCATCTTTGATATCTGAAGTGCCCGGATTCCTTGATGTGTTGTTGCTGCGAGCCAGCCAGCTATCCTTGCCCGCGCCAAAGCGGGTCATGAGTGTCGTGAGGGCTGCCATAGACTTCGGCTTCTCCTAGCCGAGGTGCCGGGCGAGCCACTAGTCACGGATGTTATGCTTGAATGCCGCTAAGGCCTCTGCATCCAGACAGTCGAGAATTTGGTTTGTCTTAGTTAGGAACCGTGTCCAGAATTGCCTGGGCGATTCCCCTGGGTGCTGAGTTATAAGGATCAAGTCATCAACATCCGGTGGTCGCACATAAGTGCCCTGGAAGTTGTCATGGAATGGGTCTTCCAAATCCTCCCAACTGCCGACGGAGTCTGCTGGCAAGCTATTCAGCCAATGCCGAGCTGGTCCTTTGAGTTTTACTAGGAGGTACTTGATGGCATGCAGATCATCACCGCGATCCATGTGGATGTGGAGGAGGAAATCCACAATCCATACATCGGGATCTATTGTACCATCATACGATTCGATATTTACGGGTTTAAAATCCTCCGGGAATTCATGATCCATAACTTCATCAGTGAAGCATAGGGGTGTGCGGAGCCTCTATGCCGGGCTATATCACGACGCAGTTCATATGAGTCTTGTCTGCTGTATTCGGCTCGGCCGGATTTACTTTTACTGTATCTGGCATGACGGTCATCGTCCCGCGTTGGCGTGTGCCCCCGTGACCCGTATATCGACCTTGCATGTTTTGCCCTGCTTTCTAATACGTCTCGTAGGTCCCGTGTGTTGCCCCGGGCCTTGGTATTTTTGTTTGAGTGGCGGCGGGGTGCAGGCTGAACATCAGGCTGAAACGCCTCTCTGGCTCGGCCACGAGGTGGCCGGTCAGCCGCATTGTACACTAGTGATGTAGGTTTCAATTCTTCCTCCTCAAGTCAGGGTAGCGACCTGCACTTTGGGTAACTCTTGGAGGGGCGCTCGAGTTCGTATTCCTCGGCCACAAGGACTTCGGTCCATCTGTCTGCTAGCAAATCTTGATCAACTCGAAGCTGTTGTTGCTTTTTCTTCAAGCTATTTGCTGTGGCTATAAGCCGGCGCTTAAAGCGCTCCTGCTCGACGGGATCCTCAGGCATGATAAATTCTTCGTCGCCGAGGTTCACCTTGTCTTCGGAGAGAGGCATGTAATTGTCCTCCTCCAATTCTCTATCTGCTGCCCACTCTGGAGGGCTAGCTTGTTCACCCTCCCGCTCTAAATCATGTTGGAGGGGATTGTTGTCTTCTTCGGCACTATCCGGAGTGTTATTGTCTCTTGTGCCGGTATCACTACTTTTGCTATGGGGGGACTTAGAGCTGTGCCGCTAACGTCGGTGCTTGGGTTGCTTCTTGGAGGGGTCATCCCCCGTTGTCTCGTCGCCATTGCCTTCTTTCGAGGTGTCCACCATGTATATATCATATGATGAGGTGGCGGTCCAGCGCCCTGTGGGCGGTGGTTCCTGTTCGTCTCCTGCATCGTCGTCCATACCGTCGATGTCTTCGGAGTCGAAGTCGAGCATGTCGGTTAAATCGTCGACAGTGGCTACTAAGTGGGTGGTGGGTGGGGAGCGAATTTCTTCGTTGTCCGCATCCCATTCTAGCCGGACATAGTTCGGCCAAGGTTCTCCTGACAAGGAGAGAGACCTTAATGAATTTAGCACATCGCCGAAGGGTGAGTGCTGAAAGATATCCGCTGAGGTGAACTCCATGGTCGGTGCACAATTGGATTCGATAGGCACGGACGCAGGCGGCTCGGAGTCTGTGGCCGGAGATGAATCCAGTGGTTCAGCAACACGGCTCTCGTAAGGGGTGAAGTCAGTATCTAGCTCCATCGCCACTGAGAGTGTGGCTTCCATGGCGGGGTCTATCCCACCGTCCTCGGATGGCGCGATTTGCTCCAGGTTGAGGTCCAGAGTAGTTGCGGGTGTGATCTCCCGAACACTGTCCGACGGCAGAGTTACGCCATGCTCGTCGTGATTGTGCGGCGCACCTGACATGGGCTCGAATCCGTCGAAGATCAAGTCTCCGCGGATGTCGGCAGTGTAGTTTAAGTTTCCGAACCTGACCTGATGGCCAGTGGCGTAGCTCTCGATATGCTCCAGATGGCCAAGCGAGTTGGCCCGCAGTGCGAAGCCACCAGATACGAAGATCTGTTCGGGGAGGAAAACCTCACCCTGGACTGCATCGTTACCGATGGTCGAAGGAGCCATCAAGACTTATGGTGACGGCACAGTGGAACTCTCAATGAAAGCACCAATGTCGGTGTCAAAACCGGCAGATCTCGGCTATGGGGTGATGAACTGTGCGTCTAAGGCGGATGGTAACAGGAGGCGGGGGACACGATGTTTACCCAGGTTCAGGCCCTCTCGATGGAGGTAATACCCTACTTCCTGCTTGATTGATCTTGATGATATGAGTATTACAAGAGTTGATCTACCACGATATCGTAGAGGCTAAACCCTAGAAGCTAGCCTATGGTATGATTGTTGTCCTACGAACTAAAACCCTCCTGTTTATATAGACACCGAAGGGGGCTAGGGTTACACAGAGTCGGTTACAAGGAAGGAGATCTACATATCCGTATTGCCAAGCTTGCCTTCCAAGCCAAGGAGAGTCCCATTCGGACACAGGTTGAAGTCTTCAATCTTGTATCTTCATAGTCCAACAGTCCGGCCAAAGGATATAGTCCGGCTGTCCGGAGACCCCCTAATCCAGGACTCCCTCAATGATCAAGATTATCTATGAACAATTTTTGAATCTTCTCTGAATTGTTTTATCTATGATTGGTTATCTTTGCAAGTCTCTTCGAATTATCAGTTTGGTTTGGCCTACTAGATTGATCTTTCTTGCAATGGGAGAAGTGCTTAGCTTTGGGTTCAATCTTGCGGTGCTCGATCCAAGTGATAGTAGGGGAAACGACACATATTGTATTGTTGCCATCGAGGATAAAAATATGGGGTTTATATCATATTGCATGAGTTTATCCCTCTACATCATGTCATCTTGCTTAAAGCGTTACTCCGTTCTTATGAACTTAATACTCTAGATGCATGCTGGATAGCGGTCGATGTGTGGAGTAATAGTAGTAGATGCAGGCAGGAGTCGGTCTACTTTTCACGGATGTGATGCCTATATACATGATCATACCTAGATATTCTCATAACTATGCACAATTCTATCAATTGCTCGACAGTAATTTGTTTACCCATCGTAATACTTATGCTATCTTGAAAGAAGCCACTAGTGAAACATATGGCCCCCGGGTCTATTCTCCATCATATAAGTTTCCAATCTATTTTATTTTGCAATCTTTACTTTCAATCTATATCATAAAAATACCAAAAATATTTATATTATTATTATTATCTCTATCAGATCTCACTCTCGTAAGTGACCGTGAAGGGATTGCCAACCCCTTTATCGCGTCGGTTGCGAGGTTCTTATTTGTTTGTGTAGGTACGAGGTGACTCGCGCGTGGTCTCCTACTGGATTGATACCTTGGTTCTCAAAAACTGAGGGAAATACTTACGCTACTTTGCTGCATCACCCTTTCCTCTTCAAGGGAAAACCAACGCAGTGCTCAAGAGGTAGCAAGAAGGATTTTTGGCACCGTTGCCGGGGAGTCTGCGCACAAGTCAAGACATACCAAGTACCCATCACAAACTCTTATCCCTCGCATTACATTATTTGCCATTTTCCTCTCATTTTCCTCTCCCCCACTTCACCTTTGCCATTTTCTTCGCCCCTCTTCCGTTCATCCTTCTGTTTGCTCGTGTTACCATGTGCCTTCTATTTGCTTGCATCTTCCCTTGCTAAAAATCTATTGTTGTGGATCCTCATCCTCTTGCTAGTCTTTTTAAAAGATCCAATTATGATGAACCAATTGCTAGTGAGCTGAGTGCACTAGATTATCTTTATGGAGTTTTGCTTGAAATCCGTGAATCTGAAAATTGTGATGAAGTGTTTTATAAAGTGATTCACGATAGATCTTTGAATAAAAAGCATGATTGCAATGATGTTATTATAAATTCTATGAATGTCAATTGTGCTTATAATATGCAAAACCCTAAGCTTGGGGATGCTAGTTTTGCTATGTCTACTACTTGTTGCAATGATCATGATTGGGGTGATTCTTCTTACGATCTTGAAATTTTATTTACTCTCCATGATGAATATGAGATTGATAATAATGTTTGCAATATTATTGAAAGTGGGTTTGGAAGAGTGTCAACTTTAGATCCCACATATTTGGAGAATGTTCAATCTTATGAAGTTTTTGATAAAAGTGGGTTTGGAGAGGTCATGACTTTAGTTAATGTTAATCCCACTATTTTGGAAGAGTGTCAACTTTGCATACTTGTGGACCGTGTTAAGAATATGTTTTGTGACAGCTATATTGTTGAATTTGCTTATGATCCAACATGTAATTATTGTGAGAGAGGAAAATATGGCTATAGAAATTTTCATCTTACTAAATTACCTCTCATTATGTTGAGATTGCTATTGTTTCTTTCCGCTTCCTTGCATATGCTAGTTTTTGCTTGCCTTGATAATTTGTTTGCCTATAAGATGCCTATGCATAGGAAGTATGTTAGACTTAGATGTGTTTGTCATGTGTTTTATGATGCTCTCTTTGTGCTTCAATTCTTGTCTTTCCTGTGAGCATCATTGAAATCTTATGCCTAGCTAAAAGGCTTTAACGATAGCGCTTGTTGGGAGGCAACCCAATTTTATTTTTGTTTCTTGCTTTTTGATTCTGTTTAGTAATAAATAATTCATCTAGCCTCTGTTTAGATGTGGTTTTATGCTTTTAATTAGTGTTTGTGCCAAGTAGAACCTTTGGGAAGACTTGGGGAAAGTCTTTGTGATCTTGCTGTAAGAAACAAAAACTTTAGCGCTCACGAGAATTGCTGCCTTTTTTACTGGAGAGTGATATTTATTTAATTCTTCTTGCAGATGATTAATAGATAAATTCCTCATGTCCAGAAACTTATTTTAGAATTTTCTGGGTTCCAGAAGTGGTCGAAACCTACAGATTACTACAGACTGTTCTTTTTTTGACAGATTCTGTTTTTCGTGTGTTGTTTTCTTATTTTGATGAAGCTATGGCTAGTAAAAGTGTTTTGTAAGTGCATCTAGTGCCCCTTAGTGATTTTGGTGTATTGAAGACTTATAGGTTATGGCACTAATGCATTTGTGAGTGTACATAGGTCTATAAGACTATGAGGAGTTTGATATTTACAGAGAAAGTCGACCCCTAAAAATGAAGTTCTTCGACTGAAGACTTTGGATTTCTGAAGACTTTCTGAAGACTTTGAAAGTGAAGAAATTTGTGTGACCTTGAAGACTTGATATTCATTCGAGGAACATGAAGCGTGAAGACTTTTGTTTTCGTTGTTTCATTTTCTCTTTCTTGAATCATAGGAAACACCGTATTGTTAAAGGGGGTCGAGGAAATACTAAGGAAAAATTTCCATGTGATGCTCAACTCAAAATCCTACACCTACCAATCCCTTCGAGTGAAGCCATTGGAAATCTCATACAGTTCAGTCATATTCTTAAGTGACAGAGACGAAGTTCTTCTGGTCTCTGAGGAATTTGTTCTGACTGAGGAGTTAGGAATTCGCCAGTGCGGATTGCCTACATAGTGAGGAACATGATAGCCCTGAGGAATTTGATACTCAAATTTCCGACCTTTGCTGCACTTTGTGCCAGCTGTCCCAAAATATCTACCCACCTAACGGTCATATCATTGAAGGGCATTTATGTCTTATCATGTCGGGCTGCTCCCTAGGCTATAAATAGCCGCCCCCTACAACCACTAGCTGGTTGGCTACTCCGATAGAAACTGACACTTGTCATTTGAGAGCATCCCATCCTCCGAGGACTTTGAGTGAAAATCATCAAGTGAGAAAACCCAAACCCAAACACCTACAAACCCAAAGTGATTGAGCATCACTGAAGAGATTGATCTTGCATGGATCCGACGCTTGTTACCTTTGAAGACTGTGCATCTTCTAGACGGTTAGGCGTCATGGTCTAGAGCATCCAAGAGGAATTGTGGATCACCGAGTGACCGAGTTTGTGAAGGTTCGGAAGTCACCTGAAGACTTACCATGAGTAATTGGGCGAGGTCTGTGTGACCTTAGCTCGAGGGGAATATGGTGAGGACTGAGTGTCCTGAGCTGCGTGTTCAGGACTGGGTGTCCGGTACTGTGTGTCCTCAGGTTCAAATACCTATCCGCCCTAACCAGACGTACAACTATCACAACAGTTGGAACTGGTCTACCAAATCATTGTCTTCACCAAGCTACCTGGTTCAATTTCCTCAACCCTTCCATTTCCTCATTTATGTGTTGAGTGCTTGTTCATATCTGTTTGAAGACTTTGACTGAAGACTTTCTCAATTTTCTAAGTTCAATTTCTTCATTCTGTTTGTCTTCATCATGTGTCATCCTGTGTTTACGACTTCCGTACTCTGTGCTTTTCTTCATTTCATCATGATGACCATGCTTGTGTTCTGTTATGTTTACTTCTAAGTACTTATTCCGCTGCAAGTAGTTCTCCGCTAAGGAATTTCCTCACCCTGAAATTCCTCAGTGAAGAATTCATAAAAATCGCCTATTCACCCCCCTCTAGTCGATATAACACACTTTCAATTGGTATCAGAGCAAGGTACTCCCTTGTTGTATGTGATTTTGGTTTAACCACCTGGAGTTTTAGTTATGTTGACTACAAGAATGAAGACTGTGACATGCCCCATCTTTGACGGTCATGATTATCCCAAGTGGAAGGCCATGATGAAGAAGCGCCTCATGGCGATGAACAGCGAACTCTAGACCGTCACCGAAATTGGTCTTACTGACCTATGCAAGATGGCGGAGGCTGATGATATTTGCAAGTACATGCTACTCAACCTCACGGTGAAGGACATCATCTGCTCCAGCTTGTCACAAAACCAGTTCAGGAACGTTATGCACCTCAGCCATGCGAAACTCATCTGGGACCGACTCTCTGAGGTCTATGAAAGTCATCGATCTCGCCATGAACCCTGGTTCGAGGACCTCATGGAATCGCGCAAGGCTATGACTTTCAATCCAGAATCATCATCCTCTGCACCATGCCTTATGGCAAAAAGGTGCCAAGGTAACTGAATGCTACTTATCTGAGTCCAGTGATGATGAATCTGGTGATGAATTTGGACCCAGTTATGTCAAACTTGCTTCCCTTGCCACTAAACAACAAAGAGCTTTGGAAAAAGTTCAGAATATGCTAAATGAGAGCGACGATATATTGGGTGAAGAAATGGATCGCTCCAAGGCTTTGGCTGAAAATCTTCAAAGACTTCAGTCCAAGTTTGACAATCTTCAAGGTCATCATAACACTCTCCTATCTGATCATGAGAAGCTTACTTATGAATTTCTTTAAAGAAAGCAAGATCTTGAGCAGTTAAGAGTGAGTTATGAAGATCTGCAGAAGGAGCGTGATTCATTACTCGCTCAACAGATCAGCGCTACTCAGGATGAATTTGTTCCACCATGTTTGAAGTGCATTGAACGTGAAACTGCTAATTCTTCACCTGAATGCTCAAATACTTCCATTGCTGCAAATTCTTCAACTGCCTCTGTGTAATGCCCTCGATGCAGCTATATCTCCTACGTGTCGAAGCACGACTTAGAGGCATAACCGCATTGAAAGCAATGTCGCAAGTGAGGTAATCTTCACACAACCCATGTAATACATAAGGGAAAGAGATACATAGTTGGCTTACAATCGCCACTTCACACAAATACATGAATAAAGCATTACATCAACCAGATACAAACAAGGTCCGACTACGGAACCCAAAATAAAAGAAGACTACCCCAAATGCTACATAGATCCCCGATCGACCCCAACTGGGCTCCACTACTGATCAACTAGAATGAAACAATACAAAGGACAAGATCTTCATCGAGCTCCTCCTTGAGCTTGGTTGCATCATCTGCACGATATCATCGGCACCTGCAAGCTGGTTTTGGAAGTATCTGTGAGTCACGGGGACTCAGCAATCTCACACCCTCGCGATCAAGACTATTTAAACTTATGGGTAAGGTAAAGGTATGAGGTGGAGCTGCAGCAAGCGACTAGCATATATGGTGGTTAACATACGCAAATGAGAGCGAGAAGAGAAGGCAAAGCACGATCGAGAAACTATGATCAAGAAGTGATCCTAGAACAACCTACGTCAAGCATAACTCCAACACTGTGTTCACTTCCCGGACTCCGCCGGAAAGAGACAATCATGGTTACACACGCGGTTGATGCATTTTAATTAAGGTCAACTTTAGGTTTTCTACAACCGGACGTTAGCAAATTCCCATCTCCCCATAACCGCGGGCACGGCTTTCGAAAGTTCAAATCCCTGCAGGGGTGTCCCAACTTAGCCCATCACAAGCTCTCACGGTCAACGAAGGATATTCCTTCTAGCGGGAAGACCCGATCAGACTCGGAATCCCGGTTACAAGACATTTCGACAATGGTAAAACAAGACCAGCAAAGCCACCCAGATGTGCCGACAAATCCCGATAGTAGATGCACATATCTCGTTCTTAGGGCACACCGGATGAGCAAGACGTCGGGTAAGCCAGCCCAGAGTTGCCCCTGGTAGCCTCGGACATCGCTCAGTTGGACCAACACTTAGAGAAGCACTGGCCCGGGGGGTTAAAATAAAGATGACCCTTGAGTCTGCAGAACCCAAGGGAAGGTGGTAGGTTGTTAGTGCAAATTGTAAAACCAAGGTTGGGCATTGCTGGAGGAGTTTTATTCAAGGCGAACTGTCAAGGGGTTCCCATTATAGCCCAACCGCGTAAGGAACGCAAAATCCGGGAACATAACACCGATATGACGGAACCTAGTGCGACTATGGATGTGGACGACCACCCTCGAACCCAAGTTACTCGGATTCGTCAAGTCCCTCTACGAAAACGTTGTACGACTACTTCCGTGGCCGAAGGCCTGTGTACAACCACCGTCGTCGTGGACGACTACTTCCTCTACGAACCCGAACCGCTCCGAGAATGCACCTGGAAGGTATAACCGCCGAGACGATGACCCGTGGACGAAAGCATGTGTTGTATGATATGCATGTTTAGTTGTTGTTTTCGCCCGTGTACGTTAGTCATTCCTCCTCGGTTGCCATGCCATCGACCCAGGGGAAAACCGGTATCCAGGATTACCCCACCATCCTCGCATGATCCGTTCATCCACATTTTCTCTTGCACCGACATCTCAATGAGTTGTCGGATCACCCGGAATGTTGCCGTGGCACCATTTCCGTTGTAGTTGCCGTGACACCCCTTTTGTTCCGCCATGGCAACCAAATGCTTCTTAATATGCTCTTGTCAAATTTTCTTAAAATTGCATAAAAATTGAGCATGTCATCCGCATCATGTTAACAACATTAAGATGGCTTAAATTGTTGTTGCATCAAATTACTAATGCAGATGGGGATTTACCGGATTTGTTGTTTGCTATATCCGGCCCCATTTAAATTGTTTAGATAGATAATCCCTTTATGCTTCGTCTCTTGCCATGCTAACAACATTTAATCTTGTTGGGTACATAAACGAGAGAGAACTAAATAAGTCATGTGGTGTTTCGTCAATATGCAACTCGTTGCATATTGAGCTCCACTTAATTTGTAGTGTTGTTCGTGCACTTTGACATGCCATCTATCATTAAACCGGACATGCATCATACTTAGTTGTGCATCATGCCATGTTCATGTGTTGGTTGTTTACTATGTTGTTTGCTTCTTTTCGGTGTTGCTTCTTCGGGTTAGTTCTGATAACGTCGCGTTTGTGAGGATTCGTTCGACTACGTTCGTTTGTCTTCTTCATGGCCTCTTCTTCTTCCTTGCGGGATCTCAGGCAAGATGATCATACCCTCGAAATCACTTCTATCTTTGCGTGCTAGTTGCTCGCTCTTTTGCTATGCCTATGCTGCGATACCTACCACTTGCTTATCATGCTTCCCATATTGTTGAACCAAGCCTCTAACCCACCTTGTCCTAGCAAACCGTTGATTGGCTATGTTACCGCTTTGCTCAGCCCCTTTTATAGCGTTGTTAGTTGCAGGTGAAGATTGAAGTTTGTTCCTTGTTGGAACATGGAGATGTTGTTCCTTGTTGGAACATGTTTACTTGTTGGGATATCACAATATCTCTTATCTAATTAATGCATCTCTATACTTGGTAAAGGGTGGAAGGCTCGGCCTTATGCCTGGTGTTTTGTTCCACTCTTGCCGCCCTAGTTTCCGTCATATCGGTGTTATGTTCCCAGATTTTGCGTTCCTTACGCGGTTGGGCTATAATGGGAAGCCCTTGACAGTTCGCCTTGAATAAAACTCCTCCAGCAATGCCCAACCTTGGTTTTACCATTTGCACTAACAACCTACCACCTTCCCTTGGGTTCTGCAGACTCAAGGGTCATCTTTATTTTAACCCCCCCGGGCCAGTGCTTCTCTAAGTGTTGGTCCAACTGAGCGATGTCCGAGGCTACCAGGGGCAACTCTGGGCTGGCTTACCCGACGTCTTGCTCATCCGGTGTACCCTGAGAACAAGATATGTGTAGCTCCTATCGGGATTTGTCGGCACATCTGGGTGGCTTTGCTGGTCTTGTTTTACCATTGTCGAAATGTCTTGTAACCGGGATTCCGAGTCTGATCGGGTCTTCCCGCTAGTAGGAATATCCTTCGTTGACCGTGAGAGCTTGTGATGGGCTAAGTTGGGACACCCCTGCAGGGATTTGAACTTTCGAAAGCCGTGCCCGCGGTTATGGGCAGATGGGAATTTGCTAACGTCCGGTTGTAGAAAACCTGAAGTTGACCTTAATTAAAATGCATCAACCGCGTGTGTAACCGTGATGGTCTCTTTCCGGCAGAGTCTGGGAAGTGAACACGGTGTTGGAGTTATGCTTGACGTAGGTTGTTCTAGGATCACTTCTTGATCATAGTTTCTCGATCGTGCTTTGCCTTCTCTTCTCGCTCTCATTTGCGTATGTTAGCCACCATATATGCTAGTCGCTTGCTGCAGCTCCACCTCATACCTTTACCTTACCCATAAGTTTAAATAGTCTTGATCGCGAGGGTGTGAGATTGCTGAGTCCCCGTGACTCACAGATACCTCCAAAACCAGCTTGCAGGTGCCGATGATATCGTGCAGATGATGCAACCAAGCTGAAGGAGGAGCTCGATGAAGATCTTGTCCTTTGTATTGTTTCATTCTAGTTGATCAGTAGTGGAGCCCAGTTGGGGTCGATCGGGGATCTGTGTAGCATTTGGGGTAGTCTTCTTTTATTTTGGGTTCCGTAGTCGGACCATGTTTGTATCTGGTTGATGTAATGCTTTATTCATGTATTTGTGTGAAGTGGCGATTGTAAGCCAACTATGTATCTCTTTCCCTTATGTATTACATGGGTTGTGTGAAGATTACCTCACTTGCGACATTTGCTTTCAATGCGGTTATGCCTCTTAGTCATGCTTCGACACGTAGGAGATATAGCCGCATCGAGGGCGTTACACTCTGCTATCACTAATTCCTCATCTGAGGACATTGCTAGTATCACTGATGATGCAGGGCTGAAGGAATTGTATGTGACAGGCATGTACAAAAGCCTCAAAGGGCATCAGGCTCTTTGTGCCGTGCTTAAAAAGCAGATCCTCAACAGGAACCCTAGGAAAGAGGGTATTGCCTTTGAAAGGAAAATCAATGCTGATCGGACCCACTAGAAACCTGAGGAGTATCCCAAAACCTCATGGGTTTCTGCAAAGGGACCTTCAGTGGATCCATCTACCTTATCTGGTTTGACGTGTGAATCTTCATATTCTTCTAATGAGTCATTTGGCTCCAATTATAAACTGTTCAAAAATCAGAATGGTGAAGTATTTGCTAGATATGTTGGCACTAACTGCAAGAGCGATCCTCCTATGAAGAAAATCTGGGTTTCCAAAAGATGCCTTGAAAATCTTCAGGTGAATGTCATCATGACGTCACCTGTGAAGAATAGGAATCCCAGATCAAATTCTTCATATGGATCCAAGTCCTCATACAAACCAAACTCCTCATGTGGATCAAATTCCTCAAAAGGATCAATGCCCTCATATGAACATCATCATGCTAACCCATATGTTTCGTAGGGAAGATCTAAAGATTATGGATATGTGCATTATTCTTCAAATCATTATGTTCATAAGTCCTCGAAAATTTCTCTGCTTACTCTAATACTTACCCTAACCACTCTTATGTGAAACGAAGTGGATTGGCATCTATGCCACCTTTCTCTTATGGAGCTCGCAGAATGATGAACTCTTTGTCACCCCTTCAGATGTGGGTGGTGAAGAAAAAGAACTAACCTCTTATGCAGGGTTAGGTCTCCAGACGAACTTAATCTTCTGAAGAATTTGCTGGAGACTTGAATATGCTTGAAAGGACGCAACACAATCATGAAGAAATGAATTTTCATTTCTCACGTCCTCATACTGTTTTATCTGTTCTATTGTCTAACGAAATTGATATCATATTCTTCACTGATGAAGTATATGAGTTCGTAAGTTGCACTAATTCATCTGTAGGATGATCAACCCAAAGCCACTAAGTGGGTCCTCGATAGTGGATGTACAAATCACATGATTGGTGACAGGAGCTTATTGATGGACACTGCTTTATCTCCATCACATCTGAAGCACATCACCTACGCTGACAAAGGCAAAAGCAAGGTATTGGGTCTAGGTAAGGTTGCAATCTCAAAGGATCGACACATGGACAAAGTCATGCTAATTGACTCCTTAGGGTTCAACCTCATGTCTGTCTCAATGTTTTGTGATCTTGATATGGTGGTTGTCTTTCGCATGTATCGTTGTGTTGTGATCATGGAAGCTGACAATTCCAAAGTCTTCGAAGGCTTTAGGAGAGGAGATTTGTATATTGTTGATTTCTCTACAGGACCACAACCTGCTACATGTCTACTTGCAAAAGCTTTAGAAGGCTGGCTATGGCATCGCTGACTTGGTCATGATGGCATGAGGAATCTGCACACGCTCGCGAAGAAGAAGCATGTAATTGGCATTGAAAATGTCAAATTCCTCAAGGATCACTTATGTGGAGCCTGTGAAGCTGGAAAGATGACCAAGGCCAAGCATCCAGCAAAGACTATCATGACTACTACTCGACCATTTGAATTGCTTCACATGGATCTCTTTGGCCCTACTCACTATGCCACATTTACTAATGTTGCATCCTTATATGGCTTTGTTATTGTTGATGATTATTCTCGATATACATGGGTCCATATTATCACTTACAAAACTGAAGTGCAGGAAGTCTTGAAATGATTTTCCTCGAGGGCTTCAACTAACTTTGGTGTGAAGATCAAGCACATCAGGAGTGATAATGGAACTGAGTTCAAGAACACTAGCCTTGATGACTATCTTGATGAACTTGGTATCACTCATGAGCTATCTGCTCCCTATACTCCTCAGCAAAATGACGTCGTGGAGCGCAAGAATAGGACTCTTGTTGAGATGGCCCGCAATATGCTTGATGAGTACAAGACGCCTCCTCGCTTATGGCATGAGGCAATTGATACTGCGTGCCACATCATCAACAGAGTATATCTTCACAAATTCTTCAAGAAGACTGCCTATGAAATCCTCACTGACAAGAAACCCAATGTGAGTTATTTCAAAGTCTTCGGTGCTAAATGTTGGATTAGAGATCCTCATCACAGTTCTAAATTTGCACCGAAAGCACATGAAGGTTTTATGCTTGGTTATGGTAAGGACTCGCACACCTACAGAGTTTTCAACACCTGTCATCACAAGGTTGTTGAAATTGTATATGTGCGGTTCGATGAGACTAATGGCTCGCAAAGAGAGCACCTACCTCCTGTGACAGATGAAATACCTCCTGAGGAATCTATTAAGCTCAAGGCTAAAGAGGATGTCATTCCTACTGAAGAATCTGCTGAAGAAGGTATTCCAGAACATGAAGAACGTCATGCTGATGCACCTAAGGAAAATGGTGCTGAAGAAAATGCTGATCAAATTCCTCAATGTCAACCCGCTCATCCTCGCGTCGCAAATGAAGTGCAAATTGAGAAAATCATCAGCGACATCAACATTCCAGGTCCTCTCACACGCTCAAGAGCTTAACATTTATCTAACTTTTGTGGGCACTTTGCTTTCGTCTCTATCACAGAGCCCACTAAGGTAGATGAAGCATTTCTGGAACCTGAGTGGATTCAGGCCATGCAAGAAGAATTACATCAGTTCGAGCTCAACATTGTCTGGCAACTGGTGAAACGTCCAGATCCTCGCAAGCACAATATCATCGGCACAAAGTGGATCTACCGTAACAAGCAAGATAAAATGTCCTTGTGGTGAGGAATAAGGCACGACTTATAGCTCAAGGCTACACACAGGTTGAAGGAATTGACTTCGATGAAACTTTTGCACCTGTTGCTAGACTTGAGGCTATTCGCATATTACTTGCTTATGCTAACCATCATGATATCACTTTATATCAAATGGATGTGAAAAGTGCATTCCTCAATGGTAAGCTTGAGGAAGAAGTATATGTTGCTCAACCCCCGGGTTTTGAAGATCCAAAGCATCCTGGCAAAGTCTTCAGACTCAATAAGGCCCTCCATGGCCTCAAGCAGGCCCCACGGATGTGGTATGATACTTTGAAGGAATTCCTCGTGAAGAAAGGCTTCAAACCCGGTTCACTCGACCCTACTCTTTTCACTAAATCTTATAATGGTGAACTATTTGTGTGCCAAATATATGTTGATGATATTATCTTTGGCTGTACTGACCAACGTTATAGTGATGAATTTGCCTATATGATGAGTGAAGAATATCAAATGTCTATGATGGGAGAATTGAAATTATTCTTAGGTCTTCAAATTCGTCAATAATGCAATGTCATATTCATATCTCAGGAGAACTACCTCAAGGATGTACTGAGGAAATTCGACATGCAAGATTGTAAAGGCGTCAAAATTCCTATGCCCACAAATGGCCATTTGTGCACTGATGAAAATGGTATTGACTTCGATCATAAGGTATACCGCTCCATGATTGGTTCTTTATTGTACTTATGTGCATCTAGGCCAGATATAATGCTTAGTGTTTGCATGTGTGCCCGATTTCAAGCTACACCGAAGGAATCACACCATTGAAACATATTCTTCGATATCTAGCTCACACACCAACACTTGGATTATGGTACCCCAAGGGCTCGGCTATTGATCTCATTGGATATTCTGACTCTGACTATGCTGGTGATCGTGTAGATCGCAAGTCAACATCTGGTACAAGTCATTTCCTCGGACGATCTTTGGTTTGTTGGTCCTCGAAGAAACAGAACTGCGTATCACTGTCTACTGCTGAAGCTGAGTACATTCCTGCTAGTTCTTGCTGTGCTCAATTGCTGTGGATGAAGCAAACTCTCAAGGACTACGGCGTCAATGTGAAGAATGTGCCTCTCTTCTGTGACAATGAGAGTGCCATCAAGATTTCTCACAACCCAGTTCAGCACTCGAAGACAAAACACGTTCAGATTCATCATCATTTTCTTCGTGATCATGTGTTGAAGGGCGACATTTCTATTGAGCATGTGAAGACTGAAGAATAGCTAGCCGATATCTTCACAAAGCCCTTGGATGAGAAGAGATTTAGAAAGTTGCGGTGTGAGCTAAATATCTTTGAATCTTCGAATGTTCTTTGAAAAGGGACACTCATCCTAACACATATGCAAAATTGATGACTTAGATGTGCAACACATGAAGAAACGTTTTTCTTCAATCAATGAAGACTAACACTCTAAGTGTGAAGAATTTGATTCTCAGAACCCTACGACAATTGTGCGCGGTGTCTGAAATCATCATTCTTATACGGTGGGTCACGCCACCACCAAAAAGTGGATAATCTTCAATTGAGCTTTTCCTCAGTTCTTTGAAATTCCTCAGTTGTTTTTCAACTTTGCATTGTCTTCACTGTTTCCGATTTCCGACGTTTTTCTTCATTGGCTATATATATATACATATATATAAGTTTATGTCCTCTACAGCATTCACTTATGGCTAATTCTTCAAGTTGTTTTTTTTCTAAGTGAATGTGATCGGACCCTACCCCCTCTATGCTAAACTCAACCCATTCTATTCACAAATTCTTCATGTGCGTTCTATTTGAAACTCGTTCAAAATCTTCACTGTGTCCTTGTCAGTTGAAGAAATTGCGAACGGAACTTTAAAACCTATCTTATCTAAATTTTCGGCTTTGCCGCTCAAACCATTCCACATCCCACGACAACACTTATCCATTCACCCACGATCTCCACTTCTCAGTACATGGGTGACACATGTCAAGCGAATGAGAAGGGTCAGGGGCACGTTCGTCCAAATTCTTCAGGCGAACAGTTTTTCACAGTGGCTATAAATACCCCCTCCCCTTCCTCACTTCTCTTTTACTCCACTCGACCTCACTCCAGCTCGAGCTTCTCAAACCCTAGCGCCGCCGCTACTTCATCGTCACTGGTGAGGAAGAGCTTCACTGCCTCGACCTCGTCGCCGTCATACTCGCGCCTGCTGCGGATTTCTTCACTCCGCTGCCGCCGTAGCTGTCTTCCTCTGCCGAGTTAGGGAATGGAAGATCTACACTGACGAACTTCACATCTCCACTTCCCAGTTCTTCGTCCAGGGTAATTAAAAGTTACTTTTACTTCCCTCTTTGATTCAAATGATTTCTACAAAATCTTCAAAGGTGTTTTTCTTCAAATCTTCACACACTAAATCACCTCACATGTCATCTGTTCTTGATTCATTTCTCTAAGCTATGTTTTCTTCAAGATTCCTCAAATGTGTGGATTTTCGATCTATACATCTCTGGAACCTAAGACAAAGAACGGTTAGTGAAATTCTTCAAGACTCGTCTGGTCAAATTCCTCAAACTTGTCCTTTTTGAAAAAAAGCCCTCTGAGAACGCATATGACCTCTCCAAATTCCTCGCAACTATACTCTGTTCACAGGTACTCATGTCAGCTGCTGAATCACTAGGTTCTCATCAACTTAACTCATTTGCAGCGTTCCTCGAAGAAAAGTTGCATACATCTTCAGAGAATTCCATTGTTCAAATTCCTCAATTGAAGAAAATAGCTGACGGTAAGAAGCCACAGAAAGGAGGAAAGAGGCATGAGGTCAATACTGCTTTTGAGATCCCTGATGACATATACAAGGACTATTGCACTCCTGATGAGGCCACTCATGGAAAGGAAACCAAGAATGAGTGCAAAGTGTGCATCCAAAGAATAGAGAGGAGATGGGCAAGAGAGTGGAGGGAGTACAAATATGTTACTCCAAAATACATGAGGAAATTCGCTATCAATCCTCCATGACCAAGACCTCTGTTGGCACCTGGCCAAGAAGCAGATCCCACCAGGCTCAAGCGCGGTGAGGATTATCCTGATGAATGGGCCAAGCGCCAGGCCAAGTTGGCTGGACAAGCAAGAGAAGCAGTGAGGAAATTCAATGAAGACTCTGCTGCTACTATTGCCACTGTTGAGGCATCTGCAAGCAAGCCAAAGAAGGCCATGCCAAAGAAGCCTGCTCACAAGCCAAGTGCTTCACCAGCAATGCCCTCACGGACAAGTTCCTCAACAATGCCCTCTCAGCCAGACTCTTCAAAGCCCTCACGGCCGACTCCTCATGCTGCTCCTAAGTCATCATGCTGCTCCGCCAAAGTCCTTAGCTGCTCCGACAAAATCCTCAGCACCTGCGCATCTCGCCACATGCCAAAGGACGACGAGCATCTCTATTGCCTCAGGAGCATCTGCTAGTTCCTCAGCACCACTGCATTCTTCAATTGGTCCACCTCTGTTGAAGACCAAGGCAACTGCTGGATGAGGCTCTCAACCAAGTCCTCAAAAGAAGCAGGTCGCCTTCCAAGTGCCCTCTGATGAAGATTAAGCTGATGATGAGGAACTTGCCGAAATCCTCAGAGACAGGAAAGTCAGGGCTGCTAGAGCCAAGGGCACAAGTGTGCCTCTACTTTTGGATCCAGAGTTGATCCTTGAGTACATTGACTTATGGCACAAGGACCCAAATACTCCTATGCCTGATTTCAAGCTGACTCCTGGCCAAAGTCATATGTTGACTCATTTCATATAAGAAGAAAAATGGAAGTTTGAGAAGGCCAGGCAGATCAAGAGGGCGCAGTACAAAAAGGAGTGTTTCTTGAAGAAGAACGTTGTATCTATGACAACAGAAGAACTTGTCACAATTCAATCAGAGTTCAAGAAACTCAATGATGAATTTGATGCATACCGTGCTGACTGGCTTGGAGCCAAAGTCAGGTTTGTGAAATTGACTAAAAAGTTCACTTCCACTGTTGCAGCCCTAGTGCAACATGAAATTCCTCAGGCTGAAGCATCTGCTCAGCCGACTGAAGAAAATTCCAGCACCGCTGATGATAATCAGGCTGCTGAAGAAAATGCTAATTCCAGGGCTGATGACTGCATTCCAACCACTGAAGAAATTGCCAGGGCATCCACTAGTGGTGCGCCTGAAGAAAATGAAGAAGTCAGGGCAACTGCATCAGTTGTCCCTGAAGAAACTCAACCAAATTCCTCTGCTCCTCATGCGCCTACCCCAACTCCGATCCTTCCATCTGCTTCAGATGTGAAGAAGACTAAGGCTGTAGAGCGTGTAGCAGTGAAGAAAAGGAAGGCATCAACTTCATCAGATTCTTCAGCTTCAAAGAAGATGAAGTCTTTGACCAGCTCGTTTGCAAACCCAATTGATGTTGTTCCTATCTCAACCATGCCATCGAAGGACCTTGTTTCTTTTAATGAAGAATATGAGATTCCAAGTGAATCCGATGAAGAGAATCCCTCTGCTGCTTCGTCAGAGCAGATGGATGAAGAAATTGAAGTGGATACAATCCCTTCAACACCAGTTGTCTCCTCGCATATGCCTCAGTTTACTGCTGAAGAGGCCGGCGTTGAAAAAAATGTAAGATGAAGATGTGGACACTGGTTGTACCACAACCGGGCTAAGTCATGGCTTTTGGGAAAGTCAGCACCCCAACTCTCCACTCTTCACACCATTGCAACAAATTCCTCAGTCCTCGGTACCTACTGAGGTCCAAATGGGATCTGAAGAACCTCGTGCAACTCCGTCTATCCATGAAGAAATTCCAGCCACTAGTGCTAATGAAAATTTAAATGAAGAATTGAAGTCCCAGGCTGCCACTGAAGAAGTACCGGAAATTCCTCAGCCCGTGGAACCCGAGATCGAGATTCCTGAGGTTGTGATGCAATTGACTAACACTCCTCACCCCAGACCAAAGGATCCATTCTCAAAGAAGCAGAAATTCAAGGCTGATGATTTCTTCGGCGAGCACGTGTTCTTCACTGACTACAATCCCTATGATTCTGCTCGTCTTAGGAGAAGCGCTTCTGGACTGCCAGCCAGGCCAATTTCTATTCTTCACTACTCTTCAGCAAGGACAAAATCTTCTACCATGAGCATATTCCTCATGTGGACATGGAATCATTGCCTTGTTTCACTCCTGTGCTCAGTGTGCTTCATGACGCGGGCCTCCTCAACTTTTTCTATGACATTGTTGATTGGAATGAACAGCTCATTCTTCAGTTCTATGCGACACTGCACATCACTGGTGGTCCTGAAGACATGAACACCTGGGTCTTGGACTGGATGACCAATAATACTCATTATAAGGCACCGGCCTCTGAATTGCTTCACGCCCTGCCCATCAGTCCACCCAGTGAAGGAGCTCACTGCCTGTACCAAGAACCTGAACTCACTGCTCATTACATGCAAGTGTTAATGAAGCCTCTGAAGCCCAGTTAAGCCCCAAGGACCAAATTCCTCGTAAAGGACTTACTCTATGTGCCCAGAACAGTCTATCGCATTCTGACGAGGACAATGAGTCCTATCAAAGGCCACGACTCATGTGATGAGGAAATAGTTGGCATCATGAAGAATCTGCTATTCAACATCATTCATAGCATTCCTATCAACTATCATGATTTCTTCATGAGGACTCTGGCAAATGCTGCAGTTTCTCCGTTTGAGCTGAAGCCTTATGCACCTTGGATTATGAGATTCCTCAGGACAAGGTCTTCACTCAACTACAAGGCTGATTTTCAGAATCACCTCAGCTACTTGCCCCCGATTGAAGTCCTCAAGCAGAATTTCACTTCAACTGATGAAAAGGGCAAGGCTCCTGCTCTCATTGATGAAGGCATTCGTCCATTGGATGGTCAGTTTCGCAAAGCTGCATCTTATTCCACCAATGATGACTCTGCCACTCATGATTCTGCTGCCCATGCCTCCAAGCCAAATCCTCAAGCCACTGCTCCTCGTGTGATGACTGGTCATGAGCTTCTGCTTAGTCTTCACCAGAAGGTGGATCGAAACCATAAATGGGTTAAGCATCAGTTTGGTTCATTTCTTCACAACATGACCGCTACACACAATGCAGTGAATAAAAACCATTACTACCTCCATGAGGTCTTTGGTCGCACCTGGGCTATTCTATCCCATGTCTATAGTGCAGAAGATCTGAAG
Source organism: Triticum urartu (assembly GCF_056163025.1). Classification (NCBI taxonomy): domain Eukaryota; kingdom Viridiplantae; phylum Streptophyta; class Magnoliopsida; order Poales; family Poaceae; genus Triticum; species Triticum urartu. The sequence continues at coordinate 520,132,051 of NC_141875.1, read as the reverse complement.
AAAATGGGTCTCAAGGAAGATTTTGACTGGTCTGCACCTCCAGCGAAGAAATTCCAGAAGGTCAAAGTTCCTTCCTTGGAGGCCAGCTCATATTCTTCATCGCGCGACACCGATGAGCATGAAGACTTGGACGACACTGCGGTAGGCCCTACATCAACAAACGACCCCAACAACGCTGGCACTCCTTCCTCAACTTGACATCCTTCACGGGCATTAGTCCTCATTTTCGATCCTTTTGGTCATTCGATGAAAAAGGGGGAGAAATTTGAGTTAGTCTTCAAGCGGGTCTATCTTATATGGGCGTTTTTTTGGCTAAGTTATCACTCTCGCTCTTCTGAAACTTTATTGGATTGAGTTGTAAACTTAAACCCGATGCTGCTCTGATACTTTTGATGTGTTTTTCTGCATGCTTATTCCTCATATATGTTAATGCACGCATGTTGAATTACTCAGTCACCATATTTCATCATGCATTTCAAATTCTTCATATTATGTCAAATGCGTTTATGAACTACAAGATATAGGGGGAGATCTCCATGATTCAACTCTTCAAGTGTGCATTGCTTTAAAAGCAAATTCCTCACTATGCACATCTTCAGGGGGAGTTCTTCTATATCTTGCAATCAAATTCCTCAATATTAGTATTTACACTTCATATGTTTATCCCCATTGAAAACTTAACCTATATTGTCATCAATCACCAAAAAGGGGGAGATTGTAAGTGCATCTAGTGCCCCTTAGTGATTTTGGTATATTGAAGACTTATAGGTTAAGGGACTGATGTGTTTGTGAGTGTACACAGGTCTATAAGACTATGAGGAGTTTGATATTTACAGAGAAAGACGACCCCTAAAAATGAAGTTCTTCGACTAAAGACTTTGGAAGAAGACTTTCTGAAGACTTTGAAAGTGAAGAAATTGGTGTGACCTTGAAGACTTGGTATTCATTCGAGGAACATGAAGCGTGAAGACTTTAGTGAGGAAACCCAAACCCAGACACCTACAAACCCAAAGTGATTGAGCATTACTGAAGAGATTGATCCTGCATGGATCCGACGCTTGTTACCTTTGAAGACTGTGCATCTTCCAGACGGTTAGGCATCATGGTCTAGAGCATCCAAGAGGAATTGTGGATCGCCGAGTGACTGAGTTTGTGAAGGTTCGGAAGTCACCTGAAGACTTACCATGAGTGATTGGGCGAGGTCTGTGTGACCTTAGCTCAAGGGGAATACGGTGAGGACTAAGTTTCTTGAGCTGCGTGTCCGGGACTGTGTGTCCTCAGGTTTAAATACCTAGCCGCCCTAACCAGACGTACAACTATCACAACCGTTGGAACTGGTCTACCAAATCATTGTCTTCACCAAGCTACCTGGTTCCATTTCCTCAACCCTTCCATTTTCTCATTTATGTGTTGAGTGCTTGTTCATATATGTTTCAAGACTTTGACTGAGGACTTTCTCAATTTCCCCAATTCAATTTCTTCAGTCTGTTTGTCTTCATCCTGTGTCATCCTGTGTTTACGCTTTCCGTACTTTGTGCTTGTCTTCATTTCATCATGATGACCAGGCTTGTGTTCTGTTATGTTTACTTCTGAGTACTTATTCCACTGCAAGTAGTTCTCCGCCAAGGAATTTCCTCACCCTAAAATTCCTCAGTGAAGAATTCATAAAAATCGCCTATTCACCCCCCCTCTAGTCGATATAACGCACTTTCAAGTTTATAAACCATAGAGAAGTTGGAATACATTAGGTTTAACACCAATATAATTAAAGAATGATTTCATTACAGTACCTTGAAGTGGTGGTCTATTTTCTTATACTAACGGAGCTCATGAGATTTTCTATTTGAGTTTTGTGTTACGAAGTTTTCAAGTTTTGGGTAAAGATTTGATGGATATGGAACAAGGATTGGCAAGAGCCTAAGCTTGGGAATGCCCAAGGCACCCCAAGGTAAAATTCAAGGACAACCAAAAGCCTAATCTTGGGAATGCCCCAGAAGGCATCCCCTCTTTCGTCTTCGTCTATCGGTCACTTTACTTGGAGCTATATTTTTATTCACCACATGATATGTGTTTTGCTTGGAGCATCTTGTATGATTTGAGTCTTTGCTCTTTAGTTTACCACAATCATCCTTGATGTACACACCTTTTGAGAGAGACACACGTGATTCGTAATTTGTTAGAATACTCTATGTGCTTCACTAATATCTTTTGAGCTATATAATTTTTGCTCTAGTGCTTCACTTATACCTTTTTAGAGCATGGTGGTGGTTCTATTTTATTGAAATAATTGATCTCTCATGCTTCACTTATATTATTTTGAGAGTCCTTTAGAACAGCATGGTAATTTTCTTTGGTTAAGAATATAGTCCTAATATAATAGGCATCCAAGATCGGTATATGATGACCCACAAGTATAGGGGATCTATCGTAGTCCATTCGATAAGTAAGAGTGTCGAACCCAACGAGGAGCAGAAGGAAATGATAAGCGGTTTTCAACAAGGTATTCTCTGCAAGTACTGAAATAAGTGGTAACAGATAGTTTTGTGATAAGATAGGTTGTAACGAGCAACAAGTAACAAAAGTAAATAAAGTGCAGCAAGGTGGCCCAATCCTTTTGTAGCAAAGGACAAGCCGGAACAAACTCTTATAATAGGAAAACGCTCCCGAGGACACATGGGAATATCGTCAAGCTAGTTTTCATCACGCTCATATGATTCACGTTCGATACTTTGATAATTTGATATGTGGGTGGACCAGTGCTTGGGTGCTGTTCTTACTTGAACAAGCATCCCACTTATGATTAACCTCTATTGCAAGCATCCACAACTACAACAAAAGTATTAAGGTAAACTAACCATAGCATGAAACATATAGATCCAAATCAGCTCCTTACAAAGCAACGCATAAACTAGGGTTTAAGCTTCTGTCACTCTAGCAACCCATCATCTACTTATTACTTCCCAATGCCTTCCTCTAGGCCCAAATAATGGTGAAGTGTTATGTAGTCGACGTTCACATAACACCACTAGAGGCTAGACAACATACATTTTATCAAAATATCAAACGAATACCAAATTCACATGACTACTCATAGCAAGACTTCTCCCTTGTCCTCAGGAACGAACGTAATTAGTCACAAAGCATATTCATGTTCATAATCAGAGGGGTAATAATATGCATATAGGATCTGAACATATGATCTTCCACCAATTAAACCAACTAGCATCAACTACAAAGAGTAATCAACACTACTAGCAACCTACTAGCACCAATCCCGGACTTTGAGACAAGAATTGGATACAAGAGATGAACTAGGGTTTGGAGATGAGATGGTGCTGATGAATATGTTGATGGAGATTGCCCTCTCCCGATGAGACGAGCGTTGGTGATGACGATGGTGATGATTTCCCCCTTCGGGAGGGAAGTTTCCCCGGCAGAACAGCTCTGCCGGAAGCTGTAGATTGGATCCGCCAAGGTTCTGCCTCGTGGCGGCGGAGTCTCGTCCTAAAAAGTTCCTTTTTATTTTTTTCTCATCGAAAGACCTCATATAGGAAAAGATGGGCATCGGAGAGCCACCAGGGGGCCCACGAGATAGGGGGGCGCGCCCTAAGGGGCGCACCCCCCACCCCCGTGAGCAGGGTGTGGGCCCCCTGGCCTTCATCTTTGGTGTGGATTTTTCTTTATTTCTTTTAAGACGTTCTGTGGAGTTTCAGGACTTTTGGAGTTGCGCAGAATAGGTCTCTAATATTTGCTCCTTCTCCAGACCAGAATTCCAGCTGCCGGCATTCTCCCTCTTTATGTAAACCTTGTAAAATAAGAGAGAATAGCCATAAGTATTGTGCCATAAAGTGAAATAATAGTCCATAATGCGATAAATATCGATATAAAAGCATGATGCAAAATGGACGTATCAACTCCCCCAAGCTTAGAGCTCGCTTGTCCTCAAGCGAAAAGCCGATAACAATAAATATATCCTCATGTTTAGAGGTAGAGGCGTCGATAAAAATAAAATACGGACATGAAGGCATCATGATTATTCTTATAACAGCAACATATATAGGTTTTGTCATATGATTACTTATGCTCAAGTGATGATCTATTCACAATGCAAAAGTATAAATCATAAACCTTATTGGGCTCCGACAAACTATAATCTCAGTCATTGAGGCAATTGCAATTTATCATAACATCGGAAAGAGTCTATGTCAGAGCTAAAAAGTAAGTCCACATACTCAACTATCATTTAGTCCTCCATAATTGCTAACACTCACGTGATACTTGTGGTTACAGAGTTTTAATCGGACACAGAGAAAGATAGGGTCTTATAGTTTTGCCCCACAACCTTTTACCTCAAGGGTAATGTCAACAATAATGGTTCATGCTCCCCTACATCCAATTAGATATATATATATATATATATATATATATCATGTTCTTTCCAACATGCTGAGCTTGCCAAAGGATAAAATGAAAAAGAAAAGGTCAAGATCACCATGACTCTTGCATAAGGTAGAAGATAATAATAAAGGATAGGCCCTTCGCAGAGGGAAGCAGAGGTTACCAAAAATATTATCTATCGGATCTCACTTCCGTAAGTGACCGTGAAAGGATTGACAACCCCTAATCACGTTGGTTGCGTTGAGCTATTTGTGTTGTGTAGGTACGAGGGACTTGCGCGTGGCCTCCTACTGGATTGATACCTTGGTTCTCAAAAACTGAGGAAAATACTTACGCTACTCTGCTGCATCATCCCTTCCTCTTCGGGGAAAACCAACACAAGCTCAAGACGTAGCAAGAAGGATTTCTGGCGCCGTTGCCGGGGAGTCTACGCAAAAAGTCAACATACCAAGTACCCATCACAATCCCTATCTCCCGCATTACATTAGTTGCCATTTGCCTCCCGTTTTCCTCTCCTCCCAATTCACCCTTGCCATTTTATTCACCCTCTCTCTCCCTATCCTCCCTCTCTATTTGCCTCTTTTTGCCCATTTGCTTTTGTTTGCTCGTGTTAGATTGCTTGTTTGTCGCGATGGCTCAAGATACTACCAAATTGTGTGACTTCACCAATACCAACAATAATGATTTTCTTAGCACTCCGATTGCTCCTCTTGCCAATACTGAATCTTGTGAAATCAATACTGCTTTGTTGAATCTTGTTATGAAAGATCAATTCGCCGGCCTTCCTAGTGAAGATGCCGCTACTCATCTGAATAGCTTCATTGATTTATGTGATATGCAAAAGAAAAAAAGATGTCGATAATGATGTCATTAATTGAAGATATTTCCTTTCTCGCTTAGACATCGTGCTAAAGCTTGGTTTTCATCTTTGCCTAAAAATAGTATTGATTCTTGGAACAAGTGCAAAGATGCTTTTATCTCTAAGTATTTTCCTCCCGCTAAGATCATCTCTCTTAGAAACGATATTATGAATTTTAAGCAACTTGATCATGAACATGTTGCACAAGCTTGGGAGAGAATGAAATTAATGATATGTGATTGCCCTACTCATGGTTTAAATTTGTGGATGATTATACAAAAAATTTATGCCGGATTGAATTTTGCTTCTAGAAATCTTTTAGATTCGGTCGCGGGAGGCACTTTTATGGAAATCACTTTAGGAGATTCTACTAAACTCCTAGATAATATTATGGTTAATTATTCTCAATGGCATACTGAAAGATCTTCTAATAAAAAAGTGCATGCGATAGAAGAAATCAATGTTTTGAGTGGAAAGATGGATGAACTTATGAAATTATTTTCTACTAAGAGTGTTTCTTCTGATCCTAATGATATGCCTTTGTCTACCTTGATTGAGAATAACAATGAATCTGTGGGTGTGAATTTTGTTGGTAGGAATAATTTTGGTAACAACGCTTATAGAGGGAATTTTAATCCTAGGCCTTATCCTAGTAATCCTTCTAATAATTATGGGAATTCCTACAACAACTCTTATGGAAATTATAATAAGATGCCCTCTAATTTTGAATCTAATATTAAAGAATTTATTTCTTCGCAAAAGAATTTTAATACTATGATTGAAGAAAAATTGCCTAAGATTGATGATTTGGCTACGAACGTTGACAGAATTGCTCTTGATGTTGATGCTTTGAAACTTAGATCTATTCCACCTAAGCATGATATTAATGAGTCTCTAAAAGCCATGAGAATTTCAATTGATGAGTGTAAAGAAAGAACCGCCAGGATGCGTGCTTCCAAAGATGCCTTTATTAAAGCGTGTTCTTCTAATTCTTATGAAAATCAAGATGAAGATCTAAAAGTTATTGATGTGTCCCCTATCAAATCTTTGTTTTGCAATATGAATCTTGATGAAACTGAATATGATCTTCCTTTACCTAGAAGGCGTTCCAAAAAATTGGAGTATTTAGATCTTTATGATGAAATTGACGAAAGTGGGATTGAAAGAAATAAAAATTTAGATGTTGCTAAACCCACTATATTGGATTTCAAGGAATTTAATTATGAAATTCGCTTTTTGATTGATTGTATTTCCTTGTTGCAATCTGTGCTAAATTCTCCGCATTCTTATAGTCAAAAGAAAGCCTTCACCGAACATATTGTTGATGCCTTGATGCAATCTTATGAAGAAAAACTTGAGTCAAAAGTCTCTATCCCTATAAAACTCTACGATGAGTGGGAACCAACTATCAAAATTAAAATTAAAAATCATGAGTTTTCCGCTTTGTGTGATTTGGGTGCTAGTGTCTCCACTATCCCCAAAACTTTGTGTGATTTGCTAGATTTCCGCGATCTTGATGATTGCTCTCTAAACTTGCATCTTGCGGATTCCACTATTAAGAAACCTATGGGAAGAATTAATGATGTTCTTATTGTTGCAAATAGGAATTATGTGCCCGTAGATTTCATTGTTCTTGATATAGATTGCAATCCTTCTTGCCCTATTATTCTTGGTAGACCTTTCCTTAGAACGGTTGGTGCGGTTATTGATATGAAGGAAGGGAATATTAGATTCCAATTTCCATTAAAAAAGGGCATGGAACACTTTCCAAAAAAGAAAATAAAATTGCCATATGAAACCATCATGAGAGCCACTTATGGATTGCCTTCCAAAGATGGCAATACCTAGATCTATCCTCGCTTTTATGCCTAGCTAGGGGCGTTAAACGATAGCGCTTGTTGGGAGGCAACCCAATTTTATTTTTTTTGTTTTTTGTGTTTTTCTTCTGTTAGGGAATAAATAACTCATCGAACCTCTGTTTGGATGTGGTTTTGTATTTTAATTAGTGTTTGTGCCAAGCTAGACCTATTGGATCTTCTTGGATGATAGTTATTTGATCTTGCTGTAATTTCCAGAAACTTTTCGTTCAGTGCCCGAATTACTAAAAATCATCAGAACGTAATAAAATACTGATTCCATTTGCTGCTGATCAATAAACAAATTATCTAGGTCGTCTAATTTTGGTAGATTTTTTGGAGTTCCAGAAGTTTGCGTTAGTTACAGATTACTACAGACTGTTCTGTTTTTGACAGATTCTGTTTTTCATGTGTTGTTTGCTTATTTTGATCAATCTATGGTTAGTAAAATAGTTTATAATCCATATAGAAGTTGGAATATAGTAGGTTTAACACCAAAATAAATAAAGAATGAGTTCATTACAGTACCTTGAAGTGGTTTTATGTTTTCTTTCTCTAATGGAGCTCACGAGATTTCTATTGAATTTTGTGTTGTGAAGTTTTCAAGTTTTGGGTGAGTTCTTTTGATGGATTATGGAACAAGGAGCGGAAAGAGCCTAAGCTTGGGGATGCCCATGGCACCCCCAAGATAATCCAAGGACACCAAAAAGTCAAAGCTTGGGGATGCCCCGGAAGGCATCCCCTCTTTCGTCCACTTCCATCGGTAATTTACTTGGAGCTATATTTTTATTCACCAACATGATATGTGTTTTGCTTGGAGCGTCTTGTATTATTTGTGTCTTTGTTTGTTAGTTTGCCACAATCATCCTTATTGTACACACGTTTTGAGAGAGTCATCTATGAATTAAAATTTGATAGAATACTCTATGTGCTTCACTTATATCTTTAGAGCTATGTAGTTTTGCTCTATGCACTTCACTTATATGTTTTGAGCGTTATAATTTTTCTCTATGTGCTTCACTTAGATCTTTTAGAGCACGGTGGTGGTGTGTTTTAAAAGAAACTATTGATCTCTCATGCTTCACTTAAATTATTTTGAGAGTCTCAATAGCATGGTAATTTGCTTAATATAAATATGCTTGGTGTTCAAGATATGTGAAATTTTCTTTTGAGTGCGTTGAATACTAAGAGAAGATTGAAGCATGGTAACTGTTTTCAGATATGGAGGTGATAATATTAGAGTTATGCTAGTTTAGTAGTTGTGAATTTAAAGAATACTTGTGTTAAAGTTTGTGATTCCCGTAGCATGCACGTATGGTGAACCGTTATGTGATGAAGTCGGAGCATAATTTAATTATTGATTGTCTTCCTTATGAGTGGCGGTCGGCGACGAGCGATGGTCTTTTCCTACCAATCTATCCCCCTAGGAGCATGCGCGTAATACTTTGCTTTGATAACTTCTAGATTTTTGCAATAAGTATATGAGTTCTTTATGACTAATGTTGAGTCCATGGATTATGTGCACTTTTTCCCATCCTTCCACCATTGCTAGCCTCTCTAATACCGCGCACCTTTCGCCGGTATCATACACCCACCATATACCTTCCTCAAAACAGCCACCATAACTACCTATCATGGCATTTCCATAGCCATTCCGAGATATATTGCCATTCAACTTTCCACCTTTCCGTTTATTATGACACGCTCCATCATTGTCATATTGCTAGCATGATCATGTAGTTGACATCGTATTTGAGGCAAAGCCACCATTCACAATTCTTTCATACATGTCACTCTTGATTCATTGCATATCCCGGTACACCGCCGGAGGCATTCATATAGAGTCATATTTGTTCTAAGTATCGAGTTGTAATTGTTGAGTTTTAAGAAAAATAAAAGTGTGATGATCATCATTTTCTAGAGCATTGTCCCAAGTGAGGAAAGGATGATGGAGACTATGATTCCCCCATAAGTCGGGATGAGACTCCGGAAGAAAAAAAAGAGGCCATAAAAAAAGAGAAAAGGCCCAAATAAAAAATGAGAGAAAAAGAGAGAAGGGACAATGTTACTATCCTTTTACCACACTTGTGCTTCAAAGTAGCACCATGATCTTCATGATAGAGAGTCTCTCGTTATGTCACTTTCATATACTAGTGGGAATTTTTCATTATAGAACTTGGCTTGTATATTCCAATGATGGGCTTCCTCAAATTGCCCTAGGTCTTCGTGAGCAAGCGAGTTGGATGCACACCCACTTAGTTTCTTTTGATGAGCTTTCATATACTTATAGCTCTAGTGCATCCGTTGCATGGCAATCCCTACTCACTCACATTGATATCTATTGACGGGCCTCTCCATAGCCCGTTGATACGCCTAGTTGATGTGATACTATCTTCCCCTCTTTTTGTCTTCTCCACAACCACCCTTCCATTCCACATAGTGCTATGTCCATGGCTCACGCTCATGTATTGCGTGAAGATTGAAAAAGTTTTGAAAAAGTTAGAGTATGAAACAATTGCTTGGCTTGTCATCGGGGTTGTGCATGATTTAAATACTTTGTGTGGTGAAGATAGAGCATAGCCAGACTATATGATTTTGTAGGGATAACTTCCTTTGGCCATGTTATTTTGAGAAAACATAATTACTTTATTAGTATGCTTGAAGTGTTATTATTCTTTATGTCAATATGAACTTTTGTCTTGAATCTTTCTAATCTGAATATCCATACCACAATTAAGAAATTTTGCATTGAAATTATGCCAAGTAGCACTCCGCATCAAAAATTCTCTTTTTATCATTTACCTACTCGAGGACGAGCAGGAATTAAGCTTGGGGATGCCTGATACGTCTCCAACGTATCTATAATTTTTGATTGCTCCATGCTATATTATATACTATTTTGGACTATATTGGGCTTTATTTTCCATTTTTATATTATTTTTGGGACTAACATATTAACCGGAGGCCCAGCCCAGAATTGTTGTTATTTGCCTATTTCAGTGTTTCGAAGAAACATAATATCAGACGGAGTCCAAACGGAATAAAATCTTCGGGAACGTGATTTTCTCACCGAACGTGATCCAGGAGACTTGGACCCTACTCCAAGGAACAAAAGAGGCGGTCACGAGGGTGGGGGGCGCCCCCCTAGGGCGCGCCCACTGCCTCGTGGGCCCCTCGTTGCTCCTCCGGCGTACTTCTTCCTCCTATATATACACACGTACCCCCAAACGATCAGAACAGGAGCCAAAAACCTAATTCCACCGCCGCAACTTTCTGTATCCATGAGATCCCATCTTGGGGCCTGTTTCGGAGCTCCGCCGGAAGAGGGCCGTCATCACGGAGGGATTCTACATCATCCTAGCCTCTCTGATGAACAGTGGGTAGTTTACCTCAGACCTTCGGGTCCATAGTTAGTAGCTAGATGGCTTCTTCTCTCTTTTTGGATCTCAATACAATGTTCTCCCCCTCTCTTGTGGAGCTCTATTCGATGTAATCTTCATCTTTTGCGGTGTGTTTGTTGAGACCGATGAATTGTGAGTTTATGATCAAGTCTATCTATGAACAATATTTGAATCTTCTCTGAATTCTTTTATTTATGATTGGTTATCTTTGCAAGTCTCTTCGAATTATCTGTTTGGTTTGGCCAACTAGATTGGTAGTTCTTGCCATGGGAGAAGTGCTTAGCTTTGGGTTCGATCTTGCGGTGTTCTTTCCCAGTGACAGGAGGGGAAGCAAGACACGTATTTTATCGTTGCCATCAAGGATAACAAGATGGGGTTTATTTCATATTGCATGAATTTATCTCTCTACATCATGTCATCTTGCTTAAAGCGTTACTCTGTTTTTAACTTAATACTCTAGATGCATTCTGGATAGTGGTCGATGAGTGGAGTAATAGTAGTAGATGCAGAATCATTTCGATCTACTTGTCACGGACGTGATGCCTATATACATGATCATGCCTAGATATTCTCATAACTATGCTCAATTCTGTCAATTGCTCAACAGTAATTTGTTCACCCACCATAGAAAACTTATGCTCTCGAGAGAAGCCACTAGTGAAACCTATGGCCCCCGGGTCTATTCTCATCATATCAATTTCCATCACTTTAATCTTGTTTTGTTTTTACTTTGCCTTTTACTTTTCACTTTGCATCTTTATATCAAAAATACCAAAAATATTATCTATCGGATCTCACTTCCGTAAGTGACCGTGAAGGGATTGACAACCCCTAATCGCGTTGGTTGCATTGAGCTCTTTGTGTTGTGTAGGTACGAGGGACTTGCGTGTGGCATCCTACTAGATTGATACCTTGGTTCTCAAAAACTAAGGGAAATACTTACGCTACTCTGCTGCATCATCCCTTCCTCTTCGGGGAAAACCAACGCAAGCTCAAGACGTAGCACAGTCCGTCGCTTTTATTACTTCCACATCACAAGATCGTATAAAGCTTATTTCTCCCAAACCAATCAATCATACATATTTAGAGCAATTTTTATTGCTTGGCACCGATGACAACTTACTTGAAGGATATTACTCAATCCATAGGTAGATATGGTGGACTCTCATGGCAAAACTGGTTTAGGGATATTTGGAAGCACAAGTAGTATTTCTACTTGGTACTGAGAATTTGGCTAGCATGAGGGGGAAAGGCAAGCTCAACAAGTTAGAGGAACCATGACAACATACTTTATCTCAGATGTAAGCAAGACATAACTCATTACGTTGTCTTCCTTGTCCAATATCAACTCTTTAGCATGTCATATTTTAATGAGTGCTCCCAATCATAAAAGATGTCAATGATAATATATCTATATGTGAAAACCTCTCTTTCCTTATTACTTCCTATTAATTGCAACAGTGACCAAAGCTATGTCTGCCAATTCCCAACAACTTTTAATCATCATACTCTTTCTATGTGAAGTCATTACTCTCAATAAGATCAATATGAACCCTTTTGTTTCTTTTTATTCTTTTGCTCTTTTCTTTTATTCACCCAAGATCATGGCAAAATAATCAAGCCCTTAACTCAACACTAATCTTTATTATATATAGCTCACGGACTCGATTACATAGAGAGATCATAAAGCAAAACTCAAAACTAGATAATGCCATAAACTTTATTCTACTAGATCAAGATACTACTAATAGGATCGAACTAAGAAAAACAGTAAAAATAGTAGTTGTGATTGTGATACGATACTGGGGCACCCCCCCCCCCAAGCTTGGCAGTTGCCAAGGGGAGTGCCCATACCCAGATACTCAATTCTTCTTTGTTGGAGAAGACGGCGGAGGTGTTGTTGATGATGCGGGCTTGTCATCCATCTTCCAAGGCATAGGCTCACCATCATAGAAAGATGACCGAGTCTCCGGAATCCTCAAATCTGCAGCCAAACTCATTCTTTTGAATCTATATTCATACTCACAGTTTTGGTTTTGAAGGTCATAGACTTGGGCTTGGAGGTGCTCGATCTTCTCATGTAGCTTGAAGATGGCCTCCTCGGTGTTCTTGGCATTCGGCTTGTAGTTGTTGGTGAACTCCGCGAGCATCATGTGGCTAGTGTTGATTCCATGCTCCACCATCCTTTGGCACTTGAAAACTTGTTGCTCCATTGCTTCGAGCCTCGTCTCCATGCTTCCGGTCCCCTTTGGTCCCTCTTCATCGCGGATGTGCAGCAACCCATCACGCATCTCAACTGTTTGAGGGTGTTGCAGCACCTCTGCGAGGTAAGGGTTGATGACCTTCTCGAAGAACTTGTCCTTGGAGGCGCTTGGGGCCGTCATGATAACCTAGATCTATCAGAAAAACAGCTCGAGACAATAACAGGAGATTTTTGCGTGATACGGGAGTCAAAACCTACGGGAGAATATATAATGAATTTTTACCGACCAAAATACGTATCATGCAAGAAAACGGAGTCCGGAGGGCACACGAGGCGCTCACGAGGTAGGGGGCGCGTCCAGGGGGTAGGGCGCGCCCACCACCCTCGTGGGGCCCTCATGTCCTTCCCGGACTGCTACTTATTTTTCTATTTTTCTAAATATTCCAAAACGGAGAAATATTGCCTTAAAAATTGTTTTGGAGTCGGTTTACTTACCGTACCACATACCTATTCCTTTTCGGAGTCTGAAACGTTCCAGAAAGTGTCCCTTATGTATTCCTCCGGGGTTACGGTTTCAATAATATTGGTTTCAACATTTATGGGATTACCTGAGATATAATGTTTAATTCTTTGACCGTTTATCACCTTCGGATCTGTGCCCTTGAAGTTGTTGATTTTTATGGCACCGGAACGGTAGACCTCCTCGATGACGTAGGGGCCTTCCCATTTAGAGAGAAGTTTTCCTGCAAAAAATCTTAAACGAGAGTTGTATAGCAATACATAATCACCTACATTAAACTCACGCTTTTGTATCCTTTTGTCATGCCATCTTTTAACTTTTTCTTTAAATAACTTGGCATTTTCATAAGCTTGGGTTCTCCATTCATCAAGTGAGCTAATATCAAATAACCTCTTCTCACCGGCAAGTTTAAAATCATAGTTGAGCTCTTTAATAGCCCAATATGCCTTGTGTTCTAGTTCGAGAGGTAAGTGACATGCTTTTCCATAGACCATTTTATATGGAACATACCCATAGGATTTTTGTATGCAGTTCTATAAGCCCATAATGCATCATCAAGTTTCTTAGACCAATTCTTTCTAGACCTATTAACAGTCTTTTGCAAAATTAATTTGAGCTCTCTATTGCTCAACTATACTTGACCACTAGACTGTGGGTGATAAGGAGATGCAATTCTATGATTAACATCATATTTAGCAAGCATTTTACGGAAGGCACCATGAATAAAGTGTGAACCACCATCAGTCATTAAATATCTAGGGACTCCAAACCTCGGAAAAATAACTTCCTTAAGCATTTTAATAGAAGTGTTATGATCAGCACTACTAGTTGGAATAGCTTCTACCCACTTAGTAACGTAATCAACAACAACTAAAATATGTGTGTATCCATTAGAGGCAGGAAAAGGTCCCATATAATCAAAGCCCCAAACATCAAACGGTTCAATAACAAGTGAATAATTCATAGGCATTTCTTGACGTCTACTAATATTACCAATTCTTTGACATTCATCACAAGACAAGAAAAACTTACGGGCATCCTTGAAGAGAGTAGGCCAATAAAAACCAGATTGCAGTACCTTATGTGCAGTTCTATCTCCAGCGTGGTGTCCTCCATAAGACTCGGAATGACACTTGCGTAGGATCTGTTCCTGTTCATGCTCAGGTACACAACGTCTAATAACACCATCTACTCCTTCTTTATAAAGATGTGGGTCATCCCAAAAGTAAAGTCTCAAGTCATAGAAGAACTTTTTCTTTTGCTGGTATGTGAAGCTAGGTGGTATAAACTTAGCAACAATATAATTAGCATAATCAGCATACCATGGAGTACTACGAGAAGTACTTATAACTTTTAATTGCTCATCAGGAAAGTCATCATTAATAGGTAGTGGGTCATCAAGAATATTTTCTAACCTAGACAAGTTGTCTGCAACGGGGTTCTCAGCTCCCTTTCTATCAACAATATGCAAATCAAATTCTTGTAGCAGGAGAACCCATCTAATAAGTCTAGGTTTAGCATCTTTCTTTTCCATAAGATATTTAATAGCAGCATGATCTGTTTGAATAGTTACTTTAGAATCAACAATATAAGATCTGAACTTATCACAAGCAAATACAACTGCTAAAAGTTCTTTTTCAGTAGTAGCATAATTTCTTTGAGCATTGTCTAGAGTCTTACTAGCATAATGAATAACATTTAATTTCTTATCAACTCTTTGCCCTAGAACAGCACCTACAGCATAATCACTAGCATCGCACATAATTTCAAAGGGTAAATTCCAATCAGGTGGCTGAACAATAGGTGTAGAGACTAATGCTTTCTTAAGTATTTCAAATGCTTCTACACAATCATCATCAAAGACAAATGGTATATCTTTTTGCAATAAATTAGTCAGAGGCCGAGAAATTTTTGAGAAGTCCTTAATGAACCTCCTATAAAATCCGGCGTGACCAAGGAAACTTCTTATACCTTTGATGTCCTTGGGACATGGCATTTTTTCAATAGCATCAACCTTGGCTTTATCAACTTCAATACCTCTTTCAGAAACTTTATGCCCCAAGACAATATCTTCATTAACCATAAAGTGACACTTTTCCCAATTCAAGACAAGATTAGTTTCTTCACATCTCTGCAAAACTCGATTAAGATTGCTCAAGCAATCATCAAAAGAGGAACCATAGACGGAAAAGTCGTCCATGAAAACCTCACAAATCTTTTCACAAAAGTCAGAGAATATAGCCATCATGCATCTTTGAAAGGTAGCAGGTGCATTACATAAACCAAAAGGCATACGTCTATAAGCAAAAGTACCAAAAGGGCATGTAAAACTAGTCTTTGATTGATCTTTAGCCGACACGGGTATTTGA
This sequence comes from Triticum urartu, assembly GCF_056163025.1. Lineage (NCBI taxonomy): Eukaryota > Viridiplantae > Streptophyta > Magnoliopsida > Poales > Poaceae > Triticum > Triticum urartu. Next base: position 520,116,445 of record NC_141875.1, on the reverse strand, counting down.
GAGAAACCAGAATAACCATCTAGAAAGCAATAGTGTGTGTGTTTGCATAGTATTTCTAGCATTTGATCAATAAAAGGTAAGGGGTAATGATCTTTCTTAGTAGCTTTATTTAGTTTGCGGAAATCAATTACCATCCTATAACCTGTGATAATTCTTTGTGGAATCAATTCATCTTTATCATTAGGAACAGCAGTAATACCTCCCTTCTAAGGGACACAATGGACAGGACTTACCCACTCACTATCAGCAACGGGGTAGATTATACCTGCCTCCAGAAGCTTTTGTATTTCTTTTCTTACCACTTCTTTCATTTTAGGATTCAGACGTCGTTGAGGATCACGAACTGGTTTGGCATCTACTTCCAAATTTATTTTATGTTGGCATAGAGTGGGACTAATGCCCTTAAGATCATCAAGAGTATATCCAATAGCAGCACGATGCTTCTTCAGAGTTTTCAATAATCTTTCTTCTTCATGCTCTCAAAGGTTAGCACTAATAATAACAGGATATATCTTCTTTTCATCAAGATAAGCATATTTAAGATTATCAGGCAAAGGTTTAAGCTCAAACACGGGATCACCCTTGGGTGGACGAGGATCCCCTAAGATTTCAACAGGAAGGTTATGATGCAAAATAGGTTCCTATTTAAAGAATACTTCATCTATTTCCCTTCTTTCATTCATGAACATATCATTTTCGTGGTCTAGCAAATAGTGCTCTAAAGGATCACTAGGAGGTACGGCAATAGAAGCAAGACCAACAATTTCATCCTTACTGGGTAATTCTTCCTCGCAATGTTGTTTACTAAATTTAGAGAAATTAAACTCATGAACCATATCATCCAAGCCAACAGTAACAACATTCTTTGTGCAGTGTATGGTAGCATTGACAGTATTTAAGAAGGGTCTACCAAATATAATTGGACAAAAGCTATCTTGTGGGGAACCAAGAACAAGAAAATCAGCAGGATATTTAGTTTTCCCACACAAGACTTCAACATCTCTAACAATTCCAATTGGTGCAATAGTATCTCTATTGGCAAGTTTAATAGTAACATCAATATCTTCTAACTCAACAGGTGCAATTTCATTCTTAATTTCTTTGTATAAGTCATGAGGTATAACGCTAGCACTAGCACCCATATCACATAAGCCATGATAACAATGATCTCCTATTGTAATAGAAATAACAGGCACGCCTACTACAGGTCTATGTTTATCCTTATCACAAGGTTTGGCAATTCTAACAGTTTCACCTTCGAACTGAATAACATGCCCATCAATATTATTAGACAAGAGATCTTTAACTATAGCAATATTAGATTCTACTTTAACTTGCTCAGGAGGTGTATAAGTTCTAATATTTCTTTTACGAACAACAGTTGAAGCTTTAGCATGATCCTTTATTCTAACAGGGAAAGGTGGTTTCTCAATATAAGAAGTAGGAACAATAGGATCATTACAAGTGACAGTATTTTCTTCAACTTTAATAGGTGCAGCTACTTTTACTTCTATGGGAGGATGATATTTAAACCACTTCTCCTTAGGGAGATCAACATAAGTAGCAAAAGATTCACAGAAAGAAGCTACTATCTCAGAGTCAAGTCCATATTTAGTGCTAAACTTACGGAAAATATCGGTATCCATGAAAGATTTAACACAATCAAACTTAGGTGTCATACCTGACTCCTTACCTTCGTCGAGGTCCCAATCTTCAGAGTTGCGTTTAATTCTATCCAATAAATTCCATCTGAATTCAATAGTATTCATCATAAAAGAGCCAGCACAAGAAGTATCGAGCATGTTGCGATTGTTTTCAGAAAGCCGAGCATAAAACCTTTGCATAATTATTTCTCTCTAGAGCTCATGATTGGGGCATGAATTTAACATTGATTTAAGCCTCACCCAAGCTTGAGCGATGCTTTCTCCTTTGCGAGGCCAGAAATTATATATATATAATTGCGATCACGATGAACAAGATGCATAGTGTCGTGGAATTGTCACGGCAGAGGTCCTCATGAAAGGACTTAGTCGTGGAGCCATCACTACGAGTTAGCTTGAAGGGGTTAAACCGGACAAGGGGACACGAGAGTTTTATACTAGTTCGGCCCCTTCGATGAAGGTAAAAGCCTACGTCTAGTTGTGATTGGTATTGCTAGGGTTTCGAAGACCAGGGAGCGAATCCGCTTTGTCTGGCTTCGAGTTGTTGTTTTTTCCCTGAACCGCCGCCGGGTCACCCCTTTATATACTCAGGAGGACCCCGGCCGGTCTACAGAGTCCCTAGGCTGGTTCATACAAGTGTCTGCCTCGGTCTCTTCTTTCTTATCTTACAATGCAAGTTTATACAATCATGGCGGTTTACTATCATGGGCCCTAACCCACCTGCGGGCTCTGGGCCTCTAAGCTTCATCCATAAAGCGCCATCTTCTGGGTTTCCTTGGGCTTCAGTATAACTGAAGGTGAACCGGCCCCTCCTGGGCGGTTTACCCTCAGTGGTTATATCCTTAACATTAGGCCCCAGATTGATTTGAACCTATTCATGTCAGTCTTCAATCCATGAATTTCTAGCAATTCTCGTAAACCGCCATATTGTCTTCTCCCTGTGAACTTTGATGAATCGCCATGACGTCATCTTCTGTTACTGTAGTAAATCCTTGTGACATCATTCCTGTATAAAAAAGTTTTATAAAGATTCCCTTCTCTTTAATTAATTCCCGAAGATCGAGGCGATAGCTGCATCCTCTTTTGCCGCTTCCGATTCCTCGATTTTCGCGCCAGCTGTTTTATCCCACTTCCTTATAAATAAGACCGGGGCGCCTTCCATTTTCCCCCTTTCCAAAACGCATCGTCTTCCTCCTCGCGACCCGAAGACCTCAAGTATCGCCGCCGCCGCCGTCGTTGATCTTCCAGTCCGCACCGACTCAGGCCGCTGCATCGACCTGACTCTGACCATAAATCGACGGCGAACCTCCACAGCTCGTCCACATCCGTGAGTTCTTCTCCTTCCCCTTCTCAGATCTGCATTGGAACTTTTGTTGAGTTCGTTGGTGGTCATCGCCGCCCGATGCAATTCCTTGCTAGTTTTCACCTCCAATGCCCCGTTTAGATCGTAAAAACAACGTAGAACTGCTGCAGCAATTGTTTGTGCTTATCTTGCATAAAAATAGATCTCATTTCCATTGTTTGAAAGCCCTCTTTGAGTGTATGAACTTCTCTGCATTGTTTTAGGTCTAGAAATTTTTCCTTCCAGAGCGACTGTTTGATCCAAAATAATAATTGCAACTTGTGAAACCTGTTTGTTCCACACTTAACAAATTTTCAGCTTGGGGTTCTGCCTCCAAAAGGCGGTTTATCCTTTAGTGTTGATAATCCATCGTATGTCATTAGCCCTCTCTTAAACCGCCATCTAGACTTTGAACAGCCATGCCTAGTTCACTTCATACGTATACCTTGAATTGCCGGTTTAACATTTTGACAAACACATACGAACCGCCAATCGTAAACCGTCCATTTTCCTTTTACAGACTTTGTAAGATGACGAAGCAATTTGCTGCTTGCAACTGGGTTCCGTCTCGGATCATAGAAACGCAAATCAATGAATATGTCACCACCGGCACTTTAGCTTCAAAAAATGTCCTCCGTTGGCGAGTTCCTGGCCCTGAGTGCCCCCCAGAACCTCAAGATGGAGAAGTTATTGTATTCTTGCAACATTTAGCTCGAGGTTTCAGTCCTCCTGGATCAAAAAAAATTTGGGATGTTCTTGCCAGGCTCCAACTTCATCCTCAAGATATTGGACCAAATTCTGTGTCCAACATATGCAATTTCCAAGTATTCTGTGAGGTTTATCTGCAAGAAGAACCAACTGTTGATCTGTTTCTAGATCTCTTTCACTTAAACCACCGGACGGAATTTTCTGATGGACCTAATACTAAACTTGGCGGTGTGTCGATTCAAAAGAGGAAAGAGGTTGACTTTCCTCACGCCAAACTTCACAGCCATCCAAAAGACTGGAACCACACCTGGTTCTACTGTCAGAATACTGCCCCTGCTGAAGAGAATCCTTTACCGGGCTACCATCCGCACCGGCTCAGCAATAATCACCCTTTACCTCAGAGATTGCCTGCCAAAGACCGACAAGCTTATGCATCTCAACTCGCCAAACTCCGGGCTCTCCTTGCCAACGGTTTAACTGGTGTTGATCTCGTCCGTTGCTGGATTTCATGGTGCATTCTCCCTTTAAGCCGCCGGCCCGGATTGATGTTTGAATACACCGGTAACACCAATGATCCTCAACGGTTTAATTCAATAGAACTGACGGATGATGAAGTCAGTGAAAGTGTAAAGAAGATACTTGATGAACCGCTCGCCGTATGTACCCAAATTGGTCTGCGTCCTTTTTACGCCTCCAACAAACCGCTAGTGGTAAATATTTTAACCTTGTACTTTTCCTGATCCTTCTCCGCTTTGACACTGCTATAATAATCCTTTTGTGCAATCCCATAGGCCAGTAGCTCCTTTTGGAAAAAGAAACTCAAGACAAAGTAGCTAAGGCTCCTCGTGGTAAGACCAAGGTCATCAAGAAAGCTGCCAAAAAGAAAACTGCTGAGTCTTCGGAACCCCCAGAAGATGTCGATGACTCGGCTGAAGAGGTAAAGTTTGACTCCCTTGACTTCTATCCATATATTTTACTAATAATGATTATTCCCAGGATGATGCGGAGGCCAGCCATGCAGATCATGTTGAGGTAATTTCTCTTCTGACTCAGAACTTGTGCCGGTTCAACGATTTCGCCATGCAGTTCGGAAAGTGAAATGCTCTCACCCTGTTGCTCATTTGGATCAAAAACTTTCTTTGAAGACACAGCAAACCGAAGGGTGTCGCACAACCCGGCACAGTGGTCAATAGGTCACTTCTTCCGGTTTACCTCATACCCTAAACCGAAAACATCGTCCAGAGGTTGCTTGTTCTCCTGAAAAACGTTATCTTTTGAAAGGTTTCTTCTGATGCCCTCTCAATTCATCTAATTCAAATTATCAGGCATCTTCTAATTCGTCTGGCGGTTCATCAACCACTCAGCTACCTCCACTGAAAACCGTCCCTGGGTAAGTGTGTAGTCTTCTCTTCTCTTTCATAACTTAGTTGACCATGCTAATCTTTGTTTTAATATTAGTGCTCAAGCTGGTTTGAGTAAGAAGGCCAAGACCAGTGCCCCTACCGGTGAAGTTGAACTAGAGAAAGCTCCTGAGAATCTTGATAAAAATCTTGATAATCTCATGGATGATTTTACCCCGCCAGAACCAACTACCAATGCTAATCCGCCGGAAGCTGATCCGGCCATACATGAGGATATCTCAAGTCCACATGCTATGCCTGCAAGTCCGGTTGCTGATCCACTGAAGTCAAGTGCTAATCCGCCAAGCCCAACCAAAGACGATGACGTTATTGTTACTGGCACTGCTTATACCGCTCCGGGTGATCCAGTTGTCTTGGCAAAACATACCGCCAAAGATGAGTTTATTTCAATGGGCAAGAGGAAAACGGAAACTGATATGTCAAAATATGCTAATCTTTCTGCCCAGGATCTTCATTCCGGATTCTTGAACCGGCTTTATACAAGTCGAGACAATGAGGCTGACTTGGTAAATCTGATGAAGGAACGTCATGAGGTAAACATTTTCCTCCTTATCTTTGTATTTTCACTGCCTTGTATCCTGTAGCCCCCAAGGGTCGGTTTAATTTGTAAAAAACAAACCGGGACTTTGAATTTCCAAACTGCACATTGTTGACTTTTAAGTTTTTTGAACAAACACACATTAGCCCCCAAGTTCCAGGATTGAAACTTGTATAAATCCTTGGGACTTTCAATAAGCAGTAAGAAAGAATTAATCCGCATTAGCCCCCAAGTGCCAAGTGTAGAACCAGTTGTATGCTTGGGACTTTTGATAAAATATTGAAATGCTCCTCTTGATTTTGGCAGGCTGACATAAACCATCAACGGATGCAGATTGCTGATCTTCAAGAGAGTATCAAATCTCACCAAGAAGAATCTTCCAAAGCCAAAGATGAACTTCAAGCCGCTTTAACTTCCATAGAACAACTGAAAGAAGAATTCAAGACGGAACATGCCAATTGGGACACTGAGAAGGGCACATTGCTGAAACGGGCTAAAGATGCCGAATCTACTCTTAAACCGGTGGTAGAAGAACTTTCTGGGTTGAAACGTCAAGTGAAGGCCATGACCTCCGCAGTGTTTGGTAAGTACTCCTGGCAAAGTATTTGAAATATCCATCTTGTAAGGTACCGGTTGAAATATGAAATTCTTAAACAGTTGCAGGTAGCTACATTACTCATCTGGGCTCAGATGTACGGATGAAGCTGAAAGCAGCATATACTCTTCTTGAACAACTATACACCGGTGCCCAATGGGTTATCTGCGCAGCATCCTATGACAATCCGGCCCCAACACTGATCAAGGACACTCTGGCAAGGCTATCCATGGTACCAGCACAACTAGAAGAGGTGAAACGATCTGCTGCCAGGGCCGGCGCTTTGTTGGCACTTACCCGAGCCAAATCATGGATAGCTGACTTGGATCCGGTTGACCTTGCCAAAGGCTTTCCAAGCACACAAGAAAACGGGGCAGATTTTGATGATGCAGCCCTTAAAAGAGTGACAAGGGAAATGCGTCCTCTGGCGAGTCAGCTGGCAGAAGATGCTAACTTGACGGTTCACTGGTCTTATTATGATGCCAACAACAAACGGATTAACCCTGTCATTCCGGAGGCGCAAAATCTTATTCCAGGAAACCGTAAGCACACTTATGCCCCTGACATTGATCCGTCAGAACTTATCAGTGAAGAAGCTATCTTTCAGGCCTTAACCCGGATTGACTGGACCACTACAAACTTCCAACCGCTAGGTGGGGAGGAGGAAGCTGAGCCGACGCCAGATGACCCATCAACATCGCATCAACATGGTAATGAAACTTGATCCGGCCATCATAGTGATGCTCGATAAACCTTGTTCTGCTGGAAACACCATATTTTGGGCCTTCAAGCGCCTTGTAATAGGCTAATAAAAATACTTTGATCCATTGCCATCGTGTACTGGGATACACTTTGCGTTGATTTTTCATGAGAATTTCAGTACTGGCTTATGTATTTTTACAATATTATGCAATCCCTGTCTCCACCATACCATGTTGGTATATATATGATATAGAACCGGGTTGTGATGAACGCCGGCCGATTGCTGGAGACAAAGCGTCAAAACCAGACCGGTTTTGAAGGATGCCGGATTACCTTTAATTGTATACTTGAACAGAAGATCCGTAAGCCAGGCCGGGTTAAAAAACTCCGGTTAAACATAGACCTCACGAAAAACAAAAACTAAAAAAAAACAAACAAAAAACTGTAGTCGAGGCTTTTCGAGGGCTGCCAGGCCCAAATCGAGGCTTTTCATGGGCTGCCAGGCCACTGAGTTAAACCATTTTGGCAAAGCCTTTTAAGATGGCCCTCCAACTAAATAATCATCATTTTAACTTTGACAAGTTCAGGGTCTCAATGAGAGTAACTGTCAAACGTTCGAAGGGTCGTGCCAGGATTACCTGGATAAGAGTGGCTTACTTGATGAAGGCAGGTTAACACGGGGTTTTAGGTGAATACACCAGGCTTCCAAGCCGTGGGTCGATACCCAGCTACAAGGGTCCTTTCAAACTCTTCGGTATTTGACGCAAAGAGCCCCCAAGTAACTTTGTGAGTTGTGCTCAATGGGTGCCTATGTTTGAGTTGTGCGTAGCAACAAGACTCTCTTTGGCCCCTTGGGTGTGAAGCTCCCAAGCTTTGTTGTGGCGTGATAGCCGCATCAAGAGGGTAGTAATGCTATGTTCTCTTTGGTGAATACACCTATGTTTGAACAGGAAGCCCCCAAGGCGTGATAGTCGCATCAAGAGGGTGGTAACGCTATGTTCTCTTTGGTGAATACACCTATGTTTGAACAGGAAGCCCCCAAGTTAACAGATATTTGAAGGAAAAAACGGCGGATGCCCTGCTTGATAACAACGATGCCGGTTTATTATATTGATCATAATATATACATTGTTGAAATGTGTACATATGAAAAGCCTGTGGCTTCAAGTGTAATAAGGCCGTAGGAGAGCTATGCTCCATGGCCGCCGGGTCTCCTCCTCAGAGCTACGTGAGTCTTCTCGAATGTCAATGAGGTAGTATGATTCGTTGTGCAGATTTTTGCTGACCACAAAAGGCCCTTCCCAAGGTGGGGATAACTTGTGCATATCAGTCTGGTCTTGAATGAGCCGGAGTACCAAATCGCCTTCTTGAAAGGTTCTTGTCTTAACTCGGCGGCTGTGATAACGCCGCAGGTCTTGCTGATAGACCGCCGACCGAGCCAAAGCCATGTCTCGCTTCTCATCTAACAGGTCCAGCACCTCTTGGCGCGCTTGCTCGTTGTCCGCTTCAACATAATTCGCGACCCGGGGTGAGTTGTGACGAATATCACTTGGGAGGACAACCTCAGCTACATAGACCAGGAAAAAGGGTGTATATCCCGTAGATCGGTTTGGGGTGGTATTTATGCTCCATAACACAGATGGTAATTCCTCCACCCAACAACCCGGCGTCCGCTTCAAAGGGACCATGAGCCAAGGCTTGATACCCTTCAGGATTTCTTGATTCGCCCTCTCAGCTTGACCATTAGACTGGGGGTGAGCCACGGACGCTACATCAAGCCGGTGTGCTCTCGTTGGCAGAACTCCTCCATCTCACCTTTAGAAAGGTTTGTACCATTATCTGTGATGATGCTATGTGGAAAGCCGAAACGGAAAATAATCTTTTTGAGAAATTGAACCGCCATGGCTGCATCACATTTACTGACGGGCTCCGCTTCAACCCACTTGGTGAACTTGTCAACCGCCACCAACAGGTGGGTCTTCTTGTCCTTAGAACGCTTAAAGGGTCCAACCATATCAAGCCCCCAAGTAGCAAACGGCCAAGTGATGGGGATCATGCATAACTCCTGAGCAGGAACATGAGCTCGACGTGAAAATTTCTGACAAGCATCACACTGCTTTACCAAGTCCTCCACATCAGAATGAGCTGTCAACCAGTAGAACCCATGTCGGAAAGCCTTAGCAACCAAGGACTTTGAGCCGGCATGATGACCACAATCCCCTTCATGGATTTCCCGTAGAATCTCTTGTCCTTCTTCAGGAGAAACACAACGTTGGAATACGCCTGAAACGCTAGAACGGTGCAACTCGCCATTGTGAACAACCATAGACTTGGACCGCCGGACTATCTGCCTGGCGAAAAGCTCATCTTCTGGTAATTCGCCCCGGTTCAGATACGCCAAATATGGAACCGTCCAATCCGGAGTGGCATGTAAAACGGCTACCAACTGGGCCTCTGGATCAGGAACAGCTAAATCCTCCTCTGTAGGCAACTTTACAGATGGGTTATGCAAGATATCTAGAAAGGTATTAGGTGGTACCGGTTTACGCTGAGATCCCAGTCGGCTTAGAGCATTTGCTGCTTCATTCTTGCGCTGGTCGATGTGCTCCACCTGATAACCCTTAAAGTGACCTGCTACAATATCCACCTCACGCCTATAAGCCGCCATGAGCGGATCCTTAGAATCCCAAGTACCTGAAACTTTCTGAGCCACCAGATCAGAATCTCCAAAGCATCGAACCCGGCTTAAGTTCATTTCCTTAGCTATACGAAGACCGTGGAGCAAGGCCTCGTACTCTGCTGCATTGTTACTACAAGGAAACATTGAGCGGAGAACATAACAAATCTTATCTCCTCGAGGGGAAGTGAGGACAACTCCAGCTCCCGAGCCTTCCAGCTGCCTGGATCCATCAAAGTGAATGGTCCAGTATGTGTTATCCGGTTTGTCTTCTGGTGCCTGTAACTCGTTCCAATCATTGATGAAGTCCACAAGCGCCTGAGATTTGATGGCTGTTCGGGGTGTATATTTCAAACCATGGGGACCAAGCTCGATCGCCCACTTCGCAACCTGGCCAGTTGCCTCTCTATTCTGGATTATATCGTCCAAGGGAGCAGAACTAACCACGGTAATAGGATGGCCTTGAAAATATTGCTTGAGTTTCCTACTTGCCATAAAAACTCCATACACCAGCTTCTGCCAATGCGGATATCTTTGCTTTGATTCGATCAATACTTCACTGATATAATAAACTAGTCGTTGAACCGGATATTCTTTTCCGGCCTCCTTACGCTCAACCATAATCGCCACACTGACTGCTCGGGCATTGGCAGCCACCGACAACAATAGAGGTTCATTATCAACTGGAGCAGTGAGGACTGGCGGTTTAGCTAGCTGCCGCTTCAATTCCTCGAATGCCGCATTGGCGGCGGCGGTCCAGACGAATTTATCCGTTTTCTTCAACATCTGATACAGGGGAATCGCCTTCTCTCCCAAACGGCCGATAAATCGGCTGAGAGCTGCAATCCGGCCCGCCAGACGCTGAACATCATTGATGCATGCCGGTTTAGCCAAGGATGTGATTGCTTTGATCTTTTCCGGATTTGCCTCAATGCCTCTGTTAGACACAAGAAAACCCAAGAGTTTGCCTGCCGGAACACCAAAAATGCATTTGTCCGGGTTGAGCATCATTTTATAAACCCGAAGATTGTCGAGCGTCTCCTTGAGATCATTTATCAGGGTTTCCTGCTTCCTGGATTTCACCATAATATCATCCACATAGGCATGAACATTACGCCCGATCTGATTGTGAAGACAATTTTGCACACAACGCTGGTAGGTTGCTTGGGCACTCTTGATCCCAAAGGGCATAGAAACATAGCAGAAGGCTCCAAAGGGAGTGATGAAGGCTGTCTTCTCCTGGTCCTTAACTGCCATCTTAATCCGATGATAACCTGAATAAGCATCCAGAAAACTCAGGCGCTCACAACCCGTTGTTGCATCAATGATCTGATCAATACGCGGGAGAGCGAAAGGATCTGCCGGGCAAGCTTTATTCAAATCAGTGTAGTCCACACACATACGCCAAGTGCCGTTTTTCTTAAGAACAAGCACCGGATTATCCAACCATTCGGGATGAAATACTTCGACAATAAACCCAGCTGCCAGTAGCCGGGCTACCTCTTCGCCGATGGCCTTGCGTCTTTCTTCATTAAAGCGGCGAAGGTACTGCTTGACCGGTTTAAACTTAGGATCAATATATAGAGTGTGCTCAGCGAGTTCCCTCGGTACACCTGTCATGTCAGAAGGTCTCCATGCAAAGATGTCCCGGTTCTCACGGATAAACTCGATGAGCGCGCTTTCCTATTTCGGATCCAGATTTGTGCTGATACTAAACTGCTTGGATGAATCACCAGGGACGAAGTCAACGAGTTTAGTCTCATTAGCCGGTTTGAACGTCAAGGCCGGGTCATGCTCCGTCGTAGGTTTCTTCAGAGGGGTCATGTCCGCCGGATCAACATTGTCCTCATAAAATTTCAGCTCCTCTGTGGCACAAACCGATTCAGCATAGGCCGCTTCACCTTCCTCGCAATACAAGGCAATCCTTCGACTCCCATGTAATGTGATCGTCCCCTTATAACCCGGCATTTTGAGCTGTAGATAGACATAACAGGGTCTTGCCATGAATTTCGTGTAAGCCGGCCGTCCAAATAGCGCGTGATATGGACTCTGGATTTTCACCACCTCAAAGGTCAAAGTCTTAGACCTGGAATCAAGCTCATCTCCAAACACGACTTCCAAAGCAATCTTCCCCACAGGGTATGCCGATTTACCTGGTACTACACCATGAAAAATAGTGTTTGACGGTTTAAGATTCTTATCTGTCAACCCCATGCGACGGAAAGTCTCATAATACAGGATGTTGATACTGCTCCCTCCATCCATCAGAACCTTGGTAAACTTATAGCCCCCTACCTGAGGTGCTACCACCAAGGCTAGTTGGCCCGGATTTTCAACCCGGGGTGGGTGATCCTCTCTGCTCCACACAATAGGCTGCTCCGACCATCATAGATAATGTGGTACGGCCGGTTCAACAGTATTGACTGCCCTCTTGTGAAGTTTCTGATCCCACTTGCACAGGCTGGTAGTGAACACATGGTACTGTCCGTTGTTCAACTACTTGGGGTGACTCTGGTAACCTGACTGTTGCTGATTTCCTTGGTTATTCTACTGGTTATTACCATGGTTGTTTTGATGGCCCTGGTTGTTCTGAAATCCAGAGCTTGAACCGCCGCCCCCATGGAAACCTGGGCCTGAACCGCTCGGTGGATCCTGATCATCACGTTATAAATCAGAATTTTTGAACTCCCTCATTATGTGACAATCCTTCCAAAGATGTGTTGAAGGGGCCTCCTTGGTTCCATGCTTCGGGCAGGGCTGGTTTAACAAACGCTCCAGATTCATGCCGCGCTGGGGCGGTTTACCTTTGCGACGCTGCATATTTGTGTTAGCCACCAAATCTGAATTATCCGCTTTACGCTTACTGTTATTCCCATGGCCCCCTTGGTTGTGGTGCTGCCCTTTTGCACCGCCATTCTTCTTTCCCTTCTCCGGTTTGTCCTCCTCTGAATCCGGATCCTTGGTGTTATCTGAATCGGCATACTTAACTAAAACGGCCATGAGTGTTGACATGTCGCTGCAATGACGTTTGAGCCTTCCCAACTTCTGTTTCAACAGCTTGAAACGGCAATTGCCCTCTAACGTTAATACGGCGGTGTCTGCATTAATACAATCTGATGAATGCAAAATCGTTGAGACCCGTTTAACCCAATGGGTCGTGGACTCCCCTTCCTCTTGGACACAAGCGGCCAGATCTACAATTGACATCGGCTGCTTGCACGTATCCTTGAAGTTCTGGATAAACCGGCGCTTTAATTCGGCCCATGAACCGATAGAGCTGGTTGGCAAGCTCTTCAACCAAGTGCGAGCTATTCTTTCCAGCATCATGGTGAAATATTTAGCACATATCGCCTCATCCACATCTAACATCTCCATTTCCATCTCATAGCTCTCCACCCACGCCTCTGGCTGCAAATCGGCGGTGTAATTTGGTACCTTACGAGGTCCCTTGAAATCCTTGGGCAATCGCACATTACGCAATGCGGGAGTTAAACATGGTACTCCTAGGGAACTGAACACTACCCCTGGCTCCACGGAGGCAGTGGGGTGAACCGGAGTATGATGTCGTGCTTTGTGTCGAGCTGTCAACTCAGCCTCTCGTCGTGCGCGGCCGTGGTCCACAACATCTTGCGCATTAGCACCTCCCCTGGCCGGGTTGTTCTCCCGCGGAGAATTTCGGTGGCGTGCGCTACTGGACACGGCCATTTCGTCCTCCACGTGTCTGCTATAACTCCGGCTTGGACGGGGAATGGAATGAATCCTCTCACGGCTGTGTGAATACGCTTGTTGTTGATTCAGTGTTGTCTGAAGGAGATCCCTGGCCCGACGCGCCTCCACTGCAATTGGTGACTCGCCATCAGTTGGGAGGGCCACCAGGCATGAAGCGGCGGCCACAATATTATCCAACGGGTTGGAATAATGCCCGGGCGGCGTTGATGTTACCACGTTGTTCTAGCTAGGCAGGTCTGTTGCGCGTGGTTGAACCGGCGCTCCTGCTTCCGGTGCCCCCGCCCGGTTTGGCGCGGGTTGGTTACCAGCTCCTGCACCTGGCGTGTTGAAAAGATTCTGCGGCTCATAAACCAATGGGAGGCGTGATCGGTACCTTCTTCTCATGACCTCTTCCGAGGCATTCTGATCCAGTCTAATCCGATAAGCCTGTGCTTCCAACTCGGCCCGCTCTGTGGCCATCCTGGCGTTCTCTGCTGCCAGGTCCGCTTTAGCCTGGGCTATCTGATCTTTCACTTTTAGAATCTCCGCATTGTGCTGATCCCTGGCTGCTGGGTCTACCTCCGCGGACATTAGTGCCGCTAGAGCGTCAAACAAATTAGACAAGACTTGGGCCGGAGGCGGCGCCGAGCTTCCTGCCCCTGCTGGCGTGGCCGTCATTGAACCGGAGAGCACTGCTGCGGCGGTAGATGAATGAGGCGCCGGTCGTGTGCCAGCCATGAAGATAGCGGCCCGGTTTGGCAGACCGAGGGAATCCGGAATACTGTTGCCCTCGAATCCTCCCTCAATCCGGCCGTCGTACAACTGGTAAAGGGATTCGGTTTCTCCGGAAGACTCGTCACCACTGCGGACTATAGTTTCTCCATCGGAGACCGGTTCCTCCTCGTACCCCAAACTGTGGATGACACCTACGAAAACATGCCTTGCCTCAGGTTGAACCGGTGAAGAACTTGAACGCCAAGCCGTCTCGATGATGTCGGTGCAGGTGTCCGGCTCGGGGGCAGGTTCGCCGATCTTGTCGATGAAGACGTGAATCCCACCAAAGGGGACCCGGTACCCGTATTCGATTGAATTAGCCTCGGGACCCCATCCTGCGTCGTCGATGTAGAGCTTGTCGCGGCGACTCTTTGTCATCCGGCCCACAGCGTATCCCTTAAGTCCATCGAAGTTGCCCTTCAAGAACTCGAAACCATCGTGCGATAGCCCCACGGTGGGCGCCAACTGTCGTGGAATTGTCACGGCAGATGTCCTCATGAAAGGACTTAGTCGTGGAGCCATCACTACGGGTTAGCTTGAAGGGGTTAAACCGGACAAGGGGACACGAGAGTTTTATACTAGTTCGGCCCCTTCGATGAAGGTAAAAGCCTACGTCTAGTTGTGATTGGTATTGCTGGAGTTTCGAAGACCAGGGAGCGAATCCGCTTTGTCTGGCTTCGAGTTGTTGTTTTTTCCCTGAACCGCCGCTGGGTCACCCCTTTATATACTCAGGAGGACCCCGGCCAGTCTACAGAGTCCCGAGGCTGGCTCATACAAGTGTCCGCCTCGGTCTCTTCTTTCTTATCTTACAATGCAAGTTTATACAATAATGGCGGTTTACTATCATGGGCCCTAAACCGCATGCGGGCTCTGGGCCTCTAAGCTTCATCCGTAAAGCGCCATCTTCTGGGTTTCCTTGGGCTTCAGTATAACTAAAGGTGAACCGGCCCCTCCTGGGCGGTTTACCCTCAGTGGTTATATCCTCAACACATAGGGTAATACTTTTGATGAAATTCCAGCTTCAATCTTCTATAGTCCCATGATCTCATATCATCACATTGCCTATACCATACCAATGTGTCTTCCTTCAAAGATAAAGGGAAGACCTTCTTCTTAGCAACATCATTGGGTATACCTGCAAGCTTAAATAATCCACAAACTTCATCCACATATATTAAGTGCTCATCAGGATGCTTTGTTCCATCTCCTGTAAAAGGATTAGCTAGCAGTTTTTCCATAATAGCCATAGGAAATTCAAAAGGAGTTTCATTTTCAATAGGTTCAGTAGGTTGAGGAGCAACTCTTTTCTCCACTGGACAGGGTGAAGATACCCTGAACAAGCCCCTCAAAGAATTACTTTCCATAGTAACAAGTGACAGTAAATTTCAGCACACTGTATAAATTTTTCCTTACCAAATTCCACCTACCAAAGGCGCTACACTCCCTGGCAACGGCGCCAGAAAAGAGTCTTGATGACCCACAAGTATAGGGGATCTATCGTAGTCCTTTCGATAAGTAAGAGTGTCGAACCCAACGAGGAGCAGAACGAAATGATAAGCGGTTTTTAGTAAGGTATTCTCTGCAAGTACTGAAATAAGTGGTAACAGATAGTTTTGTGATAAGATAGGTTGTAACGAGCAACAAGTAACAAAAGTAAATAAAGTGCAGCAAGGTGGCCCAATCCTTTTGTAGAAAAGGACAAGCCGGAACAAACTCTTATAATAGGAAAAACGCTCCCGAGGACACATGGGAATATCGTCAAGCTAGTTTTCATCACGTTCATATGATTCGCGTTTGATACTTTGATAATTTGATATGTGGGTGGACCGGTGCTTGGGTGCTGTTCTTACTTGAACAAGCATCCCACTTATGATTAACCTCTATTGCAAGCATCAGCAACTACAACAAAAGTATTAAGGTAAACCTAACCATAGCATGAAACATATAGATCCAAATCAGCCCCTTACGAAGCAACGCATAAACTAGGGTTTAAGCTTCTGTCACTCTAGCAACCCATCATCGACTTATTACTTCCCAATGCCTTCCTCTAGGCCCAAATAATGGTGAAGTGTTATGTAGTCGACGTTCACATAACACCACTAGAGGCTAGACAACATACATCTTATCAAAATATCAAACGAATACCAAATTCACATGACTACTCATAGCAAGACTTCTCCCTTGTCCTCAGGAACGAACGTAATTACTCACAAAGCATATTCATGTTCATAATCAAAGGGGTAATAATACGCATATAGTATCTGAACATATGATCTTCCACCAATTAAACCAACTAGCATCAACTACAAAGAGTAATCAACACTACTAGCAACCTACTGGCACCAATCCCGGACTTTGAGACAAGAATTGGATACAAGAGATGAACTAGGGTTTGGAGATGAGATGGTGCTGATGAAGATGTTGATGGAGATTGCCCTCTCCCGATGAGAGGAGCATTGGTGATGACGATGGTGATGATTTCCCCCTCCGGGAGGGAAGTTTCCCTGGCAGAACAGCTCTGCCGGAGCTGTAGATTGGATCCGCCAAGGTTCCGCCTCGTGGTGGCGGAGTCTCGTCCCAAAAAGTTCATTTTCCTTTTTTTCTCATCGAAAGACCTCATATAGGAGAAGATGGGCATCGGAGAGCCACCAGGGGGGCCACGAGATAGGGGGGCGCGCCCTAGGGGGCGCGCCCCCCACCCTCGTGAGTAGGGTGTGGGCCCCTTGGCCTTCATCTTTGGCGTGGATTTTTCTTTATTTCTTTTAAGACGTTCCGTGGAGTTGCAGGACTTTTGGAGTTGCGCAGAATAGGTCTCTAATATTTGCTCCTTCTCTAGACCAGAAATCTAGTTGCCGGCATTCTCCCTCTTTATGTAAACCTTGTAAAATAAGAGAGAATAGCCATAGGTGTTGTGACATAAAGTGAAATAACAGTCCATAATGCGATAAATATTGATACAAAAGCATGATGCAAAATGGACGTATCAGTATAATAAAAACTATCATACAAAAAGTGCATTGAATACTATGAGAAGTTTGATACTTGATAATTGTTTTGAGAGATGAAGATGGTGATATTAGAGTCATGCTAGTTGAGTAGTTGTGGATTTGAGAAATACTTGTGTTAAAGTTTGTGATTCCCGTAGCATGCACGTATAGTGAACCGTTATGTGATGAAGTCGGAGCATGATTTATTTATTGATTGTCTTCCTTATGAGTGGCGGTCAGGGACGAGCGATGGTCTTTTCCTACCAATCTATCCCCCTATGAGCATGCGTGTAGTACTTTGTTTCGATAACTAATAAATTTTTGCAATAAGTATGTGAGTTCTTTATGACTAATGTTGAGTCCATGGACTATACGCACTCTCCCCCTACGAGCCTCTCTAGTACCGCGCAACTTTCGCCGGTACCTTAAACCCACCAAATACCTTCCTCAAAACAGCCACCATACCTACCTATTATGGCATTTCCATAGCCATTCCGAGATATATTGCCATGCAACTTTCCACTGTTTCGTTATTATGACACGCTTCATCATTGTTATATTGCTTTGCATGATCATGTAGTTGACATCGTATTTGTGGCAAAGCCACCGTTCATAATTCTTTCATACATGTCACTCTTGATTCATTGGATATCCCAGTACACCGCCGGAGGCATTCACATAGAGTCGTATTTTGTTCTAAGTATTGAGTTGTAATTCTTGAGTTGTAAGTAAATAAAGTGTGATGATCATCATTGTTAGAGCATTGTCCCATGTGAGGAAAGGATGATGGAGGCTATGATTCCCCCACAAGTCGGGATGAGACTCCGGACTAAATAAAAAAAGGCCAAAGAAAAAAGGAGAAAAGAAGTCCCAAATAAAAAAATGATAGAAAAAGAGAGAAGGGACAATGTTACTATCCTTTTACCACACTTGTGCTCCAAAGTAGCACCATGATCTTCATGATAGAGAGTCTCTTATGTTGTCACCTTCATATACTAGTGGGAATTTCACATTGTAGAACTTGGCTTGTATATTCCAATGATGGGGTTCCTCTAAATGCCCTAGGTCTTCGTGAGCAAGCGAGTTGGATGCACACCCACTTAGTTTCTTTTGTTGAGATTTCATACACTTATAGCTCTAGTGCATCCATTGCATGGCAATCCCTACTCACTCACATTTATATCTATTAATGGGCATCTCCATAGCCCGTTCATACGCCTCGTTGATGTGAGACTATCTTATCCTTTTTGTCTTCTCCACAACCACCATTCTATTCCACATATAGTGCTATGTCCATGGCTCACGCTCATGTATTGCGTGAAGTTTGAAAAAGTTTGAGAACATTAAAAGTATGAAAAAATTGCTTGGCTTGTCATTGGGGTTGTGCATGATTTAAATATTTTGTGTGGTGAAGATAGAGCATAGCCAGACTATATGATTTTGTAGGGATAACTTTCTTTGGCCATGTTATTTTGAGAAGACATGATTGCTTAGTTAGTATGCTTGAAGTATTACTATTTTTTATGTCAATATTAAACTTTTATCTTGCATCTTTCGGATCTGAATATTCATGCCACAATAAAGAGATTTAGATTGAGAATATGCTAGAAAGCATTCCACATCATAGCAGTTCATGCAATCCCGTCTAAGTCATGTACACGTACGTACAGCCATAGGGCAAAAAAATACGGCCATGTACGTACATACGGACGGGGACTTGAACGCGTACTCATGCATACGTACGGCCAGGGCTCGTGTACATGGTGAGGCAACAGACGGAAGCAATGGCGTCATGTTCATCGTAAGCCAACTGCTGGGTCAAAACGGAGGAAACATCATTGTGTTCATCAAGAGGCAACCGATTGGGTCGGAATGCGTCCTATTCAACGGGAGCCAATCGGCTTCGACGGAACAGCCAAAACGAGGTCTGGGGTACCATGGAATGAAGGAAACAACCTTCTGTTCGATCGCGTACGGTCGCAATGGGTTCCTGTTCATCGGGAAGGGTCTGGCATACCGCAACACGGCGGAAACAGACTTTTTGTTCGAGTGCCTACAGTCGAAATGGGGTCCTGTTGATCGGGAGAGGTCTGACATACCGCAAAACAGAGGAAACGGACTTCTGTTCGAGCGCCTACAGTCGTAACGGGATCCTGTTCATCGGGGGGGGGGGGGGGTCTGGCGTATCGCAAAACGGGTTCATCCACCGTCTACTACCTTGTTCTAGCCTCCATAAACTATTGTTCATCCACCGTCGACTTCCTTCATCCTCCACCTACTACTGTTCATCCAGCCTCCACGGGGTCATGTTCATCCACCCCCAACCGGCTGGGGTGTGGCGGCCTCCTCAGGGTCCTGTTCGCCCAGCGACAATGGCCTAGTACCATGGGGTCCTGTTCATCCAACCCCCACCAGGAACTATTCATCCACAGCCAACGAAGCTCGACTCACCACGTCCTGACTCGTTCTACATACCGCGCGCACGGTAGCAACAATCAATGTTCATCGAGAGGCAACCCAACACCGGTTGGCTACTTCTCGCACGGGGGCTTGATCAGCTTCAGTAGCAGCAACAGGGATCGATCGCTCGGGTTCAGTTAGCAGCAGTAGCGAAGAAATCATTCGGGTTCTGTTAGTAGCGAATGAATCGCTTGGGTTCAGTAAACAACCAAGTGAG
The DNA here is from genome assembly GCF_056163025.1 of Triticum urartu. Classification (NCBI taxonomy): domain Eukaryota; kingdom Viridiplantae; phylum Streptophyta; class Magnoliopsida; order Poales; family Poaceae; genus Triticum; species Triticum urartu. The sequence continues at coordinate 520,096,655 of NC_141875.1, read as the reverse complement.
ATCGCTCGTGTTGAGTAACATAGCTAGTGTGATCCCTCAGGTTCCGTTAGCCAATGCCTCACACACACACGCGTACGAGCTGAGAAATGCGCAAACCACAGTGCATCGCTCGCCCCCGACCACCCACCGCAACCAAGAACTCCCCGATATTTTCCTCACCCACGCTTCTACAACAATTTTTTCCGTCATGGACAGCCCAACACTACTAGAGGATGCTTCTAACGCGACACTACAACTAGAGACCCTTTCACGAAACTACGTGCGATGCATTAATCGCAAACGAGGATGTAAAAAACCCGTCAAAAAAGGTGCAAAACATTTGCGATGAAGGAGCCATCAAACACGGTTCGGATTTTAGTTGCATGTGCGATGCAGGGCACACAGTTAATCCATTCTAAATGTTTGCAATGAGGAAGAACAACATAAATGGGCAACCATATCAACGTGTGTGCAATATATGGCATAGAGTTTGCTCCGATGAAGTGTTTGCTATTAGGGAGTGCAACAAAAACGGTTACCAGATCAAAGTGTGTGTGATATACGGCATACGGTTCACTCAGACGAACTGTTTTCGATTAGCGAACACAACAGAAATGGTTCAACTTAACAAGATGTGTGTGATACGTGGCAAACAACCGACTCGGATGAACGGAGTGCGCTGCGGCCGCCTCAATGGCGAGCAAAACGCTTGGACGGATACAAGCAGAGCGCGCTGCGGCCGCCTCAATGGTGAGCAACCACGCGGTCAACCTTCTGCCATCAATAAATTTTGACCTTGTTTCTCTTCACATTGAAGATTACAACGCAAGAATTAATTGCAAATCGGTTCACACCTATCAAACTAATATGTGTTCACACTTAGCACCGGGCTATAAAAACTACGCACTCGAAAATTACTTCACAATTCCTCTCCTCATCACCCACAAAACTAGTCTTTCCTGTCAAGTCATTCTGCCATGACCAGTAGGAGGAGTTTAAGGTGGACATATAACCAAGTAGCAAAGACCAAGGCCGCGGATGCACTAGAGAGGTCCCGCCGTGAAGCCGCAGCCGCAGCAGAGATGTCCCGGCGCACCGCGGAGCCCTCGAACGAGCTCTCACGGGCATGAGAGGGCTCTCACAAACGCATTCGCGGCGTCGGCCATCGCGATGAGCTGGTGTTCCTGAAGTCCTTCGCCGGTGATGACGACATTCTTGCTGGCGTCACTAAGCAGCAGGAGCTGGTCGACGGCTTGATGAAGCTGCTCAAGATCTGCCTCAGTTAACATGGCGACCGGCCTCATCGAGCAACTCATGGGTGACAATGCAAAGCTCCTCAAGGTGCTCGCCGAGAAGGAGGAGGAGGCCGCCAGCTGGAAGATGCTGCATGAGCAGAGCACTACCTCAGGGATGACGCTGACAGCGGTCGTCGAGGAACTGATGGGTGACTTGAGGAAGCTTCGGATCAAGCGCGAGCAGGAGGTGTAGGAATCTGTGGCTGCTTTCAAGCAAAGTCGAGAGGAATTGAAGGAGCTGGAGGATGTCGCCGTCCGGCGATCCATCGACGAGTAGAGACAGTAGCGACCTAGATCGTTGTTTGCAATTTCCTACTTCTCTTGCCCCCGTGTCTTCTGGGCTTTGCCGCATGTGGCATTTTAAATTATCCAAAATATGTAAGACAATTATTATCTGCGCCATTGTAAATTTGTCGTCATATTATCCGTTACCATTTTATTTGTGGTAGCATTATCCGTTGCCCTATGCGGCAATTTAAATTAGGGCAGAATACGAGTTGAAAACACGAACAAAGCAAATGATACCATGGGATCACAAGCAAACACCCGCTGTCCAGATGCTTTAATTAACCCATCAATGGAGAAGTTGTGAGCGAGGCGGGCGGCGGCTGGTGCATGGAGGTCAAAGAGCTCGCTTCCCGGTGAGCATGGGCGGTGTAACACCCCGGATGTAATTTACCTTATATGTATCCCAACTCTTGTTGTTTCTGGCACTAAGTTATTTTATTTCCTCGGGTTCGGGTTTTGTCTCCATGTGTTGTTGCCTTTGTCATGCATCTCTTATCATGTCATCATGTGCATTGCATTTGCTTACGTGTTCGTTTCATGCATCCGAGCATTTTCCCCGTTGTCCGTTTTGCATTCCGGCGCTCCTATCTCCTCCGGTGCCCCTTTCTACCTCTTTTCATGTGTGGGAGAAACATTTCCGGATTGGACCGAGACTTGCCATGCGGCCTTGGTTTACTACCGGTAGACCGCCTGTCAAGTTTCGTACCATTTGGACTTCGTTTGATACTCCAACGGTTAACCGAGGGACCGAGAAGGCCTCGTTTGTGTTGCAGCCCAACACCCTTCCAATTTGGCCCAAAACCCACCAAAGACCCTTCCATCATCTAGAGCGTTTGATCACGATCGTGTGGCCGAAAACCGCACCTCATTTGGAGCTTCCTAGCTCCCTCTACCTATAAAACTAGCCCCTCCTCCGAAATTCCGGGCCAAATCCTACCCTAACCCTAGCCCATTCGTCCTCAACGCGCCGGACACAATCGTGCCACCAGTCCCAAGCCGCCACGTGGCGCACAAGCCCCACTTCGCCGCCTCCCGCCGCCGTCGGCCTGCGGGGCCGTGGCCGGCCCGCCCGCGCCGCGCCCGGGCCAGAGGCGCCCGCACCATGCCGCCTTCATCCCCGACCTCGCGCCGCTGCCCGCGCCTGTTCCTCCGCTGCGCCGCCCCGCTCCGGTGGCCGGAGCTCGCCGCGCCGCCCTACAGAGCTCGCCACACCACCGTCCGGTCCTCCCCGCCGCGCGCCACCCTCGTCAGCGCCGCCGTCCGGATCCTGTGAGGAGAGGCCGGATCAGCCTCTTCCTCACGTCCCTGCCGCATCTCCTTCCTCGCCGGAGCCGCTGCAACCTCGCCGGCGAACCTCGGATTGCGTGAAGCTACAGGAACCCTAGATCCGTTCTTGAGAGTTGACTTTCCCCCTCACTCCTTATTTTTTTGCAATATTCATCATGTCGCATCTCCACATCCGTAGCTCCGATTTGCGCGTGTAGCATATCAAAATGTTCGTATCGAAGAGTACATCATTTCATCTCATTGCATCATTTTCATTTGAGCTCATGTTAATGCCTGAAATTCTGTTGGAAGAGGGCTATATGATAAAATTGTCAGATCTGTTTCATCAAATAGCTATTTGTCATTTTTGCCATGATTAATGTGTGCATGATATGCTCCTGAGCTCTACATGAGTTTTGTTATATGACATGCCATCTTTACAGAGGTGCTTACCATGTATTTTTGTGATATGTGTGGTGACTAGCACAAGCTTGCAAAGTAGTGCAATCGGTAATGATGATTTCAGGGACTTAGAATTTCACCAAGTCCTTGATCTGTTTTTGTCGTTATGCCATATGTTCATGTTGTTTTCCAGTGATCCGTGCCTCTTTTGAGGATGATCAGTAAGGATGATTTGTTAACATTGTGGTGCTCTATCCATCCATGTCTTTGTTTGAAGTTATGGAGCACCCTAGATTGAGTCAATCGAGCTCTACTTTTGCTATTTCGTGAATCCTGGCAGATTGTTGACTTGTTAGCGATTTTGCCGAGGATGTTGCTATTGATCCGTGCATGCTATGTTGTTGTTCTTGCCATGTCTAGCTTCTATGCCATGTATTCTTGATGGGCGTATGCTTGGTTTGTCATGCCATGCTCTGTAGTGAGTGCATCGAGCTCGTGAACATGCCTACTTGATATCTGTTTTGCATGTTCCAGTTTTTCACTAAGTCTGTAATCTGATTATGTTTTTGCCATGTTCACATGCTTGCAATTGTATTTTCTGCTCCCTTTTAGCTCAAGGTCACTAAGGGACTTTTGTGAAGTGCTTTGAGTAGCTTCATGCCATGCCTTGCTTTGCCATGTTAAGTTCCTGTAGCATGTAGTTTTCATGCTCTAAAGTGTGCTACTTGATGTTAAATTCCAGACTTGTGTTAATTTCACTAAGTCTGAAACCTGTTATCATTTGCACTTTTGCCATGCTTGTTTGAACCTGTTAACGGATGAATTGGCCGTAGCTCAGTGTTCATATTCTGTCAAGCATCATGAGTGGATCCCTGCCATGTATTTTGTTGTCATGTTTGAGTGCTGTAGCATAATTATCTTGATGCTTTTAGATGGCTACTTGCTGATTATCGCAGACCGGTGCCATATTTGTTTTGCTTGCCATTTCCAAACCGTGCATCCGATTCTGGTGATATTTATATCGATTTCAACCGAAATCACCTCACCTTTCCAGTGGCACTCTTGGATTTCCATGTGGAGGCCAGGTTCAATCATTCCTTGTCAAATCTTGCATATGCATCACATATCGCGTCCCGCATAGCATACCATGTTTGCATCATGTTGTTTGAGCATTGCACGTGGTTGATTGTGTTCCTTTTGCTTGTTTGTCTTGTTTGGGTAGTTCTGGGAGACGAGTTCGCGAACAAGGAGCCCGTTGAGTTTGTTTACGAGGATCAAGTCAACTCTAACAACTTTGCAGGCAAGATGATCATACCCTCGAAATCACTTCTATCTTTGCTTACTAGATGCTCGCTCTTTTGCTATGCCTATGCTACGATACCTACCACTTGCTTATCATGCCTCCCAAATTTTCCATGTCAAACCTCTAACCCACCATGTCCTAGCAAACCGTTGATTGGCTATGTTACCGCTTTGCTCAGCCCCTCTTATAGCATTGCTAGTTGCAGGTGAAGATTGGAGATCGTTCCTTGTTGGAACATTGTTTATTGTTGGGATATCACCATATTATCTTGTTATCTTAATGCACCTATATACTTGGTAAAGGGTGGTAGGCTCGGCCTTTTGCCTAGTGTTTTGTTCCACTCTTGCCGCCCTAGTTTCCGTCATATCGGTGTTATGTTCCCGGATTTTGCGTTCCTTACGCGGTTGGGTCATAATGGGAACCCCTTGAAAGTTCGCCTTGAATAAAACTCCTGCAGCAATGCCCAACATTGGTTTTACCATTCGCCACCTAGCCTTTTCTTTTCCCTTGGGAGTCGCGCTCCTGAGGGTCATCATTATTTTACCCCCCAGGCCAGTGCTCCTCTGAGTGTTGGTCCAAACTAGAGCCCTGTGCAGCGCCCCCTCGGGGAAACTCGAGGTTTGGTTTTAGTTGTATGGAGCGCTCGTCTGAGTGTGCCCTGAGAACGAGATATGTGCAGCTCCTATCGGGATTTGTCGGCACATTCGGGCGGTGTTGCTGGACTTGTTTTACCATTGTCGAGGATGTCTTGTAAAACCGGGATGCCGAGTCTGATCGGAATGTCTCGGGAGAAGGAATATCCTTCGTTGACCATGAGAGCTTGTGATGGGCTAAGTTGGGACACCCCTGCAGGGATTTGAACTTTCGAAAGCCGTGCCCGCGGTTATGGGAAGATGGGAATTTGTTAATGTCCGGTTGTAGATAACATGAAACTTAACTTAATTAAAATGAATCAACCGCATGTGTAACCGTGATGGTCTCTTCTCGGCGAAGTCTGGGAAGTGAACACGGTGTTGGAGAAATGCTTGACGTAGGTTGTTATAGGATCACTTCTTGATCATAGTTCTTCGTTCGTGCTTTGCCTTCTCTTCTCGCTCTCTTTTGCGAACAGGATAGCCACCATATATGCTAGTCGCTTGTTGCAGCTCCACATATTACCTTGCCTTACCTATAAGCTTAAATAGTCTTGATCGTGAGGGTGCGAGATTGATGAGTCCCCGTGACTCACATATTACTTCCAAACCAGATGCAGGGACCGATGATACCGCCCCAGACGATGCGCTTGAGCTCAAGTGGGAGTTCGATGAAGACTCTCTCCATTACTATGTGTCTTTCCCAGATGATCAGTAGTGGTGCCCAGTTGGGGCGATCGGGGACCGTGTCGCATGTTGGGGTTGATCTTTTATTTTGGTACCATAGTCGGACCATGAGTGTATTGGATGATTCTAATGTTATTCATGTATTTGTGTGACGTCGCGAGTGTAATCCAACTATGTATCCTTTCCCCTTTTATATATATTTACTTGGGTTGTTGTGAAGATTACCTTACTTGTGACATTGCTTTCAATGCGGTTATGCCTCTAAGTCGTGCTTCGACACGTAGGAGATATAGCCGCATCGAGGGTGTTACAGGCGGCCTTGCTGCTCGCATGTGTCCCGTCGAGCCTGCACGGCGGACTGCTCGCACACATCTCGTCGAGCCTGCGTGGCAGACTTCTCGCGCTCGTCATGTCTAATCAAACAGCAGCACGCACGCCATCAAGTATGGTTAAATTTCGACACGGTTATTATAATGCAACCGTTTGCGATATTAACGTGTCAGCTTTTGTTTCAAAAAGGACTTCGTTGGCTACTAATGTGTGGGCCTCTTCTCAAACTGGACGTTTTTAACCACGACATATATGTGCCATGTCATGAATCCATGCCAAGTTTCATGTTTTTTGGGTGAGTTTTTGATTTATTGGGATTTAAAAACCGAGATTCTCAATGTTTCAGGACGGCGACAACTTTGTAATTCATTCCCATTCCTTAAATGAGACCTAAACATGCATCCAATGACACATGTACGATTTCCCACCCATTTTGCTTCATTGGAGCATGTGCTTGTAGTTCAAATTTGAATTATGGACAACATTAAATGCGTAGAAAACTTAATTAGTAATATATACAATGGCCAAATGAACCTTGAACAGTTTCAAATTTCAGCATGACACCCTGTTATTCTATGTTGCCTGTAGAAAACAAAATTCAAGGCGAGAAGAGGCAGGGATTATCGTTTCGCCCACAAGAGGGGCATGTTTCCCTACTGGAACCACGAGGGTTGCGACATGCTCCGGTTTGTAAGAGGCTTGTAATATAGCTTCACCCAAATTGGACAATTATATGTACCATGTAGTGACACCATGCCAAGTTTTCATGATTTCCTGGTGAGTTTTGGATTTACAGAGATTTAAAAACCAAGATTTGCAATGTTTGTGGCCAAGCCAGGACAGCGAGACGGTTGAATTCGTTCCCATTCATTCCATGGGACCTAAACATGAACCCTAAGGAAACATGTACATTTTTTCTAGCCATTTTGGTGCACTAGAACATGTATTTGTAGTTCGGATTTGAATTATGGACATTAAATGCCTAGAAAACTCAATTAATGAATACATAGGTCAAACGAACCGTGAATAATTTCAAAGTTCAGTGCGAATCTCCCGTTGTTCTGTGTTGCATGTACAAGAAAATATGAGGCTAGAAGAGGGAGCGATTATTGTTTGGCCCACTAGGGGACACATTTCCCTATCGAAACCACGAGGGTTCTTGCGACATGCTCCGGTTTGTAAGAGGTTTGTAGTAAAGCTTGGCCCATATTGGCAATGTTTTTACCACGACATATATGTGCCATGACGTTACACCATGCCACCTTTGATGACTTCCTAGTGAGTTCTAGATTTATGGGGATTTATAAACGGAGATTCAAAATGTTTGAGGACAAGCCAGGACACTGGTACAGTTGTAATTCGTTCCCATTCCTGGCATGGGACCTAAACATCCACCCAAGGACACATGTATAATTTTTCTAGCCATTTTGGTGAACTGGAGCATGTATTTGTGTTTTAGATTTGAATTATGGACATTAAATGCCTAGAAAACTCAATTAGTGTATCAAAAGGCCAAACGAACCCTGAATAAGTTTAAATTTCAGCACGCATATCATGTCGTTCCATGTTGCAAGTGGAAGAAAATACAAGGCGAAAAGAGGTAGTGATTATGTTTCTTCCACAAGGGGAACGCGTTTCCCTATCGGAACCACAGGGCTTCTTTGAGAGAAACTCCGGTTTGTAAGAGGTTTGTAATAAAGCTTGGACCAAATTAGACAATGTTTTTGCCATGACATATATGTGCCATGACGTGACACCATGCCACCTTTGATGACTTTTTAGTGAGTTTAGGATTTACGGGGATTTAAAAACCGAGATTCCAAATGTTTGAGGACGAGCCAGGATGCGGGTACGGTTGTAATTCATTCCCATTCCTGGCATGGGACCTAAACATGCACCCGAGGACACATGTATAAATTTTCTAGCCATTTTGGTGAACTGAAGCATGTATTTGAAGTTCAGATTTGTATTATGGACATTAAATGCCTAGGAAACTCAATTAGTGTATAAAAAGGCCAAACAAACCCTAAATGAGTTTAAATTTCAGCACGGATATCCTATCGTTCCATGTTGCCCGTACAAGAAAATACAAGGCGAAAAGAGGCAGTGATTATGTTTCGCCCACAAGGGGGACACGTTTCCCTATTGGAACCACAAGGCTTCTTTGAGAGAAGCTCCGGTTTGTAGGAGGCTTGTAATAAAACTTGCGCCAAAATGGACGAAAAAAAATTCCTCGACATATATGTGCCATGTCGTGACACCATGCCAGGTTTCACGATTTTCGTGTGAGTTTTGGATTTACGGGGATTTAAAAACCAAGATTCTTCTCACGAAATGTTTTCAAATAGCACACGGTTCACTCACGAAAGTTGTGTGCCTACCAAACCGTGGCCGATGCCCCCCTACTGCGCGCGTGATCTGAGTCGTGTGTTCTGATTGGCCAGAACCCAAACCCCACGGATCGTACGTGTGCATCGTTGGATGCTCCCAGATCGAACGGCAACCCTGAGCCCTTTCGACAGCCCATGTAGTACATGGGTAAGCACTGTGTGCATGCCTTGTGCTAGCTCACGCTTCCTTCTGTACTAGGTTTTCTAAACAAGCTACCATTTCTCGCCACTCCTCTCATCAGTTTCCCGCCTCTTCTCCCACCGTTTTCCCGCTACCAGTGTCAGTTCTTATTGAAGGCTAGCGGCGACACACCGGCCATGTAAATATCCCACACAGTTTCTAAAAGCACAAATGTGTGATAGGAGGGAGTAGGTCCCATAGGGTGACGAGCGTGAAATGCCTTAATGGCAAGGAGGCAATCACTGGTACGTGTCGGTCCTAAACAAACAGTTTTCAACCCCTTTCTATGACGGCATTCGGAACCATCGCCAAGTGAGTGTGGGCGATAGGGGGGTCCTTCCGACACGACCCAGAAATCGTTGCGGATATGCCCTCCTGGCACACACACTCGGCAAAATGAGGTCGTGTGCGACTGGCGAGCACTCAAATACAGAAATACGTACAGTAGTGCTAAAAAATGCAATTATACAGGCAAAATCATTCCCGGTCGTAAGTACATCCCACACAGTCAGTTGCCACTAAACGTTTCCGTTCGTATATACATCCCACACAGTCACTACAAGGAAAATGTTTGCGCAAGGTGGTGTAACACAAACAGTTTTGAAGAGAATGTCGTGTGTGATTGTTCATTGATCCAACACGGTTTATTCCTAGAAACTGTGTGCGTTGCCTGAGGTCATCGCCCACAGTGGTTTCTCATTAACCGTTTGCAATAGGAAAACCCAATTAGCAAGCTAATTGGCCAATTAGAGGGCTAATTGCCCTGTTATTAATAATCCATTTACTAATCTAATTGACATTCATATTAAGCACATAATATATTCCATTTCCATATTAAGGAAGTAGGATTTCATAATTGAAATACATCGGAGTACAACATGATATAGCTTCAGCACTCAGCTACGCCATTACACAACTGCACCAGCAGCAAGTTTCACATGCAACATCTAGAACCTTTCGAAATTAGCATCATAGATGGTACATAGAGAGATGCATCTCATCTAAAAACTGCTGAAGCAGAAGGCGAATATTGAGCCTTCATTCATGTTGAAGGTCGTTGCAACTTTAGGCCAGTGCCTGTGGATGATTGACCGCCCATCCTTCGACCTCTTCAAGAACACTTCAATATTGAACCATGGGTGTTGTATGCAAACTTTCCTCGCCTCCTGACCACAGAGGTGGTTTGAGAGGTAATCATTAGTGAAGCCTGAAAACAAGGATGTGCATAAATATCTTCTATATATTGGAAATGGGGCAAAGGAATACAAAAAGGCAAGGTATAATAGTTAGTACCATCTTGTAAACCTCAGTGCTTCCCATTGCTTCCCTGCAACACATATAAGGTAGTTAGTAATCAGGTTAAGTAAGGGTTCGCATGCTATCAGTAAAATATGTTGATGATAAAATAAGCACATTGCAGATTCATCAGATTAATTCAAGCCACATGGAAAACCCATTTATCCAAACCAAGCATGATTAAGAACTAGGAAATGTAGCACTTGTATATGTTTCTCATGTATTAAGTGCAGCCCAATTCAATTTATTCCTCACATGGTATACAATAACAGAATGCAGCCACAACAATTGAACATCACATTGCAGAATTGAACCAAGCAGTTAACTAAACACCACAACAAATGAACCAAACGTTAACTGAGAACCACATTGCACAATATAACATACTCCTAATAGAAGATCATATAGTTAACCAAACCAAGCATGCTTAACAACTTGGAAATATAGCAATTGTATTTGCTTCTCATGTATTTAGTACAGCCAAATTTGATTTATTCCTCACATGGTATACAATAAGAGAATGCAGCCACAACAATTGAACATCGCATTGCAGAATTGAACCAAGCAGTTAACTAAACACCACAACAAATGAACCAAACGTTAACTCAGCACCACATTGCACAATATAACATACTCCTAATAGAAGATCAGAAAGTTAACCAAACCAAGCATGCTTAACAACTTGGAAATATAGCAATTGTATTTTTTTTCCCACGTGTTTAGTACAGCTAAATTCGATTTATTCCTCACATGGTATACAATAACAGAATGCAGACACAACAATTGAACATCGCATTGCGGAATTGAACCAAGCAGTTAACTAAACACCACGACAAGTGAATCAAGCCACAACAAATGAACCAAGCAGTTAACTAAACACCAATTGAACAATATAACATACTCCTAATAGAAGATCAGACAGTTAACCAAAAAACATGCTTAACAACTTGGAAATATTGCACCCTGAAGAATTGAACATCACATTTGCAGAATTGAACCAAGCAGTTAATTGAACACCACATTGCACAACATATAGAACATATACACTATAGCAGAAGATTGCATGGTAAAAGTAGATAGCACAATTCACTAGAATTTTTCAAGGAAAGGCAGTAGCTAGCAAACTAAACATGGGTCCTTATATTGAGCTAATAAGACAAGCTACTCCTCATTGTCAGAGATATCAATGACGATTGGCTCCTTGGACATGGAAGAGGACGAGGCCTCCGCATCGTGGGTGCCCTCGTTGTAGTGGTGAGTTGCCTGAGCTACTCCGGGCACCAACCTGCTGGCTCTCGAGATGAGGTAAGCACATGCACGCTGAGAAAACACCTCGTAGTCTTCATCGAAGGCACCAACGGTGGCCTCGAGAAAACGCCACGAACTGTTGTTTAAAGCAGCCAACCATGTCGCGGCATCGACGCGCGAGGCGTCAACGGTGGCCTCGATGGCGAGGTGCTCCTCCAAGATCTGGGGGTCGACACGAATGGCAGCCATCGCGACCTCATCCGTGCGTGCGGCCACAATTTGCTTCTTCGCTGCCAAATGCTCCTTGAGGTCCTGGCTATACTGCGTGCACCATGGCATAAGCCGGCGCTTATTTGGTGGAGGGGTCGGTGATTTGGATGGAAGGTGTCGTGCTCGCGCCGGTGGTCGGGGCATGTGGGATGTGGAAGGAGGAGGATGGGGGTCGGGTGTGGATTACCTGCCTGGATAGGCGAGGCCAAGAAGTATGAAGGAGGGTCGCCGGCGAGGAGGCGGCGGTGCTGCAAGCAAGGAGTGAAGGTTTCAACTTGGAAAGGAAGGTGGAAACAGGGGAAATGTGGCTTTTGGTAAGGGGGCGGGGAGGTAGATATTTCCGCGGTAGCCAAAATTTTTGAATCGCTTCAGCCAAAAAACTGGCGTGCAAAGTGTCATCAGATACGGTCCCTTATTCAGACATAGTACGAAGATATTTTGTGCTGCATCTCACACGGTTGGTTATAATAAACTATGTGGGATCTACTTGATTTTTCGTCTTGATTTGAATTACATAATGGGGTCACAACGGCCATGGACGGTGTTTCAATTGCTAGAACTTTTATCTGCAGTGAACATGCAACTATAGGTGTGTCGTCAAAAAAATTAGAATTATTCAAGGTTCGTTTGGACATTTTTATGCATTAAGTGAGTTTTCAATGCATTTATGTGCATAATTAAAATTTGAACTACATGCACATGCTCCAGTGCATATAAATTGGTTGAAAAATCAAATCTTTGTCCTTGGGTGCATGCTTAGGTCCCATGCAAGAAATGGGAATGAATGTCAAACACCCTGCCACCATCACTCGACCGCAAACATTGAGATCCCTGGTTTTTTAAATTCTAGTAAATCCACAACTCGTCTGAAATTCATGAAACTTGGCATGCTGTCATGGAGCGGCATCAACATGCCGTGGTAAAAAATTTGTCCCATTTGGGGCAAGTTTGGGTATATGCTCTTCACAAACCGGAGCTTCTCACAACAAGCATGATGGTTCTCGATAGGGAACGCCCCACCTTTGGGGACGAAACGATATACATTGCCTCTTATTACTTTCAAACAAAATTTCTCGTGTCAACATAGAACAACAGGAGTGTTGTGTGAATTTTTGTGATTTTTCGGGGTTCGTTTGGACATTTTTGTGCATTATCTGAGTTTTCAATGCATTTATGTGCATAATTCAAATTTGAACTACATGCGCATGCTCCAGTGCATATAAATTGGTTGAAAAATCAAATCTGTGTCCTTGGGTGCATGCTTAGGTCCCATGCAAGAAATGGGAATGAATTTCAAACACCAGGGCACCGTTGATTGCCGGCAAAACATTGAGATGCCTGGTTTTTAAATTCTAGTAAATCCAAAACTTGTCTGAAATTCATGAAACTTGGCATGCTATCATGGAGTGGCATCAACATGCCGTGGTAAAAATATTGTCCCATTTGGGGCAGGTTTGGGTATATGCTTCTCACAAACCGGAGCTTCTCACAACAAGCAAGATGGTTTTCGGTAGGGAACGCCCCACCTTTGGGGACGAAACGATATCCATTGCCTCTTATTGCTTTCAAATTTTTTTCTCGTGTCAACATAGAACAACAAGAGTGTTGTGTGAATTTTTGTGATTTTTCGGGGTTCATTTGGACATTTTGATGCATTATCTGAGTTTTCAATGCATTAATGTGCACGATTCAAATTTGAACTACATGCACATGCTCCAGTGCATATAAATTGGTTGAAAAATCAAATCTGTGTCCTTGGGTGCATGCAAGAAATGGGAATGAATTTCACACACCAGGGCACCGTTGATTGCCGGCAAAATGTTGAGTTACTTTGTTTTCAAATTCTAGTAAATCTAAAACTCATCTGAAATTCATGAAACTTTGAAAGGACATGCGGTGCCCCCATGTGTGGTTTTGGTAATTGATGACAATCTCTATGGACTAACAGTTGCCTTGAGTTATATTTGAAGCATTTGTCCATAGGATTGTCTTGAAGTCCATGTGTTGGTTTCAAGGAGTCCATGTGTTGGTTTCAAGGAGTTTATGAGATGGCCAAAGTGCTTTTCAAGGAATTATCCAAAGATTGGTCATGTGTGAGTTGAGATGGCCAAAGTGCTTTTCAAGGAATTATCCAAAGATTGGTCATGTGTGAGTTGAGATGGCCAAAGTGCTTTTCAAGGAATTATCCAAAGATTGGTCATGTGTGAGTTGAGCTTATTGCAAGCATGTCTTGAAGAAGAAGATTGTGTGATCATTCATGTTTACCTTCAAGACATCATCCAAATGAAGAGAGTTGGAAAGATTCAATGTTGATCAAGACTAAGTCAAGAGTGCATCAAGTTGATCAACTCACAAAGCGTAGAAGAAGTACCGAGAGGGATCAAGTGATCCCATGGTATGGTAAGCATTGTCCATTACGCTTTGTGTACTAACCCATGGTCTACGTGAGAGTTCTTTGTGGGGTTAGGTATGTTTCCATGGTCTTGCGTCAAGAGGAAGATCTCATCCAACCCATGGAGGATGACATCAAGTAGTGATCGTTATCAAGTTTGTAGTGTGCAAGTTCAAGTGGAGCAACTCGAAGAGTGGCTCACCCATAATGGAGTATGGGGGAGCAATCAAGCTTGAAGCTTGCCGTCCATTGTGGTGTCAATGTAATTTTGAAGATGTGCCAAAGAGTGGCTCACCCATAGTGGAGTATGGGGGAGCAATCAACTAGTCTTCATCGAGCCAACACAATCAAGAAAGGTGGTCCAACTTGAGGAAGTCAAGATCGTCATCATCTAGCTCAAGTGGACTATGTGCAAGGCAAAGGTTTTCCCTTGATAGGTTTTTCTATTTTACCGGTCGCATAGTGGTAGTTGGGAGACCGGGTTGTAGGATCGATTGCCGTACTATCAAGGGGGCCTCTCTAGGGAGTAGCTTGATCGTATCATTAGTCGACAGCTCAAACCATTGTATCATTGCATCATCTTTCTTGTTTCTTGTTTGGTTCCATTTGTGAGTCTTAGAGCTTATGGTCATCTTGATGACAAGCTTGAGTTCATCGAAAACAGAGTTCGCATGCATCTTCTATGATGTTTTCGGTGTTGGAGGTTTTACCGATCTTATCCGAGGAAGGGTTCTCACCATTTTATTATGGTCCTTTTCTCATTTGCTTCTTATTGATATTTCTCTCAAGATTGTGTTAGCCCTTGTCATTAGCTTTCCAACAAACTTGGTATCGTTGAATTCGGAGCCCGTATGCGAAAGTTGTGGCTATTTTGATATTGACTGTTTTACACAGAGAGGTTGTACCGCCCCATGGAGAGGTTGTACCGCTTGACTGGTACAACCGGTGTTTGGAGCGTTTGTACCGCTCCAGAATTGGTCCGGAGGTTGTACCAGTCATGTACCGCTCTACCACCGGACTGGTCTCTGTTGTGGTGCAGTTGTTGGGCGGTTGTGGGCCGGTTGTACCGCTTATTGCCTGTTACCGGTAGTACCGGTGCTCCTAGAGGTTGTACCGCTCCTATGTAATTCTGTACATAACGGGCAGATTCGTGGGGACCTATTTAAGGGGGCCTTCTTTCCCAATGGTTCCCTATCTCTTGAGCTCGTTTTTGCCCCCATTGTTGACCTTCTTTGAGCTTGCTAACTCTCAATCCCTCCATGGATTCTTGCTAGTTTTTGAGGGAAAAGAGAGAGGAGATCTAGATCTACATTTCCACCAATCACTTTCTCCTCTATGTGAGGGGAACCCCTTGGATCTAGATCTTGGAGTTCATGGTGTTCTCCTTCTTGTTCTTCCTCTCATTTTCCTCCCTAGCATTAGTTGCTCCAGTGGGATTTGAGAGAGAAGGACTTGGGCACTCCGTGTGCCCTTGCCATTGCATTTGGTGCATCGGTTTGAGTTCTCCACGGTGATACGTGGAAGTGAAGTTTGAGAAGCTTATTACTCTTGGGTGTTTGGGCACCCTAGAGCTTGTTCCTCTTGGGTGCCTTGGCGCCCTAGACGGTTGGTGTTGTTCGGAGCTCAATCATTGTGGTGTAAAACTCCGGGCAAGCGTCGGGGTCTCCAATTAGGTTGTGGAGATCGCCCCAAGCAATTTGACGGGTACCGGTGACCGCCCCCAAGGGTTGCCAAAGTGTACGGGTTCAGTGACCGCCCCCAAGGGTTGCCATTTGTACGGGTTTGGTGACCGCCCTCAAGGGTCCCTTAGTGGAATCACGGCATCTTGCATTGTGCGAGGGCGTGAGGAGATTACGGTGGCCCTAGTGGCTTCTTGGGGAGCATTGTGCCTCCACGCCGCTCCAAACGGAGATTAGCATCCGCAAGGATGTGAACTTTGGGATACATCATCGTCTCCGCGTGCCTCGGTTATCTCTTACCCGAGCTCTTTACTTATGCACTTTACTTTGTGATAGCCATATTGTTTCTTGTCATATATCTTGCTATCACATAGTTGCTTATCTTAATTAGCATAAGTTTTTGGTGCACATAGGTGAGCGTAGTTATTTTAGGTTTTGTGCTTGACAAATTAACCGTTAGGTTTATTCCGCATTTGTTCAAGCCTAAATCGTAATCATTTTAAAACGCCTATTCACCCTCCCTCTAGGCGACATCCACGATCTTTCTTTTTCTTTTGGTATCAGAGCCTCGTCTCTCTTTG
Source organism: Triticum urartu (assembly GCF_056163025.1). Classification (NCBI taxonomy): domain Eukaryota; kingdom Viridiplantae; phylum Streptophyta; class Magnoliopsida; order Poales; family Poaceae; genus Triticum; species Triticum urartu. Next base: position 520,080,436 of record NC_141875.1, on the reverse strand, counting down.
TTAGGCTTAACCGCCTAGAGAGTAAAGATGTTGACTAGGGGATTAGGATTCTCTGACACTCTTAGTTTCAATGGCACAAATTTTGATGTTTGGTAATTCCCATGCTTAATCTCTTTAGGGTCATGGACCCAAATTTAGAGAGAATTGTAGATATGGGTTTTTCTCCTCCAAAGGATCCCCAAAGATTATCTTTAGAGGATGAGAAAAACTCTTATCTCAATGCTCAAGCTTCTAATGTGCTTTTCGATGCTTTGAGCAATGTAGTTATATTTCAACTCATGCCATTCCGGGATGCTCATGAGTTGTGGACGAAGCTTCAAGATAAATATGATGTGTCCAAGATTTGTGGGGATGATTGTTCTCCCTCCACCTCCGGTCGTATAGTCTTCTCAACTTCTTCTACTTCACCTACATGTGGTTTTCCACAAGGTAATGATATGGTGAGTAGTGTTGGTCATTGCAATGATAATAGTATGCTTATTGTGGATGATCCTTCATCACTATCTTATTGCAATGCTCCTTCTTTGGGCTTTAACACTTCGAGCACTCCAAATGTTTCACATGCTTGTGTTGATAGTCCTTGCATATCATGTATAAATTGCTTGACTAAATCTCATGATGATATGTTTACTATGTCTTGTTGCCATGATAAAAACGCATCTATTTCCTCGAGTTGTTGTGCTAACAATGTAGAGGAAACCCAACACTCCATGGAACAAGATGTGGTCTTGTACGGTGCTTCAAGGGATCCTACATCATCATCGGTTGCTTTTTGCCTTATGGCTAAGGCTTCAAAGGTATCTCCCACTTTGAATCCCAATATATCTTGTGATGATATTGATGATGGCAAGAGTGATGATGATGTTGATTACGATGAAGAGAATGATGATGTTGCCTCCTTAAAAATTAAGGGGGAAATGATTTTTAAAGCTCTTCTTAAGAATAAAACTGCTCGTTCCACTTCATGGAAATCATGTCTATTGCTATTGAGGGCAAGAAATATATTGATGAGTTGGAATCTCGTCTTGAGGAGCATGAGGTCACCATTGATCAAATGGAAGGTCATGAGCGTGATTACGCTAATGAGATTGCGGACCTCTCTCAAGCTCTTGAACTTGAACAAACCACCAAGGAATCTCTTGAGGAGACTATTGCTCTAGAATTATCTAGAGTGAGGGAATCTCGTGATAGAGCTCTTGAGGTGGCCAATGATTTTGAAACTAAAAATGAGGAGCTTGAATTTGCGCATGCTAAACTCCTTGAGGACTTTGAGCACCTCGAAAATGGCTCAAGGGTCATTAAGAGTGAGCTCATCAAACTCACCGAGTCTCATGCTCAACTTAAAGCTTCATATTCAAAAGAGCTTGCCAAGTTGTCTTCTCCTCTTGTTTCTAATGATGATGCTTGTGCCACTAACTCTATCTCTTGTGAATCATCCATATTAAAGGAGAATGTTGAGCTAAGGGCTCAACTTGAGTTGCTATCTAGCAATTATGGGATGTTGGAAGAAAATCATGTAAAGCTCACAAGCTCTCATGATGATCTTCTAGTATCCCATAATGTGCTAAAGTTAGCTCATGAGGCCATGCTTGCTAAGGTAACATCTAGTGAGCCTCATGTGGATACTAGCACCACTTTTATTCAAAATGCTATATTGCCTTGTGCTAGTCCTCGCGATTCATCCATGCATAACATTGGTACATCTTGTGATGAATTGCTTTCCTTGCCGTGTTGTTCTAACGATGAAGCTTATACTTCCTCTAGTACTTGTGTTGAGACTAACCATGTAGAGGAAATCAAAGAGCTCAAGGCCCAAGTCACTTCTTTGAAGAAAGACTTGGAAAAGAGTCATGAAGGGAAATCCACACTCAACAATATCTTGAGTGTGCAAAAATCCCCCAATGACAAAGGTGGACTTGGATTCAACTCCAATAAGAAGAAGTCCAACATGATCAAGAAGAAGGGCCAAGAACAAGTCAAGAATTCGGCCAAGATTATTTGCTTCAAGTGCAAAATTGAAGGGCATCATGTTAGATCTTGCCCATTGAAGAAGAAGTCCGTTAATGACAAGCAACAAGGGAAGAGGCCACAAGTTCATTCTCATGCTAAACCTCAAGTTGAAGAAAGGCCTCTTCTCAAGAAGACTCAAGCTTATGCTTCTCAAGTTGAGAAATCAAGTGAGAAGAAAGTGAGGAGTAGACGTTGCTACCTATGTCGCGAGAAAGGTCACCTCGCCTCTTCATGCACTAGTGGTAACTTATCCAACCCAATTATTATTTATGATGTCTATTCTCTTGGGAAGGATAAGGTTGGCAATGTGGTTGCCAAGTTTGTTGGTACTCAAAGTGGTTTGAAGCAAAGAACCATTTGGGTAGCCAAGCCTATTGTGACTAACCTCTTAGGACCCAACTTGGTTGGGGACCAACAAGCTCAAACTTGATCAATAGGTGATGTTGGAGGTCATTGGAGACTTGGCTACATTATGAAGAATTAAGGGTACTTCATCATTCTTATTGTCTCAAGCCAAGTCAATTGAATCATCAAGATTATATCTTATATCCAATGTGCCTCCTTGCGGTAACTTGTACCTCAATTGCTTACATTGAAAGTTACTTGCCCCCTTGCATGTTTTGGTTTTGTTCCTTGCATGTGTTTGTATATGTTGTGCTTCCAACTTGATTATCTTGAGCAATCAAGTATGTGTGTGTTGGTTTGCACATCATGTACGTGTGTGTCATGCGTTGAGCCTTTTCCATTTTGTTATTTTCTTAGTTGGCTCTTGTGAGAGATTAATGGAATATCCCATTATGGGGGAGTGATGTGCTTTGTGCACCTCACAATCCTATATATGTGTGTACATGAGTAATACCATCTAGTATTGATATTTCAAGATTATCTAGTCGCTATGTGGTATGTCTTCTCATGAGAAAATCAAATTCTATATTGTCCATTAATTATCTCGTGTTGGTTCGTTATTTTGCCTCTTGTTTATCTTTAATTGGTATCACATTATGGGCGATTAATATGCTATGTGTATATTACTAGCCTAGAAAATGTGTACATTTGAGATATTGTCACCTAGAATTGATATTGTAAATTATCTTGTTCCTAGGTGGCATGTTAGCTCTACAAGTTGCAATTTGCTTTTTGTTTGGTGTGAAGATGGTGTCGGATATCCTTGTTATCTACCACCGGGAATTATTCCCAAATACTTCTTGTCTTTTGACAATTGGTACTCACTTATGTGTGGTAGAAATTATTGATCATCTTTACATTGGCCTTTGCTTTTATTTGCTTTATCTCTTGCCTAGGGTTGTGTCAACTCCCATTGTATTCCATACCACTTGTGGATCTTGTTAATTTCTTGACCTTGTCTAGTGTTTTCTAGATATAGTGAAAGTGGTGATCCCACCTCATGCATTTTGTATTCAAATGCAAATTCTCTATAATGCACTAGTCTTGGGGGAGCTATCCTATTCTCTATAAAACACTCATCTCATGATCCTTATCAAGTGTGTGTTTGTGGAAGGCAAGCCATTTCTTTTTGGTGCTTTGTGCCATCATGAAACTTTGTATAGGGCTTGGTTTGTTTGGAACCATTCTCTCTTTTGGGAGTTTGAGATCTTTCTTTTTGAGTGTATCAATGGATATCTCATTCCTTGATGTATCTTTTATGGATATCCTCCAAGTGATGATTTATTCATTTGGTATCTTTTCTTCGCTTGGTATTTCTTTGTCTTTTGGTCTCGGTTCTTGAAAGTCTTGAGCATGCATATTTACTTCTTGTAGTTTCTTTGGCATGTTTTCTTTCTTTGACCCAATATATAGGGGGAACTCCACCAAGTCTCAAATTGGATGATATGTGCATGAAATTCATTTTCATATCTATATGCACATATTTATGTGGAGTTTGTCCTATGTGTTGTTGGTTCTCTAACTCTTTGGTCCCAATGAGTTTGGGTACCATTTTGTTTGTGTTGTTGTTCTAGGAACAAGTGGAGATGCATTGGATGCTTGGCTCACTCACAAGGAAGGTGTTGTCACCACGTGCTTATTGGAGTCAAGCTAGGATGATCAATGAACTACTTTGTACCTTCAATTGGTATCTACTACATCCTTCCAATGTTACCTCGGTAACAAGTATCTTCATATACTTCATGCACACATTTCTTGCATCAACCTTGTGTAGGTTGTATCATGGCATGTTATCCATTCTTTCTTGTGATACTTGTTTCCTTTCTCAAAGCATCCCAACAATGATGTCTTGTTGCTAGTTGTGATGTCTTTGATGTTCATGTGGTTGGAATTCATTTATATACAATAAGACCATATCTAGCCATGTGCTATGCTCTCAAGCAAATATCTTATTGGTATATGTATGACTTCCTTTTGGATATCTTGTTCCTTCGTGTTCTAACTATTTCGGGTGTACATCCTTCTTTGTAGATATATATATCATCATGATTTCATCTACCTAGAATCTTATACACTTGAGAGAAGTTGCATATCTAGATGATATCCTTTCTTTCACGTCCACCTTGTCTTTCTTATGTTATTTCTTTGGTGGCTCCGTGAAAGCTTTTGCCTTGAGTGCGTGTCTTCTATCGTTGCATCTTGATGCGCTCGTGTGTGGTGAAGATTATTTTCCTCATGCTTATCTTTACGAGGTTTTTGCCATCTTAATTGGCATCCCTCGTCTTCATGCGCCTTTCATCTTCTATCTTCACCGCAGGTTGTCACAAGCATAGGTTCTCTATATGTGTATTAGTAAGCTTGTGAACCCATTTGCTAGTTGTGTGTGGGAATGATAGGCCTTGCACCGTGTGCCTCATTCTTTGAAGACTTTATTGTTGCTTAATGCTCTTCTGTACATTAGTCTTCTCAAGTGCATTGCCTTGACAAACACACATCTTTTTGGTTGAGCGCACTCTTAAGTTGCCTCTCTTACTTGTTACTTGTTGCTTAGCCTAAGAAAACGGGCTAAGTGATCAACAGGTGGTGGTGGTGGTGGTGGGTTGTTGTTGTTGTTCCCTTGATTCTGATTCTGGACTAGCAACTGCATCAATGTGTTTTGCTGCTGGATTAACTGGGTGAGCTCCGGTGGAAAGGCAAATCTGGGGTCACGTCTCGGAGGCATCTGAGGGTTTAGAAAAGATGAGATGTAAGAATAGAGGGGGTCTAAAGAGAAAACACTACCCATATGCACATGAGGCAAAAGCAAACAATTCACTTCATTCAATCAAACAAGGGCATACAATCGATCTATCTATCGCAAAAGTGCTCGGACTACTTTATTTACATGGTGGACTACTACTACTGATGAGGTGGTCTACTAGAAATATTCTTCGATTACAGACTCCATGATATCTGCTCCAGCTTCATCAACATAGTCATCATCGCTACTGTCTAGATCCGAATCGGTGTCATCGATGATGATGTAGTCTTCCAGACTAATCTCCTTGGGTTCTTCGTCTTCCTCTACTGGCGTAGGGCCTCCCATAAATATTCCAATCTTCTTGATCAGGTCGTCATTCTTCTCCACCAATACTTCAATTTCCTCTTCATAATCTTCACGTGTAGCCTTGAGTTCTTCCTCCAGTTCCTTGAGTCTAGTCTTAGCCTTCTTCAGATCTATCATGTCGGCGCACATCTGGTTCTCCTGTCGTCGAATGTGCTGGTTTAACTCCTGGATAAAAGCTGCGATTGATCTATCCTTCCTGGTGCTGATCATCTCCCAGTGTTCATCTCGGCGCCCACAAATCTGGTAGATGGTATCCTTGAGATCCTTGCGGTAGACTTCTCCAATGCGTCCCATGGCGATGTGAGCTGCCATGCTCTTTCCTAGACTCCAAGTTGGTGCATCAAAACAAAACTCTATGGGCTCAGTGACTGGCATGAACGTCCTTCCTGGAACTTGAACTTGAATCATCCAGCGCTCTTCTTCAGGTAAAGTGGCGTTGTAGGTTCCGGTGAAGCTTGGTACTCCTATATTCAGGTATCTAGTGACTTCCTTCAAGTGACGTCCAAAGGGTGTATCTTCATCCGGTTGCGTGAACTTGTTCCTTGCATCCGCCATCCTAAAAGAGTAGAAAAGATGAGAAGTCAGAAGAGAAGAGAATGGATAGTGATCTAGGTCTTTTAGCTTAGTGGTCGTGTCCTATAGTCAGCGTGTGCTCTGATACCATCTCTGTAGCGACCAGACCTCAAACAGTCTGATCTCTGTGCTCCGGTGTCATCCCTCGATCAGTAATGCTGACACCACACAGTACTCGGAGGATTTGTAGCAGAGTAGCAATCACACACTTATTACATCAAGTGTCTCAAAAGAGAACTTATTACAATAAATATGGCTTAAGGCCATCTAATAACGATAACAGCGGAAGGCTTGCAAGATAAGTGAGTCCATCAACTCCAACGGCATCACTGAGTATAGAACCATGACCTAAAACTCCTTAATCGTCGTCTGAAAAGTCTGCAACATTAACGTTGCAGCCCGAAACGGGTCAGCACATGGAATATGCTGGCAATGTAACACATAGAGAGTAATGGAATGAAACAGCTATACTATATGCATATTTGGCTGGTGGAAAGCTCTATGGTTACAGTTTTGCGTAAAGCCAATTTTTCCCTACTACAAAGGAATAAGTTTATTTAACTATCATGGTAGTTGTTAAACATTGAGAACGGTTGACAGCATTCTCAATCCCAATTAAGCATCATCATCAAACATAACCCAACACAATTAATTTAGAGTAACATGTTGAGATTCATATGATAATCCAGGTACTAGATACTCAAGATGTCCATAATCGGGGACATGGCTAACCATGATTAGTTTATTACACTCTGCAGAGGTTTGTGCACTTTTCCCCACAAGACTCGATCGCCTCCGTTTGGTTTCTCGCACTACATGGTGTTTGAGAAGACGGATGACCGAGACATAGTCTTTCAGAAGCGCTAGCACCTTACGATTGGGTAGACCGTACCACCTACATCCCCTACATCTGCTAGTCTACCACTGTAAGAGTTCGCATGACTTAGTCAACTATGCTAGAGCCCATAATAGCTTGTGGCTGCACACGGAAGTTTCTAGTATGAATAGTCTCATGATCCCTTTGAGCCTGGGTGGCGGTCCAAAAGAAAACAGGCAAGTCCTGGAATACCCAGGTGCCTCAATCCACCCAGATGTGTGTTTAAGTTGCCACCTTAGATAAACCATTAATTAACAAAACTCACATCTGTCATGGATATCACTCACCCAATCCACGTCTACTAGCATAGCATGGCATAATAAGCAAACGTAGAAGTAACTCCCAAAGGTTTGATAATAAACAGGTAATAGGTACTACCTCATCTACTTCCCATCCCACAATTTAATTAGATCCTAACCATGCAATGTGTGAGGATTGATCTAATGCAATAAAACTGGGTAGTAGGAAAGGTATGATCAAAGTGTTACTTGCCTTGCTGATGATCCGGGAAACCTAGCGATTCGAAGTAACAAGCGGCGCACTCCGGGTATTCTATCGCAGACAAACAAACAAGCATACAATAAGTACTCATCTAATGCACAGGTAAAATTCAAATAAGAGATCTAACCAGAAGGTTCAACTTAAGAACTCCGGTTGGCAAAAAGAATCAAATCGAACGAAGCAACGAAAGTCAAACGGCGAAAGAAAACAACTTCGTTCTACTAATCTGGATCTAGGGCAAATTTTACAGTGGCAAAAACTTGTTTAAGTTGGTTAAACGGATAGAGGGTTTCGAGACGAAACTCCAGGCGCTTGAATCGCCTGATTCCGATAAACGAGCGAAAAGTTAAACTAAAACGAAAATCGGATCAGGAATCGTGATCAGAAAAATCGCGGATTTAATCCGAAAAAAAGAAAAACGACGAACGTTTGCTAGAATGAACGAACGGACCAACACTCACTATTTCAATAAACCGGAAAAACCAATCTATTTAAAAAAACCGAATCTAAAAAAATCGACAGAAAAACCGAACGGTTTTTCGAAAAAAATAAAAAAATGACACGGATTTCGAGGCGGCGGCGAACCTCGGCGAGCGTGCGGCGGCGGCGTCCGGCGGCGATGGCGAGGTGGCGCGGCGGCGGCAGGGCGGCGGCGTCCGGCGGCGGCGGCGAGGCGGCGCGGCGGCGGCTGGGGGCTGGGGGCGGCTCGGGCTAGGGTTAGCTCTGGATGGGCCTCCCCCCCCGGCTTAAATAGCCTAACGGGCCGGGAGTCCTAGTCGGACACGGCCCTAGGTCGGTGCGCGTTTTTTTAATAATTACGCGCAGAAGAAAAAAATAAAAATAAATACTAAACGGACTCCAAAAATTACGAAATAAATTTTCTCGGGCTTCTAAAATCAAGCCGCAAAATGTGAACATTTATTTGGGACCTAAATGCAATTTTGAAAAACGCACATTTTTCCTAAATTCAAATAAAACACCGAAAAACTCCGAAATAAAATCTTATTTGATTTTATTATTAAATCCTCAATATTTCTTTATTTTGGGAAAGTCATTTTATTCCCTCTCTCATATTTTTGTAATAGAAATAATTGATGATAAAATAATTAAAATCAAATGATCCTATTCTCAAAATTTGAGAAAACTCAAATATGAAAAAAACGAAATCCCCAACTCTCTCCGTGGGTCATTGAGTTGCGTAGAATTTCTAGGATCAACCAAAATGCAAAAATAAAATATGATATGCAATGATGATCTAATGTATAACATTCCAAATTGAAAATTTGGGATGTTACAAACGTACCCCCCTTACGATGAATCTCGCCCTCGAGATTCGGGTTGGCTAGAAAATAGGTGAGGGTGGTCTTTGAGCAAATCTTCCTCTCGTTCCCAGGTGGCTTCACCCTGTGTGTGGTGGCTCCACTGAACCTTGCAAAACTTGATAACCTTGCTGCAAGTGACTCGACTGGCAAACTCGAGAATCTTAATTGGTTTCTCCTAGTACGTCAAATCGTTATCCAACTGAATAGTTTCCAAGGGCACCGTGTCTCTCAATGGTATGTCAGCCATCTCCGCGTGACATTTCTTTAACTGAGAAACGTGGAACACATCATGAACTCCTGACAATCCTTCGGGCAATTCCAACTTGTAGGCCACTTCTCCCATACGCTCCAAAACTCGATATGGTCCTACAAATCATGGCGCTAACTTCCCTTTAACTCCAAAACGCTTTGTTCCCCGAAGTGGAGATACTCGAAGATAAACTCTACCTCCGACTTCATAAACTGTCTCCTTGCGTTTAGAATCTGCATAACTTTTCTGTCTGGACTGGGCTACCTTGAGCCTATCGCGAATCAACTTCACCTTCTGTTCAGACTCTTTAATCAAGTCAGGTCCAAACAACTGGCGGTCTCCAACCTCGTCCCACGATAACGGTGTCCTGCACCTCCTTTCGTACAAGGCTTCGAAAGGGGCCATCCTTAAACTGGTTTGTTAACTGTTGTTGTAAGAGAACTCTGCATATGGCAAATTATCGTCCCAACTAGATCCGTAATCTAGCGCACAAGCTCTTAGAATATCCTCCAAAATCTGATTAACTCTCTCGGTCTGTCCATCTGTCTGTGGATGAAAAGCTGTACTAAATTCTAGCCTGGTACCAAAGTTTCGTGCAACTGCTTCCAGAACTTTGAGGTAAACTGGGTTCCTCTATCTGATACGATACTCCTTGGAACTCCATGCAGACATACGATCCTGGTCATGTATATCTTTGCCAACTTAGCACTGGTGTAAGTGGTCTTTACTGGGATGAAATGAGCTACTTTCGTCAATCAATCGACTACAATCCAAATCGAGTCATAGCCTGAACGAGTCCTGGGCAATCCCGTGATAAAATCCATGCCTAGCTTATCCCACTTCCATTCGGGTATCGGCAATGGTTGTAACAATCCGGCTGGCTTCTGATGCTCTGCCTTTACTCTCTGACATACATCACAAACTGCTACATACTCCGCAATATCCTTCTTCATTCCGGTCCACCAGAAAATGTCTTTCAAATCCAAATACATCTTGGTATTTCCTGGATGAATCGAATATGGTGAATCGTGTGCCTCTTGCAAAATCAACTTCCTGATCTCCGGGTCATTGGGTACGTAAACGCGGTCTTCAAACCATAGGGTGTCATGCTCATCCTCACGAAATCCTTTAGCTTTTCCTTTGCTCGGTTTCTCCTTTATAGCGGCAATCTCTTTGTCAGTCTTTTGAGCTTCCCTGATTCTATCCATCAAAGTTGACTGAATCTCCAATGCTGCTACATAGCCTCTCAGAACTATTTCCACACATAGTTCACGAAGATTTTCTGCTAACTCCTTGGGTATTTCTCCCATCATTAACATATTGACGTGGCTCTTACGGCTTAATGCGTCAGCTACTACATTAGCCTTTCCGGGGTGATAATGCAATCTCATATCATAATCCTTGATGAGCTCCAACCATCTCCTTTGTCTGAGATTCAACTCCTTCTGTGTGAAAATGTACTTCAAACTCTTATGATCCGTGTACACCTCACAATGATTTCCAATGAGGAAATGCCTCCATGTTTTCTAAGCATGCACTACGGCTGCTAACTCCAAATCATGTGTGGCATAATTTAACTCATGAGGCTTCAGTTGTCTTGAGGCATATGAAACAACTCTCCATTCCTGCATAAGCACTGCTCCAAGTCCTCGACGTGAAGCGTCGCAATACACCTCATAATCCTTGGTCTGGTCTGGCAAAATCAATTGAGGTAACCAAGCGTTTCTTCAACTCCTGAAAACTAGCCTCACATTCCTCTGTCCATATGAACTTGGTATCTTTATTTAACAACTCAGTCATAGGCTTCGCAATCTTTGAGAAATTCTCAATAAATCTCCGGTAGTATCCTGCGAGTCCAAGAAAACTCCGGATCTCTCCAACTGTTGTTGGGGCTTCCCACTTGGTCACGGTATCAACTTTAGTGGGATCAACTGATATACCTTCTCCAGATATAACGTGTTCGAGGAATCCCACTTCCTTCAACCAAAACTCACATTTGCTGAACTTGGCATATAATTGATGTTCTCTGAGTTTTCCAAGTACCAAACGCAAATACTCCTTATGCTCCTCTTCATTCTTCGAATAAACCAGGATATCATCAATGAACACTACGACGAACTTATCCAAGAATTCCATAAACACTTTGTTCATCATGTTCATAAAATAGGCAGGTGCGTTAGTCAGACCAAATGACATAACGGTATACTCGTACAGCCCATATCTGGTGGTAAAAGCTGTCTTCGGAATATCCTGTTCTCGAATCTTCAACTGGTGGTACCCTGATCACAGATCGATCTTGGAAAATACCTTAGCTCCTTGCAATCGATCAAACAGATCGTTGATCATTGGTAGTGGGTACTTGTTCTTGATGGTTACTTCATTCGATCCTCGATAATCAACAACCATCCTTAATGATCCATCTTTCTTCTCCACTGGTAGTACTGGCGATCCCCAAGGCAAAGAACTTGGGCGGATATATCCCTTATCCAGTAACTCCTTAATCTGCTTCTTAATTTCTACCAAATCCTTTGCTGGCATCCTATATGGTCTCTTTGATATAGGCCCTGTGCCTGGCAATAGCTCAATCAAAAACTCAATATCTCTATCCGGCGGCATGCCTGGCAACTCCTCTGGAAATACTTCAGGGAAATCCCTTACCACTGGTACTTCCTCCTGCACAACTCCTATTAGGCAATTTACTTGAGTCCTCTTTGGCACATGTCGGGATACATACTTGATCCTTCTCCCTTCTAGGGTGGTAAGCAAAATTGACTTACTAGCACATTCAATATTCCCTTCATACTTTGATAACCAATCCATGCCTAATATCACATCCAATCCTTGGGATTCCAATACTATTAGGTCTGAGGGAAAAACATAGTTACCAATCCTTAATGGTAACCGATCACACCATAGACTAGCCACATACTCTGCTCCAGGCGAGGTTACTAACATGGGTGACCTAAGGGCTTGGGTTGATAGGTTATACTTATCCACAAATCCCCTTGAGATGTATGAATGTGATGCACCAGTATCAAAAAGAACGAGTGCAGTAAATGACTTAACCAAAAACTTACCTATTATTGCATCGGGCTGAGCTTCAACCTCCTCCATGCTAACGTGGTTCACCTGTCCCCTGTTGAAAGGGTTCGGCTTCTTCCCAGAACTTCCATTACCATTTTGGCCTTTAGGACATTCATTAGCATAATGTCCGGTCTTCTAACACTTAATGCAAGTGATTTGGCTTAGGTCCTTCTTGGCTGGGGTTGATGGGTTGGTGCGGTTCTGGCCATTGCTTCCTCCATTGCCATTACCATTCTTGGTGCCATTGTGATTGTGCAAGCTACCTCCTCCATGGGTATACTGAAAATGTCCTCCCGGTCTAGGGGTAAAACGTGGCTTCTGCTGAGCTCCTGAATTGTACTTCCCTTGTTCGTACTTCCTCTTGCGATTCTCAATTTGCTGTTGCTTCCCTTCAATCATAAGAGCATGATCTACCAACTCCTGGTAGTTGTTGAAGGTTGCTACCATCAACTGCATGCTCAACTCATCATTCAGTCCTTCCAGAAACTTCTCCTGCTTAGCTGCATCCGTAGCGACGTCATCTGGTGCATAACGTGCTAACTTACTAAAATCCTCCACATACTGGCCAACTGTCCGTCCTCCTTGGCGCAAGTTGCGAAACTCACGCTTCTTCATGGCCACAGATCCTGCTGAAACATGTGCAGTATGAAAAGCCTGCTGAAACTGGTCCCATGTGACAGTGTCGACTGGGAAAGTGGCTGTGAAATTCTCCCACCATGATGCTGCGGGTCCTTCTAAGTGATGTGCGGCAAACTTCACCTTCTCCGCATCTGTGCATCCTGCTGTGGTCAACTCCCTAGCTGTCTTGCGGAGCCAATCATCTGCTACTATCGGCTCGGTGCTACTGGAAAACACCGGCGGATTCAGCCTAAGAAAATGGGCTAAGTGATCAACAGGTGGTGGTGGTGGTAGGTTGTTGTTGTTGTTCCCTTGATTCTGATTCTGGACTAGCAACTGCATCAATGTGTTTTGCTGCTGGATTAACTGGGTGAGCTCCGGTGGAAAGGCAAATCTGGGGTCACGTCTCGGAGGCATCTGAGGGTTTAGAAAAGATGAGATGTAAGAATAGAGGGGGTCTAAAGAGAAAACACTACCCATATGCACATGAGGCAAAAGCAAACAATTCACTTCATTCAATCAAACAAGGGCATACAATCGATCTATCTATCGCAAAAGTGCTCGGACTACTTTATTTACATGGTGGACTACTACTACTGATGAGGTGGTCTACTAGAAATATTCTTCGATTACAGACTCCATGATATCTGCTCCAGCTTCATCAACATAGTCATCATCGCTACTGTCTAGATCCGAATCGGTGTCATCGATGATGATGTAGTCTTCCAGACTAATCTCCTTGGGTTCTTCGTCTTCCTCTACTGGCGTAGGGCCTCCCATAAATATTCCAATCTTCTTGATCAGGTCGTCATTCTTCTCCACCAATACTTCAATTTCCTCTTCATAATCTTCACGTGTAGCCTTGAGTTCTTCCTCCAGTTCCTTGAGTCTAGTCTTAGCCTTCTTCAGATCTATCATGTCGGCGCACATCTGGTTCTCCTGTCGTCGAATGTGCTGGTTTAACTCCTGGATAAAAGCTGCGATTGATCCATCCTTCCTGGTGCTGATCATCTCCCAGTGTTCATCTCGGCGCCCACAAATCTGGTAGATGGTATCCTTGAGATCCTTGCGGTAGACTTCTCCAATGCGTCCCATGGCGATGTGAGCTGCCATGCTCTTTCCTAGACTCCAAGTTGGTGCATCAAAACAAAACTCTATGGGATCAGTGACTGGCATGAACGTCCTTCCTGGAACTTGAACTTGAATCATCCAGCGCTCTTCTTCAGGTAAAGTGGCGTTGTAGGTTCCGGTGAAGCTTGGTACTCCTATATTCAGGTATCTAGTGACTTCCTTCAAGTGACGTCCAAAGGGTGTATCTTCATCCGGTTGCGTGAACTTGTTCCTTGCATCCGCCATCCTAAAAGAGTAGAAAAGATGAGAAGTCAGAAGAGAAGAGAATGGATAGTGATCTAGGTCTTTTAGCTTAGTGGTCGTGTCCTATAGTCAGCGTGTGCTCTGATACCATCTCTGTAGCGACCAGACCTCAAACAGTCTGATCTCTGTGCTCCGGTGTCATCCCTCGATCAGTAATGCTGACACCACACAGTACTCGGAGGATTTGTAGCAGAGTAGCAATCACACACTTATTACATCAAGTGTCTCAAAAGAGAACTTATTACAATAAATATGGCTTAAGGCCATCTAATAACGATAACAGCGGAAGGCTTGCAAGATAAGTGAGTCCATCAACTCCAACGGCATCACTGAGTATAGAACCATGACCTAAAACTCCTTAATCGTCGTCTGAAAAGTCTGCAACATTAACGTTGCAGCCCGAAACGGGTCAGCACATGGAATATGCTGGCAATGTAACACATAGAGAGTAATGGAATGAAACAGCTATACTATATGCATATTTGGCTGGTGGAAAGCTCTATGGTTACAGTTTTGCGTAAAGCCAATTTTTCCCTACTACAAAGGAATAAGTTTATTTAACTATCATGGTAGTTGTTAAACATTGAGAACGGTTGACAGCATTCTCAATCCCAATTAAGCATCATCATCAAACATAACCCAACACAATTAATTTAGAGTAACATGTTGAGATTCATATGATAATCCAGGTACTAGATACTCAAGATGTCCATAATCGGGGACATGGCTAACCATGATTAGTTTATTACACTCTGCAGAGGTTTGTGCACTTTTCCCCACAAGACTCGATCGCCTCCGTTTGGTTTCTCGCACTACATGGTGTTTGAGAAGACGGATGACCGAGACATAGTCTTTCAGAAGCGCTAGCACCTTACGATTGGGTAGACCGTACCACCTACATCCCCTACATCTGCTAGTCTACCACTGTAAGAGTTCGCACGACTTAGTCAACTATGCTAGAGCCCATAATAGCTTGTGGCTGCACACGGAAGTTTCTAGTATGAATAGTCTCATGATCCCTTTGAGCCTGGGTGGCGGTCCAAAAGAAAACATGCAAGTCCTGGAATACCCAGGTGCCTCAATCCACCCAGATGTGTGTTTAAGTTGCCACCTTAGATAAACCATTAATTAACAAAACTCACATCTGTCATGGATATCACTCACCCAATCCACGTCTACTAGCATAGCATGGCATAATAAGCAAACGTAGAAGTAACTCCCAAAGGTTTGATAATAAACAGGTAATAGGTACTACCTCATCTACTTCCCATCCCACAATTTAATTAGATCCTAACCATGCAATGTGTGAGGATTGATCTAATGCAATAAAACTGGGTAGTAGGAAAGGTATGATCAAAATGTTACTTGCATTGCTGATGATCCGAGAAACCTAGCGATTCGAAGTAACAAGCGGCGCACTCTGGGTATTCTATCGCAGACAAACAAATAAGCATACAATAAGTACTCATCTAACGCATAGGTAAAACTCAAATAAGAGATCTAACCAGAAGGTTCAACTTAAGAACTCCGGTTGGCAAAAAGAATCAAATCGAACGAAGCAAGGAAAGTCAAACGGCGAAAGAAAACAACTTCGTTCTACTAATCTGGATCTAGGGAAAATTTTACAGTGGCAAAAACTTGTTTAAGTTGGTTAAACGGATAGAGGGTTTCGAGACGAAACTCTAGGCGCTTGAATCGCCTGATTCCGATAAACGAGCGAAAATTTAAACTAAAACGAAAATCGGATCAGGAATCGCGATCAGAAAAATCGCGGATTTAATCCGAGAAAAAGAAAAACGACGAACGTTCACTAGAATGAACGAACGGACGAACACTCACTATTTCAATAAACCGGAAAAACCGATCTATTTAAAAAACCGAATCTAAAAAAACCGACAGAAAAACCGAACAGTTTTTTGAAAAAAATAAAAAAAGAATGACACGGATTTCGAGGCAGCGGCGAACCTCGGAGAGCGTGCGGCGGCGGCGTCCGGCGGCGGCGGCGGCGAGGTGGCGTGGCGGCGGCGGGGCGGCGGCGTCCGGCGGCGGCGGCGGCGGCGAGGCGGCGGCGAGGCGGTGCGGCGGGGGGCTGGGGGCTAGGGGCGGCTCGGGCTAGGGTTAGCTCTGGCTGGGCCTCCCCCCCGGCTTAAATAGCCTAACGGGCCGGGAGTCCTAGTCGGACACGGCCCTAGGTCGGTGCGCGTTTTTTTAATAATTACGCGCAGAAGAAAAAAAATAAAAAGAAATACTAAACGGACTCCAAAAATTTCGAAATAAATTTTCACGGGCTTCTAAAATCAAGACGCAAAATGTGAACATTTATTTGGGACCTAAATGCAACTTTGAAAAACGCACATTTTTTCTAAATTCAAATAAAACACCGAAAAACTCCGAAATAAAATCTTATTTGATTTTATTATTAAATCCTCAATATTTCTTTATTTTGGGAAAGTCATTTTATTCCCTCTCATATTTTTGTAATAGAAATAATTGATGATAAAATAATTAAAATCAAATGATCCTATTCTCAAAATTTGAGAAAACTCAAATATGAAAATAACGAAATCCCCAACTCTCTCCGTGGGTCATTGAGTTGCGTAGAATTTCTAGGATCAACCAAAATGCAAAAATAAAATATGATATGCAATGATGATCTAATGTATAACATTCCAAATTGAAAATTTGGGATGTTACAGCTTAGTTTCCTATATGCTTACTTGCACTTGTTGTAAGTTTCTATTGATTTTGGGGGAGCTGTGATCCTATTTTGTGCACTTTGTATCCAAATATAAAAATTCTTATTGTGCACAAATCATGGGGAGCTTCTCTAGTTTCTTTAGAACACTCCTTCGCTCATATCATAATATCATTTATTCATGTAGCTCGTAGGATCTTTGGTCTAGTTGGTTCAATTGATACCAGTTGATTGCTTGCTTCAATTGGTACCTTTTGATTGCTTGATTGCTTGTTTCTTTCTTTGTTATGTCCTTGTGGCATATCATTCCTTTAGCAATCTTGGTGCCTCAATATAGTTGGTCTTCCTCCAAGTTTTACCGTTGGATATGTGTATTGCATTCCAGTCTCTTGTTGAGAAATACACAACTTATGGAGGAACATAATTTATATTGGCCTTCTAAGCATTTCGCCCATTTTGGCAATCGATGCCAATGGGGGAGAAGTTTCAGAGAGTTTTGTGGATAAGTTTAGAGAGTTTTTTCTTCTTGCTTTGGTTTTGTACCTAAGCATTTGCATGTCATACACATGCATTGTTGGTTGTTGCGTTGCATGGTGATAAATAATTCCTTATATAAACTCTCTTGAAAGTGATTGTCATCAATTACCAAAATGGGGGAGATTGAAAGGACATGCGGTGCCCCCATGTGTGGTTTTGGTAATTGATGACAATCTCTATGGACTAACAGTTGCCTTGAGTTATATTTGAAGCATTTGTCCATAGGATTGTCTTGAAGTCCATGTGTTGGTTTCAAGGAGTCCATGTGTTGGTTTCAAGGAGTTTATGAGATGTCCAAAGTGCTTTTCAAGGAATTATCCAAAGATTGGTCATGTGTGAGTTGAGATGGCCAAAGTGCTTTTCAAGGAATTATCCAAAGATTGGTCATGTGTGAGTTGAGATGGCCAAAGTGCTTTTCAAGGAATTATCCAAAGATTGGTCATGTGTGAGTTGAGCTTATTGCAAGCATGTCTTGAAGAAGAAGATTGTGTGATCATTCATGTTTAGCTTCAAGACATCCTCCAAATGAAGAGAGTTGGAAAGATTCAATGTTGATCAAGACTAAGTCAAGAGTGAATCAAGTTGATCAACTCACAAAGCGTAGAAGAAGTACCGAGAGGGATCAAGTGATCCCATGGTATGGTAAGCATTGTCCATTACGCTTTGTGTACTAACCCATGGTCTATGTGAGAGTTCTTTGTGGGGTTAGGTATGTTTCCATGGTCTTGCGTCAAGAGGAAGATCTCATACAACCCATGGAGGATGACATCAAGTGGTGATCGTCATCAAGTTTGTAGTGTGCAAGTTCAAGTGGGGCAACTCGAAGAGTGGCTCATCCATAATGGAGTATGGGGGAGCAATCAAGCTAGAAGCTTGTCGTCCATTGTGGTGTCAATGGAATTTTGAAGATGTGCCAAAGAGTGGCTCACCCATAGTGGAGTATGGGGGAGCAATCAACTAGTCTTCATCGAGCCAACACAATCAAGAAAGGTGGTCCAACTTGAGGAAGTCAAGATCGTCATCATCTAGCTCAAGTGGACTATGTGCAAGGCAAAGGTTTGCCCTTGATAGGTTTTCTATTTTACCGGTCTCATAGTGGTAGTTGGGAGACCGGGTTGTAGGATCGATTGCCGTACTATCAAGGGGGGCTCTCTAGGGAGTAGCTTGATCGTATCATTAGTCAAGAGCTCATACCATTGCATCCTTGCATCATCTTTCTTGGTTCTTGTTTGGTTCCATTTGTGAGTCTTAGAGCTTATGGTCATCTTGATGACAAGCTTGAGTTCATCGAAAATGGAGTTCGCATGCATCTTCTATGATGTTTTTGGTGTTGGAGGTTTTACCGGTCTTATCCGAGGAAGAGTTCTCACCATTTTATTATGGTCCTTTTCTCATTTGCTTCTTATTGATATTTCTCTCAAGATTGTGTTATCCCTTGTCATTAGCTTTTCAACAAACTTGGTTTCATTGAATTCGGAGCTCGTATGCGAAAATTGTGGTTGTTTTGATATTGCCTGTTTTACACAGAGAGGTTGTACCGCCCCATGGAGAGGTTGTACCGCTTGACCGGTACAACCGGTGTTTGGAGCGGTTGTACCGCTCCAGAATTGGTCCGGAGGTTGTACCGGTCATGTACCGCTCTACCACCGGACTGGTCTCTGTTGTGGTGCAGTTGTTGGGCGGTTGTGGGCCGGTTATACCGCTGATTGCCTGTTATCGGTTGTACCGGTGCTCATAGAGGTTGTACCGCTCCTATGTTATTCTGTACATAACGGGCAGATTCGTGGGGACCTATTTAAGGGGGCCTTCTTCCGAAGTGGTTCCCTATCTCTTGAGCTCGTTTTTGCCCCCATTGTTGACCTTCTTTGAGCTTGCTAACTCTCAATCCCTCCATGGATTCTTGCTAGTTTTTGAGGGAAAAGAGAGAGGAGATCTAGATCTACATTTCCACCAATCACTTTCTCCTCTATGTGAGGGGAACCCCTTGGATCTAGATCTTGGAGTTCTTGGTGCTCTCCTTCTTGTTCTTCCTCTCATTTTCCTCCCTAGCATTAGTTGCTCCGGTGGGATTTGAGAGAGAAGGACTTGGGCACTCCGTGTGCCCTTGCCATTGCATTTGCTGCATCGGTTTGAGTTCTCCACGGTGATACGTGGAAGTGAAGTTTGAGAAGCTTATTACTCTTGGGTGTTTGGGCACCCTGGAGCTTGTTCATCTTGGGTGCCTTGGCGCCCTAGACGGTTGGTGTTGTTCGGAGCTCAATCATTGTGGTGTAAAGCTCCGGGCAAGCGCCGAGGTCTCCAATTAGGTTGTGGAGATCGCCCCGAGCAATTTGACGGGTACCGGTGACCGCCCCCAAGGGTTGCCAAAGTGTACGGGTTCGGTGACCGCCCCCAAGGGTTGCCATTTGTACGGGTTCGGTGACCGCCCTCAAGGATCCCTTAGTGGAATCACGGCATCTTGCATTGTGCGAGGGCATGAGGAGATTACGGTGGCCCTAGTGGCTTCTTGGGGAGCATTGTGCCTCCACGTCGCTCCAAACGGATATTAGCATCCGCAAGGGTGTGAACTTCGGGATACATCATCGTCTCCGCGTGCCTCGGTTATCTCTTACCCGAGCTCTTTACTTATGCACTTTACTTTGTGATAGCCATATTATTTCTTGTCATATATCTTGCTATCACATAGTTGCTTATCTTAATTAGCATAAGTTGTTGGTGCACATAGGTGAGCCTAGTTGTTTTAGGTTTTGTGCTTGACAAATTAACCGCTAGGTTTATTCCGCATTTGTTCAAGCCTAAATCGTAATTATTTTAAAATGCCTATTCACCCCCCCTCTAGGCGACATCCACGATCTTTCAAACTTGGCATGCTATCATGGAAGGGCACCTGACATGCTGTGGTATTTTTCGTGTCCATTTTGAGAGAAGGTTCACTCGAATAATGACAGCCAACAAAGGCATTTTGAAAAAAATAGCTGCCACTTTAATATCTCAAACGTTTGTATAATTCAAACCGTGTGCGTTCGGTTAACCATTCACGTGACGCCATGTGTCTTGGTTTTAATGGCTATAGGAGGTGCCGTGTGGACAGCTGCTTGACTGAACGGGACGCGTGCGAGCGCAGTCCGGTGCGCGGGCTCACCTGGAAGCGTGCAAGTTGTTCAATGCAGGATCTGTGCATCTCTTCAACCCAAACAGTTCAGATTACAATATGCAAATTAAAGCCAGACTTCGGCGCTAAGTCAAGAGACACTGCGATTTGTCAAAATATGCAGCTAAAAATTAATAGTTCTCACCAGGATTAAGCATAGATTTCATTCATACTAGAGATTAAGCAGTCGCTCTCACCGGGAAGTGAGACAGCCTTGGACCCCCCCCCCCATCCTCGCCAACACACAATTCCTGTCTCTCCGCCCGCATCCTCGACACCGCTCTGAGTCCTCAAAGCCGTCAATGTACTAGGATGCTGCCGAAGCGCACCATCGGAGGGAGTGGCGACGCTGGGGCTGCTGAAGCACCGGAGCATGGCGTCAATATGGAGATAGAGGTTTCCGTCCCCGCCGACGAGGTGGAGAACGAGGCTGCCAACAAGCGGAGGCGGGTCAAGAAAGATCTGCAAGCGACTCCAGCAGGCCTAGACTTCATCGACAACCTCCCCGATGATATGTTGATAGTCATCATATCCCTCCTCCCAATCAAATATCGGGCGAGGAAAGCCGCCCTTTCCCGGCGGTGGCGCACCCTATGGATCCGCACCCCTGTTGACCTCCTCGACACCCACAAGCTCTGCCATGGCTATCACCAAATCTTGGATGCGTTCTCCCAGATCCTCGGCAGTCACGATGGCCCAATCAAGCTGCATGTAGGAACTAACACGTTCTCTTCTTTTGCAGTGCATATTAGGCCCGGTGGAAGATGTTTATAATGACAATCACATCGAATGCCTGGATCTGCATCTCTCAAATATTACTTTGAACTCCTACCGAGGGACCCCGTCGGAGATTACAGTCGCCAGGTTCTTTCTTGCCAGAGCAAAGGTGTTGAGGGTACTGAGGTTGAACATGCATTTAATTAGGAAAGATCAATGGTATGATTATCAGAGCCGGCAGGTACTGCGGAATGGAAGTGCCTCCAAAAATGCCAAACTTCGTATTGGAAGAGCATATGGCAAAGCAATTGGAAGTTATTGTGTCAAACCCATACATGACTTGTCAGTGGCTGATCCCTTTTCAGAAATGACGCAACTTGCAATGTTTGAATTTGGGCATTGTAATCTTTGAATTTGAAACTTGCAATATTTATGGTATTTGTTATATTGAACCATTTTTGTTCTCTTGTCTCAACACAAATAGTTCATCTGGGTGAATCGCATGCCGTACATTGCACACACATTGATCTGGTTAACCGTTTCTGTTGTGTTGCCTAATCACAAACAGTTAATCCGAGTGAACTATATGTTGTACATCACACACACCTTGATCTGGCTGGCCATTTCTTTTGTGTTGCCTAATCACAAACAATTCATCCGAGTGAACCATTGCTACCTCTTGAGCACTACGTTGGTTTTCCCTTGAATAGGAAAGGGTGATGCAGCAAAGTAGCGTAAGTATTTCCCTCAATTTTTGAGAACCAAGGTATCAATCCAGTAGGAGGCCACACGCAAGTCCCTCGTACCTACACAAACAAATAAGAACCTCGCAACCAATGCGATAAAGGGGTTGTCAATCCCTTCTCGGTCACCTACGAGAGTGAGATATGATAGATATGATAAGATAATATTTTTGGTATTTTTATAATAAAGATAAAAAGTAAAGATTGCAAAATAAATGGTGCAATGAATAACTTGATAACAAAAGATTAATATGATGAGAATAGACCCGGGGGACATAGGTTTGACTAGTGGCTTCTCTCAAGATAGCATAAGTATTACGGTGGATGAACAAATTACTGTCAAGCAATTGATAGAAAAGCGAATAATTATGAGAATATCTAGGCATGATCATGTATATAGGCATCACGTCCGTGACAAGTAGACCGACTCCTGCCTACATCTACTACTATTACTCCACACATCGACCGCTATCCAGCATGCATATAGAGTATTAAGTTCATAAGAACAAAGTAACGCATTAGGTACGATGATATGATGTAGAGGGATAAACTCAAGCAATATGATATAAACCCCATCTTTTTATCCTCGATGGCAACAATACAATACGTGTCGTTTCCCTTTCCGTCACTAGGATCGAGCACCGCGAGATTGAACTCAAAGCTAAGCACTTCTCCCATTGCAAGAAAGATCAATCTAGTAGGCCAAACCAAACTGATAATTCAAAGAGACTTGCAAAGATAACCAATCATGCATAAAAGAATTCAGAGAAGATTCAAATATTGTTCAAAGATAGACTTGATCATAAACCCACAATTCGTCGGATCTCGACAAACACACCGCAAAAAGAGTTACATCAAATAGATCTCCAAGAAGATCGAGGAGAACATTTGAGATACAAAGAGAGAGAAGAATCCATCTAGCTACTAGCTATGGACCCGGAGGTCTGAAGTCAACTACTCACACATCATCAGAGAGGCCATGGAGTTGATGTAGAGGCACTCCGTGATCGATGCCCCCACCAGCGGAGCTCCGGAAAAGGCCCCAAGATGGGATCTCTTGGGTCCAGAAGGTTGTGGCGATGGAAATAGGGTATCGTGGTGCTCCTGGATGTTTTGGGGGTATATGAATATATATAGGAGGAAGAAGTAGGTTGGTGGAGCAACGAGGGGCCCACGAGGGGGGAGGGCGCGCCCAGGGGGGTAGGCACGCCCCCCTGCCTCGTGGCTGCCTCGTTGATTGCTTGATGTCCACTCCAAGTCCTCTGGATCACGTTTGTTCCAAAAATCACGCTCCCGAAGGTTTCATTCCGTTTGGACTCCGTCCGCAAGCGACTCTAGCAGGCCTAGACTTCATCGACAACCTCCCCGATGATATGTTGATAGTCATCATATCCCTCCTCCCAATCAAATATCGGGCGAGGAAAGCCACCCTTTCCCGGCGGTGGCGCACCCTATGGATCCGCACCCCTGTCGACCTCCTCGACGCCCACAAGCTCTGCCATGGCTATCACCAAAGCTTGGATGCGTTCTCCCAGATCATCGGCAGTCATGATGGCCCAATCAAGCTGCATGTAGGAACTAACACGTTCTCTTCTTTTGAAGTGCATATTAGGCCCGGTGGAAGATGTTTATAATGACAATCACATCGAATGCCTGGATCTGCATCTCTCAAATATTACTTTGAACTCCTACCGAGGGACCCCGTCGGAGATTACAGTCGCCAGGTTCTTTCTTGCCAAAGCAAAGGTGTTGAGGGTACTGAGGTTGAACATGCATTTAATTAGGAAAGATCAATGGTATGATTATCAGAGCCGGCAGGTACTGTGGAATGGAAGTGCCTCCAAAAATGCCAAACTTCGTATTGGAAGAGCATATGGCAAAGCAATTGGAAGTTATTGTGTCAAACCCATACATGACTTGTCAGTGGCTGATCCCTTTTGAGAAATGACGCAACTTGCAATGTTTGAATTTGGGCGTTGTAATCTTTGAATTTGAACCTTGCAATATTTATGGTATTAGTTATATTGAACCATTTCTGTTCTCTTGTCTCAACGCAAATAGTTCATCTGGGTGAATCGCATGTCGTACATTGCACACACCTTGATCTGGTTAACCGTTTCTGTTGTGTTGCCTAATCACAAACAGTTAATCCGAGTGAACTATATGTTGTACATCACACACACCTTGATCTGGCTGACCGTTTCTTTTGTGTTGCCTAATCGCAAACAATTCATCCGAGTGAACCATTGCTACCTCTTGAGCACTGCGTTGGTTTTCCCTTGAATAGGAAAGGGTGATGCAGCAAAGTAGCGTAAGTATTTCCCTCAATTTTTGAGAACCAAGGTATCAATCCAGTAGGAGGCCACACGCAAGTCCCTCGTACCTACACAAACAAATAAGAACCTCGCAACCAATGCGATAAAGGGGTTGTCAATCCCTTCTCGGTCACCTACGAGAGTGAGATATGATAGATATGATAAGATAATATTTTTGGTATTTTTATAATAAAGATAAAAGGTAAAGATTGCAAAATAAATGGTGCAAGGAATAACTTGATAATAGAAGATTAATATGATGAGAATAGACCCGGGGGACATAGGTTTCACTAGTGGCTTCTCTCAAGATAGCATAAGTATTACGGTGGATGAACAAATTACTGTCAAGCAATTGATAGAAAAGCGAATAATTATGAGAATATCTAGGCATGATCATGTATATAGGCATCACGTCTGTGACAAGTAGACCGACTCCTGCCTACATCTACTACTATTACTCCACACATCGACCGCTATCCAGCATGCATCTAGAGTATTAAGTTCATAAGAACAAAGTAACACATTAGGTAAGATGACATGATGTAGAGGGATAAACTCAAGCAATATGATATAAACCCCATCTTTTTATCCTCGATGGCAACAATACAATACGTGTCATTTCCCTTTCTGTCACTAAGATCGAGTACCGCGATATTGAACTCAAAGCTAAGCACTTCTCCCATTGTAAGAAAGATCAATCTAGTAGGCCAAACCAAACTGATAATTCAAAGAGACTTGCAAAGATAACCAATCATGCATAAAAGAATTCAGAGAATATTCAAATATTGTTCAAAGATAGACTTGATCATAAACCCACAATTCATCAGATCTCGACAAACACACCGCAAAAAGAGTTACATCAAATAGATCTCCAAGAAGATCGAGGAGAACATTGTATTGAGATCCAAAGAGAGAGAAGAAGCCATCTAGCTACTAGCTATGGACCCGAAGGTCTGAAGTCAACTACTCACACATCAACGGAGAGGCCATGGAGTTGATGTAGAGGCCCTCCGTGATCGATGCCCCCACCAGCGGAGCTCCGGAAAAGGCCCCAAGATGGGATCTCTTGGGTCCAGAAGGTTGCGGCGGTGGAAATAGGGTATCGTGGTGCTCCTGGATGTTTTTGGGGTATATGAATATATATAGGAGGAAGAAGTAGGTCGGTGGAGCAATGAGGGGCCCACGAGGGGGGAGGGCGCGCCCCCCTGCCTCGTGGCTGCCTCGTTGATTGCTTGATGTCCAGTCCAAGTCCTCTGGATCACGTTTGTTCCAAAAATCACGCTCCCGAAGGTTTCATTCCGTTTGGACTCCGTTTGATATTCCTTTTCTACGAAACACTGAAATAGGCAAAAAAACAGCAATTTGCACTGGGCCTTGGGTTAATAGGTTAGTCCCAAAAATAATGTAAAAGTGTAAAATAAAGCCCAGTAACATCCAAAACAAAATATATAATAGCATGGAGCAATCAAAAATTATAGATACGTTGGAGACGTATCAAGCATCCCCAAGCTTAATACCTGCTCATCCTCGAGTAGGTAAATGATAAAAACAGAATTTTTGATGTCGAATGCTTTCTAGTATATTCTTCAATGTCATTTTTTTATTGTGGCATGATATTCAGATCCGAAAGATTCAAGATAAAAGTCTAATACTGACATAAAATAATAATACTTCAAGCATACTAACTAAGCAATTATGTCTTCTCAAAATAACATGGCAAAAGAAAGTTCATCCCTACAAAACCATATAGTTTGGTCATGCTCCATTTTCATCACAGAAGAATGCTCTCATCATGCACAGCCCCGATGACAAGCCAAGCAATTGTTTCACACTTTAGTAATCTCAAACTTTTTTCAACTTTCACGCAATACATGAGCGTGAGCCATGGATATAACACTATGGGTGGAACAGAATATGATGATGGGGGTTATGTGGAGAAGACAAAAAAGGAGAAAGTCTCACATCGACGCAGCTAATCAATGGGCTAGGGAGATTGATGTCAATGCAAGGAGTAGGGATTGCCATGCAACGGATGCACTAGAGCTATAAATATATGAAAGCTCAACAAAAGAAACTAAGTGGATGTGCATCCAACTTGCTTGCTCACGAAGACCTAGGGCATTTGAGGAAGCCCATTGTTGGAATACACAAGCCAAGTTCTATAATGAAAAATTCCCACTAGTACATGAAAGTGACAAAACAAGAGACTCTCTATCATAAAGATCATGGTGCTACTTTGAAGCACAAGTGTGGAAAAAAAGGATAGTAGCATTGCCCCTTTTTATTTTCTCTTTTTTTGGCCTTTCTTTTTTTATTTGGCCTTTCTCTTTTTTTATTCGGACAATGTTCTATTAGTGATGATCATCACACTTCTATTTATTTACAACTCAATGATTACAACTCGATATTAGAACAAAGTATGACTCTATATGAATGCCTCCGGTGGTGTACCAGGATGGGCAATGAATCAAGAGTGACATGTATGAAAAATTATGAACGGTGGCTTTGCCACAAATATGATGTCAACTACATGATCATGCAAGGCAATATGACAATGATGATGTGTGCCATGATGAATGGAATGGTGGAAAGTTGCATGGCAATATATCTCGGAATGGCTATGGAAATGCCACAATAGGTAGGTATGGTGGCTGTTTTGAGGAAGATATAAGGGGGCTTATGTGTGATAGAGCGTATCATATCACGGGGTTTGGATGCACCGGCAAAGTTTGCACCAACTCTCAAGGTGAGAAAGGGCAATGCAC
This sequence comes from Triticum urartu, assembly GCF_056163025.1. Taxonomy (NCBI): domain Eukaryota; kingdom Viridiplantae; phylum Streptophyta; class Magnoliopsida; order Poales; family Poaceae; genus Triticum; species Triticum urartu. Next base: position 520,053,393 of record NC_141875.1, on the reverse strand, counting down.
GGTACCGAAGAGAGTAGCAATGATGGAAGGGTGAGAGTGCGTATAATCCATGGAATCAACATTAGTCATAAAGAACTCACATACTTATTGTAGAAATCTACAAGTCATCAAAAACCAAGCATTACGCGCATGCTCCTAGGGGGATAGATTGGTAGGAAAATACCATCGCTCGTCCCCGACCGCCACTCATAAGGAAGACAATCAAATAACACCTCTTGTTTCAAATTTGTCACACAGCGGTCACCATACGTGCATGCTACGGGACTTGCAAACTTCAACACAAGTATTTCTCAAATTCACGACTACTCAAATAGCATACTCTAATATCACCACCTTTATATCTCAAAAAAATTATCAAGTATCAAACTTCTCCTAGTACTCAATGCACTTTTTATGAGAGTTTTTATTATACCAATCTTGGATGCCTATTATATTAGGACAAGATTCATAACGAAAGCAAATTACCATGTTGTTCTAAAGTACTCTCAAAATAATATAAGTGAATCATGAGAGATCAATTATTTCTATAAAATAAAACCACCACTGTGCTCTAAAAAGATATAAGTGAAGCACTAGAGCAAAACTATCTAGCTCAAAAGATATAAGTGAAGCACATAGAGTATTCTAATAAATTCCAATTCATGTGTGTCTCTCCCAAAGGGTGTGTACAGCAAGGATGATTGTGGTAAACTAAAAGGCAAAGACTCAAATCATACAAGACGCTCCAAGCAAAACACATATCATGTGGTGAATAAAAATATAGCTCCAAGTAAAGTTACCGATGGACGAAGACAAAAGAGGGGGTGCCTTCCGGCGCACCCCCAAGCTTAGGCTTTTGGTTGTCCTTGGATTTTCCCTTGGGGTGCCTTTGGCATCCCCAAGCTTAGGCTCTTGCCACTCCTTGTTCCATAATCCATCAAATCCTTACCCAAAACTTGAAAACTTCACAACACAAAAACTCAAATAGAAAATCTCATGAGCTCCGTTAGTAAAAGAAAACAAACCACCACTTAAGGTACTGTAATTAACTCATTATTTATTTATATTTGTGTTAAACCTACTGTATTCCAACTTCTCTATGGTTCATACCCTCTGATACTACTCATAGATTCATCAAAATAAGCAACAACACGCGAAAAATAGGATCTGTTAAAAACCATACAGTCTGTAGTAATTTGTAGGTTTCGACTACTTCTGGAACCCCAAAGATTCTAAAATAAATTTCTGGACGTGAAGAATTTATCTATTAATAATCTTCAAAAAGAATTAGCTAAATAGCATTCTGCAATAAAAAATGGCAGCAAATCTCGTGAGCGCTAAAGTTTCTGTTTTTTACAGCAAGATCGCAAAGACTTTCCCCAAGTCTTCCCAAAGGTTCTACTTGGCACAAACACTAATTAAAAGCATAAAACCACTTCTACACAGAGGCTAGATGAATTATTTATTACCAAACAGAATCAAAAAGCAACTAACAAAAGTAAAATTTGGTTGCCTCCCAACAAGCGCTATCGTTTAACGCCCCTAGCTAGGCATAAAAGCAAGGATAGATCTAGGTATTGCCATCTTTGGCACACAATCCATAAGTGGCTCTCATAATAGATTCATAAGGTAATTTAATTTTCTTACTAGGAAAGTGTTCCATGCCTTTCCTTAACGGAAATTGGAATCTAATATTCCCTTCTTTCATATCAATAATTGCACCAATCGTTCTAAGGAAAGGTCTACCAAGAATAATAGGACACGAAGGATTGCAATCTATATCAAGGACAATGAAATATAAGGGCACATAATTCCTATTTGCAAAAATAAGAACATCATTAATTCTTCCCATAGGTTTCTTAATGGTGGAATCCGCAAGATGCAAGTTTAAAGAACAATCATCAAATTCACAGAAACCTAGCAAATCACATAAGGTTTTAGGAATCATGGAAACACTAGCACCCAAATCACACAGAGCAAAGCATTCATGATCTTTAATATTAATTTTAATAGTAGGTTCCCACTCATCATAAAGTTTTCTAGGGATAGGAACTTCCAATTCAACTTTTTCTTCATAAGATTGCATTAAAGCATCAACGATATGTTTAGTAAAAGCCTTATTTTGACTATAAGCATGCAGAGAATTTAGCACGGATTGCAACAAGGAAATACAATATATTAAAGAGCAATTATCATAATTAAATTCCTTGAAATCCAAGATAGTGGGTTCATTGCTATCTAAAGTTTTGACCTCTCCAATCCCACTTTTATTGATTTTTGCATCAAGATCTAAAAACTCCGAATCATTGGGACGCCTTCTAACTAAAGTTGAGTCATCTCCAGTCCCATCATTATCAAGATTCATACTGCAAAACAAAGATTTAATAGGAGACACATCAATAACTTTTAGATCTTCATCATTATTATCATGGAAAGTAGAAGAACACGCTTTCACAAAGCAATCTTTCTTAGCACGCATCCTAACGGTTCTTTCTTTGCACTCATCAATGGAAATTCTCATGGCTTTGAGAGACTCATTGATATCATGCTTAGGTGGGATGGATCTAAGTTTCAAAGAATCAACATCAAGAGAAATTCTATCCACGTTCCTAGCCAACTCATCAATCTTAGACAATTTTTCTTCAATCAAAGCATTGAAACTCTTTTGCAAACTAATAAATTCTTTAATATTAGATTCAAAATTAGAGGGCATCTTATTATAATTTCCATAAGAATTGTTGTAGGAATTACCATAATTATTAGAGGAATTACTAGGAAATGGCCTAGGATTAAAATTACCTCTATATGCGTTATTACCAAAATTGTTCCTACCAACAAAATTCACATCCATAGATTCATTATTATTCTCAATCAAAGTAGACAAAGGCATATCATTAGGATCAGAAGAAACACTCTTATTAGCAAACAATTTCATAAGTTCATCCATCTGTCCACTCAAAACATTAATTTCTTCTATTGCATGCACCTTTTTACTAGCAGGTCTTTCAGTGTGCCATTCAGAATAATTAACCATAATATTATCTAGGAGTTTAGTAGCTTCTCCTAAAGTGATTTCCATAAAACTGCCTCCCGCGGCCGAGTCTAAAAGATTTCTAGAAGAAAAATTCAATCCGGCATAAAAATTATGTATAATCATCCAAAGATTCAAACCATGAGTAGGGAAATTACGGAGCATTAATTTCATCCTTTCCCAAGATTGTGCAACATGCTCATGATCTAGTTGTTTAAAGTTCATAATATCGTTCCTAAGAGAGGTGATCTTAACAGGAGGAAAATACTTAGAGATAAAAGCATCTTTGCACTTATTCCATGAATCAATACTATTTTTAGGCAAATATGGAAACCAAGATTTAGCACGATCTCTAAGCGAAAACGGAAGTAGCTTCAGTTTAACAATATCATTGTCCACATATTTCTTCTTTTGCATATCACATAAATCAACAAAGTTATTTAGATGGGTAGCAGCATCTTCACTAGGAAGGCCGGTGAATTGATATTTCATGACAAGATTCAGCAAAGCAGCATTAATTTCACAAGATTCAGCATCGGTAAGAGGAGCAATCGGAGTGCTAATAAAATCATTGTTGTTGGTATTGGCAAAGTCACACAATTTAGTATTATCTTGAGCCATCATGACAAGCAAGCGATCCAACACACAAGCAAACAAGAAGCAAGCAAAAAGAGACGAACTAGAAAAGAGAAGGGAAACGGAAAAAGAGGGTGAATAAAACGGCAAGGGTGAAGTGGGGGAGAGGAAAACTAGAGGCAAATGGAAAATAATGTAATGCGAGGGATAAGAGTTTGTGATGGGTACTTGGTATGTCTTGACTTGTGCGTAGACTCCCTCGCAACAGCGCCAGAAATCCTTCTTGCTACCTCTTGAGCACTGCGTTGATTTTCCCTTGAAGAGGAAAGGGTGATGCAGCAAAGTAGCGTAAGTATTTCCCTCGGTTTTTGAGAACCAAGGTATCAATCCAGTAGGATGCCACACGCAAGTCCCTCGTACCTACACAAACAAATAAGAACCTCGCAACCAACGCGATAAAGGGGTTGTCAATCCCTTCTCGGTCACTTACGAGAGTGAGATCTAATAGATATGATAAGATAATATTTTTTCTATTTTTATAATAAAGAAAAAAAGTAAAGATTGTAAAATAAACGGTGCAAGGAATAACTTGATAACGGAAGATTAATATGATGAGAATAGACCTGGGGGCCATAGGTTTCACTAGTTGCTTATCTCAAGATAGCATAAGTATTACGGTGGAAGAACAAATTACTGTCAAGCAATTGATAGAAAAGCAAATAATTATGAGAATATCTAGGCATGATCATGTATATAGGCATCACATCTGTGACAAGTAGACCGACTCCTGCTTGCATCTACTACTATTACTCCACACATCGACCGCTATCCAGCATGCATCTAGAGTATTAAGTTCATAAGAACAGAGTAACGCATTAGGTAAGATGACATGATGTAGAGGGATAAACTCAAGCAATATGATATAAACCCCATATTTTTATCCTCGATGGCAACAATACAATACGTGTCGTTTCCCTTTCAGTCACTCGGATCGAGCACCGCAAGATTGAACCCAAAGCTAAGCACTTCTGTCATTGCAAGAAAGATCAATCTAGTAGGCCAAACCAAACTGATAATTCGAAGAGACTTGCAAAGATAACCAATCATGCATAAAAGAATTCATAGAAGATTCAAATATTGTTCATAGATAGACTTGATCATAAACCCACAATTCATCGGATCTCGACAAACACACAGCAAAAAGAGTTACATCAAATAGATCTCTAAGAAGATCGAGGAGAACATTGTATTGAGATCCAAAGAGAGAGAAGAAGCCATCTAGATACTAGCTATGGACCCGAAGGTCTGAAGTGAACTACTCACACATCACCAGAGAGGCCATGGAGTTGATGTAGAGGCCCTCCGTGATCGATGCCCCCTCCGGCGGAGCTCCGGAAAAGGCCCCAAGATGGGATCTCTTGGGTACAGAAGGTTGCGGCGGTGGAAATAGGGTTTCATGGTGCTGCTGGATGTTTTTCGGGTATATGAATATATATAGGAGGAAGAAGTAGGTCGGTGGAGCAACGAGGGGCCCACGAGGGGGGAGGGCGCGCCCAGGGGTGTAGGCGCGCCCCCTGCCTCGTGGCCGCCTCGTTGATTGCTTGACGTCCACTCCAAGTCCTCTGGATCACGTTTGTTCCAAAAATCACGCGCCCGAAGGTTTCATTCTGTTTAGACTCCGTTTGATATTCCTTTTCTGCGAAACACTGAAATAGGCAAAAAAACAGCAATTTGCACTGGGCCTTGGGTTAATAGGTTAGTCCCAAAAATAATATAAAAGTGTAAAATAAAGCCCATTAACATCCAAAACAGAATATATAATAGCATGGAACAATCAAAAATTATAGATACGTTGCAGACGTATCAACCATATGTTGTACATCGCACACACCTTCATCTGGCTACCCGTTTCTTTTGTTCCTCCTCATCGAAAATGGTTAATTGAACTGAATTGTATGCCCTGAATCGCACACGCAACTAAAATCTGAACCGTGTTTGATGCATTCATCATCGCAAACGTTTTGCACCTTTTTTGATGGGTTTTTTACACCACTGTTTGCGATTATTGCATCGCACATAGTTTCGTCGAAGGGTCTCTGATCGTAGTGTCGCGTGCAGCATTCTGCAGTAGTGAATTCTTATCAGCAAGGGGTGGCTTCCCATCCGCTAGCCTAGTCGAATAGAACGCAGAAGTTAAGCGTGCTCGGGCTGGAGTAGTCCAAGGATGGGTGACCCGGTGGGAAGTTGCATATCTCAAGCTTCATTTAAATGCCATGACACGGTCATTATAGAGATAGAATATATCTCTATAGTGACCTATCATGGAAATTATATAAACCTTGGGATCCTTGTTTTGCTTATTTGTAGACTATGTTTTTATGGGTTATTTTTAGCTCTGAAAAAATAAAGAATGATTGACTTTACCTGTCATGGAGATTATATAAACCTACTATGTTTTTATGGGTTATTTTTTGCTCTAAAAATTAAAGAATGATTGACTTGACCTGTCATGGCGATTATATAAACCTTTTTCAGGTTGCATGCAGGGTATAGGGGGCAGGGTGTTCTTCTCGAGCATGTCTCCCTTGTGCGGCTTATAGACGCGGCACATATCTGTGGACTCCCCGAGGTATATGTACTATCCTTGACCGACAATTAGGGGGGGCCACACAATCAATCCGTTGGCCCAACAACGAGAAGGGTTTGACCATGATGGTTTCCTATTGATACTAGTAAGGTACATGTGCATTGCACGCATGAGATTTGGTAACCAAATTATGAATAAATACCACACTATAGCATGTAAGCTTTGAGTCATATATGCATGATGTAGATATTCTTTTAATTCTTATAGTTCATATCTCATCCAAAATCAATTAGTTTTATAAAAAAATCTATTTTAAGAATCATGGAATTGTGCACTGTAAAGCATAAAGTAAAAACAAAAAGTGACAATTCATTTAGAAAAAAAGTTTGGGAAATTAAGATATGGAAGATTCTAGAGAACAAAGGAGAAGTGCTTGTGTTTTGAGGTTTGTGCATTATGCTTAAGTTCAACCATGGAGTCTTCTAGATTGTACATGTGGCAGAATCTGGTGGAATGTAGATGATATCCAACAGCCAGTAGTGCTCGGATTTGGCATCTCTGTACCATCGGATTGGCTTCATCCAATGACCAACTTTCAAAGTTATTCGCACACTATATAGGGGCATAGATATAGATGTGTCCCATGCTAGACCAAATAAAGTCTGAGCGCATGCGTGGGACGACCCCCCCCCCCTGCCGCCGCCACATCGAAGTTGGGAAACCGACATTGTGCGTATTGAACCAGGCTTGGAGTCGGGTACGGTGTTCGGTTTGTAATGTAGTTGGTGGCCCATCGAAGTTGTGCATTCGGTATTTAAACACATCACACACCACCGTACCCATACATATTTTTGGCCCGCATGCAGTGTATACGAGGTCTTCTGATCGACCATGTCTCCCTTGTGCGGTTTTTTGTGATGACACGCATATCTATGGGCTCCCCGAGTGTATATATATCATCCCTTTGACTGATAATGAGGGGTATGTGTTGGCCATGAATGGATTCCTCCTAGTTCGTGTTAGGGCCGGTCATCATCACATGTTGCTCAACCAAAGCTCGAGCTCATGCGTTGTCAGGATTCCCTCCCACATGCTTGGATTGCTGGGTTCGGCCTACATCATACCCTGCGTATCTTGTCCTTAACTACCTTGCCTTCATGGTTGTTGTCTGTATCGAGAGGTAGGCACCACATCTAAATTGTACATTATCCTATATTGAAAACACACATCACTGCTTCCCAACGTACATCATTTTGGGCCGCATGCAAGAGGTGTTGGTTTTGTGGTCCCTCTCGTGCGATTTTTATGATGGTTCAATCTATTGGCCCAAGCGGTTTATCGACAACAACAGTTATCGTTTAACCAAACAATAGATTCGTTGGTCCGTCTTATGGTAGGTCATGGCGACATGCATGTATGACCAAAGTATCGATCATTACGTGCATCCGCCCCGCTGACATGAAGTGGGAGGTGGTGCGCCAAGCATCCTAGCTAGGTACGACATTATGTCATGATATATATATATCCAAGGGTGCTTTAGGGTTTGCGAGGCAGGTGCCACCAAAGTTATGCATTGTGTATTTAAAGTTTTAAACATCCCCAATAATCCTACATATATTTTGCCACTTCCAGGTGGTTCTTGACTTCTAGCCCCTCTCATCGATCTTCGACGACGCGCCCAACCGTGGGCCCGCATGGTCAAAGTTGTGCATTTGAATTTTGAACATCACAAACCACCCTTTTCACTCATATATATTTGGGCCACATGCTGGTGTGGCTGTCTTCTAACCCTCTCTAACGTTTTTTTGCTGCAAAGACTCTGATGACGCTCAACGGACACAGGTATAATATCTTAACCGTGTGTGATACAAGTGCATTGTGAATCACCACGCCTACGCAAGCGCGAGCAAAGGTGGAGGTACTGGCTCAACCGTGTGCGATGCAAGTGCGCTGTAAAATCACCACGGCCGTGCAAGCGCGAGCAAAGGGTGGAGGTACTGGCTTAACCGTGTGCCATGCAAGTGCGCTATAAAATCACCACCTGTGCAAACTAAAGGCGGGTAAGTTTATTTGGAAATTAGGATGAATCGTGTGCGATAGACCCGCTAGCTAGAAATGTAAAAACAAACTACCCGCCTTGAGCATTGCAAAAATCGACGGTTCCGCCACTTTTCCTTATTATCATATATGCATATTGTTATTGGACCATGTACGATCTTGGGCACTCCCGCCCCGCATCAATTCCTTTACCCAAATTTTAGTAGCCGTTGTACTTCAACTGTCACCCACACTCCTCTAGCACCGACCTTATAGTAAAATTGCAGTAGCCGAGGCATTTGAACCGTCTCCCTCCCTCATCCACCACCATCTCCACCCACCATTACTAAAAAAATTAGTAGCCGCGGCGTATCCCCAAACACCCCCCCCCCCTCAACAGTCCCCCACCCGCCCCACTCCCCCCTTGAACCCTAGCTCGCAGCCGCCGGCGCCGCCGGCAACCCCTGCCGGTCTGTCCGTTCCTCCTAGCTTAGATAATAAAGTTCAGGTTACCATGCGATTCCCATACCGTCGCCCCACTCCCCTGAGTTTTAAGATGAGGCCTGCGGTGTCCCTCCCCGCCAGATCCACATCCCCTGCTCCAGAATGTCACAGCCTAAGCTCGACCACGTATCCCAGGGAGCCCGACGAGCATTCGGCCAAGAAGAGGTTTATCATGGCCTCTCCGACGAGCATTGGCAAGGTAGCCGCCGTTCGCCCCAACCAGTCGATCCTAGAGCAACACGTCGGCGTGGAAGACGGCGAAGACGTTGACTACGTTGCCATGCCAAAGGCTTCGTGTCAGCGGGCTAGCGTATTACTGTATCTTGGGAAAGCTGGCTACGACATCAAGCTCGTCCACAGTGATGGCTTCACGCGGGCCATGTCACAGGTTAAGTGGTCCATCCCCAACCCCTCTGGTTCAACCATTGTTGATATCTTCGACGGCCCTGCCGCTGATCTCCTCCGCCAAGCGGTCAAGGATTTGCGATCTTTATACGCCATCGAGCCAATTTGTCATTTCTGAAGGACACGTTCTACGGTGGCGGCTTGGGATCCTCAATTGCCAAGTCAGATATTATCGACCACAACCATGAGGAGGGCACCCATGAAGGTTCTTCCAAGGTGAAACAGCCCATCTATGACATCAGATAGCGCACCATGGGTTTGTGCTCTTCCAACTGGAAGGATCCCGTTCATGAAATGTTAGGCAACATTCTATCAGCAAATCTTACCTTTTCTAGCTTGCCAACCCGTACCCTTTATTGTAGTAGCATTTGTCGTGCGGTGATTTAACTGTGCTGTGTTTAATTATTTCAGTTATGCAAAAATGTATTGTTCAATAGGGCTATGTGATGTTTAAGTATGAATTGTCCACTCTAGTTTCACGAATGGCTATATTTGGTTGTTTATAGTGAGTATATGCCTTGTTTATCTGTATTTGGTTGTTAGGTTGGTTGGAGTGAGCATTTTTCTAGTTATCGAGCAGATGCCTTGTTTATATGTATTTGGTTCTTAGTTTGGTTGCACTAAGCAATTGTCCAGTTATCAAGCAGATGCCTTGTTTATCTGTATTTGGTTGTTAGGTTGCTTTTTTAGCATTTATCTAGTTATCAAGCAGATGCCTTGTTTATCTGTATCTGCTTGTTAGGTTGGTTGTAGTGAGCATTTGTCCAGTTTTCAAGCATATGCCATGTTTATCTGTATTTGCTTGTTAGGTTGGTTGAAGTGAGACTCTGTCAAGTTTTCAATGGCTATATTTGGTTGTTATACTGGTCATTTATGCCTTGTTTATTTCAGTCATTCACAATGTGTTGTTCATTGTGTGCAAGTCGGAACTGTGCCGCTCGACTACATCAATACCAGTTTGAACGGCTATATTTGGTTCCAATTATTCCTGGTGTAGTTAACACATGCCCTTTATTTCAATTTTACACATTTATCCAGTGTCATGTTTAAGCATTACCTACGTTCTATTCATTTTAAACAATACCAGTTTGAATTGCAATATTTGATGGTTGTTAAGCCTGCTGTCGGTAACATTGCCTTCCATTTTATATCTGCTTTAACATCATGCTGAAACCAACACATTCAAGCCTTCATTTGGAGATGATGTTGTTTACCTTTGCTATATTTGTTTGATTTTAAGGTTGTTGTACTTATCATGCCTTTCTACTACTTATGCAAGACAACAACGGGAGTGGCCACCATTTTCCGCCATGGTTAGCTTCATCCCTCGGCTTGTACTCCCCCCATCGTTCCATAATGTAGTGCATATAGATCCAGGACTGGACACTTGTTAGCTTCTAATATTGACCTGTTGCTTGTAGGTACATATGCCCTTGGTAAGGATCCACGCATCGACCCTTTTGCGTATGGGGCAATGAGATATTCATGAACAAGCACCAAGTGAGGAAACTGATAAGGATTATTAGCAAAAAGATACGAATGGTGGAAAGCAAATTATTTGTTTATGCTCTATCCAACACAACAGTGAGCTATAGGATGGTAACTACAAACTCTGCATCCTTCTCTTTTTACTGCCCATAAATGAGTTGTTAGACAACAATGTCTGAATCTTTTTCGTTCGAAGTGGTTCCTGAAAGTGCTAGTGATCGACTAGAGGGGGGTGAATAGGCGATTTTTATGAAAGTCTTCAGAACATGTGAGTTTCGAAGACAAACGATAGAAATAAACCTATTATCATGCAGTGGAAGGTAGAATACACTAGGCAAACCATAGTCATGTATTCAATGAAGTGAAAGTACAATGACAAATAGCAGCTAGGCAGTAAGGATCAGGTAGGAAGATGTTAAGAAGCCAATCAGTACATGTAATCACTTAGTGAAGTCAAATGGTGATGCTATCGTACAATGACTTCACAAGAACCAATAGTAAGTAAGGGAAGGGAAGGATGAAACCAGTGACTCGTTGAAGACAATGATTTGTTGGACTAGTTCAAGTTGCTGTGACAACTGTACGTCTGGTTAGGGAGGCTGAGATTCAACTCAGAAGACCTCGTCTTCACCTTATTCCCCTTGAGCTAAGGACACCCAGTCCTCACCCAATTACTCTGGTAAGTCTTCAAGGTAGACTTCCAAACCTTCACAGACTTCGTTCACCGGCGATCCACAATGACTCTTGGATGCTCAGAACGCGACGCCTAACCGGCTGGAGGATTCATAGTCCTCAAGTGTAATAAGTCTTCAGATCACACAGACAAGAAGACTTAAGTGATGCCTAACACTCTTTGGCTCTGGGTGGTTAGGGCTTTATCCTCTCAAGGAATTCTCTCTCAAAGGCTTCGAGGTGGGTTGCTCTCAAACGACAAAAGCCGTACTTTAACTCTGAGTAGCCAACCGTTTATGGTTGTAGGGGGTGGGCTATTTATAGCCACTAGGCAACCCGACCTGATTTGTCCGAAATGACCCCGGGTCACTAAGGAACTGACATGTGTTCCAACGATCATATTTCAAACACACGCGGCAGCTTTACTTGGGCTACAAGCAAAGCTGACTTGTCCAACTCTGAACAAGATTCGCTCTCATAGTCTTCACTCGAAGACATAGGATTTTGGTTAAGCATCACTATAGTCATTTTGAATGGTTTTCTTGGACCCCACTTAACAGTACGGTGGTTCCTATGACTCAACAAAGAAGAAAAAGAACTACGAAAGATCTAAGTCTTCGCGCTCCATAGTCTTCATGCGATGTCTTCTCTTGTCATAGTCTTCAAGGTGAATGTCTTCACTTACCACCTTTGACTTCAATGTCATCATACATTTTTAGGGGTCATCTCTGGTAGGAAAACCGAATCAATGGGGGACTTCTACCTATGTTATCCTGCAATTCTCACTAACACATTAGTCCCTCAACTAGGTTTGTCGTCAATACTCCAAAACCAACTAGGGGTGGCACTAGATGCACTTACAATCTCCCCCTTTTTGATGATTGATGACAAACTAGTTGAAGTTTTCAACGGGGAATATAATATGTGAAATTGTAAAGGATAAGGAATTGTCTTCATAAGTTGCAAAGGCTCCCCCTGAAGATGTGCATATAAGTAATTTGCTTTTGGAATGCAAATGCACATGGCAGGTTGTACTTGTGGAGATCCTCTTCAACTTATGATGACAATTCATCATGCATGAAGGGTATGTGAAGATAATGACATGCATAATGAAAAATGGACGTCTGCAAAATGATCTAAGTGCGGAATTTATCGTCGGACATGCGGGATTTATCATCGCATCACAAAATAGCAAATAAGTAGCAGACGACCATCGAGTTTAAGTGTTACAACTCAAAGAACCAAATGTATCAAAGCGAGAGTTGTAAACACTAGGCAAAACATAAAGTAACCGCCCATATGGACCCGCTTGAAGACTATCAAACTCATATGCTTCTCCCCCTTTTGTCAGTGAGGACCAAAAAGGTTTGAAGACATAGAGCAGCTACTCATTCCCATGAAGAGTAGGTGAAGCAGCAGGGTCGTCGGTGGTGTTCGGCAGTGTAGAAGAACTTGGGGCAGTGTCGAGGCGTGCAGAAGTAGGGGGCGGTGAAGTGGCGTCATCTTCGTCCTCGATCACTCTAGCATTCATAGTTGCCGCAGAGGAAGAGAACTCAGAGTCTTCAAGAGATGGAGTTCATCGTAGCACAGTCCTTTGGGGAGGTTTGGAGTCAAACTTGAAACGTCCAGAGAAGCCATCCTCTTGAAGATCATCCTCAGAACACATAAGCGTCAGCCCTTTCCATGTACGCCGATAGGTTTCATGGGCAACGAAGGCATTCTTGGTGGCAAGATTGCGAATGCGGTTGACATCCACCAAGAGGCTGTGCATTTGGCGCTTCAGCCAGTCATGATGCCTATCATGTTTCTGATGAAGAGCAACCAGAAGCTCTCGGTTATTGAGAACACGAGATCGCTTCTTGGGTCGATGGGCAATAGTGCTTTCAGTGGCTTCAGTAAGGGCATGATGAGGTGCACGTGTAGTACCAGCCAGAGGATAAACACGAGTGACTGCTTCAACTCCTTCAATGTTCTGAGTGAAACTTTGATGCTCCGCATTCTGAAGACTAAGAGGTTCTTTGGCAGGCTCTGGATAAATGGCTTCAACGGACATATCCACATCAGGCAGAAAGATCCGATGATTGCGAGCAGATGGCTGATATGAGATAGCTGAGTGGAGTTTAATCAGCCGCATTATCCATGGAGCGTAGAACTTCAAGCCAAAAAGATCATATCCTGATGCAGCAAGTTGGCGAATGAAGAAGTCTTGTGCATTGAAGCATTTTCCATAGAGAATATAGAAGACCAAAGTCTTCATTGCACCTTCCAATTTTGCATGTGGAGAATGTCCTTTGATGGGCCAAAGAGTTCGCCATAGAATGTGATAGATAGTCCTTGGCAGATACTCCAGGTCTTCAACAAAGAACTCCTTAGGATATGCAGCATCTTGTGGCAAAGGCTTCATCATACTGAGCATCTGACTCATGTTCGGTTCAGGCTTGTGAAAGATGCTCTCCATAGCTTCACTGTGAAGCTGACAGCCAGGTTCATAGAGATCTCCAGGAGTGGGCAGACCAGTGAGCTCAATGATATCAAAGGCTTTGGCTTCGTGATGAACATTTCCTGTCATCCACTCAAGGACCCAAGTCTTTGGATCTCTGTTGTAACCACGTATGTGAAGTGTGGCATAAAATTGGAGCAGCAACTCTTCGTTCCAGTGCTCTTGGTCGGTGATGAAGGGCAGCAATCCAACCTCCAGAGCTTCTTTCAAACAGGGCAGACCAGCTATTGCTTCAGTGTCAAGACGCATATGTGGGAAGATGCGACCTTGATTGTACAGAATGCATGAGTAATAGCTTCGTTGTGGATAGCTCCAAAACCGATCAGAAGATATTCGTTCCCTTGAGTAGGGGTTCTTGGAGCTATTGAAGAAGGTGTTGTCTGCTTTGAAGCCGTTGACATTGAAGGATCCAGGTGCTGATGCAGGACCTGGAAACCTGGACAACCTTGGCATGGGCTTCTGTACCTGAGGCCTATGCTCAATATGATAGTCAAACTGAGGACCAGCAGCAGGCGTAGGAACAGAAGCAGTAGCATCATTGGCTTCGCTAACTTATGGTTCTTGGGTTGGTGTAGGCTCCACATTTGCTTCAGCCATGACAGCGTCAGTGGCTTCATTGGTGTTGGTGGTGGCAGCCTCAAGATTTTCTACCTCCACTTGATGAGCTGGAGGGTCGGGCACAGTAGTTGGGGAGTAGGGACACGTTCTTCTTCTTGAGTGTCATCGGCTGATGCAGCCGGAATGTCTTCAGCAGTTTTAGCCTCAGACCCGGAGACTTGAGACCTTGGTCCTTTGCGAAGCCTGCGTAACGCTGGCGACGCCTTTGGAGATGGAATTGGCTGGGCCTCAAAGTCATCTTCTTCTTCTTGCCGGGGTGGTGTGACTTGTTGTTGTGGATGATCAGCCCATGATGCATCCTGAGCAATTAGCGTCAGAGGACGACCAATGCTGATGAGTTCGCTGTGCGTAAGCACAGGTGATGATACCTGTTGGTGCTCGATCTGAGGAAGAACTACATCATCTTCAACATGGTCATGATGACCAATGTCTTCAGCAGCGGTGGGATCAGGTGCTGGTATGTCTTCAGCTTCATGAGCCTCTGTGAAAGCAGGCTCATGGACAGTCAGTTGACGCTCTTGATGTTCAGCGGCAGGGCGAACCATGGAGATAGGTTCAACAATTAAGGGCTCTGTGGGAGCAGCCCGTTCCTTCTTGGTCTTCCGCTTCTTCTTGGAGGGAGCAGCAGCAGAGGCTTCAGGATGTTTCCTCTTTCTGGCTTCAGCCTTAGCAGTCCTCGTCTTCTTCAGTTCTGAAGCGGTAGACCTGGCTTTTGGCTTCGAGCCAGTCATGCTGGTTGGGAAGACAATGGGATGTGCTTCCTGCCTTGGTGCGTTGGGTTCGGCCATAGCGGGCTTCTTCTTCTTCTTCTTCTTCTTCTTCTGCTTTGCAGCCATCCTGGGGTCAATGCCAGGGCGCCCAAGGGCCTTGTGTTTCTCAGCCTCATTGTAGGCTTGCACACACTTGTCAGCCAGGTTCTTCATGCGCTCACGAGAACCTTGAGCTTCTTCACGCTTCTTGAGAAAGGCTTCTTTGAGCTCGTGTAGCATGATCTTGAAGTTCTTGACCTCTTGCACGCTGAGCTTGGCCATATGCTTCTTGAACTGAGCTTTCTCAAATTCAATCTTCTGCTTCAGTTCAATGATGCGCTGAGCTATAGCTAACTCTGAAGCAATGGCGCCATGGAAAGCGACACTGAGGCCGATGGGAAGTTGCAGATCTTCAAAGCTGAGGTTGGGTGTGTCAAACCACTCATCGATGAAGTCGTGGATGATTGCCACATCAAAGAGAGGCAAATTGTTGAAGATTTCTGCTTCTTCTTTGCTCTTGATCAGTTGCTCAAGAGCGTCATCTGCAAGATCTTTATCACTGGACAGATCAATGGCATCGTTGCGCAGAATGGCAGCAGCAGTCAGTTCTTGGCTGGTGTGTGGCAGAGGCATCTTGACTCTCGGGGGCTTGGAGATACGTGACAGATCTTCAGACTGCACACTGTCTTCAGGAGGTGCAGTAGCCAGTGGCTTCGCTCATGAGATTTTTGGTGCTGAGGCAAGCTTTGAAGCTTTAGGCAGCTTTGGCTTCTGTGGCTTTGTAGTAGGAGCTGGGGCTTCATCAGTGTCAGCATCATCATCAGAATGATCCACTTTGGCACCTTGAATAGAGATGTGAGTGATGAGGCCATCCAGGTTGTAGAACGGACCGACGACATTGGGTTCGGCATTGCGGGTGCCATCTGCACGGGGAGCAGAGGGACCAGGGTTGAAGTCTAGTCCCAATGACTTATTGTTCCGCTTCGCCGAATTCTGGGCAAACTGGAAGTTGCGCTTGAACAGATTGTTGTCACGACACCAGAGTAGTGACGATGGGTCAGCATCCGCAGGCTGTGGTCCACGGACCATGCAAGGATAGAAGCCTTGTTCAATGGCTTCATCTCTGGACCTGGGTTGAAGATTTTTGTATAGGATGTCTCCCCATGGTCGCTTGATGGCATTCTTCTCAGCATATTCCTTTGTTACAAACCTGTACCTGAACCACTGTTCTACCCAATATCGTCGAATCCATTGGATTCGTGTCTTGCACTGATTGTAATCCTCTTCTAGATCTGTCTTGTACAGTTCTGAGAGGTCATCGGGAAGATCTCTTGATGTTTCACCTCGACGCTTTCTGCCACCCTTTCTTGCTGATTTCTCTACAGCCATGAACTTTAAACTGAATGGCTTCAATACGTTCAAAGGCTTCAAGGGCTTTCGCTTGCTGGACAAACAGGAACTGGCTTCGGGAGAATTTATGTGATGTTGTAAGAATTCTGCAAATGAATGCAGACTATGAGAACCAAGGGATTCTCCCACGGACACGTACCTGTGATAGCATTAAGGTGCGAGGGAAGGGGAAGAGGTCATATGCATTCTCAGAAGATTTTGAAGATAAATCAGTTTAGAAGACATTGACCTCATCGTGTGAAGACATTCACTCATAGATAAGGAGTTGGTTCCAGATTTGTACGAATCCACAGATCAGTACAAGTGAGGAATCTAACTACTTTGTGAAGCATAAGTGAACATACTAGGCATAATATGACATGCGGTATGAAGTGGATCCAACTTGTGTGAACAGAAACTGCTTGTGGTAGAAAGTGACGAATCTATAGGATCAAAGAGGCCGTAAAAAGGAAGTTTTATTTACCACACAAGGAACTGCTAGACGGAGTGGAAGAGGAGGCCGAGCAGTTCGATCGTCCGTGCCCTAACTTGGCGACGGAGGACACCTACGGCGACAGCGGAGAAGACGATGTCCGCGGCCGGCGTGAAGATGGTGTCGGAGAGGTCACGGCAGCTAAGAGCTTCGTCGTCGGTGTCGTCGAGGGCTAGCGGTGGCGCTAGGGTTCGTGCGAGAGTGGAAGAAAGGATAATGACTGTGGTAAGGCGTGTATTTATAGGGACAGGGACGGCACAGCGTTATTACACAGGTGCCCCTGGCGATTCACATCTGAAGAACACGTGGCCATCATGCAACATATCAGAGGTTGTTCCACGTTCCCACGCACGCCTGGATTGTCGGGTGGTCGTTCCCACTTCTCCGGGTTTCAGGTGAAGGAATTAGCATTGAAAACGGACTTAATGTTTGTCTCTGTATCTTCTGCTGACAAGGACACAGAGAAGATATTCGACAGTTTCAATAGAATGCATATGACTTGGAGAGATAGAGTTTGAGATAGAAAGCATAGAGAGGTTAGGGTCCGATCACATTCACTTAGTTCAAAGGATTCAACAAGAAGACATAGCTATAAGTGAATGCTGTAGAGGACAGAACACTAGTATATATATATGATCAACATAATGAAGATAATCATGAAGACATGTTGAGATTGAAGCCAAATCAAATGTGAAGACACAGCAAATGTAACACCATGGGTAAAACACTTCAAACAGACGAATTTTGTGGTGGTGTTACCCACCGTATAGGAAGTATTAGACCCAGACACGGCGCACAATTATCATGGTGCTCCGAAGTCAAATTCCACATTAATGTATTCACACTTAGAATGTATGTCTTCATTGATTGAAGATATACTTTACTTCGTGTGTTGCACATCTAAGTCATCAATATGCATAAGTGTTAGGATGTGTGCCTGATCACAGGACATTTGAGGATTCCAAGATATTTAGCTCACACCGTAACTTGCAAAATCTCTTCTCATCCAAGGGCTTGGTGAAGATATCTACCAATTTCTCTTCAGTGTTGACGTGTATGATATCAATATCTTACTTCACAACATGATCTCTGAGAAAGTGATGACGAATTTCAATATGCTTTGTCTTCGAGTGCAGAATTGGGTTGTTGGCAATCTTGATGGCGCTTTCGTTGTCGCAGTAGAGTGGCACTTGCTTCAGATGAATGCCATAGTCTTTGAGGGTTTGCTTCATCCACAGAAGCTGAGCGCAGCAAGATCTAGCAGCAATGTATTCAGATCCAGCAGTGGAGAGAGATACACAGTTCTGCTTCTTTGAAGACCAACATACAAGTGATCGTCCCAGAAAATGACATGTGCCTGATGTAGACTTGCGATCCACCTTGTCACCAGCATAATCAGCATCCGAGAATCCAACCAGATCAAACTCTGAGCCCTTTGGATACCATAATCCTAGAGTTGGGGTGTAAGCCAAATATCGAAGAATTCGCTTCACAACTAAGTGATGCGATTCCTTTGGTGCTGCTTGGAATCGAGCACACATGCAAACACTAAGCATAATATCTGGCCTAGATGCACATAGATAAAGTAAAGAACCAATCATGGAGCGGTATACCTTTTGATCGAACTCTTTACCATTGTCATCGAGACCCAGATGATGTTTGGCTGGCATTGGCGTCATGAAGCCTTTGCAGTCTTGCATACCAAACTTCTTCAGGCAATCTTTGAGATACTTCTCTTGAGATATAAAGATGCCATTGTGTTGCTGACGTATTTGAAGACCAAGGAAGAACTTCAGCTCGCCCATCATGGACATCTGATATTGCTCTTGCATCATATATCCAAACTCTTCACTGTATTTCTGATTGGTGCAGCCGAAGATAATGTCATCCACATATATTTGGCACACAAACAGTTCACCATCATATGTCTTCGTGAAGAGAGTGGGGTCGAGGGAACCAGATTTGAAGCCTTTGCTCTTCAGGAAGTCTTTGAGTGTGTCATACCAAGCCCGAGGGGCTTGTTTGAGGCCATACAGTGCCTTGTTGAGCTTGTATACCATGTCAGGATGTTTTGGATCTTCAAAGCCAGGTGGTTGTGCGACATACACTTCTTCTTCAATCCTGCCATTGAGAAAAGCGCTCTTCACATCCATTTGATACAGAAGTATGTTATGATGATTTGCATAGGCCAGCAGTATGCGTATGGCTTCAAGTCTAGCCACAGGAGCAAATGTTTCATCGAAGTCAATCCCTTCAACTTGAGTGTATCCTTGAGCAACGAGACGAGCTTTGTTTCTGACAACTTGACCATGCTCATCTTGCTTGTTGCGATATATCCATTTGGTGCCTATTATATTGTGCTTCTGGGGATCAGGACGCTTAACCAGTTCCCATACATTATTCAGCTCAAACTGTTGAAGCTCTTCTTGCATAGCTTGAATCCATTCAGGTTCCTTGAAGGCTTCTTCAACTTTCTTGGGTTCTGTTATTGAGACGAATGCGAAGTGCCCACAAAAATTTGCTAGCTGTGTTGCCCTTGAACGAGTGAGTGGACCTGGTGCATTGATGCTATCGATTATTCTCTCAATCTGCACTTCATTTGCAACACGAGGATGTACAGGACAAAGATTTTGCTCTTGCTGATCATTATCATTGTTAGAGGGATTGTCTTTAGGCTGAGCATTGTCTTCAGGCTGATCAGGTGCGGAGATGATAAGTTCTTCTTTAGGTTGAGCTTCAGAAGGTATGATTTCTCTAGTTCCCATAAGTTTGATTGATTCACTGGATGGAACTTCATCTAGCACATTTGGCAGTTGCTCTCTTTGTGAGCCGTTAGTTTCATCGAACCGCACATCCACTGTTTCAACCACTTTGTAATGAAAGAGATTGAAGACTCTGTAGGAGTGCGAATCCTTTCCATATCCAAGCATAAAACCCTCATGTGCTTTTGGTGCAAATTTTGAAGTGTGATGTGGATCCTTGATCCAGCACTTGGCGCCAAATACTCTGAAGTAACTGACATTTGGCTTCTTGCCAGTAAGGAGTTCATAGGATGTCTTGTTCAGAAGCTTGTGAAGATAAACACGGTTGATGATATGGCATGCAGTGTCAATGGCTTCAGGCCAGAATTTTCTTGGAGTCTTGTATTCATCAAGCATCGTCCGAGCCATCTCAATAAGTGTTCTGTTCTTGCGTTCGACGACGCCATTCTGTTGTGGCGTGTACGGAGCTGAGAATTCATGTGTGATGCCCAAAGTATCAAGATATGTATCAAGGCCAGTGTTCTTGAATTCAGTGCCATTGTCACTTCTGATGTGCTTTATCTTGGCGCCATAGTTGTTCATTGCTCGATTGGCGAAGCGTCTGAAGACATCCTGCACTTTAGTCTTGTAAAGGATTATATGCACCCAAGTATATCTTGAATAATCATCAACAATGACAAAGCCATAGAGACAAGCAGTAGTAGTAAGAGTTGAGTAATGAGTGGGACCGAAAAGATCCATGTGCAGCAGTTTGAAGGGTTGAGTCATTGTCATGATTGTCTTCGAGGGATGCTTGGCCCTCGTCATCTTTCCTGCTTCACAGGCACCACATAAGTGATCCTTCTTGAACTTGACGCCCTCGATGCCTATGACATGCTTTTTCCTTGCATGGGTGTGGAGGTTCCTCATGCCAGCATGCCCTAGCCTTCGATGCCAGAGCCAGCATTCAGAAGCTTTTGCTAGAAGACATACTGCAAGTTGTGGTCCTGCTGAGAAATCTACAACATACAAATCATCTTTTCAATACCCTTCAAACACTAGAGACTTGTCAGATTCCATTAGTACAAGGCAACGATATTTTCCAAACATCACAATCATGTTTAAATCACAAAGCATTGAGACAGACATTAAGTTGAAACCAAGGGATTCAACAAGCATGACTTTATCCATGTGTTGATCCTTTGAGATTGCAACTCTACCTAGACCCAATACCTTGCTTTTACCAGTGTCAGCAAATGTGATGTGACTTTTGTCTGATGGACGTAAAGTTGAGTCCATGAGAAGGCTTCGCTTGCCAGTCATGTGATTTGTACACCCACTATCAATAATCCATTCTGAAGCAGCTGGTGTCGTACCCTACAGTGCAGTTAGGGGGATAGGCTTCACGAAGAGAATTGTGAAGCAAAAACATTTGACGAACCAGTGGATTATTAAAGCTTAGATCAAGATTAGGACTAATAGGGCAGGTTGCAAGCGATTCAGAAACAAAGTACATAGTAAGACCATTTGGGCATTTGATCTTGCGCCCTACAAGATGTTTAAGGTCCCCAGCAATAGCGTCAGACGATTTTGGTTTTCGGCTGGAGACCTTTTCCTGCAAAAGAGAGTTAAGCTTTCTTAGCCACCCACATCTTCAGGGGTGGCTTCGAAGCAATAAGTCTAAGTGCAGCATCTGAGAACTTTGGCTTTGGAGCCCTAGCAAAAAGTCTTGCAGGTGGACAATAGTATTCATAAGAATAAGCAGAATAGTTCTTGGTCTTATGAACATGGCGGTTTGATGAACCGCGCTCATATTCATAGGCCTGAGTATGGCTTCCCTGCAAAACATTTGCGTTAGTGTGACTCAGGTGAGTCCTCT
Organism: Triticum urartu; assembly: GCF_056163025.1. Lineage (NCBI taxonomy): Eukaryota > Viridiplantae > Streptophyta > Magnoliopsida > Poales > Poaceae > Triticum > Triticum urartu. The sequence continues at coordinate 520,031,745 of NC_141875.1, read as the reverse complement.
GTCTGTATGAAGCATTTGGACCGTATGAGGCCTGTGGTCTGGGGTTTGTCTTCTTCACCTGTGGTGTCATGATGACATTCACAGGAAGATTCTCCAAACACCTTTTTGGCACCCAGATCTTCTTCATAGGCGGTCCATTCCTGCAGTTAGTACCAATATACCTGGCAAACACTTCACCATTCTGATTCTTAAACAGTTTATAGTTTGCATCAAAGGATTCATCAATAACAATGGGGTTAGCACAAGTGAAGCCAGATAGAGTGGATGGATCTGCTGAAGGTTCCTTTGCAGCAACCCATGTGGTTTTGGGGTACTGCTCAGGTTTCCAGTAAGAGCCATCAGCATTCATTTTCCTTACGAACCCAACACCCTCTTTCCTAGGGTTTCGGTTCAGGATCTGCCTTTTGAGGACATCACATAGTGTCTGATGCCCTTTGAGACTTTTGTACATCCCTGTTTCAAGCAGTGTCTTCAACCTAGCATTCTCATAAGCAATAGCAGTGGTGTCCTCAGCAGAGGGGTTAGTTTCCACATCAACAGTTGAAGATATTGCAACAGTAGCAGCAGTAGAACATTCAGCAACAGAAGTAGCGTTATCACGCTCAATACATTTAAGACATGGTGGTTCAAATCCTTCCTGAGCTGAACTGATCTGTTTGGCGCGAAGTGACTCGTTTTCTTTTTGAAGATCTTCATGAGCCGCTCTCAATTTCTCAAGATCTTGCTTCCTTTGAAGATAATCATAGGAAAGCCTTTCATGAGCTGTTGAGAGCGTTTCATGACGACTTTCAAGTTCCTCATACTTAACGTGAAGATTTTTTATGTCTTCAATTAAGGACTGAGATCGAGTCATTTCAGCGTCTAACAGATCATCCCTTTTGTCTAACAGTTTTTGAATGTGTTCCATGGTTTTCTGTTGTTCAGTTGCAATTTTAGCAAGTGTTTTGTAGCTGGTTTTGGAAACACAATCAGAGTTATCGTCACTAGATGTTTGATAGTGAGTAGTGCGTGTGATTACCTTGGCACCACGTGCCATGAAGCAGTAGGAAGGAGCGGAGTAGTCCTTGTCATTTGCATCGGTGTCGGTGATGAAGTCATTTTCTTCAGTGTTGAAGATGGACTTGGCAACGTATGCTGTAGCCAGACTTGCAATGCCAGAATCGGACTCCTCCTCAGACTCCACCTCTGCCTCCTCAGATGTGGACTCATCCTCAGAGTCCATTTCCTTGCCAACAAATGCACGTGCCTTGCCAGATGAACTCTTCTTGTGTGATGAAGACTTGGAGGAAGACTTGGAAGAAGATTTTGAGTATTTCTTCTTCTTCTTGTCGTTAGAGTCATACTCCTTGCTCTTCTTCTTCTTGTTGTTCTCATTGTCCCACTGTGGACACTCAGAGATGTAGTGGCCAGGTTTCTTGCACTTGTGACATGTTCTCTTCTTGTAGTCATGAGCAGAAGCTTCATCATTCCTTGAGCTTGATCGTGAAGACTTTCGGAAGCCTTTCTTCTTGGTGAATTTTTGGAACTTCTTCACAAGCATAGCAAGCTCCCTTCCAAAGTCTTCAGGATCATCAGAACTGCTGTCAGACTCTTCTTTAGATGAGGAGACAGCCTTTGCCTTCAAGGCACGAGTTCACCCATAGTTGGGACCGTAGATGTCTCTTTTCTTAGAAAGCTGAAACTCGTGTGTGTTGAGCCTTTCAAGTATGTCAGGCGGATCGAGTGTCTTGAAATCAGGACGTTCTTGAATCATCAGGGCTAGGGTGTCAAACAAGCTGTCAAGTGACCTCAGGAGTGTCTTGACGACTTCATGCTTGGTGATCTCAGTAGCGCCGAGGGCTTGAAGCTCATTTGTGATGTCAGTGAGTCGATCGAACGTGAGCTGGACATTCTCATTGTCATTTCTCTTAAAGTGGTTGAAGAGGTTGCGAACGACACTGATTCTCTGATCTCTCTGGGTTGAGACGCCTTCGTTGACCTTGGATAGCCAGTCCCAGACTAGCTTAGATGTTTCCAAAGAACTCACGCGGCCATACTGTCCTTTGGTCAGATGACCACAAATGATATTCTTGGCAGTAGAGTCCAGTTGACCAAACTTCTTGACATCAGCGGCAGTGACACCTTCCCAGCCTTGGGAACGCCGTTCTTGACGACATACCATAGGTCGACATCAATGGCTTCAAGATGCATGCGCATCTTATTCTTCCAGTAGGGATATTCAGTTCCATCGAAGACGGGGCACGCAGCGGAGACTTTAATTATCCCTGCAGTCGACATAGCTAAAACTCTAGGTGGTTAAACCGAATCACACAGAACAAGGGAGTACCTTGCTCTGATACCAATTGAAAGTGCTAGTGATCGACTAGAGGGGGGTGAATAGGCGATTTTTATGTAAGTCTTCAAAACATGTGAGTTTCGAAGACAAACGATAGAAATAAACCTATTATCATGCAGCGGAAGGTAGACTACACTAGGCAAACCATAGTCATGTATTCAATGAAGTGAAAGCACAATGACAAATAGCAGCTAGGTAGTAAGGATCAGGTAGGAAGATGTTAAGAAGCTAATCAGTACATGTAATCACTTAGTGAAGTCAAATGGTGATGCTATCATACAATGACTTCACAAGAACCAACAGTAAGTAAGGGAAGGGAAGGATGAAACCAGTGACTCGTTGAAGATAATGATTTGTTGGACCAGTTCCAGTTGCTGTGACAACTGTACGTCTGGTTAGGGAGGCTGAGATTCAACTCAGAAGACCTCGTCTTCACCTTATTCCCCTTGAGCTAAGGACACCCAGTCCTCGCCCAATTACTCTGGTAAGTCTTCAAGGTAGACTTCCAAACCTTCACAGACTTCGTTCACCGGCGATCCACAATGACTCTTGGATGCTCAGAACACGACGCCTAACCGGCTGGAGGATACACAGTCCTCAAGTGTAATAAGTCTTCAGATCACACAGACAAGAAGACTTAAGTGATGCCTAACACTCTTTGGCTCTGGGTGGTTAGGGCTTTATCCTCTCAAGGAATTCTCTCTCAAAGGCTTCGAGGTGGGTTGCTCTCAAACGACAAAAGCCGTACTTTAACTCTGAGCAGCCAACCGTTTATGGTTGTAGGGGGGTGCGCTATTTATAGCCACTAAGCAACCCGACCTGATTTGTCCGAAATGACCCTGGGTCACTAAGGAACTGACACGTGTTCCAACGGTCAGATTTCAAACACACACGACAACTTTACTTGGGCTACAAGCAAAGCTGACTTGTCCAACTCTGAACAAGATTCGCTCTCATAGTCTTCACTCGAAGACATAGGATTTTGGTTAAGCATCACTATAGTCATTCTGACTGGTTTTCTTGGACCCCACTTAATAGTACGGTGGTTCCTATGACTCAACAAAGAAGAAAAAGAACTACGAAAGATCTAAGTCTTCGCGCTCCATAGTCTTCATGCGATGTCTTCTCTTGTCATAGTCTTCAAGGTGAATGTCTTCACTTACCACCTTTGACTTTAATGTCTTCATACATTTTTAGGGGTCATCTCTGGTAGGAAAACCGAATCAATGGGGGACTTCTACCTGTGTTATCCTGCAATTCTCACAAACACATTAGTCCCTCAACTAGGTTTGTTGTCAATACTCCAAAACCAACTAGGGGTGGCACTAGATGCACTTACAGTTCCCGAAGTAGTTCACTCAAGATTACCTTGCAAAGTACATGATTGGTGGACACGCAGTGAAGGTTAAAGTATTTCATCTAGACTACAATGAGCATCGAGAAGTCGTAATGAGGACAGTGAAGGATGCACGGGCAGCCATCACAAGGGGTTGGCCTAGAGTCGTGCGTGCGTTACGCATGGAGGAGGGCAGAATATGGGCATTCCGCTTCACCTTCTCCAGCAATCAGAATTTCTTTCGCCTCTCTCTTTACAGTCTTTAGTATAACTGTGGTTCATCATTCTTTCCTTGGTGCTTCTGTAGTTCTTCAGTATATGTACATGTGCATCGAACTATGCATTCGTGGTTGAACCTATATTTGTAACAAACATGGTTGGATATGAAAGAAGTGATTGCCTACTTTCAGATTCAAAACATGTGATTTTAAATTAGGGATTAATTAGGGATTACACTGCACACGATTTGTGAAAGCGAAATGTCTGTGATAGATGTGGAGATCAGAAACGTTTCTAGGATCCACTACGTGTGCGATCAATCTCCACTTCACACGACATCCTCTTGAAAACTGTTTGCATTAGGCCACCTTGCGCAAATGTTTACCACATAAAAACTATGTGTGATGGACAGCCTTTGCCACACAGTTTCTTCTACGCACTGTGTGTGATGCATTCAATAATGCAAACGACAAAATTGTTAATATCGTGTGCAATGGCTACGCTATCACAAATGATTTAACAGGGAAAATTGTGTGTGATGTACTTGTGAACGGAAACGTTTTCCTTGGAGCGACTATGTGGGATGTACATGCGAACGAAAACGTTTAGCGGGGACTAACTGTGTGGGATGTACTTGCAACCGGAAACAGTTTTGCCTGTATAATTGTATTTTTTAGCTCTACTGTACGTATTACCGTATTTGAGCGCTCGCCGGTCACACACGACCTCATTTTGCCGAGCGTGTGTGCCAGGAGGGCATATCCCCGACGGTTTTTGGGTCGTGTGGGAAGGACCCCCTATCATCGTCACTCACTTGGCGATGGTTCCGAACACCGTCGCGGAAAGGGGTTAAAAAACCGTTTGTATAGCACTGGCATGTACCAGTGCAAAGAATATCATGCACGTGTGTCTCCGGCCCGTCCAGGACGAAAAACTCATTTTCTATCATGATTTTTTGTCATAGAAGTAGGAGCCCACCACATCTATGATGATAAGTGTTTTTCACAATTATCATCATAGAAGTGCCATAAGCATGACAGAAAAACTTTTCGTTCGCGCCATAATGTCACGAATGTGTCTTTTTCTGTAGTGATATCTCTAGGCCCTATCGGTAATACGACATCATAAGAAGCTTCATGTGACTAATGAGTTTAGTCACAGGATCATGTATTACAGAACGAGTAAAGATACTTACTAGTAACGAGATTGAACTAGGTATGGAGATACTGACGATCGAATCTCGGACAAGTAATATATCACTGGACAAAGGGAATTGCATACGGGATTGACTGAATCCTTGACATCGTGGTTCAACCAATAAAGATCTATGTTGAATGTGTAGGAATCAATATGGGCATCTAGGTCCCGCTATTGGTTATTGACCGGAGAGGAGTCTCGGTAATGTCTGCATGTTCCGAACCCGTAGGGTCGCACGCTTAACGTTCGATAGTGCTAGGGTAGTATTAAGATATTAATAGTGGAAAGTACAAAGGTTGTTCAGAGTCCTGGAAGGGATCCATGATATCATGAGGAGCTCCAGAATGGTCCAGAGGTAAAGATTTATATACAAGAAGTCATATTTTGGGTTCCGGAAAAAGTTTGGCTTTTTCGGTATTGTACCGGGAAGTTCTAGAAGGTTCTGGGGGTTCCACCGTGGGGCCCAACGACCTAGGAAGGGCCCACATGGACCAAGGGGTGGGGCTATAGCCCACATAGGCTGGCCGCCGCATTCCCCAAGGAACATGTTGTTTAAATCTAGAGATAAGGTCTTATCTCTAAATGTAAAAGGGTTGAATCTAGAGATAAGATGTTATCTCCAAGTTTAAAGGGATTTCAACCTTTTGGCCGGCCCTAGATGGGTTTTGGATGCCCTCCCCTGCCCCCTAGCCTATATATAGATGGAGCAGGCGCATGGGGGCAGCCACCCTTCATCCTGGCCTGTTCCCGCTCCCAATTCCTCACACGTCCCTTTGGTACGCGCTTGGCGAAGCCCTGTCGGAATTCCGTTGCTGCCACCACGACCATACCGCCATGTTGGTTCTGATCTCATCTACCTCCTCTCCCTCATTTTATGGATCAATAAGGAGAGGATGCTATTGAGCAGAACGTGTGCTAATATCGAAGGTGCCATCCGTTTGACACTAGATCAGATTGGATCACGATTGGATTGTGAAGAGTACGACTACATCAACCACGTTACGACGCTAACGCTTTCGGTCTACAAGGGTATGTAGACACACTCCCCTCTCATAGCTATGCATCTCCTAGATTGGATCTTGGGTGTTTCATAGGATTTTTTATTTTCATACTTCGTTCCCCATCAGCAACAACAACAACAACAAAAAGAGTTTGTAAAAGTCTTTCTTTATCACTTTCAGTTTATCAACTAAATTGCTTGAGGACAAGGAATGCGTTAAGCTTGGGGGAGTTGATACGTCTCTGTCGTATCTACTTTTCCAAACACTTTTGCTCTTATTTTGGACTCTAATTTTCATGATTCAAATGGAACTAACTCGGACTGACGTTGTTTCTAGCAGAATTGCCATGGTGTTACTTTTGTGCAGAAATAAAAGTTCTTAGATTGAGTTGAAACTTCACGGAGAGTTATTTCAGAATATATCCAAAATACTAGCGAAGAGAAATACCAGAGGGGGCCACTAGGGCACCACAAGCCCAGGGGCACGCCTAGCAGGCTTGTGGGTCCCTGGCAGCTCCTACAACCTTAACTCCAACTCCATAAGTACATATTCATCCAAAAAATTAGAGAGAAAGAATCATCACGTTTTACGATACGGGGCCGCCGCCACCTCCCATTCTTCATTGGGAGGGCTTATCTAGAGTCCACTCTAGGCTTCAGAGAGGGGGTTCGATGTTGTCGTCAGCATCAACCATCCTCCATCACCAATTTCATGATGCTCACCACCGGGAGTGAGGAATTCTTTCATAGGCTAGCGAGACGATGATACGTCTCCAACGTATCTATAATTTTTGATTGTTCCATTCTATTATATTATCTGTTTTGGATGTTAATCGGCTTTATTTTACACTTCTATATTATTTTTGGGACTAACCTATTAACCATAGGCCCAGCCCAAATTGATGTTTTTTGCCTATTTCAGTGTTTCGTAGAAAAGGAATATCAAACGGAGTCCAAACGGAATGAAACCTTCGGGAATGTGATTTTTGGAACAAACGTGATCCAGAGGACTTGGAGTGGACGTCAAGCAATCAACGAGGCGGCCACGAGGCAGGGGCCGCGCCTACCCCCCTGGGCGCGCCCTCCCCCTCGTTGCCCCACCGACCTACTTCTTCCTTCTATATATGTTCACATACCCCACAAACATCCAGGAGCACCACGCAACCCTATTTCCACCGCCGCAACCTTCTGTACCCAAGAGATCCCATCTTGGGGCCTTTTTAGGAGCTCCGCCGGAGGGGGCATTGATCACGGAGGGCCTCTACATCAACTCCATGTCCCCTCCGATGATGCGTTGTAGTTTACCTCAGACCATTGGGTCCATAGCTAGTAGCTAGATGGCTTCTTCTCTCTCTTTGGATCTCAATACAAAGTTCTCCTCGGTTCTCTTGGATATCTATTCGATGTAATCTTCTTTTGCGGTGTGTTTGTCGAGATCCGATGAATTGTGGGTTTATGATCCAGACTATCTATGAACAATATTTGAATCTTCTCTGAATTCTTTTATGTATGATTGGTTTATATTTGCAAGTCTCTTCGAATTATCAGTTTGGTTTGGCCTACTAGATTGATCTTTCTTGCAATGGGAGAAGTGCTTAGCTTTGGGTTAAATCTTGCGGTGCTCGATCCCAGTGACAGAAAGGGAAACGATGCGTATTGTATTGTTGCCATCGAGGATAAAAAGATGGGGTTTATATCATATTGCATGAGTTTATCCCTCTACATCATGTCATCTTGCTTAAGGCGTTACTCTATTCTTATGAACTTAATACTCTACATGCATGCTGGATAGTAGTCGATGTGTGGAGTAATAGTAGTAGATGCAGGAAGGAGTCGGTCTTCTTGTCGTGCACGTGATGCCTATATACATGATCATGCCTAGATATTCTCATAATTATTTGCTTTTCTATTAATTGCCCGATAGTAATTTGTTCACCCACCGTAATACTTATGCTATCTTGAGAGAAGCCACTAGTGAAACCTATGGCCCCCAGGTCTATTTTCCATCATACAAGTTTCCAATCTATTTTATTTTGTAATCTTTACTTTCAATCTATATCATAAAAATACCAAAAATATTTATCTTATTATTATCATCTCTATCAGATCTCACTCTTGCAAGTGGTCATGAAGGGATTGACAACCCCTTTATCGCGTTGGTTGCGAGGTTCTTATTTGTTTGTGTAGGTACGAGGTGACTTGCGTGTGGTCTCCTACTAGATTGATACCTTGGTTCTCAAAAACTGAGGGAAATACTTGCGCTGCTTTACTGCACCACCCTTTCCTCTTCAAGGGAAAACCAACGCAGTGCTCAAGAGGTAGCAAGAAGGATTTCTGGTGCCGTTGTCGGGGAGATCTACGCCAAGTCAAGACATACCAAGTACCCATCACAACTCTTATCCTTCGCATTACATTATTTGCCATTTGCCTCTCGTTTTCATCTCCCCCACTTCACCCTTGCCGTTTTATTCTCCCTCTCTTTTCCGTTCGCCTCTTTTTCGCTTGCCTCGTCGTTATGGCTAGTCCTTTATATACTCCTCTGTCTCCCAATTTTGAAGTTCTCCACTTCAAACAAAGACAAGGAGAAAACTTAAAAGATGCTTGGTATAGGATGATAAAATATTATCATAATTGCACTATAGAGGGAGACTCTAAGATTTTACTTCGTAATTCTTATATTGGGCTCACCATACCCCATAGGCAACTCCTTAATTTTGCCGCCAAGGGGAATTTTATTGATATTGATCCTAGTGTTGCTTATGATGTTATAGAAGGGATAGTAGGAATAATTCCCCCACAAAAGGGACCATCTCCTGAGGGAACCCAAATCTTAGAGAAATTATGCGAATTGCAAAAATCTATTGAACCTCTTAAAATGTTGGAGGGAACCTTCACCGCATGAATACATTGATTACACTTTGCAATAAGCGGTTGGATTCTCTAGATCTAAAAATCTCCGAATACGAAGGGAAACGTAAGGAACCTCCTGGATTCGAGCATAACTCCATTAAAAAGATAAATACCAAAGATGGCAATACCTAGATCTATCCTTGCTTTTATGCCTAGCTAAGGGCGTTAAACGATAGCGCTTCTTGGGAGGCAACCCAATTTTATTTTTATTCCTTGATTTTTGCTACGGTTTAGTAATAAATAATTTATCTAGCCTCTGTTTTGGTTGTGTTTTTTGTGTTTAATTAGTGTTTGTGCCAAGTAGAACCGTTGGGAAGACTTGGGGAAAGTCTTTTTGATCTTGCTGTAAAAAACAGAAACTTTAGCGCTCACGAGAATTGCTTCCATTTTTTATTGGAGAGTGCTATTTAGTTAATTCTTTTGGCATATGATTAATAGATAAATTCCTCACGTCTATAAATTTATTTTAGAATTTTTGGGGTTCCATAAGTGGTCGAAACCTACAGATTACTACAGACTGTTCTGTTTTTGACAGATTCTGTTTTTCGTGTGTTGTTTGCTTATTTTGATGAATCTATGGCTAGTAATAGAGTTTATGAACCATAGAAAAGTTGAAATACAGTAGGTTTAACACAAATACAAATCAAGAATGAGTTAATTACAGTACCTTGAAGTGGTGGTTTGTTTTATTTTACTAACGGAGCTCACAAAGATTTTCTTTTAAGTTTTGTGTTGTGAAGTTTTTAAGTTTTGGGTAAGGATTTGATGGATTATGGAACAAGGAGTGGCAAGTTGGGGATGCCCAAGGCACCCCAAGGTAAAATCCAAGGACACCAAAAATCCTAAGCTCGTGGATGCCCCGGAAGGCATCCCCTCTTTCGTCTTCGTCTATCGGTAACTTTACTTGGAGCTATATTTTTATTCGCCACATGATATGTGTTTTTCTTGGAGAGTCTTGTATGATTTGAGTCTTTGCCTTTTAGTTTACCACAATCATCCTTTTTGTACACACCTTTTGGGAGAGACACACATGAATTGGAGTTTATTAGAATACTCTATGTGCTTCACTTATATCTTTTGAGCTATATAGTTTTTTTTTTTGCTCTAGTGCTTCGCTTATATCTTTTAGAGCACGGCGGTGGTTTTATTTTATAGAAATAATTGATCTCTCATGCTTCACTTATATCATTTTGAGAGTCCTTTAGAACAGCATGGTAATTCACTTTGGTTATAAATTTTAAATGCTAAGAGAAGTTGGATACTTGATAGATGGTTTTGAGATATAAAGGTGGTAATATTAGAAGTGTGCTAGTTGAGTAATTGTGAAATTGATGAATACTTGTGTTGAAGTTGGCAAGTCCTGTAGCATGCATGTATGGTGAACGTTATGTGACAAATTTGAAGCATGTGGTGTTCTTTGATTGCTTTCCTTATGAGTGGCGGTCGGGGACGAGCAATGGTCTTTTCCTACCAATCTATCCCCCTAGGAGCATGCGCGTAGTGCTTGGTTTTGATGACTTGTAGTTTTTTGCAATAAGTATGTGAGTTCTTTATGACTAATGTTGAGTCCATGGATTATACGCACTCTCACCCTTCCACCATTGCTAGCCTCTTCGGTACCGTGCATTGCCCTTTCTCACCTTCAGAGTTGGTGCAAACTTCGTCGGTGCATCCCAACCCTATGATATGATACGCTCTATCACACATAAGCCTCCTTATATATTCCTCAAAACAGGCACCATACCTACCTATTATGGCATTTCCATAGCCATTCCGAGATATATTGCCATGCAACTTTCCACCGATCCATTTATTATGACACGCATCATCATTGTCATATTGCTTTGCATGATCATGTAGTTGACATCGTATTTGTGGCAAAGCCACCGTTCATAATTTTTTCATACATTTCACTCTTGATTCATCGCAATCCCGGTACACCGCCGGAGGCATTCACATAGAGTCATATTTTGTTCTAAGTATCGAGTTGTAATTCTTGAGTTGTAAGAAAATAAAAGTGTGATGATCATCATTAGAGCATTGTCCCATGTGAGGAAAGGATGATAGAGACTATGATTCCCCCACAAGTCGGGATGAGACTCCGAACGAAAAAAAAGAAAAGAGGCCAAAAGAAAAAAAAAGAAGGCCCAAATAAAAAATGAGAGAAAAAGAGAGAAGGGACAATGTTACTATGTTTTTTCCACACTTGTGCTTCAAAGTAGCACCATGATCTTCATGATAGAGAGTCTCTTATTTTTTCACTTTCATATACTAGTGGGAATTTTTCATTATAGAACTTGGCTTGTATATTCCAATGATGGGCTTCCTCAAATGCCCTAGGTCTTCGTGAGTGAGGGAATCCGGGATTAGGGGTCTCCAGATAGTCGGACTATATCCTTTTGCCGGACTATTGGACTATGAAGATACAAGATTGAAGACTTCGTCTCGTGTCCGGATGGGACTCTCCTTGGCGTGGAAGGCAAGCTAGGCAGTACGGATATGGATATCTCCTCCTTTCTAACTGACCTTGTGTAACCCTAGCCCTTTCCGGTGTCTATATAAACCGGAGGGTTTTAGTCCGCAGGACACAAGAACATACAATCATACCATAGGCTAGCTTCTAGGGTTTAGCCTCTCTGATCCCGTGGTAGATCTACTCTTGTACTACCCATATCATCAATATTAATCAAGCAGGACGTAGTGTTTTACCTCCATCAAGAGGGCCCGAACCTGGGTAAAACATCGTGTCCCCTGCCTCCTGTTACCATCCACCTTAGACGCACAATTCGGGACCCCCTACCCGAGATCCGTCGGTTTTGACACCGACATTGGTGCTTTCATTGAGAGTTCCTCTATGTCGTCGCCGTTAGGCTTGATGGCTCCTACGATCATCGTTAGCAATGCAGTCCAGGGTGAGACTTTTCTCCCCGGACAGATTTTTGTATTTGGCGGCTTCGCACTGCGGGCCAACTCGCTTGGCCATCTGGAGCAGATCAAAAGTTACGCCCCTGGCCACCAGGTCAGGTTTGGAAGCTTAAACTACACGGCCGATACCGCGGAGACTTGATCTTCGACGGATTCGAGCCTCTGCCCTGTACATCACGCGGTCACGATGAGTACGATTTAGCTCTACCATCAGACAGTGTTCAAGAGATCGCACCGGCAGCCGCTCCGACCCTTAATTCGGAGCCGGTTGCGCCTCCCATGGAGGGGTGGATAGACCCCGTCACAGAGGCCGCATCCCCGACGGTGATCGAGCCGAATATCGATCTTACCCTTCACGAGAGCCGTGTTGTTAAACTGTCGGATACTTCTCCGGCCACGGACTCTGAACCTCCTACGCCCATTCCTATTGAATCCGGTTGGGCGCCGATCATGGAGTTTACCTCCGCGGATATCTTTCAGCACTCGCCCTTCGGCGACATACTGAACTCATTAAAGTCTCTCTCCTTGTCAAGAGAGTCCTGGCCAAACTATGTCCGGCAGGATTGGGATGCGGATGACGAAGAAATTCACCGCCCACCCACCACCCACTTAGTAGCCACTGTCGATGACTTAACCGACATGCTCGACTCCGACTCCGAAGACATCGACGGTATGGACGACGATGCAGGAGACGAACAGGAACCACTGCCCACAAGGCACTAGACTCCCACTTCATCACATGACGTATACATGGTGGACACACCAAAAGACGACGACGAGGAGGAACGGAAGGACGCAACAAAGGGTTGTCCCCTCGAGAAGCAGTCAAAGCGGCGGCGTAAGCGCCGCTCCAAATCATGCCTCGGTAGAAACAACGATCATATAGACCCAGCGTTAGAGCAGGGTGAACCATCGCCGAACCACGGCAACACGGAGAATCAAACCGAACAACCCGACTCTGTCAAAGATAATAGTCCGAACGACATCACACCAGACAGACACCCGGAGCAACATAATGCCCGTCAAAGGCTTGTTGCCACCGCGAGGAGTCTAAAAAAGCAGAAGCAAAGGCTCAAGGCTGCGCAAGACACACTCCGAATAAGATGGAGTAAAGTACTCAACACAGCAGCAAAGTACGGCGGTAATCACCCCACCAAGAGCTACCCGAAGCGGAAGTTGCTACCTGAATTCGATGAGGAGGCCTTAGATCCCCCGCAACCAAAAATTAAAATGGCCATCTGGCCGGATAGACGACCTCACGGCCAACATAATGTGGCAACCCATGCCGCACACAAGCCAGTACGTGATCCACGCGAGGGCTCGCATCAAAAGGATGGCGCAACCAGATCCATCTATGGACCACGCAAGCGCGCTCCAGCATGCAATACAACACAACAAACATCCAAACAATGTGGTACACCCAAATACAGGGGTGCCGCACACCCCCTATGTTTCACCGATGAGGTGCTGGACCATGAATTTCCAGAGGGATTCAAACCCGTAAACATAGAGGCATACGACGGAACAACAGACCCTGGGGTCTGGATTGAGGACTATATCCTCCATATCCATATGGCTTGAGGAGATGATCTCCATGCCATCAAGTATTTACCCCTCAAACTCAAAGGGCCAGCTCGGCACTGGCTTAAAAGTCTCCCCAAAAGCTCCATTGGAAGCTGGGAAGAGCTTGAAGACGCTTTTTGGGCAAATTTTCAAGGGACTTATGTCCGACCTCCGGACGCGGACGATTTGAGTCATATAACTCAACAGCCCAGAGAGTCAGCCCGAAAGCTTTGGAACAGGTTTCTTACTAAAAAGAACCAAATAGTCGACTGTCCGGACGCCGAAGCCTTGGCAGCTTTTAAGCACAGCGTCCGCGACGAATGGCTTGCCAGACACCTCGGCCAAGAAAAGCCGAGAACAATGGCAGCATTAACAAGCCTCATGACCCGCTTTTGCGCGGCTAAGGACAGCTGGCTAGCCAGATGCAGCACCAGCGACCCAAGTACATCCGAAGTTAGAGATGGAAATGGGAAATCACGACGCAGCAAAAATGATAAGCGCCGGAATAAAGAAGACAGCCCGAAGAGCACGGCGGTAAACGCCGGATTCAGAAGCTCTCGGCCAGGTCAGCAAAAGCCGCCCTCTAAAGGCGCCAGAGATGAACTGTCCAGCCTAAACAAAATTCTGGACCAAATATGTCAGATCCATAGCACCCTCGATAAACCTGCAAATCATACCCACAGAGAATGTTGGGTCTTCAAGCAGTCCGGCAAGCTCAACGCTGTACACAAGGGGGAGGATACACCAAGCGAAGACGAGGATGAGCCTCTCAAGCAAGACACTGGGGAACAAAAGAAATTTCCACCAGAAGTCAAAACAGTGAACGTGTTACACGTGATCAAGGGGAGAAACAAAGCGGCACTCCCATAGAAATACGCCCAAGGGCCTATCACCGCGGAGTCCTGCCACTGGCCATCCCAACTGATCACTTTCGACCATCGGGATTACTCAACAAGTATCCGGCATGCAAGATGGGCTGCCTTGGTATTAGATCCAATAATTGACGGATACCACTTCACATGAGTCCTGATGGATGGTGGCAACAGTCTAAACCTGATATATTAGGATACAATCCGCAAAATGGGGATAGACCCAACGAAAATTCACCACAGCAATACTACCTTTAAAGGAGTAACGCCCGGCCCAGGGGCTCATTGCACGGGCTCCCTGCTACTAGAGGTTATATTCGGCTTCCCCGATAACTTCCATAGCGAAAATTTAACCTTCCACATTGCTCCGTTCCAAAGTGGCTATCAAGCACTACTTGGACGCGAAGCTTTCGCTCGCTTTAATGCAATACCGCATTACATTTACCTCACACTTAAGATGCCCGGTCCACGTGGCATCATTACAGTAAATGGAAATATTGAGCGATCCCTGCGCGCCGAAGAGAGTGCGGCTGCCTTGGCAGCCGCACACTAAAACGGCCTCACCAGCTAAAGCATTCGATAGGTCTTCAAGACTACAGACACAGTTAGACGAGTCCGACGTAGCTATATGTAATTCATACAGGTTTGATGGCCACACCCCTATTACAAATACAAGGGGCTCAACGCACACAGACAAGTGGCAATTTTTACTCATCTTGAATTGTACATGGTTTCTTTAATATAGCCTACCTTTTTGCACGACAACTTTTCACCTAAGTTCCTCTCTTTTACAGATGACCATCGTGCTACACCTGTCCAGGATATGGCACAACGGAGACACAGGCGCAGACATGCAGCAGGGACCCGTTCCAAGGATTCTTTTTAGATTAAGACCCTGCGTAAACCTTTCTTACTGTCTCTTGTTGATACACATCCCTCGGATTCTCAGTACTATTGAGAAGGATGTTGACGTCTTGGCATGTGGCCACGTCAGAATAATGCATGTACCTGGACACCAGGGGCTTCTTACAAAGGGCATTGTTTAGGCCTGGTTTATACCATAAAAGACCGAATACCTTAGGGAGTGTTCGGCGTCGCGAGTTTGGCCTTATATGCATCAGCTCCGAATCATGTCTTTGGTCAAATGTTGGGTTTGCCCGACTCCTGTGTTTTGCTGCCTTACGTTCCGCTCTATCGGCTAAGGCGGCACAAGGGGAACTACTGCGATTGTGCCCTGATTCATCCGGACTAGCACCTCAGTAGAGAAAGCCGAAAACTGACTGTCATGATATAGCGTGAGACTGGTCAACCACTTGATGACCCATCGGAATGTTAGAATTCCTCCGCCTTAACGAAGAGCCGTTTCCCGGCCAGGCATGTACGCACCCCGAATTCGGGAGAGTGCGGAGCCACCAGGGGCTATATAGTAGCCCCACCGTCAAACTCATATGGCTAAGTGAAAGTGTTAAAGCATTATAGTCCGGTTGCCTCATTCGCTGCGCTATCACCTCCTTATTAGGACGAAGACGTTGGATTAAGTGTGAACACGCGTCTTCTGCGAACACCCCCGCATTATATGCGTGGGGGCTGAAGCCGAGGACTGCAATCTTTCAGGTTATATACATATATACATAAACGGCCGCACAGGAGGCATCATATTACTTTCAGGAAAAAGTATAAATACAGCCTTAATAAATTTGATAAACACTGTTTTTACAATGGGAATACATGTCACTCAAACATAATATTCTTCGAGCACTGGGCCTCTATCAAACGAGCGCCCTCAAGAACTTCTTCAAAATAGTGCTCGGCAGCCGCTCGGCCTATGGCCGAACCTTGCGCCGCAACAGTGGTAGCATCCATCTCTGCCCAGTATGCTTTGACACGGGCAAGGGCCATCCGCGAGCCTTCTATGCACGCCGACCTCTTCATCGCATTGATGCGCGGCACCGCACCAAGGAACTGCTGCACTAAGCTGAAATAGCTGTTCGGCTTCGGCTTTTCCGGCCACAGATGATCTACGACAGACCTCATGGTGAGTCCGGACAATCTATTGAGTTCGGCCCATTCGGCAAGTTGATCAGTTAGTGGAAGAGGATGCTCTGGAACGTTAAAATGCGACTAGAATAGCTTGTCCACTTCACGATCTGTTTGATCTCGGAAGTATTCGGCCGCATCGACAGCACTCGCCGTCAAATCCAGATATGCGTCTGCCGAACACCACAGCCGATCCAGGGGGGCATACCGCGGATCTCCGAACTTCCTCCGCAGCAAAAAGGGCTTCCCAGCCACAATATCAACAGCTTCACACAGCTCTTCCTTCTTTGCCCTCATGGCAGAGGGGTGACTTTGGCCGCCATCGTGGCCTTTTCAAGGTCTGTCGCCTTCGCTCGGTTTTCTTCAAGGAACCGGCAACGGTCGGCAGTGTCTTTTAACTTCACAGCCATCTTTTCTTTGCTCTCGCAATGCGCGGCCTTCTCGGCTCTTAACTCTTCGGCCGCCTTTAAAGCGACTGCATTACTAATCCTTTTTTGTTCATTGGCTCGGGCAAGTTCCGCCCGAAGGGTCTCCACGGCGGCAGCTCCATCTGCAGTCATAACATATTAAAGATACTGGCATCACGCTGCTCTTACTATGTGACATTGACCGAAAAAACATTACTTACCATGTGCCTCGTCAAGCCGCTTGTTAACAAGCTTGATGTCGGCATCTGCCTCATCCAGTTGCTGCTTTAGTTCGGCAAACTCATTAGTCCGGCCAGCCACCGGAGCTTCCATCACATGCACATAAAGCGGTATGGTTATTACCTGGGACTATGTTCCTCTGTTCGTCGCCGTTCTCGGCGACAACCAGAGTCTCAGGGGCTACTATCTACATATGGTACACCTAAAAATGCGCGGTACCATCACAAATGTACATCATTTTATGTACCTCAAAGCCCGTCAGTAGACTCATAAAGGCGTCATGCAACCCGCTTTCGGCGGATGAAATCCTTTCCATCACCGTACCCATCAATGTACGGTGTTCTTCCGAGATGGTCGCCCACCTTAGCAGATCCCTCAGTGTGTCCGACCGCATACCGGACGGCACCAGACTCTTTTGTTTGCTCTCTTCAAAAGCCGGATGCTGGGGACTTCGGGTGACTATGGGATTATCTTCTGGCCTCACCGGATCCGGAGAGGCCCTCCGTGACGACACTTCAAGGTCGCCCGCTTCCTGAGCGGGGGAGTCCGGGGAGGCGTTTTGCTCTCCATCATCTCCGGAAGAAGGTCCCCTGAGGACGAGCTCCGTTGAGAAGGGCTAAGATCCAAACTGCGAGATAAACGCTTCGGTTATTTTTCCTCGGAAGTAAGGTAGAATATCTTTACTATTAAGTATTTTTTGATCACTTACGGCTCGTTAGAGGGCTGATCCCCGCGCGGACTTTGTGTAGCCAAAGCACCCTCTGAGGCAGGACCCTCTGGAGGAGACTTCTTCTCCCGTTTGGAAACCTTGGTTTCCGGATCTTCAGAGGCAGTCCTCTTCCTTCCCCGAAGCGAGAGAAGGTCAGATTCTTCCCCTTGGTTATCCTCCTTCACGGAGGCTCTCATTCCCTCGGTTGGAATTGGTAGCGATGGGGGCCCGCTTTCGACCTCATTATTCCCCCCTTTATCTTCCTTTGAGGGCTCCGGGCAAGGTGCTAGCTCGAGCATCTTTTCTAGTACCGGATTCTCCAAACCCTCAGGAAGGGGGGCCGAACACCGAATCATCTTCGCCTTTGTTAGCCAGTCCTGGTCAAAGAGCGATTTCTCAGAATGACTTCATGGTAAATGAAAGACGGTGTGTTCGGCTAGAGGATTACTTACTTGGTCGGCGGTACGATTGCTGCTCAGGCCCACGTCCTCGGTAGTATTCAGACACTCTTTTTGGGGTCTGAAGAATGATTTGTACATCTCCTCGTGCGTCAGGCCGAGGAGATTCTGGATAGTGCGCGGCCCTTCTGGGTTGAACTCCCACATGCGGAGGGGCCGGCGTTTGCAAGGCTGGACTCGACGAACCAGCATGACTTGCACCACCGTAACCAGACTGAAATCTCCGTCGAAGAGATCTTGAATGCGGCTTTGCAGTATAGGCACGTCCTTGGCTGGACCCCAGCTCAGCCCTCTGCTAATCCATGACATCAGTTGTGGTGGAGGGCCCGAGCGGAAAGCAGGGGCGGCCACCCACTTGGCACTTATGGGAGCTGTGATGTAAAACCACTCCCGCTGCCATAATCCTGACACCTCTGGAAAGGAACCCTTTGGCCATGGAGCTCCAGCGATTTTACTTATTAATGCGCCTCCGCACGCTACGTGCTGCCCCTCGACCATGGTGCCCCTTTATAAAGAGGGTGAATATCAAGCGTCCTCCTAGTGGCCGTTTGGGACTTGCCTAAAATCTAGGAGTCCTAGGCATGGTTGGGTTACCCACGACCGTATTGATGAGAATCCCGTAATTAGGGGAACATAATCTTTGCTTTGACAAGACGTGTCAAGAAACCGCCTCGCGTTATGTGTGGAGCTGGTTGAAGAAAAACGATTCGAATAATCACCGAGCCATGGCCTGATGTCATGTTGCCAAAGCGTGTCAGCAGATTAAGATTTGTGGAAATATTATTCTCTCTACGGTGGTATGTGGAATTTATTTTGCAGGGTCGGACACTATCCTGGTATTCAAACTCTTCTGTGATATGTTCGGAGGAGGAACCCGCTTTGCAATGCCGAAGAAAACACTGCGCACCAGACTCATCGTCATTGAAGCCTAGTTCAGGGGCTACTGAGGGAGTCCGGGATTTGGGGTCTCTGGAAAGCCGGACTATATCCTTTTGCCGGACTATTGGACTATGAAGATACAAGATTGAAGACTTCATCTCGTGTCCGGATGGGACTCTACTTGGCGTGGAAGGCAAGCTAGGCAGTACGGATATGGATATCTCCTCCTTTGTAACCGACCTTGTGTAACCCTAGCCCTTTCCGGTGTCTATATAAACCGGAGGGTTTTAGTCCGCAGGACACAAGAACATACAATCATACCATAGGCTAGCTTCTAGGGTTTAGCCTCTCTGATCTCGTGGTAGATCTACTCTTGTACTACCCATATCATCAATATTAATCAAGCAGTACGTAGGGTTTTACCTCCATCAAGAGGGCCCGAACCTGGGTAAAACATCATGTCCCCTGCCTCCTGTTACCATCCACCTTAGACGCACAGTTCGGGACCCCCTACCCGAGATCCGCCGGTTTTGACACCGACCGTGAGCAAGCGAGTTGGATGCACTCCAACTTAGTTTATTTGATGAGCTTTCATATATTTATAGCTCTAGTGCATCCGTTGCATGGCAATCCCTACTCCTTGCATTGACATCAATCGGTGGGCATCTCCATAGCCCATTGATTAGCCGCGTTAATGTGAGACTTTGTCCCTTTTTGTCTTCTCACACAACCTCAATCATCATATTCTATTCCACCCATAGTGCTATGTCCATGGCTCGCGCTCATATATTGCGTAAAAGTTGAAAGAGTTTGAAAAGGCTAAGTATGAAACAATTGCTTGGCTTGTCCTCGGGGTTATGCACGATGAGAGCATTTTGTGTGACGAAAATGAAGCATGGCCAAACTATATGACTTTGTAGGGATAAGTTTTCTTTGGCTATGGTATTTTGATAAGACATAATTGCTTGATTAGCATACTTGGAGTATTACTATTTTTATGTCAACAATAAACTTTTATCTTGAATCTTTCGGATCTGAACATTCATGCCACAATAGAAAAAAATACATTGAAGAATATTCTAGAAAGCATTCCACATCAAAAATTCTGTTTTTATCATTTACCTACTCGAGGTAGAGCAGGAATTAAGCTTGGGGATGCTGATACGTCTCCAACGTATCTATAATTTTTTATTGTTCCATGCTATTACATTATCTCTTTTGGATGTTAATGGGCTTTATTTTACACTTTTATATTATTTTTGGGACTAACCTATTAACCGGAGGCCCGGCCCAAATTGTTGTTTTTTTTGCCTATTTCAGTGTTTCATAGAAAAGGAATATCAAATGGAGTCCAAACAGAATGAAACCTTCGGGAACGTGATTTTTGGAACAAATGTGATCCAGAGGACTTGGAGTGGACGTCAAGCAATCAACGAGGTGGCCACGAGGCAGGGGGGCGCGCCTACCCCCCCCCCCCGGGCACGCCCTCCCCCTCATGGGCCCCTTGTTGCTCCACCAACCTACTTCTTCCTCCTATATATGTTCACATACCCCGCAAACATCCAGGAGCACCACGAAACCCTATTTCCACCGCCGCATCCTTCTGTACCCAAGAGATCCCATCTTGGGGCCTTTTCTAGAGCTCCGCCGGAGGGGGCATTGATCACGGAGGGCCTCTACATCAACTCCATGGCCCCTCCGATGATGTGTGAGTAGTTTACCTCAAACCTTCGGGTCCATAGCTAGTAGCTAGATGGCTTCTTCTCTCTCTTTGGATCTCAATACAAAGTTCTCCTCGATTCTCTTGGATATCTATTCGATGTAATCTTCTTTTGTGGTGTGTTTGTCGAGATCCGATGAATTGTGGGTTTATGATCCAGATTATCTATGAACAATATTTGAATCTTCTCTGAATTCTTTTATGTATGATTGGTTTATCTTTGCAATTCTATTCGAATTATCAGTTTGGTTTGGCCTACTAGATTGATCTTTCTTGCAATGGGAGAAGTGCTTAGCTTCGGGTTCAATCTTGCGGCTCTCGATCCTAGTGACAGAAAGGGAAATGACACGTATTGTATTGTTGCCATCGAGGATAAAAAGATGGGGTTTATATCATATTGCATGAGTTTATCCCTCTACATCATGTCATCTTTCTTAAGGCGTTACTCTGTTCTTATGAACTTAATACTCTAGATGCATGCTGGATAGCGGTCGATGTGTGGAGTAATAGTAGTAGATGCAGGCAGGAGTCGGTCTACTTGTCGCGGACATGATGCCTATATACATGATCATGCCTAGATATTCTCATAATTATTCACTTTTCTATCAATTGCTCGACAGTAATTTGTTCACCCACCGTAACACTTATGCTATCTTGAGAGAAGCCACTAGTGAAACCTATGGCCCCCGGGTCTATTTTCCATCATACAAGTTTCCAATCTATTTTATTTCGCAATCTTTACTTTCAATCTATATCATAAAAATACCAAAAAAAATTATCTTATTATTATCATCTCTATCAGATCTCACTCTCGCAAGTGACCATGAAGGGATTGACAACCCCTTTATCGCGTTGGTTGTGAGGTTCTTATTTGTTTGTGTAGGTACGAGGTGACTCGCGCGTGGTCTCCTATTGGATTGATACCTTGGTTCCCAAAAACTGAGGGAAATACTTACGCTGCTTTACTGCACCACCCTTTCCTCTTCAAGGGAAAACCAACACAATACTCAAGAGGTAGCAGACGATGATGAATTGGATGAGATTTATCATGTAAACAAGTTAGTTTTGTTAGGGCTTGATCCCTAGTATCCACTATGTTCTGAGATTGATGTTGCTATGACTTTACTATGCTTAATGCTTGTCACTAGGGCCCGAGTGCCACGATTTCAGATCTGAACCCTTTATGTTTTCATGAATATATTTGTGTTCTTGATCCTGTATTGCAAGTTATACACACCTATTACGTGTTATGATCCGCAATACCCTAATGTGGCAATAATTGGGATTCTTTTCGGTGATTACCGTAGTTTGAGGAGTTCATGTATTCAGTAAGTGCTAATTCTTTGTTCCGGTTCTCTATTAAAAGGGGACCTTAATATCCCTTAGATTTCCTTATGGACATTGCTGCCACGGGAGGGTAGGACAAAAGATGACATGCAAGTTCTTATTATAAGCACGTATGACTATATATGGAATACATGCCTATTACATTGATGAATTGGAACTAGTTCTGTGTCACTCCAGGTTATAACTATTACATGATGAATGTCATCCAACATAATTATCCATCACCAATCCAATGCCTATGCTTTTCGCATATTGATCATGCTAAGTTACTATTGTTGTTGTTGCTGCTGCTGTCATAATCACTATAAAAACTGCTACTATTACCGTTACCATTACTATTGCTATTATTACCACTGCTATCAAGCTATCATACTACTGTGATACTGACCACCTTGCTGCAAATATTTAGTTCTCCGGGTGTGGTTGAATTGACAACTCAACTGCTAATACTTGCAAATATTCTTTGGCTCCCTTTCCGTCAAATCAATAAATTTGGGTTGAATACTCTACCCTCAGAAACTGTTGCGATCCCCTATACTTGTGGGTTATCAATTACCCTTGGTTTCTACTAGGACCCCGCTGATATGTCTCCAGTGTATCTATAATTTTTTATTGTTCCATGCTATTATATTATCTATCTTGGATGTTTTATATGCATTTATATGCTATTTTATATGATTTTTGGGACTAACCTATTAACCTAGAGCCCAATGCCAGTTTCTGTTTTTCCTTGTTTTTGAGTTTCGCAGAAAAGGAATATCAAACGGAGTCCAAACGAGCTGAAAATTTATAGTGATTTCTTATGGACCATAAGAAGCCCCTGAAGCAAAAGAGTTGGGCCAGAAGAGTCCCAAGCCAACCACAAGGTTGGAGGGCGCGCCCTACCCCCCCCCCCCCCCCCGGACGCGTCCCCCGTTCTTGTCGTTGACTCGTGGACCCCCCTGACTTGTTCTTGACGCCAAAAATTCCTATAAATATAGAAACACCCAAAAATAAACCTAGATCGGGAGTTCCGCCACCGCAAGCCTCTGTAGCCACCAAAAACCAATCGGGACCCTGTTTCAGCACCCTGCTGGAGGTAGAAATCATCACCGGTGGCCATCTTCATCATCCCGGCAATCTCCATAACAAGGAGGGAGTAGTTCACCCTCGGGGTTGAGGGTATGTACCAGTAGCTATGTGTTTGATCTCTCTCTCTCTCTCTTGTTCTTGATTTGGCACGATCTTGATGTACCGCGAGATTTGCTATTATAGTTGGATCTTATGATGTTTCTCCCCCTCTACCTTCTTGTAATGGATTGGTTTTTCCCTTTGAAGTTATCTTATCGGATTGAGTCTTTAAGGATTTGAGAACACTTGATGTATGTCTTGCATGTGCTTATCTGTGGTGACAATGGGATATTCACGTGATCTACTTGATGTATGTTTTGGTGATCAAGTTGCTGGTTCTGTGACTTGTGAACTTATGCATAGGGGTTGACACACGTTTTCGTCTTAACTCTCCGGTAGAAACTTTGGGGAACTCTTTGAAGTTCTTTGTGTTGGTTTGAATAGATGAATCTGAGATTTTGTGATGCATATCGTATAATCAAACCCGCCGATACTTGTGGTGACATTGGAGTATCTAGGTGACATTAGGGTTTTGGTTGATGTGTATCTTAAGGTGTTATTTTTTTTACGAAGTCTAGGGCTGTTTGTGACACTTATAGGATTAGCCCAATAGATCGATTAGAAAGAATAACTTTGAGGTGGTTTCGTACCCTACAATAATCTCTTTGTTTGTTCTCCGCTATTAGTGACTTTGGAGTGACTCTTTGTTGCACGTTGAGGGATTGTTATATGATCTAATTATGTTATCATTGTTGAGAGAATTTGCACTAGTGAAAGTATGAATCCTAGGCCTTGTTTCTAAGCATTGCAATACCGTTTTTGCTCACTTTTGTTACTAGTTACCTTACTGTTTTTATATTTTCAGATTACAAAAACCTATATCTACTACCATATTGCACTTGTATCACCATCTCTTCACCGAACTAGTGCGCCTATACAATTTACCATTGTATTTGGTGTGTTGGGGACACAAGAGACTCTTTGTTATTTCGTTGCAGGGTTGTTTGAGAGAGACCATCTTCATCCTACGCCTCCCATGGATTGATAAACCTTAGGTCATCCACTTAAGGGAAATTTGCTACTGTCCTACAAAACTATGCGCTTGGAGTCCCAACACGAGTCTACAAGAAGAACGTTGCGTAGTAGACATCACCCGCTACCATGGGAGGGTGGGACAAAAGATGGCATGCAAGTTCTTACCGCAAACACATATGACTATACACTGAATACATGCCTACATATGATTGATGAATTGGAGCTATTATGTATCGCTCTAAGTTGTGATTGTTACATAATGAATTTCATCCAAATATCTGTCGCTACTCCATGCCTACACTTTTATAATATTGGTTTTGCTCAAGTTACTATTACTGTCGCCGTTCAAATTGCTACTAAATTGCTATTGTCACTCTCACTACTGCTATTACTCTTTTCACTGCTATCAAATTATTGTGCTACTAATAAATTGCTGCAAGGAAGATACTTCTTAGGCGTGGTTGAATTGACAACTCACCTGCTAAGGCTTATAAATATTTGGCTCTCCTTCTGCTGAATCAATAAATTTGGGTGGAATACTACCCTCAAAGACTGTTGCGATCCCATATACTTGTGAGTCATCAGGTAGCAAGGTTGATGAATAAGCCTCCAACATGACTCCAAAACAAGCCTCCAAATTGGATCTTCGTGAAACAGGACTTGCGGGTGCGAAAAAAATTGGATAAAAATATTCGAAGGGTTTTGGTATTTATAGGAATTTAGGGCGGTGGAATGGACGAAAGGCGATGGAGGTGGGGCCCACATGGCCTAGGGGTGTGCCCTACCTCCCTGGACGCATCAGGTGCCAGTGTGGCACCACCTTGCCTCCTTTTGCGCTCCTTCGAAGCTTCTTGGGTCATTCGTTGCATGAAAAACCGTATTAAACCGCATGGTATTTTGACCTCCATATATATGGATTTTTAATACCAAAAACATTCAGAGAAACGGGAACTGATATTGGACACTAGATTAATAGGTTAGTCTAAAAAATGCTATAAAAAGTGTTCAAAGGTGATAATATAATAGCATGAAATAAAAAAATAGATATGTTCGAGACATATCACCCTCCCCTTCCAGAATTTGACTCCCTTTCCCTCGCTCATCAAACCAAATCCCTCGTTAATTGGTAAATAAATGTTGAGAGTGTTCACATACGAGGAACGAGACACAAGACACATGCACCCACTCTAACTTCCTTCTATTTACTTTCCTTTTCAGATTCAAATTCCTCGTTAAATTGCTCAAAACAATGAACAACTTCACTTGATCCTCCCGCCAACGGTTCGCATGCAATGCAACATGCACTAAACCATGTCTTGCATATGAATGGACCACACGTGTGCCAGATGCATAAATATATCTGGCGAGCTGGTGTTCCCGTTAAGATTAAAATTTTCCTTTGGCCGACTGCTAGAGGTAGGCTTCTGATTGTTGATCAAATTCGTAAACGTAATGACCCTGGTTCAAAATTTTATGCTTTATCTGGTGCTCTTGAGAATACCAATCAGATTCTCTTCAATTGTGACATGGCTAACTTGCTATGGAGTTGCACCCAATCGTGGTTGGGTGTTAATTGGGCATCTACATCATTTGTTGGTCTTTATTGATCTTGCTAAATCCCTGTCCTGGCAGATGAGTAGGATTTTCTGGTTTGGTTTGCGGTTTTTGGGTCCTTTGGACAACTAGGAACAAGTTCTCTGTTGAGCATATTTTTCTAACAAACCTGTTGATTGTCTTTTCAAACTTCTCGCCATTTTACAACACTGGAGACCTCTGGTTAAATCTAGTGATAGGGAGGTGACAGACATCCTGACCTCTCGTAAGCGAGCTACACCGTCTAATATCATCAACCGAGATCGTGTCTCCTAGCCATCCTAAATTTATCTTGTTCTAGTCCTTGTTGTTAGTCTTTGTTGGTGGGTTGCTGACCTGCGTGCCATCGTTTGCTGTTAAGACTATAATTCTGCTGCATGTGCAACTGTTTGGACCTGCTTATGCCTCGTTTGTATTTGATCTTGCCATGTGGCTTTATTTATAAAGCCGGGCTCTAGCCTTCTCTCTAGAAAAATGGACCATGGGTCAAAAAAAGGCGAAGAGAACATTCATGCACGGGGGAGGGGGAGCTGCAATTTAGGCACGTTTCTACTCCAGTCACATAAAAAAATAGCCGTTAGTCCATTCGCAAAAAATAGCCGTTAGTGACGCTGCCCTCCTCTAATTTTGGATTGTAGTAACTGCTAGACGCTCGCCGCGGAGTCAGGGTGGGCCCATCTAGCGGGGCGCTATGACATGTGCATTTAATGAATTCAAGCGAATTCCTCGCTTTGTGACCGAAAAATTACAACGCGCTTTCAAGAAAGTATTGAAACACTACTTCTTTTTGGTTTAAGATAGCTAATTGCTCATTTCCATCTATCACCCTATTTGTTCTTGTACCATGGTTTTGAACTAGTCACTGATATTGCACTCACGCGCACGGTACATTTCACTGGAAATATAGGTCGCGAAACATTTAAAGGGCACCGGCGATACTCATTATGATTAGTAGCAGCAGGCGCACCGCGGTGGCCAAGGCCTCCGACATGATGACCAAGGCGATGTCCCTCAAGGCCGGCAAGGAGCTGGAAGGTAATAAGCCAATAACTCGTTCTATGTCTTCATTCAAGATTCTTGCTATTGCTTCGAATCGCCATCTCCTCAAGGTGGCCACAGACAGCCATGTGATTCTGGGGTCCGAGACCTCTACCCCTCTCGAGGTGCTTGATAGTATACGGGCCCAGGAGATGGTTCAGGCTTCGGTGGCCGAGGTGAAGGCCCGTCAACACATTGCGCGTACTGTGGCGGCTGAGAGGCGTGCTGCTGCGGCTGCTGATGCTGCAAGGGAGAATGCAGCATCGGCAGCTCCGGATGCGGCTTCCATGGATTCTAGGCCTACGCGTGGCCGTGGCCGTGGCCGCGGCCGTGGGCGGGGTCGATCGATTGTGTCTGCTAGAGAGGAGAATTTTGATGGGGCGGGGGCCCGGTCCCCCTTAGATATGCAATGAAAGGCCTAATATGGAATATGAAGGGATTTGGTCAAAGCGATCGCCGTCGGCAACTTATTGAATACATCCGTGACCAAAATCTCGATTTCGTGGGTCTCCAGGAAACCATTCGGTCCTCGTTTGAGTCATATGAGCTTGACGCCATAGGTGGCACTTTCAACTTCCGGTGGGAATGGCTTCCGGCCTCTGGCCGATCAGGGGGAATTCTGTTGGGGGTGAAGACTGATAGTTTTGAGGTGGTGGGCTTTACGCGGGGATCCTTTTTCCTCGCTGTGGATGTCGTCCAGCGTAATAATAATTTTAGATGGGAGTTAGTGGTGGTGTATGGCCCAGTAGACCATGATCGGTCAATTGATTTCCTCCGCGAGATTTATGCTAAGGCCACGGCTTCCCCCTGGCCTATTGTCATCGGTGGGGATTTCAATCTTCTGCAGGCTGCGATAGACAAGAGTAATGGTATCATTACAGACCACAGGTTGGTAGATACCTTCAATGAGTGGGTAGCTGACCTTGATCTCATTGAGCTGCCTAGGCTGGGAGCTCGTTTTACGTGGTGTAATAATCAGGATGACCCGCTTAGATGCGTGTTGGACCGTGTCTTCGTCTCCACTGACTGGGAGGCCCAATTCGCGGGATGCTCATTAGTGGCGGAACCAAGGCTGGGCTCCGACCATTGTCCGCTTATTCTTAACTCTGGAGAAGCCCCCCACCGCGCCACCAAGCGCTTCTTCTTTGAGAAGCAATGGTTACTTCAGCCGGGCTTTGTGCAGCGGGTCTCTTCGATTTGGTTAGCGGCTAGGGATCGCCCCCCTCACCTGTATGGCCCTTTATGCGATACTATGGACATTTGGCAACATTGCGTGCGCTTGAGTCGTCGCCACCTTCGTGGCTGGGGCGCGAACGTGGGTAGCCAGATGAAAGCAAGAAAAGAGGCCCTGATGAGTGAAGTGGCTGCCTTGGACACCAAGGCAGATTTGAGCGACCTATCGCACGAGGAGTGGGCGAGAAGGTACGCAGTGGAGGACGAAATGATATTTATCTGGACCTGTGAGGAGATTTACTAGAAACAGAGAGGTCGGGAAAATTGGGTGCTCAAGGGGGACGCGAGTACCCAATTTTTTCATGCGGTGGCAAATGGGCGACGCCGGAGATGTATGATCCGTGTTCTCCATGATGGAGATAATGTTATCACCGATGATGGCGCCCTTCAATCACATATTTATGCGTTTTACCGGGAACTTCTGGGATCTTTGGGGGTGGGATCAGCATCTCTGCACGACTCAATCTGGGATAATGAGCGATTGGTCTTTGCATATGATAATTCCATCCTCACTAAGCCTTTCACGCTTGAGGAGATAACAGCTAACCTAAACCAGATGAGGGTGAACATGGCGCCCGGGCCTGATGGCTTCCCGGTCATCTTCTATAAGCGGTTTTGGAACATAGTGGGACCACAATTCGCCCACCTTGTGAATGAATTCACCAGTGGCCGAATAGACATTAAACGCCTAAATTATGGGGTGTTGGCTTTGATTCCGAAGATGCCGGGTGCAGACCAAATTAGACACTTCCGCCCCCTCACGCTCATTAATGTCAGCTTTAGGCTGATTGCTAAGGGATTTGCCTCTCGCATTGCTCCGGTGGCAGACAAGATTATTGATAATCTTCAATCCGCATTTATTAAAGGTCAAAGCATCCTGGACGATGTAGCGGTGCTCCATGAGGTGCTTCATGAGATAAAGAATACAAAGGAAGAGGTGTTCATTCTCAAGCTTGACTTTGAGAAAGCCTATGACCGGGTCCGGTGGGACTTCATTGAGGAGGTGCTACACAAGAAAAACTTTGATCCGCAATGGGTGAGCTGGATGCGACAAATTGTGAGGGGTGGGCAAACTGCTATTAACATTAATGGCTCGTTTGGCCCATACTTCCGCAACGGAAGGGGACTGCGGCAGGGTGACCCGATCTCTCCCCTTCTGTTCAATATTGTGGCAGACGCGCTGGCTTCGATTTTGGACAGCGCCAAAGATGCCGGTCACATCTCGGGTGTTGCTGAAAGGGTGGCACTAGGTGGGCTGTGCCACCTTCAATATGCTGACGACAGCCTTATCCTCATCAAGAACAATGAAGAGGCGATTGCTAACCTCAAGTTTTTGCTCATGTGCTTTGAGGCCATGTCAGGTCTTAAGATAAACTTTGATAAGAGTGAGGCCTTTGTCACGGGAGGTGACTTGGAGTCCCAGCTTAGAGCAGCCCATATGATGAATTGTGAGTTGGGATCTATACCCTTCAAATATTTGGGCATGCCCATTTCGGATCGAGCTTTATCCATGGCTGATTTTGAGCCAATGGTGGACAAGGCGGCTAAACGAGTGGAACCGTGGCAGGGTAAGCTACTAGCCTCGGGAGGCCGGCTAGTGCTTATTAATGACTGCCTAACAAACATTCCTATGTTTGTCATGGGCTTTTATCTTTTGCATGACGGGACCCATGAGAAACTGGACAAGATTCGGTCCAGATTCTTTTGGGCTAAGGAAAATGGGAAACAAAGGTACCATATGGTCAAATGGGATGCGATTGCATCTCCAAAAGAGGTGGGTGGTTTAGGTATTATCAACTCCAGAGTTATGAATTGGTGCCTTATGACGAAGTGGGCCTGGAAAATTTTGACGAGACAAGGTGGGCTATGGCTCTCCATATTCAAGGCTAAATATCTTGAGGATGATGGAGTGACCTTTCGACCTCGGGTCCGACGGTCGCAGTTTGCAAATGATGTTCGCAAGGTTCAACCTTTGCTGCGGCTTGGGATGAAATTTGTGGTGCATAATGGACAATTGACGCTATTTTGGAAAGATGTTTGGAGGGGTGAGCGATCGCTTGACATGTCATACCCCAATCTTTTTGCGATCGCGGGCCAGCAGGAAGCGCGTGTTGCGGATATATGGGTGAACGGGCGCTTCCGGCCATCTTTTAGGAGACCCCTTGGGCCTAGCGACATCCAGGATTGGGAGGACCTTTGGGAGGCCATGGCCTCGGTGCGGCTTTCTGCTGAGCGCGACGATGTCCATTGGCGATTAGAGCCATCTAGAGCCTTTTCGACCGGCTCTCTGTATAAGGAAATCTTCAAAGCCCCCCCCAGTTTATGATCTGCGATCGCTTTGGAAAGCAAGAATGCCAGCAAAAATTAAAATCTTTTTATGGCAGCTGGCTCGAAACCGGATTCCTAGCGGTGACCAGATTCAAAAAAGACACGGCCCGGGAGATGGCTTGTGTGTTTGGTGCGGAGAAGAAGAATCTAGCAGCCACATTATCTTCCGATGCATTGTGGCTCGGATGGTGTGGAGCTCCCTTCGAGAGGCGACTGGATGCTCGTGGAACCCGAGTGGTTTCGCTGAACTATATGGGCTCATCATGGCTAGCAATGCCCAGGATCATAAGCTAGCTTGGCTTGGCGTTGGGGCGCTTGCTTGGTCTATCTAGACTACGCGGAACAAAGCTACCATTGAGGGAATTTTCTTTAGACACCCGGCTGATGTTGTGTATAAATTGGTCATCCTTTTGCAACTTTGGAAGGGGTTGGCGAGACAACGGGACCGACCCGGAGTGGAGCGCCTACCGACCCGGAGTGGAGCGCCTCATCGCCCGCTTGAAGGCCAAGTGTGCTGAGCTCCGGCGTGCCGGATAGAGGGCTGCAACGGCCGGCGTGCCGCCCTCCTCCGACCCCCTGACTGCTCCTGGAGCGGTCTTCTTCTTTCCTACCGCCCGCGACCGGCGCTGCGTCGCTGTACTAGGCTGTTGTGCCTTGTAACCCTGCTTTTTTGGCTGTGTTTGTCTTTGTACTTTGCCGAATATTTGTACTCTAAGTGTCTCATTCGTAAGGCCGGGCAAGCGCCTCCTCTCTAAAAAAAGGAATACGCACAGGCTATGGCTTGCCAATGCACACCATCTGCCCAGCTTCGGTCAATCGGCCTCTCGTCTGGTCTCTTCGTTTAGTCTTCGTCCTGTCACAGCCTCTCGGGCCGTTCGCGAAACGCCACGGACGTTTTCCCCACCATCATGCGCTCGCCGACCGTTGGGCGCCACACCTCTGGTGACCCCGCTGCTCAGCCACGCGGTGCCTTCCCGAGCCGCGTATCCCCGATAAATACCTCGATTCGTTCAAATCAATGGGCAAACCAACCCCCTCTGCGCCTCTCACTCTTTCCCTCCCCTTTCGGCAAAAACCCCAACGCCGAGCAGAGCCGCCCCCCTTCCCCACCCAACCAGGCCCCGTCCCGTACCCAACCCCAGCGAAAACCCTAGCCGGCGCCGCCCTCCCATGTCTCTCGGCAGGCCCAGCCGCGGCAATGCCGCCGCAGGCGGCGGTGGCGGCGATGATCGAGCCGCTGCGCCGCTCGGCAACATCTGGCCCCGGAGCTTCGCGCTGCGCGACCGGCGGGGCCAATCCAGCGGCGGCGGCGGCGGTCCGGCGCTGCCCGGCGCCCTCGTCCTCGGGGGCTTCCCGCGGCACGACCTCCCCGCCCCACCCGACGGGCCCGACCTCAACGCCGTCGTCGCGCCGCCGGTGAGCCAAGTTGCCCCAGCCCCAGCTCGTCCTTCCCAGGCCTGTGTACAAAAACTCCGAGCTCGTGTCCATACCCTGGAGACTGCATTTTCTGACGCGGATAGGATTTTAAGGGATATTCAAGGTGAAATACAACAGATGAGGGAGGAGGGGCATGAGAAAGACAGGCAAATCCGATCTATCGTTGAAGATTCAGAGAAGGAACGTCAGACAAGGCACATTAGAATCAAGCAATTCGACCATGATAAAGAGCTGATGCGTGGCACCCTTCAGGGATACAAAGAAAAACTTAAGAAGTCTTCTGATGCATTTCTGGAGTATAAGAAGATGTGTGAAGGAAGTGGCGTGTCATCTTCGGGTGTTGTGGCTGATGAGCAAAATCGTATTCTTATGATGCGGCAGAAGTACGCAGAGGACATTAATGCGCTTCAGAGAGATGTGTGTTTGAGCTTTGCAGCATGTGCTAAAGAGATTACAATGCTGGCAACATGGACTGCATACCTCAACAATGAACTTCAAAGGCTGAAAGATTATATACAAATTCCAGATCTCAACAATGGGGGCCCTCAACTGTGAATTCTACATTGGAGGTATTTCCTAACCTCCCCAAACAGCTCATGTTTATACCCTCAATCAGTCTTTGTCTGTTGTTTATGTGTTTGAGTTGAGCTCTGGTCTTAGATGTGCTGATTTTTGCTCTTTTTTAGCAGACTACAAGGGTGATGCAGGTGGACATTGAAGCTTTTGTCATGAAGGATGGGAACTGAAGATGAGGAGGATCGCATATATTTTGGTGTTGCTTACATAACCAAGATGCCGCAACATGGTGCCTTAAGTATTATTAGTTCTGTAGTCTGTAGCCTGTACCCGCATACCGTGCTATGAAACAGTGATCGTTACATCGCAAGACTTTGTTTGATGTAAAGCCTATTAGCAAAGACTCAAAATGTAGCCTCACCTGTTCCTTGTCTCCAATAATGTTAATTATTCCATCTATAAGAAGGCTTTGTTTTGACTGCCATATCCAAAGTTTCTTTATTTTTGCCGTTTAACATTATCGCCAGTTGAATTTTCTAAACACACTGCTGTTTCACTCCAACCATTAACTGATATATAATATGAGATTGCGAGTCAAGATTCTTTTCAATTTAGTTTTGGACTTCTAGTTGTTGAAATATATTGCCCGCCTTCCTCCATCAGTCCGGACTTTTGGATGAGTTGGCTGGAGCATGAATTCAATATGGTATCCGAGCCAAGAGCTCTTGAATTCAATATGCTCTTTTGGCTTACTCCGTGTAAGATTGATCTGTAATACTTTCGAGGAATAAGTGGTATGATGATGATGGCACGTGCTCATATTATTTTGACTGTTGAGTGGGCCTGTGTCTGAAGTCTGTAGAGTAACAAGATGTTTAGCTTCCAGAACCTGTGAATGTTAGGCTTGAAATTTATTTACCATTCGCAGCTGATTGGTCATTGTGCAATATCTATTGTTTATTGAGGTGCTGACAAGTTATTTATTTGACCAGAGATGATTTTGGACTGAACGGAGGCTTTGACAAATTTTCGTCATTTGAATGGGTATATCTGATGTAGATTACTCCAGTCCTCCCAAGAAAAGATTGAAGCACAGCAGTTCAAATGGGAATGATCGTTATGAAGGGAAACAAGAAACACTAAGAGACTTCTCCTTTTCTTTTGATATTTGTGAGCAAGTTACACTGGCTTGTGGAGTGGTAGATGTTTTTCTCATAACTTCACA
Source organism: Triticum urartu (assembly GCF_056163025.1). Classification (NCBI taxonomy): domain Eukaryota; kingdom Viridiplantae; phylum Streptophyta; class Magnoliopsida; order Poales; family Poaceae; genus Triticum; species Triticum urartu. The sequence goes on along the minus strand of NC_141875.1, from coordinate 519,998,079 downwards.
CAGTTAGTTGATTGTGTTTATTTTTGTTCTTAAAAGGCTGAGCAAGTTCGATCTTCAAATGATGTTTGGATTTGAGGAAAATGATATGAGTACACTTACATAAAAAGTGGACCCTGACTCTTTAGATGGTAGCAGTGATCCGCAAAGAGGTCTTTCAGGCATGGTCACATATTCCTAGAGATAATGAAGTAAGGAACAAGCACAGGATGGTTTGCACTTTGAAGCCTACTCGTTTGACAAGGCAGGGGATAGTGAAGAACAGAAGGAGTCTGATTTTAAATATTAGTGTTGTATACTGGATGTGCTTTTTTAAAATGCACATCCTACAAACTTAAAAAGGTACTCATGAAAGGCTAATACTGTATCTGTATCACTCCCGAATGTGCTTTAAAAAAATGCAAGGAACACAAGCATGCACCACCTGAAATCTTCTCTCTCACCTGAAATCTTTTCTAAACACTTAGGCAAAAACATACACTGCAATCCTGCATCACCCAGGTTGTCAACAACCTCCTTTAATGGCAAACATGGGCAAGAAATGATCACCCTGCAAAACAGTGTGTTGGATTAAAATATTAGTCTGCAGATGTTTGCTATGGTATGCAAATCTTTCTGTCATTTTTTATTGCTGAGCTGTACATACTAATGTGTTTGGTTGGGCTAATTTTGACTGTTTTCAGCTTACAATCTCATCTCATAGCATTACAGTGTTTTATTTGTTTGTTCATTTACACTGATCAAACGGTATATACCTAGCTTCTTTCTTCTGGTATCCTCTCATCACTTTGATGTGATTCTACTTGGATGATTCTTGCGGTGAATGGGAATTTTGGATGGATATTGGTGCAGGTAGTGAGGCCTACGACCATGCCATCATGTTTTGTCAGGTTTACAGGATACCGAGAACTCAAGTGACCAGAATGTCCTGTATTAGAAGTCGTTTCACCATACACATAATGGAACTCTAAAAAAAATCAACAGCTCGGCTTTCTGTTCATCAAATGTAAGGTTACACGGCCTATGAGAGCCCTGATTGACACCTGTCTTAAGGAAAAAAAGGGTAATATTAATAGTTATAAAACCACTTCACAGAATCAACAAATTGTTCAGTACCACAGAAAATATCAAAACATCACATGAGTTGGAAAACAGCATCGATGTGTCACTAGGATGTGGCATCAGGCCCCACATATAAGCCTCACACTTGATATTTTCCAATTTACACAATTTTGTGATTTTACAAGCTTTTTTTTACGTAAACTGGTGCATAAATTATAAGTTATAGTTCAGGAATTAAGACCAGTGTTTATTGAATGAGACATGTCATATTCAAGGTCTATTTATGAAGTTTAAGATATGATTTATCATTCTAGTCCCAAACAATGAAAACTAGCAAGCAGAGATATCCATAATCTACAGTACCTATCCAACAGATGCAACTAAATGCTGAGTTGGTGCAAAACAAAAGCAACATAAGTAATGCCGCATGGTACAGTTCTTATTTAGCGTACTAAGACAATATTTACAGCTTCTCTCTCTGATAAGGTAAGTGACTTAGCATCTTGATTAGCAGCCACATGGGGGAGGGGAATCACAATTATAATACATTAATACTAAAATCAATATATAAATCATTATCTGAATCAGTAAGCCAGCCAAATGGAAGCATATATAAGTCTGGCAAGGTTTTCCTTGTAATCTGGTGGCCCTGATCTTATTTGCAGCATTGAAGGGCACTGTGCAATATGCAAACTAATAAGTTTTTATTTACTAGAGAATATCAAATAAAAACTAAATACAGAAATAAGGAGTATGTAATGGATATATGGAGAATATCTGTTTTGATTTACCTTAACATGGTAAAATGTGAACTAACATCTTTCCAGTTGTTCCAATCATCTCTTGTTATCTTATACCTCCTCCGTCCCAAAATAAGTGTCGCTGAGTTGTACTAAATCAGCGACACTTATTTTTGGGAAGGAGGGAGTACATATGAACATGCTCACTGATGTTTTTAGCTAATTGTGCAGTGACTTCAGTAGTTCAGTTCCTAGTGAGAAGGAGAGTCTATTTGGCGGTCAAGCTCTCCCAGGAGCTGCAATTGAGCAACCAGACTTGTGTAACTAACTGTAGGATGTCAAGTTATTTAGCTGCGAAATAGTAATTACTTCTTCCCGGCTATACTCAGTATAGAAGATACAATCAACCTTCACTGCAAGAATGGTACATATGAAACAATCTCTTCAAACTCAAGTTATGGCAACACTTAAGAAATGTCCGCTATTCCCAAGTTGGGAGCTCTCTACCTATCATATTATCATGAGGATCATGTAACTAAAGTAAACTGCAGACTTTTTTTGGCAAAAAGGCCTAAGGCCAGATATTATCATGAGAATCACATGACCTTACAAACACACCCAAATTTTTTATTTTTTATTTAGAAATGGGGGGGGACCCCTGACCTCTGCATCTGGACGATGTATGCGGTCATTTTATTAATTATTTACACAAGACCTTACAAAGTCATACAACAGTAAGACTAAAGCCACCGTCTGGGCAACATCTGTCGCTACTCCTATCTAGTTGATGTAGGGATGCTGATAGTCTGGGCCTAATACCAAACAGACCTCGCAACCAAACCTAACATCTAAGACCTAAGGTCCCAATCAGGACACCTGCCGGGTATGGGGCACCCACCAGTCCAGCGCACTCCTCAACCAGGACGCATGCCGTGTATGAGGCCGCCGCAGCCACCTGCCACCAATCCATCTTCAGTGTTGTACTGCTGCATCTACCTTGCCCGGTCTAGCTGTCGTCGACGCCGTCACAACGCCAGACAACGCCACCATCCTGCGCTCGTCCATCATCACACGCCCACCGGCGAGACCCCGCTGCTCCATGCCGCTGAGACCCGCCGTTGTCGACGTGCCAGATGCCACGATGCTCCTCTGACGCGAAACACCACCTGCTGCCACTGGTCCCATTCCCTTCGCATGCAGTTCGTCAAACCTGTTGGGGAACGCAGTAATTTCAAAAAAATTCCTACGCACACGCAAGATCCATCTAGGTGATGCATAGCAACGAGAGGGGAGAGTGTTGTCCACGTACCGTCATAGACCGTAAGCGGAAGCGTTATGACAACGCGGTTGATGTAGTCGTACGTCTTCACGATCCAACCGATCCTAGCACCGAAGGTACGGCACCTCCGCGATCTGCACACGTTCAGCTCGGTGACGTCCCACGAACTCTAGATCCAGCTGAGTGTCGAGGGAGAGCTTCGTCAGCACGACGGCGTGATGAAGATGATGATGAAGTTACCGATGCAGGGCTTCGCCTAAGCACTACAACGATATGACCAAGGTCGAAATCTGTGGAGGGGGGCACCGCACACGGCTAAGAGATCAACTTGTGTATTCTAGGGTACCCCCTCCCCACGTATATAAAGGAGGGAGAGGGGAGGCCGGCCGGCCTCTCTAGGCACACCAGGGGGAGGAGTCCTCCTCCTAGTAGGAGTAGGACTCCCCCCTTTCCTAGTCCAACTAGGAATAGAAGGAAGAGGGAGAAGGAGAAAGGAAAGGGGGGCCGGCCCCCCCACCCAATTCGGATTGGGCTGGGGGGAGGGGCGCCCCCTCCTAGGCGGCCTTCTCTTCTCTCCCACTAAGGCCCATTAAGGCCCATATGCCCCCCGGGGGTTTCGGTAACCCCCGGTACTCCGGTAAATGCCCGAACTCACTCGGAACCATTCCGATGTCCAAATATAGCCTTCCAATATATTGATCTTTATGTTTTGACCATTCCGAGACTCTTCGTCATGTCCGTGATCATATCCGGGACTCCGAACTACCTTCGGTACATCAAAACACATAAACTCATAATACCGATCGTCACTGAACGTTAAGCGTGCAGACCCTACGGGTTCGAGAACTATGTAGACATGACCGAGACTCATCTCCGGTCAATAACCAATAGCGGAACCTGGATACTCATATTGGTTCCTACATATTCTACGAAGATCTTTATCGGTCAAACCGCATAACAACATACGTTGTTCCCTTTATCATCGGTATGTTACTTGCCCGAGATTCGATCATCGGTATCTCAATACCTAGTTCAATCTCGTTACCGGCAAATCTCTTTACTCGTTCCGTAATGCAACATCCCGTAACTAACTCATTAGTCACATTGCTTGCAAATCTTATAGTGATGTGCATTACCGAGAGGGCCCAGAGATACCTCTCCGATAAACGGAGTGACAAATCCTAATCTCAATCTATGCCAACTCAACAAACACCATCGGAGACACCTGTAGAGCATCTTTATAGTCACTCAGTTACGTTGTGACGTTTGATAGCACACTAAGTGTTCCTCCGGTATTCGGGAGTTGCATAATCTCATAGTCATAGGAACATGTATAAGTTATGGAGAAAGCAATAGCAGTAAACTAAATGATCAAAGTGCTAAGCTAATGGATGGGTCAAGTCAATCACATCATTCTCTAATGATGTGATCCCGTTCATCAAATGACAACTCTTTTGTCCATGGCTAGGAAACTTAACCATTTTTGATTAACGAGCTAGTCAAGTGGAGGCATACTAGTGACACTCTGTTTGTCTATGTATTCACACATGTACTAAGTTTCCAATTAATACAATTTTAGCATGAATAATAAACATTTATCATGATATAAGGAAATATTAATAACAACTTTATTATTGCCTCTAGGACATATTTCCTTCAAAACTGAGCACCTAAACGCCCCAGGCGGCGTCTCCAAGAAGGATACGACACATGCAGTGCTGCCGCCGCCCAATCTAAGGAGATTTAGGGTTTTCACACGGGCATGGGGGCGGGGCGGAGGGCAGGGACCTCGATGGCGCCTACAAGTAGGAGAACGGCGACCCTGGTCGTCGCCACCGTCGGGACGAACGAGTCATCCAGAGTTTCCTCCGGTCCGATGTCACCTCTACCAGCCCCCGTGAATGTACCGAGGCCAACGACCGTGATCGTAAGCCACCAAGTGCAGCGGGAGAGAGCCTGCAACGCGGAGGAGATCCACCTGCGACTCACCGCCCACGCGGTCAAGACGTCGTCCATCCACCCCCCGCGAACGTTGCCAGCTGAGGGCGCCGTCGCCATGCCTAACGGGGCCGCCGCCGCCGCCCCCGGTCCAGGTTCCTCCATGAAGGCCCGAGTGGCAAGATTCGCCGCGAGCTACGTGATCCGACACCGCGCGGCCGACGCCATCGCCCAAGCCCGCCGTCGACCGATCTCGCCGCCGCCGGGAGCCCGCACGCTGTCGGGAGTCCCACACCCATGGATCTGGGCACCCGTGCTCCGCCGCGAGTCCGACGCCTCCGGGATCCGCCACACCGTCGGGAGGGCCGCACCCCGCGGATCAGAACGCCCGCACCGCCACGGATCCGGGAACGGGAGGAGAGACCCTCCGTCGCCGCCATCGCACGCACGGGCTTTGCCCGGCGCCGACCATCGACAGCGGCAGAGGGGGAGAAGGGCGCTGGAGGGACTAGGCAGCGGCGGCGGAGCCCTCCCGAGTCGCCCGCGGAGGAGGCGAGGCGAGAGGGACGCGAGATCTCACAAACACACCCAAATAGAGAAGTAAAATTACAATCAAAGCCTTGGGGGTGTTGAAGTCTTCTTCCTCATGCACCAACAGGCGACATGTCGTCGTGTCGTGAGCAAAGCTCAGTGCCGCCTATGGGCCTCCGCCTTGGCGGAGCAAACTTTTTGAAACCGAGGAGCTTGTAGCCGATGGTCACGATCTGCGAAGCAAATGGCCAGCCTGGAGAAGAGAGCGCTGATAAGGACCTATAGAAACTTCATAGACCACGAAGGCCGGCCAAATTCGGACGGATCAACTGGAAACCTAAACCGGCCGGATCCCGGAAGACCCGTCAGAGACACAGAATCACAGCCCTCCGCCGGTGATAAAACACACCAACGGAACATGGAAGGGCGGGGAAGGCAATATTCCCACTGCCACGACATCCCTAACTAAACACGAAGACACTTTAAAGAACATGTGGAACAAATTTCCCACGCCGTTGTATGTCAAGTCTGAATTTGAGATTGAACACGCCGTCATCTAGGGTCATGCGCGACATCGTCTTCTTCGGTGGCCTAACCAGGACGGGCCGTTGCAGAAGCTCACCGTCTCATCGGAGCCTGCATTACTGGTCAGAGTCCTGGATCAGCGACCAGCCATCTATTACCGTCCACTTTCTCTGTTCCTCAACCAAACACAAATAAGGTATAGGAGTATCTATTACCATCCCTTACTGTAAGTACGTAAACAAGTCAGAGAATCGCTCATTACAGCCCATTACCATTTCCAAATTTTGGAACCAAACACCTCATTTAGCACAGGCGACATAGTTCCACAAAATCTTACTTTGTACTATGTTCCAGTAATGCATCATTCTGAACCTTCCATGACATTCCAAAGTGTCGTAAGCCATATATTTGACTGACTGAAAACCGTTATGAAGTTCCAACGATATTGATCTTGGTATTTCAACAAAGCTTTACAGAAATTATGCGCTTGTACATGGGAACTGTATGTACTAACTGCCTGAAATATTTTAATGCATCTTTCATAAGCTTGGGTTGAATTGATTAGTCGAATAGTGTGCATGCTCATCATATCCATTTTGCTAGTTTTAAATCCAAGACAATTCTTGACCAAACAATCTGCGGAAGGGGGACTTTCCACTGTCTGCTCTTTGTTGCAGTACCGTATCATTCTGAACCTTCCAGAGCAGCGCTGCCTAATAAGTCGGCATACTGAACTTATATGGCAGTCTGTAGAATCAAAATATAATCTGTGACTGGCATAGCAATGTAGCATTATGAAGTCGGTGTGATCCTGGTTCCTGGATTCCTGGTCCTTGTGAACAAGAACCTCAATTGCACTCTCAGTTGCAACCAAGACCTGCATCCGTGCAACCCCTACATGGCACTGTTTTCTAAATTTGGTTCATAGTGTCCACTTCCTTTCTCAGCAATCAGCTCCAGATCCACAAGCTCCTGCTTTGCTAAACGCATCACAAGATTCCCCAGAAGTACCAGGTTTGTAGGAATGAAAATGGAGTGGAAAGTTTCCGCTTTTCCGGAGGAAAAATGGAAACAGAGAGAAAATATGAAAACGGAAACGGAAATGGAAGTGAAATTTTTTATGCGGAAACGGAAACAAAAACGGAACGGTGTTTTCCGGTGGAACAGACGCGGAAACAGAACTTTCCGTTTCCGTGAATATGGAATTTCCGTTTCTACTATAGGCCCATGGCTGCTTTGTAGCCCAATTACTAAACAACAGACAATGACACAATGAGCAGACTGGATCATTTGAGGACCAACTTTTACTTCCACACACATTCTCAACTAGACACAATACGGAATTGTCATATACTATTACAATACTACCCTATGTTACCAACACAACCATATTATCATGTAGCCATGTTAAAAATTTCTTAAATTTCTTTGTTTTTGTGTGTATTTCTCTATGATTCAAGGGGGGTTTTAAGTTCCAGTCAACACACCGTTCTGTTTTCTTGTCCGCTCTGTATTCGCTCCATGTCTGTTTCCGATAGTATTTGTTTCCGTATTCATTTGCGCTTCTGCAAAAAAATATGAAAACAAATATGGTAGCACCCAATTCCGTCCGTTTCCGCTCCGTTTTCATCCCTATAGGTTTGTGTTTTACTCCTACTGAAGATGCCTTCTTGTTCAGAGGTGGGGAAACGAACAACAAGTGTCTTGAATATTCCTGAAGATGCCTACCTGTCTAACATTATCTCCAATCCTATAATTGTGAAATCGGGCTATCGGTCAAGGGCACATGCCCCATTGCAAGGCAATGGCATCGCTGACAATGCTAGTCTTTTGGACCATTTGGAATGAAAGAAACGCGAGGATCTTCTGGCACAAGTCTACACCTTCATTCGTTGTTTTCAACACGATCAAGAACGAGGCTACGCTTTGGAAAGTCGCAGGGGCGAAACATTTGGGTAAAATCATGACGGGAGAGTAACAGTCTTGTAATAAGGGGTACAATGTAATATCACTCTAACTTTTTCTTAATTAATAGATGAGGCAAAGCTTTTGCCTCTGTTTCAAAATAAAAATAAAAATCAGGCGATCTCCCATCCATGTCAAAAAGAAAAAGAAGAGGGAGAGACATGCCGATCTTCGTCATTGTCTGGTGCTAGATATTGCCAAGCCATATTTGCTATTGCTTCGCCGTTAAGAGAGATGTATTTATGACTCACAAAAAGCAGAGTCGTCACAATCGTTCAAAAGAAAACAAAAAAAAAGAGGCAAAAATACAATCCAGAACATTACCTCTCCACCCTGAACTACGGAGTCTTACATTCTGTGACTCCTTGTGGACAAGAACCTAAATTGTATTCCATCTGCAACTAAGAACTGAATCTGTGACCTACATTCTGGCAACCGCTACATGGCCCCATTTTCCACATTCGGCATACTCGATGTTTTTTTTTATCCGCTTTCAGTTTTGTCGACTATCGGAAGTACCAAGTATGCTTGCTTTTTATCGTGTAGAAAGTCGCAACGGACCACCGTTTCAGAGTTGGGGAATCAAACAGTCTAGAATATTCCTGACTACATGTTATAATATTATCCGCAAGGCCTTCTATTGTGAAAATCGGGCGATCTCCCATCCATGTCAAAAAGAAAAGAGGAGAGACATGCCGATCTTGGTCATTGTCTGGTGCTAGATATTGCCAAGCCAAAATTGCTATTCCTTTGCCGTTAAGAATAGAGATGCATTTATCGAGTCACAAAAAGCAGAGTCGTCACAATCGCTCAAAAGGAAAGAAAAAAGCAAAAAAATACAATCCAGAACATTATTACCCCACCCTGAACTACGGGGAGCACCATCTCTTCTCGGTAACTCGGGGTGTTGGGCTAGCTCGACAGCCACCGTGCTGCAATCTCCCTGGATATAAAGCACGCCTCCTGAAGTAAGTAAAAGCAGATCCATGACTGTTTTAGCCACCGAAACGATCGATCTGCGTCTTGCCTTGCCCTGAGTCGTAGCTGTCAGGTAGGCGGAAACCGTGGCACAGTGCGTGTCCAACGTCAAAGGCTTTTGAATTTCTCCGTTACACATTTGTTTGGCGCGCTACTACTACCATACCTTTTTCTCAGTTCGCGATGCCTGTGGCCGATCAGCCATGCTCTTGCCCGCTTCCTCGGTTGCGATTTCTCGAGCTGTTCGTCTGGAGAGAGAGAGGAAAGGGGAGGGGAAGTTTATCCACAATTCAACCACCTCTGGATAACGAAGAACCTTTTGACGGCGGAAAGGTAAGCGAGAATGAGTAAACCTAGTCATAGCGTGTATCATTTTCCTCGACGCTGTCATCCTAGGGTTGGTTTCTGGTTGACGAATCTGGCGAACCTTATCCTGCTTTATGATGTGTAGAGTTGACGAATCTGTTCCTTCTAAAACTAGTGCCACTCCATCGGTCCAGATTAATCGCATCGTCCGTTTTACATGATGGATAACAGGATAAGGTTCTCTGCTACTACCCTGATGATGCCTAAATTTTGTTTAGTCCCTATGAATCTACTATATGATCACCGGTCATTGAGTACCCAAGTAGGGTGAAGTGAACCTTCACATGTGAACCTCGCTCCAGCAAACAGATCTTCCTTTTTCAGACCTGTAAAAGATCATACCACTGTCAAAAAAAACAAAGGATCTTAAAATATCTTATTCGAACCATATGGAACTCGCGCCGAATTGCTTCGGTGGACGAGGGAGCCCACCAGTCGGCACTGCTCAACAGTTGTCGTATTTTCTTGTCGCCCGGTACGGCGGACGTAGGCGGCGACTTTCCGAGTCACCGCTGCCAACTTTTGAGTCGGAGAAGAAGCCTTTACTCGACTTTTGAGTCGGAACACCACTTCCCACTGCCTGCTTTTCTCGCTCTTCCTTCTAGCAGACGTAAAGGAGCCGAGAACCTACGCATGGGTGCAATGGAATAAGAAGTCTTTATGCCTGATAGCTACGTCGGCGTATATATGCTGGAAAGGAGGAGCGTACTTGGTTACACAATTATATTTTCTGACTGATTTCTCACGTTGAAGCTGGCTGGTGTTTGACTCCTGTGCTTATTTAACGAGGACCCCTACCAATAGCACACATGTGCGATTGCACTGCACCGGCCCACTCGTTCCCACTTACCAGAAGCACTTGACATCGCACCGAGCAAGAAGACTGGAGTGACGACGCCGGAATTATGAAATGGTTTTACCGGAATCCCCACGGCGACCGGTCCGCGTGCAGATGCGTATCTTCCACCAGTAGTGCTTGCTTACATTCGTGTTGTAACATCGCCCGCTTCCTATGTCTTTATCTACCTAAAATGACCGGGCACAACTTTTTCTGGTGTCCCTCCATGGCCGAATTGCTTTACGGGTCTTACGTGGGAGCTATATGAGTGCAATCGTGGTCATGCAATTGTACCGTGTTGCTTTCTAGCGTTTTTTTACGGGAGAAATCGGTGCAAATGTTCAGCCCCCGCACAGTAAATTTATATAGGCTCATTTTCACAATGATTGAAAAAGTGAATAAATAGAATGCCATCCGTTTCTGAATTATGTACCTTTTTCTAAAGTGTAGAGCTAAAGACCTAAATCATCGTAACTTAATTTTCATTCAGAAGTTGCTTACCAGTTACCACACACTCCGTGTGGTTAGAATGCCATTGCGTATTCTCGTAAAAAGAAGAAAGAAAAGAATGCCATTGCCTATTATCCCTAAGCAAGCACAAGACACCGTCGTACATAGAACATGGTACCGAAACGGTTCTCACAAAATAAACCGGTAATCTCCATATAAATTTGAATTCTTTTTCCCTTCATTCAAGCATTCTTGTTGGGGTTGTCCGTTGTACCATGGCTTATGCACATGTGCACAGCTTGTCCTTCGTTCAAACGCGCAACCGGTCATAACAAAATCATCAAGGGAACAAGCGATATGGCCAGAGAAAACAGAGCTCTATTTATATATCCATGATCCCTTCTTTGCACAAATAGGAGAGATATGGGGTGAGCTCCAAGCACATAAACAAGCACCAGTGCCTAATTAAAACATAGGACACTTCAGGGGTGTATTTCCATATTTCACACCTCTGAATCGGCCACCCGAATGCAAGATTTGCAATCGAGCAGCGAATGGCGAGAACCCAAAAGAAAAAACAAAACGAAAAAAAAAACACTAATTGGTATCCACAGAGTGTTGCTGCTGGGGGTGCTGACTCTCCAGGTCCTCGACATGCATTTCCATCGGGTGCGCGTGGTCACCCTGCGTCAGCCTCCGCGCCAGCGGCCTCTCCCTGTTCAGCATCCTCATCAGCGACGCGCCGAGCCCACACGGCGGCGCCGAGCTCCCACTTGCAGCACACTCCTTCTCCAGGCCCTGCTTCTCCTGCACCCAGGCTGGCGCGGCCGGCGACGGTGGCGGCTCCACCAGGGCACGGCAGACCGGGCACGACGAGCTGGACGCGAGCCACGTGTCGACGCAGGGGACGTGGAACACGTGCGCGCAGGCCGGCAGCACGCGCACCGCCTCGCCCTCCTGCATGGCGCCGAGGCAGATGGTGCACTCGCTTGCGCCGCTGCCCGGCTCGCCCGTCTCCTTGTACGCCGCGGTCGGCAGCGCCGCGATGGCCGACGGGTCCAGCCCGACCTTGGCCGGCTTGGGGGCCGCCGAGCCGGCCTCCAGCGCGGCCGCGTCGGCCTCCGCTTGCCTGCGGTTCCTGCGGCGGACGCGGCAGATGTAGAGGTGCAGGAGCAGGGAGAGGCCGAGCACGGAGACGAAGGCGGCGACGGCCATGGCGATGAGCCGCACGTTGTGTGTCGGCCCCGGTTGCGGGCTCCTTCTGCCGCCGCCGAACCAGGCGGAACCGGGGTCGCTCGCCTTCCCGGACATGGACACCGACATCGACATGCTCGCTCCGGCGTGCGCTCGCGGCGCGCTCCTTGTCGTTGGTTGGTGGGTGGGGTGGCGCCTGGTAGCTCCAGTAGTAAGTGGCTAGAGTGGTAGTATTGTCCCTTGCGATGGAGCTGGTGAGAAATGATGGCGCAGTTGGCTGGGTTTTATAGGTTTCAGGCGTGGGCGGGACGGAGCGTGCGTGCGTGCCTTAGCGGTGCACCCAGGCGAGCGAGCTCGCGAGCTCGCTCCAGTGCGCGGGGCCGATTCGGATGTCCGTCGTGTCACTGTGGTTGCGGAAAGCGGTGCAGGTATTTGAAACTCCGACGTGGCCATTCGCACCCAGCGATGGCGACGCGAATCGGGGCCGATACACCATGATCTTGTAGGTTCCTTTATTTTTAACTCTCCAGATCTCTCTGCCCCTAGCCGGGTGTTGCCTTGGGCAATTAACGGCGTGCTTAGTATAGTCTGTAGGTGGGGCGCGGATCGACGGTGGCCGCACACCACAGCCACGGTCTTGTGTGGGACAGAGATATGGAGGAGGATCTCTCGGTTACTCGGCGATGGTTCGTGACGCTCGGCGACTAACTGCGTGGTCGGCTGCCTCGGTGAGGCGTGAGTGCGTTCAGTTTGGTTTGGTTGGTGGTCAGTCCCATGCCGAGCAAGACACTGGCCACAGCAATGGCAGCGAAAGATCCTCTTTTCTGCGGCTGGCGCCAGTTTGACAATCAGTTGGCACTAGGCCTCCTCCCATTTTCTTTTTGCTATGTACAGTTTGATCGATTATGACTGCACCCAGAACCTCCTGTACTGTCATGCCGACTGAAAAGCTAAACACAGTGCATACTTCATGTTAACGGCCAAGCAGATTAATAACTGATAAGGTGTTGATGACCTATGAGTGCTTTCATGCCATTAAAAAGAAGACTCAGGGCACTAATGGCTTCTGCCCGGTCAAGTTGGATATGATGAAAACTTATGGTAGAGTTAAATGGGGTTCTTGAGAGAAATGATGGTAAAGATGGGCTTTCACCTGCAGTGGATAGAGCTTATTATGATCGTGTGTATTCAGTAAGCTACATAGTTAGATTTAATAACATTGAGACTGATGAGTTTTTCCCCACTTGAGGTTTGAGACGGGGAGATCCCTTATCGCCTACCTGTTTTTACTTTGTTCTGAAGGCCTGTCTAGTATACTCGCTTATAAGGAGAAAGTGGGAGGTATAGAAGGAATAAAAGTATGCAGGAATGACCCGTCAATATCTTATTTATTATTTGCCGATGATCCTCTTATTCTTATGAGAGCTAATACCAGAATGTGGTGACTCTTAAAAGGGTGTTGGATACATACTGCAGTAGCTCTGCACAATTGGTGAGTACTCCTAAGTTCAGTATTTTCTTCAGTCCAAATACCAGCATCTAATAAGAGAAGAAATTTGTAGAGAGTTGATGCAATATCATGCATAATTTCTTTGTATAAGTCAATAGGTATTGCACTAGCACTAGGACCCATATCACACAAGCCATCAATGATCTCCTATTTTAACAGAAATAACAGGCATGCCTACCACATGTCTATGTTTATCTTTAGCACAAGGTTTTGCAATTCTAGCAGTTTCATCACAGAAATAAATAACATGCCTATCAATATTATCAGCCAAGAGATCCTTAACAATAGCAATATTAGGTTCAACTTTAACTTGCTCAGGAGGTGTATATGTTCTAATATTTCTTTTACGAACCACAGTTGAAGCTTTAGCATGATCTTTTATCCTAACAGGAAAAGGTGGTTTCTCAACATAAGCAGTAGGGACAATAGGACCATTATAAGTGATAGTCTTTTCTTCAACTTTAATAGGTGCATCTACTTTTACTTCTATGGGAGGATGATATTTAAACCACTTCTCCTTAGGGAGATCAACATGGGTAGCAAAAGATTCACGGAAAGAAGCTACTATCTCAGAGTCAAGTCTATATTTAGTGCTAAATTTACGGAAAACATCGGTACCCATAAAAGATTTAACACAATCAAACTTAGGTGTCATACCTGACTCCTTACCTTCGTCGAGATCCCAATCTTCAGAGTTGCGTTTAATTCTTTTCAATAAATCTCATTTGAATTCAATAGTCTTCATCATAAAAGAGCCAGCATAGGAAGTATCGAGCATGGTGCGATTGTTATCAGAAAGTCGAGCATAAAAATTTTGAATAATCATTTCTCTTGAGAGCTCATGATTGAGGCATGGATATAACATTGATTTAAGCCTCCCCCAAGCTTGAGCGATGCTTTCTCCTTCGCGAGGCCAAAAATTATATATACAATTACGATCACAATGAACAAGATGCATAGGATAAAACTTCTGATGAAATTTCAATTTCAATCGTTTGTAGTTACATGATCCCATATCATCACATAGCCTATACCATGTCAATACATCTCCCTCCAAAGATAAAGGGAAGACCTTCTTCTTGATAACATCATCGGGCATACCTGCAAGCTTAAATAATCCACAAACTTCATCCACATATATTAGGTGCTCATCAGGATGTAATGTTCCATCTCCTGCAAAAGGATTAGCTAGCAGTTTTTCTATCATACCCGAAGGAATTTCAAAGTAAACATTTTCATTTTTAGTAGGTTCAGTAGGTTGAGGAGCATCTCTTTGCTCTAATGGTCGAGGTGAAGATACCCCGAACAAGCCCCTCAGAGGATTACTTTCCATAGTAACAAGTGACAGTAAATTTTAGCACACTATATAAATTTTTCCTTACCAAATTCCACCTACCAAAGGCGCTTCACTCCCTGGCAACGGCGCCAGAAAAGAGTCTTGATGACCCACAAGTATAGGGGATCTATCGTAGTCCTTTCGATAAGTAAGAGTGTCGAACCCAACGAGGAGCAGAAGGAAATGATAAGCGGTTTTCAGCAAGGTATTCTCTGCAAGCACTGAAATTATAGGTAATAGATAGTTTTGTGATAAGATAATTTGTAACGAGCAACAAGTAAAAAAAGTAAATAAAGTGCAGCAAGGTGGCCCAATCCTTTTTGTAGCAAAGGACAAGTCTAGACAAACTCTTATATAGAGAAAAGTGCTCCCGAGGACACATGGAAATTATCGTCAAGCTAGTTTTCATCACGTTCATATGATTCGCGTTCGGTACTTTGATAATTTGGTATGTGGGTGGACCAATGCTTGGGTACTGTCCTTAATTGGACAAGCATCCCACTTATGATTAACCTCTATTGCAAGCATCCGCAACTACAACAAAAGTATTAAGGTAAACCTAACCATAGCATGAAACATATGGATCCAAATCAGCCCCTTACGAAGCAACGCATAAACTAGGGTTTAAGCTTCTGTCACTCTAGCAACCCATCATCTACTTATTACTTCCCAATGTCTTCCTATAGGCCCAAATAATGGTGAAGTGTCTTATAGTCGACGTTCACATAACACCACTAGAGGAGAGACAACATACATCTCATCAAAATATCGAACGAATACCAAATTCACATGACTACTAATAGCAAGACTTCTCCCATGTCCTCAGGAACAAACGTAACTACTCACAAAGCATATGCATGTTCATAATCAGAGGGGTATTAATATGCATATAGGATCTGAACATATGATCTTCCACCAAATAAACCGGCTAGCATCAACTACAAGGAGTAATCAACACTACTAGCAACCTACATGTACCAATCCCAGACTTAGAGACAAGAATTGGATACAAGAGATGAACTAGGGTTTGAGAGGAGATGGTGCTGGTGAAGATGTTGATGGAGATTGGCCCCCTCCCGATGAGAGGATCGTTGGTGATGATGATGGTGATGATTTCCCCATCCCGGAGGGAAGTTTCCCCGGCAGAATAGCTCCGCCAGAGCCCTAGATTGGTTTCGCCTCGTGGCGGCGGAGTCTCGTCCCGAAAGATTGCTTATCATTTTTTTCCTCAACGAAAGAGTCCATATAGTAGAAGATGGGCATCGGAGGGCCACCAGGGGACCCACGAGGCAGGGGGGCGGGGGTAGGGCGCGCCCCCCACCCTCGTGGCTGGTGAGTGCCCCCCCTGGTACTTCTTGCGCTCAGTATTTTTTATATATTCTGAAAATAACTTCCGTGAAGTTTCAGGATTTTTGGAGCTGTGCAGAATAGGTCTCTAATATTTGCTCTTTTTCCAGCCCAGAGTCCCAATTGCCGGCATTCTCCCTCTTTATGTAAACGTTGTAAAATAAGAGAGAATAGGCATAAGTATTGTGACATAATGTGTAATAACAGCCCATAATGCAATAAATATCGATATGAAAGCATGATGCAAAATGGACGTATCACACCTCCAATCTTGGTGTTCCGTGCAATGCACGGGCATCTACGCACGGGAAATTATGTCGAACACGGCAAGTTGTTAGCAGGCTAGGTCTACAGCATGATGATAGTGACTGTAGACGGTGAGGCTGACTATGGTATGCAGAACACAACGCCTATATTCAGGTGTCATCTCTGGCGTAGGGTCTTGTCACTTCACTGTGAGGAGTAGCACGTAATAATTTGACCAACGGGTAGTACAGTGCTACTGCATTGGTAGTACTACTACTAGTACTAGCACCATCGTCTGGATTTAGTAGTACTACCACGTCCATCTGGATTTAGTATTTGACTAGCAATATCTAGTAATGCATGTCACAAAAAATGTACTACTCCCTCTGTTAAATACATGGTGTATTGTTTTATTCATATCGGTGAGATAACTTAATGTCTTTTTGCTATTAATAGGATTACATGCAATGAACTAACCACCGCATGTGATGTTTGGTAGTCTCAAGTCATTGAAAGCATGCATGGCCCACATCTCTCATTGGTTGATATGTCACGAAATAAGAAACGAGGAGGGGTTTATGTACCGTGCCTAAGTGTTTTGGGATTATTTGGTTTTCGTAAGGTGACTTACACAACATTTTTGGTTACATGCATTAACATTTTATTAGTTAAATCAAAGGTCAAAACTTGGCGCAAAATGCAGAGGGGACCAATAAACCAGTAAACATCAAAGTTCTCTCGTTTGGCCCCAACTAGAGGTCCGGTGAGATGACTATACTGCACCGGCACGGAGGGGGACGCAGCTTCATTGACTTACTGCACCTGCCTTTGGGTGTATGACACATGGGCCCAACGGGTGGATGGCCAACCTGTCATACAGCCAAAGGCAGGTGCAGTAGAGGGGCGAGGAGTAGATGGCCAACACGCACGTGAATTCAACGCAGTCTGCACTTCTCATATAAAGGCTCCCGCCAGTCCAATCTACGAAATCCTACGCACCTACGCACCCAAGGGCAAGAGTGATCACTCTAATCGCAAGATCAGTTGACTAGGAGCTAGACCCATGGAGGCGATGAGCGCCAGCATCAGCCGGCTGTGCCAGAGGGTCCACGACGCCGGCCTGCGGCCTGGCACCATGGAACGTCTCCAGGTAGTGCTCGAGGCCGCCAGGGCAAGGGGCCGCTTGGACGACATCTTTGTCTCCTTGTTCGACGAGGTCCTCGTCGGCTTCCTCGACAAGTTCTCCGTCGTCAAGAAGCTCGTGGACGACCTTGACGTACGCCTCAGCCCACGTGCCCAGGCTCTGCGATGCCTGCCACCCTCAATGGCCTCTATGGTGACAACCTCTTAGACGCACTGGTGGCCCTGCGACTGCCCGCCGCCGCGCCGGAGAATGTCCACCTCGAGGTCGCGCTCGCCGCGCAGCGCCTGGCGCAGCAAGACACCATCGACATAATCACCCACATCTACGCGCAACTCGTCCACAAGGACTACTACATGCAAGAGGAGGACGATAGGACGCTGGCCTTCTTAGACCGCAGGGCAACCTTGGACGACATTGTTCAGAAGCATGCTGAGCTTGCCGCCAACACCGCTGCTCCTCACACGTCGGTTGGTGACCCGGTGCACTAGGGCGTGAGGATGTCGTTGATGGATCCGTATGTATCTTTATCTTTC
This sequence comes from Triticum urartu, assembly GCF_056163025.1. Classification (NCBI taxonomy): domain Eukaryota; kingdom Viridiplantae; phylum Streptophyta; class Magnoliopsida; order Poales; family Poaceae; genus Triticum; species Triticum urartu. The sequence goes on along the minus strand of NC_141875.1, from coordinate 519,980,100 downwards.
TGTCAAATCCATGTAGTAGTATATGGTACCACTAGTAATTATCTTACCTTTTGCATCAACTTCATAATTTTCGTATGCACTCCATGCATGAACCGCGTCAGAACCAAACTTCTCATTACTCTAGGGAAAATCATTATTTCTATCTATCTGTCGTGCCATGGAGCAGAACCAAATTTTACAAGTTACAAGTTCGAAAGGAAAAGCTTGCCGTGTTCGCGTCGCACCCCCACATGGTTGGTTCGACACTCAAGGGGGAATGCGTGCTGTGTTGCATTTTCACTTACAAGTGGGACCACAGTTGAGCAAACCAACTATCGGCAAACCCCCACCCCGCCCACCGCGTGATGGCTGGGAAAACAGGAGGGAGAAGAGATGGTTGTAGCACGGACTCCAAGAAAATTGGTGTCGGATGGGACTCGTGTGGGTGGCATGTGCCGTACTGCTAGACATGAATGCTAGTTATGGCCCATGCCACCCCACTATATCGAGGTGCTGGTTATGGAGAACAAATTTCCTAGAGTCCGTGCTTAGCCCTCCTCTATCTCTCTTCTCAGCCAGCTAGCAGACGCGCGGAGCCCATTGTCTGTTTGCTCATATGCGGTCCCACATGTCAGTGAAAACGCAAGAGGACCCACTGAACCTACACATCTTTCACCTCGACGTGCTGGTGATGAAAAACAAATCCAATAAAGATCTTCGGTGGCCGCTTTTAGAGTTACTCAAGAGTAGTAAGATTCTATGTATAGTTTAACCCAAGATGCACATCACGTGGCTGAAACTACCACTTTATTTTCTTGCATGACACGACTTGGATGATGGATGCCCCACGTGTCGGCAAAAGGAGGAAGAACTCGACCAAATCTTCGGTTGTGCTCTCGGATTAGACTAGTTGTGCTAACTTAAAATTTTATTGTGTAGAATGGATGCAAGTTTTGGTATTGGGAAGAAGAGTACAACGATATATTGATAGAGCGCAATTTAGTAGATGTTCTAGCACTTTTAGCTAGCATAGAGGCTAGAGATGAGACTAGTGCAGTTGTTGATATAATAGAGGCTAGACACATCTACTTCTTTACACTCGAAGATGAAAGAAGCACGCAAGATCAAGCCTCCGCAGATCAACAATGAATGCATCGAGAAGGCACTAATCCAACTTACAGGAGCAATTATGGAAGTTGGATATCTTCTAAAGTGTATTCTTGTGGTTCTTGTTTTCTTTGGTCTTGCTTTTCTAGTCAAAATTTTGGTGATGTATTTCCATGTACCAAAAAAATCAATGATGAAAAAAAGATATGTGTTTGCAAAGAAAAATGTACACGGTCGGGATGCATCCGCGCATTCGGCGCACGGCCACTGCATCCGAGAAATGGCCCGGACACGACCCCATTGCCCTATCGAAACAGACAGAATCCGGGCAAAATGGATGTCCATTTGGGGTCGTGCATTGGAGTTGGCCTTACAAGTTGGACCGCAGCTGAGGAAACCGACTAATGACAAACCCCCACCTCGCCCGCCGCGCGATGGCTGAGTTAGATAAACGACGAGGTTGAAGAGATTGTTGTATCATGGACTCCAAGAAATATGGTGTCAGATGGAAGTCGTGCTGGTGGTGTGTGTCGTACTCCTGGACGTGAATGCTTGTTCTGGCCCATGCCACCCTACTACTCCTACTACTTATAGTACTAGTAGTAGTATCGAGGATTCGAGGTGCTGGTTACGTACAACGAACACATTAACATATGGCCCACCTCACACTGTGGCCAAATTTCCTGGAGTTTGTGCTAGGTTAAAAAGTGTTCCTTGTGAGGATGGGTGGCTGGTCTCAAGTTTAAAACTTGTTGTATTACGTACGTAGACGTAGAGATAGTGCAACATGTGAAGCTAGTACAAATAGTGTACTATTGTTGATTTGCCTTGTCACATCACCCACTCAGAGAAGCGACTCGAAAGCCATTCATAAATTTAGTAAGTTTATCACAGGCATATCATTTTATTACATACAACAGGTCATCAACCCACAATGACAATGAGGATACATTATAAATACTAAAGTTTTCATCACACAACAAATAACAAGCAATGAAAAGAACTTCAACTCAACCAAACCTCGGGGTTGGAAACGCTTGCTTTAAACCACAAGTGATTCTTTGGGAAGAGCCAGCTACTGTCAATCTCGAGACCAACGCAGGATTGAGCATCCAGGCTGAAGCAGCCTACTATATCACGACCAGGGTAGGGAACCACCGCAATGTCCGACGTATAGATTTGCTTCTCATAAATGGTTGTGTCAACAACAGTTGGACCGCCTTTCACCATCATTGGATAGTTTTTTTCCAAGGAAGAGCGAGTTTTCTCCAAGATTATCAATACTGTACCAGGGAGAAGGTGTTGGCACTAGCACACTAGTATCCATCCCGAATACCATGCAACGGGTGTTGGAATAGGTCCGGAGAGTGCGACCATGGGAGACAACACCTGCTCCCTCAATAGTAACATCAGTAGTGGGCTGTATACAGACAAGAAGGGGTGATCCATCGGAATTAGTTGCCTGCCGCCAGTGAGCATATGGGCCCTGCTCATCCTCATGCTCGTGATCATCACCATCATCATCTCCCCCTTGGTTATAATTTTTTTCAAGTATAGCTGGTGGAATGTTCATAGGACCTTGGAAACACAAGAAGAAGGTTAATTAGTAAAGGGAAACTTGCTAACCCGCATGCATGTTGATGAAACAATTATAATTACGGCGAAAGACAAACGTACCAAAACTACGAGGATCCCATGCAAAAACAGTGCCACGAGTGGTGGCAGCAAACACAAGACCCTCGTATTGAATTGCATCACAGTACACATCCGTGTATAGAAACTGATTTTTGAGCAATATCCATCCAATTGAACCACAAAGGACGGCAACAAGCTTGTCGAAGATAGCAACAACTTGATAGTTCTTGTAATTCCAAGAGCAGTTGGGAACTCGACAAATTTCTATCTTCCGTAGACGACAATCACTGTCGGTGTCAAAACCGGCGGATCTTGGGTAGGGGGTCCCGAACTGTGCGTCTAGGAGGATGGTAACAGGAGGCAGGGGACACGATGTTTACCCAGGTTCGGGCCCTCTTGATGGAGGTAATACCCTACGTCCTGCTTGATTGTTCTTGATAATATGAGTAGTACAAGAGTTGATCTACCACGAGATCGAAGAGGCTAAACCCTAGAAGCTAGCCTATGGTATGATTGTTGTTGTCCGTCCTACGGACTAAACCCTCCGGTTTATATAGACACCGGAGGGGGCTAGGGTTACACAGAGTCGGTTACAAGGAAGGAGATCTACATATCCGTACTGCCAAGCTTGCCTTCCACGCTAAAGAGAGTCCCATCCGGACACGGGACAAAGTCTTCAATCTTGTATCTTCATAGTCCAACAGTCCGACCAAAGGAGATAGTCCGGCTGTCCGGATGCCCCCGGAATCCAGGACTCCCTCAGTAGCCCCTGAACCAGGCTTCAATGACGATGAGTCCGGCACGCAGATTGTCTTCGACATTGCAAGGCGGGTTCCTCCTTCGAATACTTCATAGAAGATTTTGAACACGAGGATCATGCCCGGCTCTGCAAAACAAGTTCCACATACAACCATAGAGAGAATAATATTTTCACAAATCTAATCCGCCGACGCATTTCGCAGTGTCACATCACACCACAGCCAGGTCACCATTCGAATCGCTTTTCACAACCAACCTCAGCGTGTTTCGCGAGGCGGCTTCCTTGGCACGTCTTGTCGAAGCAGAGATCGTGTCCCCTTATTACGGGATTCCCATCAATATGGACGTGGGTAACCCAACCGCGCCTTCAATTACGGCGCTTGGGGGATAAGCGAGTTTTACCAGGCTGGTGGGGGCGCATAGTTTAGTCTGCCCTTATAAAGGGATAAGGGTTCACCTTTTTCTACCCACGCCTTCTTCTTCCTTGCTCATCCATTCTCGTGCACTTGAGCTCCAGCGCCCAAGTCCACATCCTTCTCCTCAACCCTCTCCAAACATGTTCGGAGTGGGAGGCAAGTGGATGGTCTCCTCCGTCATGGAGGGAGACATCAAAAAGCTGCGCGGGGCTGGATACTTAGCCGCGGATATCGCGCACCGGCTGCCAGCCGCGGGGCAGATCGTCCCTACCCCAGAACCTCACGAAAGGGTGGTTTTCCTCACCCACTTCGTCCACGGACTGGGGTTTCCCCTCCATCCATTCGTCCGCGGCCTTATGTTCTATTACAGGCTAGACTTCCATGATCTGGCCCCGAATTTCATCCTCAACACCTCGGCGTTCATCGTCGTGTGCGAGGCTTTCCTCCGCATCTGTCCCCACTTCGGCCTGTGGCTGAAGACCTTTAATGTCAAACCGAAGGTAGTAGGCGGCCAACAAGCGGAATGCAGCGGAGCCATGGTGGGAAAAATGCCCAACGTTACATGGCTCGAAGGCTCCTACGTGGAGACCATAAAGGGGTGGCAATCGGGGTGGTTCCACATCACCGAGCCGCGCGACACCAACTGGGTAGCGGCCCCTGAGTTTCAATCTGGAATCCCCACGCGGCTCACTTCCTGGAAGGAGAAGGGCCTGTCTTGGGGCTCATCGGTGGAGCTGGACGGACTCCATAAGTGTATCCGGAACATGGTAGGCAAGAAACTCAAGCTTGTCAACATAGTCCAGGTCATGCTCTTCCGCCGGATCCTCCCGTGTCAACAACGGGCTTTCAACTTATGGGAGTTCGACCCAGCCCAGCACCAGACTCTACGCGAGCTCTTCGACACGACACATAAGGACGTCTGGAAGGTGCTGTTTAAGGGTGCCGAGGTCCCCCCTCCCCTTACCGAGGACCGCGGGCTAAGAGCGAAGCGCCCTGCAAATCCGGTAAGTTCTGTACATCTGGTAGGGTATTTATTTCCCATAGCTTAACCATGTGCGGGGTCTGAGCTCCCATGCCTTTGACAGGACTGGGTGGAGACATCGGAGCAGATTGACTGTCCGGCTCCTCTGCCCGAAGACCCTGCAGACGCTCTCCTAACGGAGATGCGGACTCCGGCTCCTTATGAGGTGCCGGAGAAGATCAAGAAGAAGGCCACGGGAACCCGAAAGAGTTCCCGGCGCCAGGTGGTATCGGACTCATCGTCCGATAACTCCGAGACACACTCCTCCCATGAAAACGAGGAGGAAAATGAAGGTTCTCCCCCTCCAGCTGGGGGAGACAAGAAAAGGAAGGCCGCCCCAACCGGGGAGGCTGAAGGGTCCAAGAAGGGAAGGACTCTCCTTCCGGACTGTTCCACCACCGCCGCCGACAGTGAAGACGAGTGGTTACTCAGGGCCAAGCCCCTGGCGAAGTCGTAAGTATTCGGATACCAGAGTAACTCATAGCATACTTTTATTGCACTGCTTCTCGTAACGTCGAATATGATCATGCAGTCCGCCCCGAGCCCGTATCGATGTATCCTCGTCGGACGGTTCCTTGGACTCGTCGGATATGAATACTTCCAACCGCCTCCTCTCCTCGCCCTATGGACAATGTCGAGGTATTGTCTCAAGCGGCACCGAGCCGGGGGGAGATAGTCTCGGAGGCGCCTCAAGGCGACCTTCCGGACTCCAGGCGCAAAGGGAGCAAGACTCCCCAGGGCTCCAAGTTCGGCCCTCAGCCGAACACCGCGCCGGAACCTCCAGTGGTTCCGGACTTCGGCAGGCGGCCCCCTTCCAAGAGGGGCAAGCCACCCGTGCCAGTGACCTCTGTCCATCCAGAGGCACCGGACAACCTGCTAGGAGTGCTTCGCGGCGCTTCCATCGACGAAGAGCACCGCACTATTATGAGTGCGGTTATCAAGAAGGTTCAGTCCGCTAAGAGCGGACTGACTGAAGCCTGTGCCAGCCTTCTAACAGGCTTTGAGGTAAGTGTTTAAAATATACGAAAATATTACCGCATAGACAGTAGCCCCTGATGCTCTGTTTGGTGTTCACAAAGAAAAGCCGAATAGAGGATCAAATAATATCTGCAGGAGTCTAATACAAGTATGTCTATATGCGTATGCAGGCTTCGCTGCTGACCTCTGCCGCACTGACTGCGGAGGTCGCCGCACTAAAGCAGAACCTCGAGCGGTCCGAGAAAGAGCTCGGCCTTGCCAAGAGGCAGCTCGAGGAGAACAAAGGTAAGTAATACCTTGTCTATATATATAACGATGTGGTTGCAAAATGATAGGATCATCATGGATGTGCCAGGGCCACAACCGAAGTGGCGACCCTGAAGCATGTGATCCTGCTCGTGTGATCCTGAGGCCGAAAACAAAGCGGCCAAGTGGTGACCCTGAAGTGACAACCGAAGTGGCGACCCTGAGGCCGAAAACAAAGCATCCAAGGAGCGCACCGAGCGGGAAAAACAAGAGGCACGGGTGGGCGAGGTGCAGCAAGAGCTCGAGGCTCTCGTGAAGAAGCACGAGACTTTGGATCTTGGCTCAAAGACGCGAGAGTCCGAGATTGCCGCGGCCCTTGAGAGCACAAAGCATGCCAAGGTTGCAGCCCAAAAGACCCTCCAGGAAATTGAGGCGATGAGGAAGATAGCGGCGGGTAAGGCATTCATTATGCAAAGCAAGCATGTGAAAGTAAATTACTTGTTACTTACCCGAGTATGGAGCTCTCCAGGAGCATTCGCAAATTTGCCCTGCAGCGTGTCGAATGCCGCAAAGTACTACCAGGCCGAGGAGGGAAGCTTGACGGAGAATTTGTTCTGGTCTTAGTATACTGGGACCGAACACCTGATACCTGTGAGCGACCAGCTGAAGCAACTGGTCGAGCTGCACAAGGCGGCCGAACAGGCCATGAGGGGCCTTATAGTCCGGATGTGGCCTGGCGACTCCCTTCCCAACAGCTACTTCGGCCTGGTGAGGCGGCTTGTGGATGCCTGCCCACGGCTGGAAGTCATAAAGCGGTCCGTCTGCATCGAAGGTGCGCGCCGGGCTTTTGCCCGTGCGAAGGTGCACTGGGCCAAGATGGACGCCGAGAAGCTGGTGAAGGAGGGGCCGCCGTAGGGCAAGGAGCATCGCCACCCTGAAATATATTATGAGGGTGTCCTGAAGGGTGCCCGTCTTGTGGCGGACGAGTGTGCGAAGGATGTAATTTTTGAATGAACTTGCTCGTGTGATCCCGTGTTATGAAAACTTGTTCATGTGCGCTATGCAAGGCTTGTTTGAATTTAAAATATTACCTTCTGTGCGGCTGTTTATCAAATCTCAGAGATGGCCAGTCGTCGGCTTCTGCCCCCATGCCACGAGTGCTGGGGTGTTCGGGATAAATCTGAGCACTCTTTTTCCCATTGTTGGGTCCTTTGAGGGAGGTGCTCAGCGCAACGAACAAGGCAATCGGACTATAATGCTTTATCACTCTCACTTAGCCATAGAAGTCTACAATTTTAAATTTTGGCGAAGCCCCTAGTATTCGGAAGGCTGAATTCGGGGCGCTATAAACGCCTAAGCCGGACAAAGCCGACTCCTCGCCCTAAGCGGCATAAGTCTTTAGGGACTCAAGACCTCTCGAACAACGACCAGCTCTCGCCTTATCATGACAGCCAGTTTTAGCTTTCTCTACTGAGGTGCTTGCCCAGATGAACCGGGGCACAATCGCAGTAGTTCTCCCAGTGCTACCTTAGCCGATATAGCGGAACGTAAGGTACCAAAACATGGGAGCCGGGCAAACCCAACTATTGACCCAAGACATGATTCGGAGCTGATGCATATAATGCTATAAGTTTGGGGTGCCGCACTGTCGAAAGTGTTCGGACTTCTCACACCGTATTATGGGGTACGCTTAAGCCCCTGGCGTATTAGCCGTGCCAGAGTGTACGGGTGCTGAATGTCATGAATGAACATATATATATATATATATAAGGAATAGAGAATGCGGTAATAGTCTAGTGCTATGCATTGTTTATTCAAAAAGGTGCGTCGAAGCAGAATGATACAAGTAGTGCGATAAGCAAAAAGTAGGACTATTTGACATGTCCCATCCAAGGGCAAGCTGAGGAATGGTATTTAAAGCAGGTATTTCACTCGTTATCAGAGACCACCTGGGAGTTCCATGGGGCGACGTAGCTTTCTGCCTCCTTGGTTGTTGTATCGTGTGTCTGGCAATCGTACTGCCGGACGGGATTTCCAGAGAGTAAAGTCCTGAAAGAGAGAAAAAAAATAACAAAGCGGGAAGCCCCTAGTGCGGTTGAGCCGCGTTTTGGGGCGTGCCGTAGTCGTGCCCCCCCACCTATGCCCATGGTACTTTCAATGCGTAATTATGTATGCGTGGAACGGATTTCACCGTTTGGCTGAGACTGGGGTGGGGGCCGCATTGCTATGCGAGCTCGGAACGTGGCAGGCGGTCTTGTTGCAGATTACTCCGGGCACGCTTAACGGTGTCCGGGTGTTTAATCACCGAACTGGTGGATTGCCTGAAGAGGCTGCTTTGTGCTTCTGCTGTGAGGGTTGCAGTGTGCTCCTTTGTGCGGAGAGAGTGCTCTGTGTTTCCATTGACTGTGATGACCCCCCTGAGGTCCTGGCATCTTGAGCTTGAGGTATGCATAATGCGGTACCGCATTGAATCTCGCAAATGCGGTTCGCCCGAGCAGTGCGTGATAGCCACTGCGGAACGGGACTATATCAAAGATTAACTCCTCGCTTCGGAAGTTATCCGGGGATCCGAAGACCACTTCCAGTGTGACTGAGCCTGTGCAATGGGCCTCTACACCTGGTATGACGCCTTTGAAGGTCATTTTTGTGGGTTTGATCCTTGAGGGGTCTATACCCATTTTGCGCACTGTGTCCTGATAAAGTAGGTTCAGGCTGCTGCCGCCGTCCATAAGGACTCGAGTGAGGTGAAATACGTCGATGATTGGGTCTAGGACCAGTGTGGCGAATCCGCCATGACGGATACTAGTGGGGTGGTCCCTACGATCGAAGGTGATCGAACAGGAGGACCATGGGTTGAACTTTGGGGCGACTGGGTCCAATGCATATACGTCCCTTAGTGCACGCTTCCGCTCCCTCTTGGGGATGTGGGTTGCGTATATCATGTTCACCGTCCGCACTTGTGGGGGGAACTTCTTCTCTCCTCCAGTGTTCGGCGGCCGGGGCTCCTCCTCGTCATCGCTATGTAACCCCTTATCTTTGTTTTCGGCATTTAACTTGCCGGCCTGCTTAAACACCCAACAATCCCTGTTGGTGTGGTTGGCTGGCTTGTCGGGGGTGCCGTGTATTTGACACGAGCGATCGAGTATACGGTCCAGACTGGACGGGCCCGGAGTGCTTCTTTTGAATGGATTTTTCCGCTGACCGGGTTTAGAGCCTCTGAATCCAGCATTGACTACCGTATCCTCGGTATTGTCGCTATTGATGCGGCGCTTGTGTTTGTTGTGACGTGACCTGCCATTGCTATCCTTTGTATCTGAAGTACCATGGTTCTTTGATATGTTGTTGCTGTGAGCCAGCCAGCTGTCCTCTCCCGCGCAAAAGCGGGTCATGAGTGTCGTGAGGGCTGCCATAGATTTTGGCTTTTCCTGGACAAGGTGCCGGGCGAGCCACTCATCGCGGATGTTGTGCTTAAAAGCTGCTAGGGCCTCTGCATCCGGACAGTCGACGATTTGATTTTTCTTTGTCAGGAACCGTGTCCAGAATTGCCTGGCCGATTCCTCTGGCTGCTGAATTATGTGGCTCAAGTCATCGGCATCTGGTGGTCGCACATAAGTGCCCTGGAAGTTATCAAGGAATGCGGCTTCTAGATCTTCCCAACAGCCAATGGATTCTGCTGGCAGGCTGTTGAGCCAATGCCGAGCTGGTCCTTTGAGTTTGAGTGGGAGGTATCTGATGGCGTGTAGATCGTCACCGCGGGCCATGTGGATGTGCAGGAGGAAGTCCTCGATCCATACCGCAGGATCTGTCATGCCGTCGTATGATTCGATATTTACGGGTTTGAAACCCTCTGGGATTTGGTGATCCATTACTTCGTCTGTGAAGCATAGGGGGTGTGCGGCGCCTCTGTACTGGACTATATCACGACACAGCTCGAATGAGTCTTGTCCGCTGTGTTCGGCCCGGCCGGATTTACTTTTACTGTATCCGGCGTGACGGTTATCGTCTCGCGTAGTGGCGCGCCCTCGTGATCCGTAGATCGATCTTGCGTGTTTTGCTTTGTCCTCCAATACATCTCGTAGGTCTAGCACATTTCCCCGTGCCTTGACATTTTTATTTGAGTGGCGTCGGGGTGCGGGCTGAGCTTTTCGCTGAAATGCCTCTCTGTCATGGCCACGAGGTGGCCGATCAGCCGCGTCATATGCAGGAGATGTAGGTTTTAATGCTTCCTCCTCTAGTCGGGGTAGCAACCTGTGCTTTGGGTAACTCTTGGAGGGGCGTTCGAGTTCATATTCCTCGGCCGCAAGGACTTCAGTCCATCTGTCAGCTAGCAAATCTTGATCAGCTTGAAGCTGCTATTGCTTTTTCTTAAGGCTATTTGCCGTGGCTATAAGCCGGCGCTTGAAGCGCTCTTGCTCGATGGGATCCTTAGGGACGACAAATTCGTCATCGTCGAGGCTTGCCTCGTCTTCGGAGGGAGTCGTGTAATTATCATCCTCCACCTCTCCATCTACCGCTCTCTCGGGAGGGCTGGCTTCTCCGTCCCCCTTCGCTAAATCTTGATGGAGGGGATTGTTGTCATCTTCGGCACTGTCCGGAGTGCTATTATCTCCTGTGCCGGTATCACCGCTTTTGCCTTGGCGAGACTTAGAGCGGAGCCGCTGACGTCGGCGCTTGGGTTGCTTCTTGGAAGGGTCATCCTCCGATGTCCCGTCGCCATTGCCTTGTTTGGGTGTGTCCACCATATATATATATATCATATGATGAGGTGGCTGTCCAGTGCCATGTGGGCAGTGGTTCTTGTTCGTCTCTTGCATCGTCGTCCATACCGTCGATGTCTTCGGAGTCGAAGTCGAGCATGTCAGTCAAATTGTCGACAGTGGCTACTAAGTGGGTGGTGGGTGGGTGGGCGGCGAATTTCTTCGTCATCCGCATCCCGATCCTGCCGGACATAGTTCGGCCAGGACTCTCCTGACAAGGAGAGAGACCTTAATGAGTTCAGTATGTCGCCAAACGGCGAGTGCTGAAAGATATCCGCGGAGGTAAACTCCATGATCGGCGCCTAGTCGGATTTGATAGGCACGGGCGCAGGCGGTTCGGAGTCCGTGACCGGGGAAGAATCCGACAGTTCGGCGTCACGGCTCCCATGAAGGGTAAGGTCGGTATTTGGCTCAATCACCGCTGAAGATGCGGTCTCCGTGGCGGGGTCTATCCACCCGTCCTTGGATGGCGCAACTGGCTCCGAATTGAGGGTCGGAGCGGTCGCCGGTGCGATTTCCCGAACACTGTCCGATGGTGGAGCTAAATCATGCTCATCGTGAATGTGCGGCGCACTCGGCAAGGGCTCGAATCCGTCGAAGATCAAGTCTCCGCAGATGTCGGCTGTGTAGTTTAAGCTTCCAAACCTGACCTGGTGGCCAGGGGCGTAACTCTCGATCTGCTCCAGATGGCCAAGCAAGTTGGCCCGCAGTGTGAAGCCACCGAATACAAAGATCTGTCCAGGGAGAAAAGGCTCACCCTGGATTGCATCGCTATTGATGATCGAAGGAGCCATCAAGCCTAATTATGAAGACACAGAGGAACTCTCAATCAAAGCACCAATGTCGGTGTCAAAACCGGCGGATCTCGGGTAGGGGGTCTCGAACTATGCGTCTAGGCGGATGGTAACAGGAGGCATGGGACATAATGTTTACCCAGGTTCGGGCCCTCTGGATGGAGGTAATACCCTATGTCCTGCTTGATTGTTCTTGATAATATGAGTAGTACAAGAGTTGATCTACCACAAGATCGAAGAGGCTAAACCCTAGAAGCTAGCCTATGGTATGATTGTTGTTGTCCATCCTACGGAATAAACCCTCCGGTTTATATAGACACCGGAGGGGGCTAGGGTTACACAGAGTCGGTTACAAGGAAGGAGATCTACATATCCGTACTGCCAAGCTTGCCTTCCACGCCAAGGAGAGTCCCATCCGGACACGGGACGAAGTCTTCAATCTTGTATCTTCATAGTCCAATAGTCCGGCCAAAGGATATAGTCCGGCTGTCCGGATACCCCCGGAATCCAGGACTCCCTCAATCACCATGATCGTATTTGAATGTACGTAGATCATCTGTGTGCTCAACCTCAGGGCACTCTGAGATTTTTGGAAGTGGAATCCACTGACGAGTGTACACATTCACATGTTCGCACTCGCAATTGTACCCAATATAAACAACCCAATCTCCATTTGCACCAGCCCAGGCCTTACCCTGAAGCGATGACATCTTGACATCACACGTATCATTATCAAGCGGCATCAACTTGCACAAGGCGATGCCTCTGTCGTCTGCGCCCATGCGAACAAGCTTATAGCGAAGAAGATAAGGGAGATCAAACCGCTCCTGGACCCTTGGGTTCCTTGTAATGATGTTATTAGTTGAGTCGAGAATGGTCTTGAACGCCATGCTAGCTGAGGTGATGACGTCGCATCGATCAATGAGTTCCCGCACCACATCATCTTTCAGATCGGGGCAAAAATAGCGGGGTCGTTTCTGGCTTGTTCCCTCCATGGAGAAGGCGATCGAACAATGACAGAAGGAAGGGTGAAGGCAAATGGAGGAGGGAGGAAGAGCGTGCGACAACAATTCCAAATTGAGAGGGAAAGGCGAAGACTCGGTGGACGGTTGCCAGTTTGCCATGGTACATGAAAAGGCACCCCGACCAACACGTCCTTTCGGAAATTGTACAAAAGGACTCACCTTCGTCTCACTGACATGTTGGGACGAGACCACATGTCAACGGAACATGGTGTGTAATTTCTTGTGCAAAATGCGATCTGGTCGCGTTGGCCCGAGGTGCCACATTAGTTATCGACCTTTATTTTTTAACATACAATCTGAGTGGATAGCTCCTGTGGTCATCACACGTGAGCGGATATATAGGTGGGCTAGGTGGGCAGGCGGCAACAATCTAAGTGCTAAAAGAGTTGATCTCAAAAAAAGAGTTGATCCAATGCTTGGTTTTGTTTGGATTTTCCAACTATGACCATTGGATAGAGTGAATCAATGGCTTATGTTCAAAGTTATTCTCATACTATAGAATGGTATAGGAACGTGGAGAGATTTGGTTGATTTTATATCGCTAAATAATATAAAATATTATGAGTGCAGACGCTCCACCCCGAGGTTTGTTGCTCCTTCTTGGTCATCGAGAATCTATGTTCTTCCACTCTTTCGTCTAAGACATGAGCTTTGTTCATCCTTTTTCTGACATGCGGGACATCTATATGCCTCCATTTTACAAAATCATACTATATGCCTCCATGACACGCGGGACATCTAGCATCAAGGTGGCGTGTCATGCAAGTAAATGGAGATATGCAATGCGTAAGTGAGTCGTGCACTTAGATGGCACCTAATACTACTATGCAATATTTTTTCTCCTTGATGGCACGTGAATAGTGCACGTACTCAATGACAGAGCACGGGATGGTAGCCATGGACATGGTCGGCCCTTTTTGAAGAGAGTACTAATAAATAACTTTGATGTGTCCCTCAACTCGTAGAACAACGAGAAGCTTGGTTACTACGCCTTCTCCCTTGCCAAGGTGTGCGCGGTGGCTCGCAGCACGAGGAGAAACTTTTGATTACAAGCGGTGGAGGTGCAGCGATTCATTTGGTGTCAGATTGCCAGAAGTACTACTGTAGTACCATCATTATTGTTCGACTTCCGGAAGAGGAGAAGAGCCAAGCGCAAGGTCACCTAGTAACCTAGTACAGTACTACTATAGCCAAAGCTGGTCCACCTTTTTAGAGCATGGTTAATTAATATAGGCAGCTCTTGCAACGGCACATCATTTAGAGCAAGTACTCTCTTCATAGGAACAAAGGAAGTGAAACAAAAGTTGGAGTGGATGCTAGATTTCCAATTAAAACATGATTACATAAGAAAAAAAATCCTATAGCATTCTATCCTACGAGTCAAACGACCAATGTAGGAAAATTATGAGGGGGGGGGGGGTGAGGGAGTCCTGGATTAGGGGGTGTTCGGATAGCCGAACTATACCTTCAGCCGGACTCCCGGACTATGAAGATACAAGATTGAAGACTCCGTCCCACGTCCGGAAGGGACTTTCCTTGGCGTGGAAGGCAAGCTTGGCGATACGGATATGAAGATCTCCTACCATTGTAACTGACTCTATGTAACCCTAACCCTATCCGATGTCTATATAAACTAGAGGGTTTTAGTCCGTAGGACAACATACACATCAACAATCATACCATAGGCTAGCTTCTAGGGTTTAGCCTCTCTGATCTCGTGGTAGATCTACTCTTGTACTACCCATATCATCAATATTAATCAAGTAGGACGTAGGGTTTTACCTCCATCGAGAGGGCCCGAACCTGGGTAAAACTTCGTGTCCCTTGCCTCCTGTTACCATCCGGCCTAGACGCACAGTTCGGGACCCCCTACCCGAGATCCGCCGGTTTTGATACCGACATTGGTGCTTTCATTGAGAGTTCCTCTGTGCCGTCGCCGTCAGGCCCGATGGCTCCTACGATCATCGATGGCGATGCAGTCCAGGGTGAGGCCTTCCTCCCCGGACAGATCTTCGTCTTTGGCGGCTTCGCACTGCGGGCCAAATCACTTGGCCATCTAGAGCAGATCGAAAGCTACGCCCCTGGCCGTCAGGTCAGGTTCGGAAATTTAAACTACATGGCTGACATCCGCGGGGACTTGATCTTCGGCGGATTCGAACCACCGCCAAGCGCGCCGCACTGTCACGACGAGCATGATCTAGCTCTGCCGCCGAACAGTGCCCTGGAGGCCGCACCCGCATCGGCTCCGACCCTTAGTCCGGAGCCAACCGCGCCGATCGAGGATGGGCGGTTGGACGCCACCTCAGTTGAGCCGAACACCAGCCCCGTACTCTGCGAGACTCGTGACTCCACGGAGCCGTATTCTTCTCCCGACTCCGAACCCTCCGCGCCCCTGCCAATCGAATCCGATTGGGCGCCGATCATGGAGTTCACGGCCGCGGACGTCTTTCAGCACTCGCCTTTCGGCGATATCCTAAAGTCACTGAAGTCTCTCTCTTTATCAGGAGAGCCCTGACCGGACTACGGTCAGCAAGGTTGGGGTACGGACAATGAAGAAATTCAAAACCCACCCACCACCCACTTTGTAGCCACTTCGACGACTTAACCGACATGCTCGACTTCGACTCCGAAGACATCGACGGTATGGACGCCAATGAAGGAGATGATGAAGAACCAGCGCCTACTAGGCCCTGGAAAGCCACCTCGTCATATGACATATACATGGTGGACACCCCAAAAGAGGGAGAGGGCGATGGAACAGCGGAGGATGACCCCTCCAAGAAACAGCCCAAGCACCGGCGTCAGCGGCGCCGCTCAAATTCCCGCCAACACAAAAATGGTGATTCCAGCACGGGAGATAATAATACTCCGGAGAGTGCCGGAGAAAACTCCCTCTAGCAAGGTTTAGCACAGGAGGATGGAGAAACCAGCCCTCATGAGAGAGCGGCAGACAGAGAGGTCAAGGACGATAATTATATGCCTCCCTCCGAAGACGAGGCAAGCCTCGATGACGACGAATTCGTCGTGCCAGAGGATCCCGTTGAGCAAAAGCGTTTCCAACGCAGGCTTATGGCCACGGCAAGAAGCCTCAAGAAAAATAGCAACAACTCCGAGCTGATCAAGATTTGCTGGTTGACAGATGGACCGAAGTCCTTGCGGCCGTAGAGCATAAACTCGAACGCCCCTCCAAGAGTTACCCAAAGCGCAGGTTGCTACCCCAATTAGAGGAGGAAGCACTTGATGCGGCCGAACGGCCACCTCGTGGCCGCGACAGAGAGGCCTCTCGGCCCTCCACTCAAGCCGCACCCTGTACCAAGGCACGGGAATATGCATCGGACTTACGAGACATGTTGGAGGACAAGGCAAGGCAAACACGATCGATCTACGGATCGCGTGGGCACCCCATGGCTCGAGACGGTAACCGTCACGCCGGCCACAAATTCAGCAGGGCCGAACACAGTAGACAAAACTCATTGGAGCTACGTCATGATATCGCCCAGTACAGAGGCGCCGCACACCCACTGTGCTTTACAGACGAAATAATGGATCATCAAATCCCCGAGGGTTTCAAACCCGTAAACATCGAATCATATGATGGCACAACAGACCGTGCGGTATGGATCGAGGATTATCTCCTTCATATCCACATGGCCCGCGGCAATGATTTTCACGCCATCAAATACCTCCCACTCAAGCTTAAAGGACCAGCTCGGCATTGGCTCAACAGCTTGCCAACAGGATCAATCAGTTGTTGGGAGGACCTGGAAGCCGCATTCCTCGACAATTTCCAGGGCACTTATCTGAGACCCCCAGACGCCGATGACCTAAGTCACGTAATTTAGCAGCCAGAGGAATCGGCCAGGCAATTCTGGACACGGTTCCTAACAAAGAAAAATCAAATAGTCGACTGTCCGAACGCTGAGGCCCTAGCAGCCTTCAAGCACAATATCCGTGACGAGTGGCTGGCCCGGCACCTTGGACAGGAAAAGCCGAAATCTATGGCAGCACTCACGACACTCATGACCCGCTTTTGCGCGGGAGAAGACAACTGGCTTGCTCGTAGCAACAATATGACCAAGAACCCTGGTTGTTCGGACACCAGGGACATTAGTGGTAGGTCGCATCGCAACAAGCAGAAGCGCCGCATTAACGGTGACAATGCTGAGAATACGGCAGTTAATGCCGGATTCAGAGGCTCTAAATCCGGTCAGCGGAAAAAGCCATTCAAAAGGAATCCTAGGGGCCCGTCCAGCTTGGACCGAATACTCGACCGCTTGTGCCAAATACATGGAACCCCCGAAAAGCCGGCCAATCACACCAACAGGGATTGTTGGGTGTTCAAGCAGGCAGGCAAGTTAAGCGCCGACAATGAAGACAAGGGGCTGCATAGCGACGACAACGAGGAGCCCCGGCCGCCGAAAAACAATGGACAGAAGGTTTTCCCCCCACAGGTGCGGACGGTGAACATGATATACGCCACCCACGTCCCAAAAAGGGAGCGGAAGCGCGCGTTAAGGGACGTATACGCGGTAGAGCCAGTCACCCCAAAGTTCAACCCATGGTCCTCCTGCCCGATCACCTTTGATTGAAGAGACCATCCCACTAGCATCCGTCATGGCGGATTTGCCGCATTGGTTCTAGATCCAATTATTGACGGATTTCATCTCACTAGAGTCCTCATGGACGGCGGCAGCAACCTGAACCTGCTTTACCAGGATACAGTGCGAAAAATGGGCATCGATCCCTCGAGGATTAAGCCCACCAAAACGACCTTTAAAGGCGTAATACCAGGTGTAGAGGCCAACTGTACAGGCTCAGTCACACTTGAAGTGGTCTTCGGATCCCCGGATAATTTCCGAAGCGAGGAATTGGTCTTTGACATAGTCCCATTCCGCAGTGGCTATCATGCACTGCTCGGACGAACCGCATTCGCCAAATTCAATGCGGTACCGCACTACGCATACCTTAAGCTCAAGATGCCAGGCCCTCGTGGAGTAATTACGGTCAATGGAAACACCGAACGCTCCCTCCGAACGGAGGAGCACACGGCGGCCCTTGCAGCGGAAGTACAAAGCAGCCTCTCCAGGCAGTTCTCCAGTCCGGCCATTAAACGTCCGAACACCGTCAAGCGCGCCCGGAGTAACCTACAACAAGACCGCCTGGCACGTTCTGAGCAGGCGTAGCAATACGGCCCCAACCCCAACCCTAGCAAAAAGGCGACGCCAGTACTTCGCGTACATAATTACGCTCTAGAAATACCATGGGCATAGGGGGAGGGGCACCATCACGGCACGCCCAAAACACGGCTTAAACCGCACCAGGGGCTGCCGATTTTTTACTTTTCTCTTACTTCTAGGACTCTACTCTTCGGAAGGCCTGTTCGGTAGTTCAATTGCCGCACAAATGATGCAAGAACCAGGGAAGCAGACAAGCCATGCCGCATTACGGAAATCCCAGGTGGTCTCTATCACGAGCAGTATACCTGTTTCGCATACTATTCCGCAGCTTGCCCCTGGAGCAGACATGTTAAATAGTCCAACTTTTCGTTTATCACATTACTTGTATCGTTCTGCTTTGATTGCAGCTATTTCTAATAAACAATGCATAGCTTTTGTCTATTTTTGCACTATATTTTTGTAAATAAATGTTCCTTAACGACATGTTGCACCCGTACAACTTGGTACGGCCAAAATACGCCAGGGGCTTTTAGCACCCCTCAATATGGCGTGAGAAGTCCGAACACTTTCACAAGTGCGGCACCCCGAACTTATAGCATTATATGCATCGGCTCTGAATCATGTCTTGGGTCAATAGTTGGGTTTGCCCGGCTCCTATCTTTTGGTGCCTTACGTTCCGCTATATCGGCTAAGGTAGCACTAGGAGAACCACTGCGATTGTGCCCCAATTGAGCTGGGCTGAGCACCTCAGTGGAGAAAGCTAAAACTGATTGTCATGATGAAGCGAGAGCTGGTCGCTGTTCGAGAGGTTTTTTTCGTGTCCCTAAAGACTTATGCCGCTTAGGGCGACGAGTCGGCTCTGTCCGGCCAAGGCGTGGATAGCGCCCCGAACTCGGTCTTCCAAATACTAGGGGCTTCACCGAAATTTACAATTATAGAATTCTATGGCTAAGTGAGAGTGTTCACGCATTATAGTCCGATTGCCTCGTTCGTCGGGCTGAGCGCCTCCCTCGAAGGACCCAAACATGGGAAAAAGAGCGCCCAGATTTATCCCCGAACACCCCAGCACTAGTGGCAAGGGGGCAGAAGCCGACGACTCGCCATCTCTCAGTATTGATAAACAGCCGCACAGAAGGTAATATTTTAAATTCAAGTAGCATTGCTCAGCGCATATGAACAAGTTTTCAGCGCACAGGACAAAAACGAGCGAGTTTTACTCAAAAATTACATCCCTAGTACATTCATCCGCCACAAGGCGGGCACCCTTCAGAACATCCTTATAGTAGTTTTCGGGCTTGTGATGCTCTTTCTCCGCTGGTGGCCTGTCCTTCACAAGCTTCTCCGCATCCAGTCTGCCCCAGTGCACCTTAGCGCGGGCAAAGGCCCTACGGGCACCTTCAATACAGACGGAGCGCTTGATGACTTCGAGCCTTGGATAGGCCTCCACCAGCCGCCGCACCAGCCCGAAATAGCTCCCAGGCAGAGCCTCTCCAGGCCACAACCGAACTAGGAGGCCCTTCATGGCCTGTTCGGCCGCCTTGTGGAGCTCGACCAATTGTTTCAGCTGGTCGCTTAGGGGCACGGGGTGTCCGGCCTCAGCATACTGAGACCAGAATACCTTCTCCGTTGAGCTGCCCTCCTCGGCTCGATAGAATGCGGCGGCATCGGATACACTCCGGGGAAGATCTGCAAATGCCCCTGTAGAGGTCCGGATTCGGGTAAGTTTCAAGTAACTCACGTTTATGTGTTTACTTTGCATAAAGAATGCCTTACCCGCCGCTATTTTCTTCACCTCATCCAACTCCTGGAGGGTCTTCTGGGATTCGGCCTTGGCAGACTTAGCATTTTTAATAGCCGCCGCGAGCTCGGACGCTCGCGTCTTCGAGTCAAGCTCCAAACTCTCATGTTTCTTCATGAGAACCTGGAGCTCTTGCCGCACCTTGCCAACCTCGGCCTCATACCTCTCCCGCTTGGTGCGCTCCGTGGCCGCACTCTTCTCGGCCTCGAGCAGCGCTTGCTTAAGGGTCGCCACCTCAGATGTGGCCCCTACAATAGCCATGTTAATCCTGTCATTTCTTGCAATTGCACCTTTTTATATACATATTCAACCAAGGTATTTCTTACCTTCTTTCTCCTCGAGCTGCTTCTTGGCACGCCCGAGCTCTTGCTCGGACTTCTCGAGGCTCTGCTTCAGCGTGTCCACTTCCGCAGTAAGTACGGCGGACACTAGCAGAGAAGCCTGCACATGCATATTGACTCCTTTTGTTAGACTCCTGCGATTTTTCTTGATCCTCTATTCGGCTTTTCTTCCCGAACGCCCAACAGAGCATCAGGGGCTACTGTCTATGCGGTAATATTATTTAGACATTATTTACTTACCTCAAAGCCCATCAAAAGGCTAGTACAAGCTTCAGTCAGTCCGCTCTTGGCGGAATGAACCTTCTGGACCACCGCACTCATAATAGCGTGGTGCTCCTCGTCGATGGAGGCGCCTTGGAGCGCCTCCAACATATTGTCCGGCGCCTCCGGGTGGACGGGGGTCACCGGCACGGTGGACTTGCTCCTCTTGGAAGGAGGTCCCCTGCCGGACTCCGGAACCCTTGAAGGTTCCCGAGCGGTGTCCGGCCTAGAGCCGGACTTGGATCCCTGGGGGGTTTCATCCCCTTTACTCCTGGAGTCCGGGAGGTCGCCTTGCGGCGCCTCCGGGACCACCTCCTCCCTGCCCGGAACCTGTTGGGACAACACCTCGGCGTCGTCCATAGGGCGGAGGGAGGAAGCCGTCAGAAGCGAGTTCACATCCGACGAGTCCAGTGAGCCGCTCGACGACGCGTCGATCCGGTCTTTGGGTGGGCTGCATAAGCATGTTTGACATAAGGGAAAGCTGTGCAATAAACGAATACTATGAATTACTCCGGCATCTGGATACTTATGATTTTTCCAGGGGCTTGGCCCTGGGCTGACACTCCTCTCCGCCGTCATCGGCTTCATTGGAGTAGTCCGGAGGAAGGGTTTTCCCCTCCTTGGACCCTCCGGCCTCCTCGGAGAGGGCGACCTTCCTTTTCTTCTCTCCTCCCGCTGGAGGGGGAGAGGTCTCTTCTTCTTCCTCCTCGTCTTCACGAGAGGAAGGCGCTTCGGGACCGTCGGATGATGAATCCGACACCTCCTGGCACCGGGCACTCTTTCGAGTCCCCGTGGCCCTTTTCGTGGCCTTCTTCTTTGGCACCACATAGGGCGCCGGAACCAGCAGCTTCGCTAAGCGAGCGTCCGTTGGGACTTCGGGCAAAGGAGCTGGATAGTTGATCTGTCCGGACGTCACCTCCCAATCCTGTCAAAGATAAGGGAGCTTAGATCCCGCATAGAGTCAAACTATGAAAAACTGATACCCTGTAAAAGGACAAAAACAGCTTACCGCATGAGCGTGATGCTGAGTACTGAATCCGCGATCCTCGGTAGCGGATGCGGGAGCCTCGGCGCCTTTGAAAAGCATCCTCCAGGCATCTTCGTACGTCGTGTCGAAGAGCCTGTTTAGAGTTTGATGCTGCGCCGGGTCGAACTCCCACAGGTTGAAGGCCCGTCGTTGACACGGGAGGATCAGGCGGATGAGCATAACCTGGACTACATTGACAAGCTTGAGCTTCTTGTCCACCAGGGTTTGGATGCATGTTTGGAGTCCGGTCAGCTCTCCTTTTTTACCCCAAGACAGTCCTGTCTCCTTCCAGGAGGTGAGCCACGTAGGGGGGCCGGATCAAAACTCAGGGGGTGCGACCCATTCGGCGTCGCGCGGCTCGGTGACGTAAAACCACCATGATTGCCACCCCTTCAGGGTCTCCACGAAGGAGCCCTTGAGCCACAGGACGTTGGCCATCTTGCCAACCATGGCACCGCCGCACTCCGCCTGGCTGCCGCGCACCACCTTTGGCTTGACGTTGAAAGTCTTAAGCCATAGGCCGAAATGGGGGCGGATGCGGAGGAACACCTCGCACATGACGATAAACGCCGAGATGTTGAGGACGAAGTTCGGGGCCAGATCGTGGAAATCCAGGTCGTAGTAGAACATGAGCCCCCGGACAAATGGATGCAGAGGGAAGCCCAGTCCGCGGAGGAAATGGGGGGAGGAATACCACCCTCTCATGGGGCCTAGGAGTGGGGATGAGCTGCCCCTTTTCAGGAAGCCGGTGCGCGATGTCGCTAGCCAGATATCCGGCCTTCCTCAGCTTTTTGATGTGTCCGTCGACTTGCCTCCCGCTCCGGACATGACTGGAGAAGGTTGAGGTGGTAGTACGGACTTGGGCGCTGGAGCTCGAGTGCGCAAGAATGGATATGCAAAGGAGGAGGAAGGCATGGGTGAAAAGGTGGATCCTTATCCCCTTATATGGGTGGACGCAACTACATGTCCCCACCAGCCTGGTAAAACTCGCTTATCTCCAAGCGCCGTAATCAAAGGCACGGTTGGGTTACCCATGCCCGTATTGATGAGAATCCCGGAATAAGGGGACACGATCTCTGCTTTGACAAGACGTGCCAAGGAAACCGCCTCGCATGACGCGCTGAGGTGGGATAATGAAACGACTCGGTTAAAAAACTTGGCCGTGGTGTGTCGCACTACGGAATACGTCAGCAGATTAGATTTGTGTAAATATTATTCTCTCTATGGCAATATGTGGAAAACTTATTTTGCAGAGCCGGACACTATCTTTGTGTTTAAAATCTTCTATAAAGTACTTGGAGGAGGAACCCGCCTTGCAATGCCGAAGAAAATCTGCGCGCTGGACTCGTCGTCATTGAAGCCTGGTTCAGGGGCTACTGAGGGAGTCCTGGATTAGGGGGTGTTCGGATAGCCGAACTATACCTTCAGCCGGACTCCCGGACTATGAAGATACAAGATTGAAGACCCCGTCCCGCGTCCGAAAGGGACTTTCCTTGGCGTGGAAGGCAAGCTTGGTGATACGGATATGAAGATCTCCTACCATTGTAACCGACTCTATGTAACCCTAACCCTATCCGGTGTCTATATAAACCGGAGGGTTTTAGTCCGTAGGACAACATACACATCAACAATCATACCATAGGCTAGCTTCTAGGGTTTAGCCTCTCTGATCTCGTGGTAGATCTACTCTTGTACTACCCATATCATCAATATTAATCAAGCAGGACGTAGGGTTTTACCTCCATCGAGAGGGCCCAAACCTGGGTAAAACTTCGTGTCCCTTGCCTCCTGTTACCATCCGGCCTAGACGCATAGTTCGGGACCCCCTACCCGAGATCCGCCGGTTTTGACACCGACAGGGGGTCTCTCCAACAGTGTTCCTCGGCTCGCACCTAGCATCACGGTGGTTGAACTTGGAGTCATTCATCTGGTACACGTGGCATCTCAGATCTGGACACAAGGTGACGCAACATCTCACTTCCTTCGCCATTTGAAGCGGCGCGCCGGTGGAGGGCTAGCATACTCCAATATTAGGTTGGCTCTATGTGATGTGGCAACTTCATATACTAACTGGATGCTGGCTATACTACTACGGTACTCAAAATCCAAGAAGTGACTCGAAAACCATTCATAAATTGAGTCTATGACATGCATTTGCAAATGTACCATTCATTACATACAACAAGTCATCAACACACAACGACAACGAGGATACATGTTGGATTATAGATTATTTCCAACTAGACATTTTAGTAAATACTAAAGTTTTCATCACACAACAAATAACAAGCAATGAAATGAACTTCAACTCAACCAATCCTCAGCATTGGAAACGCTTGCTTTGAACCATAGGTGCTCTGGGAAGGGCCAGCTATTGTCAATATTGAGAGCAACGCAGGACTGATCAGCCAAGCTGAAGCGCCATATATCAGGACCAGGGTAGGGAACCACCGCAATGTTCGAGGTATAGATATACTTGCTTCTCATAAATAGTAGTAACGTTGTGTCAACAACAGCTGGATCGCCTTTGACCATCATTGGATAGTTTTGTCCAAGGAAGAGGGAGTTTTCTCCAAGACTATCAATACTGAACGAGGGAGAAGGTGTTGACGCTAGCACACTAGTATCCATCTTGAACACCCTGCAACGGGTGTTGGAATAGGTCTGGAGAGGGCGACCATGGGAGACAACACCTGCTCCCTCAATAGTAACAATCAAAGTGCACTGTATACAGACAAGAAGAGGTGATCCATCGGAATTAGTTGCCAGGCGCCACTGAGTATATAAGTTCTGCTCGTCCTCATGCTCGTGATCATCACCATCATCATCTCCCCCTTGGTTATAAATTTTTTTCAAGTATAGGTGGTGGAATGTTCACAGGACCTTGGAAACACAAGAAGAAGGTTAATTAGTAACGGGAAACTTGCTAACCCGCATGCATGTGGATGAAACAATTATAATTATGGTGGAAGACAAACGTACCGAAACTACGAGGATCCCATGCAAAAACAGTGCCACGAGTGGTGGCAGCAAACACAAGACCCTCGTATTCAATTGCATCACAATACTCATCCATGTACAGAAACTGATTTTTGAGCAATATCCATCCAGTCGAACCATGAAGGACGCCAACAAGCTTGTCGAAGATAGCAACAACTTCATAGTTCTTGCAATTCCAAGAGCGGTTGGGAACTCGACAAATTGCTATCTTCCATAGACGACAGTCACCATGATCGTATTTGAACATACATAGATCATCTGTGTGCTCAACCTCAGGGCACTTTGAGATTTTTGGAAGTGGAATCCGCTGACGAGTGTACACATTCACAAGTTCCCACTTGCAATTGTACCCAATATAAACAACCCAATCTCCATTTGCGCTAGCCCAGGACTTACCCTGAAGCGATGGCATCTTGACATCACATGTATCGTTATCAAGCGGCATCAACTTGCACAAGGCAAGGCCTCCGTCGTCTGCACCCATGCGAACAAGCTTATAGAGAAGAAGATAAGGGAGATCAAACCGCTCCTAGACCCTTGGGTTCCTTGTAATGATGTTATTAGTTGAGTCGAGAATGGTCTTGAACGAACCTGCCATGCTAGCCGAGGTGATGATGTTGCACCGATCAATGAGTTCCCCCACCACGTCATCTTTTAGATCGGGGCAAGAATAACGGGGTCGTTTCCGGCTTGTTCCCTCCATGGAGAAGACGATCAAACAATGTCAGAAGGAAGGGTGAAGGCAAATGGAGGAGGGAGGAAGAGCGTGCGACAGTAGTTCCAAATCGAGAGGGAAAGACGAAGAGTTGGTGGACGGTTGCCAGTTTGCCACGGTACACGAAGAGGCGCTCTGGCCTACACGTCCTTTCGGAAATTTTACAAAAGGACTCGCCATCTTCTCACTGACATGTTGGAACGGGACCACATGTCAACGAAACATGGCGTGTAATTTCTTGTGTAAAATGCTATCTGGCCGCGTTGGCCCGAGGTGCCACATTAGTTATCGACCTTTTTTCTAATGGTGTGCTGTTTAGTTTTGAAGCACGACTAACTGGTACTGTTTGCAGAGAAAATATAAACTACTCTACCACTACTCCACCTCTAGTACTAGTAGTATAAAAAAGATATATAGGCTGGAGCTTCAGAGCTTTCTTGCTAAGGGTTGCCCACTTGCTTCTCACACTATCACCCTCTCTCCAGATCTAAAAAAGACGGCCTCTCTCTCCCTCCTCACCAGTGTTCACAGATCCGCCGGGGAAGAAAAGGAGGTGCAACGTTGACGCACTCGTCGTCGGCGAGCGAGGTCACGCACTGACAACAAGGACGTCCTCTCAGACCTAGCGCCCGCGCGGGATGGCCTCTGTCCCCAAGCTCGCTGCCGTAGTGCGTGCGGAGGACGACGATCACGAGCAAAGCCACTTCCCACCAACCCTAAGGTATGCTACCTCTTTTCATACCATACCCTTGTTCTATTGCCCCAACTGCCACGTCGCTGCATGTGGATCTTTTCCCACTCCACCATCTTCCCAATTTCCTATCCTCTGCTCTGCTGGTCACACAGACGAAAACCTTGATTTGCACTATTAAAGGAAAAATCCATGTCTGGGTTGAATAAGGAAAGGAAGGGCGACTATACTGTCCAAGAGAGTAGGCATCGAACTCGCATCTAGGTTGAAAAGGGGAAAATCAGTAGCTAAGGAATGAGTCTCATGTCTCTTGGTTGAAGAAGGGTAGAAAGGCATGACAACACAATAGAGAATGACCAGATCGATCGGTTTTTTGTCCTCACATAGGAAAAAAGGTGGCTAAAGAGAACAAAAATGGGACGTAATCCACATATGCTGCCTGGATATTTGTTGCTATGGGCAACCATACCTCCCTCACCACTCTATGTGTCTGTGGAGGTACATTGTACTGGTGCGCCCACTGTCCGAATGGGTCTCCCATGCTCTTAATGCCACTTTTTTGCTGTTAGTATAACGCCAGCGGTAAAGTCAACCAATGCTACTGCTAAAGTGATGCCACATTTAACTAATGCCGCACTCAGTCTAATGCCACCGATAAATTTAAGCAATGCCATTTAATGTCTCTAGATTATTTCAGGGTTAGCTATTGATTGTGGATGTATTAAAGATTTTTCAGCTAAGGCATTCTAATGTTGTTGCACAGCCAGTATACCAACGATGAAACTTGTTACTACCTTCAGATTTTTGCAAATAGGGAATTTTTTAATACTGTCATTAGTTAATAATGCTAGTTACCTTCAGACTTTTGTATTTGGTTTAATGCTCTTGCACAACTAGTATACCAATGCTGAAACTTGTTACCTTTACATTTTATATTGTTAATTCTTATAGAAATCTTCCAGTGCTAGAGCTTATGGAAATCTGTTCAGTAAAACCATTGTACTGTACCCTGTAATAAAATAACTACTCTACTGTTGCACTAGCCACTAGATTAGTGTATATTTGTACTATTCGAATGGTGTTGCATTAGCGTATGGACATATATAAAGTGTGACAAGCTTTCCTAGATATGTGCTCAATAAAACTACTACCTGTTTTTTCTAAATACGAGACGTTTGGGTACTTTAAATTGAACTGCGAAAACGTCTTATATTAAGGAACAGAGGGTGTAGAGTTCACTCAAATTATCCTGGTAAAGCTAGTCACACCTTTATTAAAATTAATGTTCATTATGTTATCAGAGGAGGTCCGTACGTTTGTCTCTAATACCCGTCGACTACATACCTGACATCATGATGTAATGTTAAGTCATTTCCTTTTGTATAGTGTCACTGAATTGTCAAGGCGGTGATGGCATTTTATTTTAGTTGAACTACACAAAATATGCTTAAAAGAAGAGCAAAGGTTAGGAATCGATCATTCTTTCAGAAATAACTATATATGCCTTTCTGACATCAGCCACTGTTGCCTTATTTATTCCTTCAAATAGGTGGTTAGAAACAGTCTTGCTACCTTTTCCCATTAAGAAATTGGAATGCTTATATTTGTGAGTCTATGCTTCAACTAGTGCCACTTTTATAGTAATCATACTTTCAATATCTATGCAAACAGGGATGCTCGATTTTAGTGGAACTGCACAAAAAGTCCAACTGGTTCAACATTAGGAGCATGTTTTCTTCCAAACCTTTATATCCAATTGGTGGCACTATGAGCTGTTCATTATGAAGGTACATGGTTTGCTACTATCTTGCTACTCTTTTTGTACTGTCATTAGATAATAATACTAGTGGCTTGCATGTGAATTTATTAGCAGGGTGGACCTACATTGGAGGTGCAGGACAGGATTCAATGATTGGATGCTCAATTTCGGTTGTATGGATTTCACCTCTTCCATCACTGCGAACATGGATATCCTTGGTCTGACAAAGAATAGGCGCTATATTTCTGCTCTGAACTAGCAAATCAATTCAGTATGAAATTGTCCAGGGAAAAACATGACTGTATCAAATTGTCCAGTGCAAAGCATGACAGATGCTAAGCGGAAGAGACATGTTTACACCGAAAATACAAGGTGGCTATATGTTTACTAGCTGCTTGATATTTGTGCAGACAGAGATGTCTGCCCGTTGCTATTTGGCAAACACACAAAGTGACTGCAATTTTGGTTGAACTGCACAAGATAATAGTATAGTCACTGCATGCAGTGCCATTTGAAAATAGACACAAAAAGATTGGATATTCACTTCATGGACTGCAGAAAAATAGTACTGTACTATTTATTGGACAACACTAGGTGCTTCATTGCATTGGTGTTATTATACAATAGGCATAATTTTGCCTAAGTTAAAGTTTGTATTCCGAAAATAGTCTCGCCGTGTGATCGAGAGAAGACCAAATCATATTGCAGTGGATGTTCCTGCATCATGTGTGGTTCATTCTCATGGTTCTAGCTGTTGGTTAAACCACTTACGTTTGCAAGTGGAATTGTAGACTTCACAAACAAATTTGTCTTTCAGTCTGTACTGAATGTTGGCCAAGAGAAGCATCCATGTTAGTAGGAAGAATAGTTGTTTTTTTCTAGATCTTTGCTTTTGGAGCTACATATTTATATATGATCTGTGAATCATTGAGATGCATTAACATGTTGATCTTATGTATGGGAATCGTACTAGTTGGTTTTGAATTTGGGCTACTAATGTGAACATATTACAATGCCAGGCCTGTGAGTCTAGTGTGAACATTTTGAACAGATCGGCTCTTACTACTGTGCATAGCATGATCCTTATTTCTGTGTTCTCAGTGTTTACAAGTTACTAACAGTTCCTTATTTCTGTTCGCTCGGTGTTTACAAGTTACTGATCGATCACTAGCTAACCTACTAATGCGCTCCTGGCAGTTTTAGTTCCGACGCAAGATCTGAAGTGGTAGTTTTTTGAATAAAAATGCCTACCTATGAAGAAACTGACAAGCTGCTCTGAAGAAAATGCCATGCGAATCTGAAGAAACTACCAGCAAAAACGTTTGCAAATGCGTTATCGCCCAGCGAATGTTCATCAGCTAATGCGATCGTACATGTACACCATCCGACCTACTCGATCCTACATGTACACTATCCGACCTACTCGATCCTACATAGATAAATAGCGGATCATGCACGTACTACCTCCTTTCTGGTTTGCGGGCCTCAATTCAAAAAATGACCTACTCGATCCTACACGAATAAATAGCGGATCACACACGTACTACCTCCTTTCCGGTTTGCAGGGCTTAATTCAAAAATCTAACCAACCAAGGTAGATGATGAGTGCTGGAATCATTTTTGACAAGGAGGGAGTACCTCATCTGGATGATTCAAGTGCACTCATTTGACCATCATGCCGGCGTGCGACCCAACACGGACGGGACGCACCACTGACGGGATGGGACGACACAGTCATAATTTCAGTTTTTCTAGTTTTCCACGGCAAGCTGGCGCGCTAAGCCATGCCTGCTAATGCATTGAATTCCGATGACCGCGATGACCGTCGTGTTTCCGGCAACACGCTAGTTCGCCTACCTTCCGCCTATAATTAATGTTTCCCGGGCTTCTCTGGTGGCAGCATCACCCAACTCGCCCTATCCTCATAAGCCCCCACCGGCCCGACGTCGCTCGCCACTTATCCTCGCTCTCACCACGTCCGCCATGCCCCCGCTCGTTCGCGGTAGGCGACACCAGAGGCGGTCACCGCCGGAACTACTGTTCGGTTTTTCACCGGAAGGCAGACGGAGGGAGGAGGCATTCTTTCTGTCTTTAGATGGCAATGCAGACTATGAGGAGTTGTTGGAGCGCGACCGCCTGGCGGAGGAGCAACGTATTGCCGATTTGCACCACCAGCGGGACATGGAGCAACAGCGCACCGACGCTCTGAGTCGCGAGTAGAGCGCCCACAACTGGGCCGACTACATGGACGTCGACGCCTGGCAAATAGCCCTGGAGGCTGTCGGACACGCACACGTTCACGACGCTGATTTTTACTACCAGCTCGTCAAGTGGGTTTCCCGCTTAGAAGCTGAAGCTTCAGTGGACCACATCAGCATGGAAAGGTCCAACACGCGCGAGCAACGTGCCCTATCGCACCTCTGGCAAGTCCGAGGCGAGGCGGAGGACGCAGGTGCCGGCGTTTAGCGTGTACCGTAGATGGCGACCGACATTGTCTAGTTAGCTAAGAGTAAGTTAGTACTTGTACGCTACTATTGTATTAGTGGGTGTAGATAGTTAACTTGGCTATGATGGTTGTCAACATGGAAGTTCAGTACTCTATATGTGGATCAAACCTGTTACTTTGCTCTGAATGTTGAACTTTCCATTTAAACGTATGGAATGGGCTGTTATTTTTTAAATGGGTTGTATTTGTCCTCCACGTGTTTAGAGGGTGACTTGTGAGCCTACCAAGTTGACGCGTGCACAATCAGGAGATGATTGTACATGGAGAGGATGATAACAGAGACCTGCCAAGGTCATGGCAGTACGCAAGCAAGTGCCTCCTTATTTCAAGCCAATAAAAAATGGCTCCTCCTAATGGATTTATGACATCTGGGTCCCATGCCATTGTCAATGTAGTCAATAAACAAGAGAATTGCATAACGAGCGGCTGACACCAGGGACCCACCAGCTCGCCCAGTTTTTTTTGTTTTGGGTTAATTTGATAAATGCCACTCCAAATCTTGTGTTTCTGAGAAATGCCACTGCAATTTCCAAACTTTGAAAAATGCCATTTCACGCCATTTCTAGTGGCATTTTTCGAAGTCTGGAGTGGCGTTTTCAAAGTTTGCAAATTGCAGTGGCGTTTTCCAAAGTTTGCAAAAATTGAAGTGGCATTTTTCAAAGTTTGGAAATTGCAGTGGCATTTTTATGAATCGCCATAATTGGAGTGGCATTTATCTAATTTGTTTTTGAGTGGAAGCAGGGTGTTAACTGGGCTGTGCGGGGCAATCTGGCCTGTCTAGACAGCCTTCTCTTTTATGTTTACCACAGACCAGCCTAATAGTTTTTTTCTTTCTAAAAATGGCTAGCCCAATTTCTTTGTGATTTGCCAAGTAAGTCGCTTTGTCAGGCCTGTTCGGCTGCAAATCTTTGAAGACGAGGAGAGCTTCATTCGGCTGGCCAAGAAAATGGCCTATCAGTAATGGGAAATGGGTGGTACATTTTTAAAACACATCATATCGGAAATTATTTTCAAATTTCTTTTTTTCATTTCGAGATTTTAAATTGCATTGATTTTTATGCGTGGACAATTTATATTGATATACATTTATTTTGATATACATTTCTTTTTGTTGGATTTATATTGATATACATTTATTTTTAAAATTAGTTTGAATGTGACTCGAAATTTCAGGATTAAAAACAGTTCGGACCGCACCGAAATATGCAAAATTTTGTATAATTTTTTAACCATGGCCACAATATGGGCTATAATGGTAACGAAAAGAATATGGGCTCCAAAAAACCTTAAGAATTAGAAAATGGGCTGTAAATTATTAGAAATAATGGCAGATGGGCTGTATGCTATTTTCCACAGATTTGAGGCTTTCCTAAAAAAAGGTTGACGCACAAGCAGTGACTGTTGGATGTCCATCCAACAGCCGTCATGCTTCTTCAATCTCTGGTCTTCCTGCTCCAGCCGCTCAAACAAGCGCCGGCGAGACTGCCTGCTCCCTCCTCCCCACGGTCGGCAGTGCTGCCGTGTAGGCCTCACCGCCCCACCGTACTCCCATCGCTGGCCTAGCCATCCCTCTACTCACCCACACCTGCTGTTATTCTCTGACGACGGCAGACGAACCAGTAAACCCTCGTACAGTCGTACTCCCCTCCGCGTGGGAAACAACTACCGAGTCATCCCTGGCTCCGTGTCGTTCCCATCCTAGGCCTCGCCGTCGTCCATCGCCCTGGTGCTCTCGGCGCAGCCCGGTCAACGTGGTCAACGACTGACATGCATCTGAAGTGGACTATACGTGGAGAGGCTGACAGCTGGGTCCATGGCCGCACGCAAGGAAATGCCTCCTTATTACGCGCAAAATAATGATTCCTCCACCTGACATCTGTGACCCACCGAAAGGGCCTAGGTATTTCGCAAAAAAAAACGTTACCGCCGCTGACAGCTCGGACCCACCAGCTATATCTTCGCACGCAAGGAAGTGCCTCCTTATTACGCACAAAAAATGAATACCCCCTGCAAGCTGGGACCCAGTATAGTGGGAGGCTGACGTGTGGGCCTACTAAGTTGAAGGGGACGGAGGGCTTTGTCAACTTAGTCAATATGCACGATTCTAACTCTAGTGACCGTACAATGTCCATCCAATGGCCGTACTGCTTCTTCAACCTCTGGTCTTCTTGCTCCAGCTGCCCAAACTAGCGCCGGTCGTGCCTCGTGCTCCCGCCTCCCGTGGCCGGTTGCGATGCCGCGGTGGCCTCACCGCCCCTACTACTCCCACCCCTGGCCAGGCCATCCCTCTACACACCCACACCCCCTGTTATTCTGCGGCAACGACAGCCTCACACCGCAGCGAACCAGTGAACCCTCATACTCCTCTACGCGTGGGCATCCACTGCCGCGTCTTCCCCGGCTCTGCGTCGCCCCCTTCCCAGGCCTCGCCGTCGTCCACTGCCCTGGTGCTCTCGGCGCAGCGTGGTCAACGTGGTCAAGGAACGGCTTCCATCAGACGTTGACTGTACATGGAGAGGCTGACAGCTGGGTCCACGGCCGCAGCAAGGAAGTGCCTCCTTATTACGAGGAAAATAATGATTCCTCCACCTGATAGCAGGAACCCACCGGACGAGCAACCGTATTTCTTGAAAAAAACATTTCCCCTGACTGCTGGGACCTACTAGCGACATCTTCACACGCAAGGAAGTGCGTTTGGGCAAAAAAACGATTCGCCTCCCTGACTGCTGGGACCCACCAGCTACATCTTCGCACGCAAGGAAGTGCCTGACAGTCGGGACCCACCTGGTCGAAGCGTACTTAGCGTTGTCATTCTGGTCGCGAACGCGTACGTACATACTGGTCGATGTAGAGGTGTGCACGTGTCGTAGTAGATGCGCGCACGTAGCATGTACACGTACGTACAACGGCCAGTGTGCAAGAAAGAAAATACGACCATGTATGTACATACGGGCGGGGTCTCGAACGCCTACTCGCGCATACGTACGACCAGGCTCGTGTACATGGCTGGGTCAGAACGGAGAAACTGCGTCGTCGTCGTGTTCATGGGGAGCCAACCGGCTGGGTCAGAACGGAATGCATCGTCGTGTTCATCGGGAGGGCTTGGACGGAACAGCCGATGGAAACGAGGCCTGGTGTACCGCAGAACAGAGGAAACGGCCTTGTGTTCGACCGATCACGTTCGAAACGGGATCCTGTTCATCGGGAGGGGTCTGGCGTACCACAAAACAGAGGAAACGGACCTCCTACGGTCGAAACAGGGTCCTGTTGATTGGGAGGGGTGTGGTGTACCGCAAAACGGAGGAAACGGGCTTGTGTTCGAGCGCTACGGTCGAAACGGGGGTCCTGTTCATCGGGAGGGGTGTGGCGTACCGCAAAACGGGACTCCACGGGATACTGTTCATCTCCACCGTCGACCCCCTCCAGCCTCCACGGGCTACTGTTCATCTACCGTCGACCTCCTCCAGCCTCCACCTGTGACTGTTCATCCATGGACTCCTGTTCCTCCAGCCTCCTCCGCGCGCTACTCCAACGACTACTGTGCAACCAGCCCTCTCGACGGGCTCCTGTTCAACCACCCCTCCACGGGAAACTGTTCATTTAGCCCCCCACCGTCTACTGTTCATCCAGCCCTCCACGGGGTGACCTGTTCATCCATCCCTCCACGGGGTCCTGTTCATCTAGCCCCAACCAGCTCGATCGATCGGGGTCCTGTTCATCCAGAGGCAACACCACAGGGCCCTGTTCATCCACCCCCACCGGGAACTATTCATCCAAACCCCCCAGCAACGCTCACTGTTCATCCAGAGGCAGCATCGATCGGCTTCAGTTAGCAGCAGTAGTGAAGGAATTGCTCGATCTGGTTCAGTTATCAGCCCATCGATCGATCACTCGGGTTTAGTAACGCGTAGCCTGCAGTGTAATCGCTCGGGTTCAGTTAGAGTCCAACGCCTCGCTCGGATTCAGTTAGAGCCCAACGCCTCGCACCCATGCGCATGCGTGTATGAGAGAAATGCGCATCGCTCGACCCCGACCACCCACCGTAACCGGGAACACCCCGATATTTTCCTCGCCTCGCTTCTACCATGATTTTTCCGTCATGGACGGCCAAAGAATGTCATGCAGCTGCGTCTCCGGCCCGCCCAGGACGAAAAGCCCATTTTCTGTCATAATTTTTTGTCATAGAAGTAGGAGCCCACCACATCTATTATGATACCGGGTTTTGTCACAATTATCATCATAGAAGTGTCATAAGTATGATAGAAAAAAAATTCGTTCGGCCCAAAATGTCCCGGATGTGTCGTTTTTTGTAGTGTTCTCAGAGTTGTCGAAAGCTTGATCCTCTTTAGCATACTCAACAGGTTCCTCGTTCACATACTCTTCTCCCGGCTCTACCCAAGGCAAGAACACAAGCAAAGGAACAACAATCAATCACGGTGCAATGCACAAGCAACATGATGCAATACATGGCATGATATGCAAGATATGATATGCAATGCATATGCGTGCTCTGGAAGGGAAAGGATGATCAAGGCATCAACTTGGCAAACCAAGTATGCTGCTGGAAAGATGAAATGATTTCGGTTGAAATCGATATAAAGATCGCCGAAAACGGATGCACGGTTTGCAAATGGCAAGCATCACAAGAATGACGCAAATCTGCGATTAACAACATGATGCCACTTAGAATGCAACAAGAAACTAAGCTACTGCACTCCAACATAACAACAACACATATGTCAGTGATGTACAAGAGATGCTTGACAAAACTTGAACACTAAGCTATGGCTAAAACACAATAGAACAGGTTCAAACAAGCATGGCAAAAGTGCAAAAGATATCAGCTTCACAGACTTAGTGAAAATACTAACATGTCAAAAACAACATCAGGAAGCAATGTTTAGAGCAAGCAAACGACATGCTACAGGAACATATCATAGCAAGCAAAGGCATGGCATGATTATAATTAATTAATAGAACAAAAGTCCCTTACTGAACATGGGCCAAAAAGGCACACAAGATATGATGGCACCAATGTAAACATAGCAAGTTTTATTAACAGTTTCAGACTTTGCAGAAAAACAGAGCATGGCATAAACAAATTTATGATAGCAACTTTGCGAGCTCATGACACTCACCACAAAGCATTGCATGACAACATAAGCATACCAATAGCAGGATGACATGTTCATGAAGCTAACCATGGCAAGAGCAAGTTCATAGGATGCATGGATCACTAGCAACAACCATGGAAATTTTGATTAACATGTTAACAAACTGCCAGGAACATTTTATAGCAAAAGTAGAGCAAACAAATGACATCCTAGATCACTCCATAATTGCAACCAGGTACAAGAATGGATATAGCATAACAACATTTTCAAAACATCCTTAATGAAGTATCCAAAAATAATCATGGATCTCAATGTAGCATCAAGTTTACATGGCATCAAAATAACAACAGGAAAAAGACAGCAAAATCTTAAGTCCATGAAAACAGCAACATCACGGAGCCTAGTTTGCATGCTTGTGCTAGTCACCACATAGGTCACAAAAATACAGGACTTGCTCCTTTGTAAAGATGGCATGTTGTAGTTCAGAACACATGTAGACCTCATGCTCATATGATGGACACATCAAATGCAACAAAAATGACAAATCATCATGATCTGATAAGTACCAACAACTAACATTTATAGCACTCTCGCAACAATGAAAATAGC